>NC_067401.1:363694572-364894572 GCF_016432865.1 Antechinus flavipes
TTGTTTAAGTTACATTACACTCATTCAACAAGTCAGTCAACTCGAATTCTATTAAGCACATACTGAATGCCAAAAACTGTGACAACTATTGGGGATTCAAAGAAAGGCAAAAAACAAAACAAAAAAATCAATATTTGATCTCAAGAGCCTTAATCTTGTGGAAAGTAGGATCATTTCAGGGAAGAAAGAGAGTAATTCAGTCTTGCAGGTAACTTAAACCTGATGCTAATTTGTGCCAAAGCAGTTTGCATTCAAGAGGAGAAAGTAGTGTTAATCTATAATATAAGCCAGGACTGACCAACAACATAGAGAATAGGGTCCAAGATTTCAAATCAGGAAGGCAAGTTCAAGTCTCACCTCAGACACTAAATAGCTGTTGCTGCTGCTGCTGCTGTTGATGATGATGATGATGATGTTGTTAGGCCTTCCTTCTTGAAAAGTACCACGTATGAACCTTAAGCATATCTAGTACATTCTCTCTCTCTCTCTCTCTCTCTCTCTCTCTCTCTCTCTCTCTCTCTCTCTCTCTCTCTCTCTCTTTCTCTCTCTCTCTCTCTCTCTCTCTCTCTCTCTCTCTCTCTCTCTCTCTCTCTCTCTCTCTCTCTCTCTCTCTCTCTTTTCCTCATACATAAAATCTATGATCCTGATTAGCTCTGGTAAGATTTTTTTTTGAAGACTAGGACTTGCTAACTTGTCCAGCTTGGCATGGCTAACAATATTTCAACAACAACAGTTCTGATTAATCATGATAAGGAGGGTAAATCATATAAAGTAATTTTAATAGTACAGTCAATGAAATGCTAGAATGTTTTATCCAAAAACTTTAGAATCTCTTTTCTGATAGATTAAAAAAAAAAAAAACAGAGATATCCTATTATAAGTATATGTAGCATATATATTTTTATGCATACATGTGTATTTATTTGTGTACATATACATGGAGGCAGGGTGAAGAGAGAAGGCTTTCAAGTATAACATTTGTTCCCTCTGTGCAGTATGAAGTGGATTAGATGATCCTGAGGTTCCAGTCCCATTTTTCTGTGATTACCAGAGGACTCCATCCACTGAAGGCATATTTAATGAATGTCCAAATTCTCTTGGTATTAAGGTCTTAGGTCAAGGCTGGAACCTTATTATGAGTCTAAAGGAAATTGCCTTTCCAATAACACTCAGCAAACCCTTCAAATTCTAATGGCCTGAGTAGACTTGTAGTCAACCTTTGCTCAGAATCCCCCAGATGTTGTTACATCTAACTAAAATTCAATATTAGCAAATATTACTTTGCCTTCTCTAGGCAGGTATCAGGTGCTAATGCATTTCAAAGAGCAATGAAATCCAAGTGTGTGTGTGTGTGTGTGTGTGTGTGTGTGTGTGTGTGTGTATAATTAAATGTAATTTCTTTCACTGATCAGAAGGCATTGGCATTTACTAACCTAAGAGAAAATCACCAAAATGGTGAAATCTAAAAGAACCATGTAAATTAGTGAAAATTCACAAGCACTTGAAATAAATTTGTCTAAACCTAAAAACCAAAATTAAATATATTGATAAAATTCATATGCTCACACAAATTCACAGCAACAGTACAGTATTTCCTCTGGTTGCTTGAATATGAAAGTATTTTATTGCTCATTAGACATCTTTAATCTTTCTGAATGGGTGGGTAGTTTTGGCATAGAATTCAAACCTGCAAATCAGAAGATGAGCCCCATTCCCAATTCTTCCATAGGAAAGTTTCTATGCTACTATTTGCACCAGTTTTTCTTCTGTAAAATGAAGATGTTATATATATATATATATATATATATATATATATATATATATATATATATTACATCCTTTGTAAAGGAATTATATCCCAAATTCTAAATAATAAATTTAACCAAAATATTAACCAAAATATCCTTTTTTGTTTTTAGAATCTAAGAGGTAAACCTCATTTAAAAATATGCATTATATTAACAAGGAGCCTTAGATCCTCCCACTTGCTCCCATTAATCTGAAATGAAAATTTTATCTAGCCAGACCAACTTAGTGTAATTTTTGGCAAATTTTAGTATCATAGAACTAAAGTGTGAAGAGACCTGCTATCCCATTTCTCATTGTACAGATGAAGAAAATGAAGCCCTGAGAAGTTTCTTGACTTGCATATGTTCACAATGGTAGTATCAGTCAACCACCAAGCATTTATTAAGTACCTATTATGTATCAGTCACTAGTTTAGGTACTTGGAATAACAATAAAATAAATTAAACAATGCTAACTAATAAGGAGCTCAGATCTAACCCAAGAAACAATAAGGACACACTTAAATACATATAGATTAAATGAATAGAAAACAAATAGGGAGCAGCTAGGTAATGCAGTAGGACTTGAGTTCAAATCCAACCTCAGTCATTTAATAGCTGTGTGACACTGACCAAGCTACTTTACCCTGATTGCTGAGAAAAAGAGAGAGACAGGCACAAAGGCAGATGCAGAAACAGACACAGAGACAGAGAAGGAGAAGGGAGGAGGGAAGGAGAGGGAGAGGAAATATATATATTAAAAAGTATTTAAACAAAAGAAAGGTTGAGAGAAAGGGTAATAGCAGTTAAGAGAATCAGCAAAGGTTTTCCATGGAAGGTAGTGTTTAAACTGCATCTTGAAGTTAAGAAGAGATTCTATGAGGCAGAGAGAAGGAGGGAGTGCATTCCAGGCATAGGAGACAATCAAACACAGGGAAACAAAGTATCCTACATAAGGAAAAGAGAAAGTGCCAGTTTGTCTGAACTATAGAGTGTGAGAAGGGGAATATTACACAATGACCCTGGAAAAATAAATTGAGGCTGGGTCATGAATGGGCTTTAAAAGCTAAAAAGCAGCTTATTTTTTTATTCTAGACAGGGAGGGGAGATCCTGAAGTTAATTGAATTGGAAATCAAATGATCAGATGTGTGCTGGAGTAAAATTACCTTAGCAGCAATGTAAACAACAGATTGAAGTAGGGAAAGACTTGAGGCAGGGAGATCAGCTAAAAGAGTATTGCAATAATCAAGGTAAAAAAATAATGAGAGTCTGAACTAAGGTTGTAGCTTTGTGAATATAGAGAAGGTATCAGGTGTAAGAGATTTTTGTGGAGCTAGAAGCAAGATTTGGCAACGAACTGGATATATGGAGTGAGAGAGAAGGAGGGTTCAAGGATAACAAGTTAACCAATCTGGAAGACTGTGGAAATGGCAGTACCTTTGACAGAAACAGAGGAGTCTGGAAGACAGATGGGTTTGGAGGGGTGGGGGAAATGAATTCTATTGGCAAAAACACTGAACACACTGTTTGGGAAAAAATATTACAGGAATTGAAAAGTGGATGGAATTATATTCTAGACATTGAGAAGTAGGTGAAGTTAATTTTTTAGCATCACAACCCCTAGAATGTTGGATATTTGAAAGAGGAAAGAGTTTTGAAGCAAAACTCTTTGCCTCTCAATGTTGCTTCTCAATGTCAATTTTATTTATTGTGTTGTGATCATTGTACATATTGTTCTTTTGGCTTTGTCTCAATCGTCATCATTTCATATGAGCTTTTCCATGTGCTAAGGAATTCTTCAAATGTGTCATTCCTTATGGTATAGCAATATTCTATTGCATAACTGTATCATGTACACAAACTCAACCATTTCCCAATTATTGAGCACATACTTTGCTTCTAGCTTTATGCTATAACAAACAGTCATCCAATAAGCATTCTTTAAGCAACTATTATGGACCAGAAACTCTGAGAATCTCTAGACAATGTTGATATGAACATCATTGTATATATGACTCTTTTCTTGATGTCAACAAATCTTCTCAAAACATTTTTAAAAGGAAAAAAAATAATGAGTTCTGTTTAGGACATGGCAAATTTAAGATATCTCTGGGACATCCAGTTTGAAATGTCCATTAAGTAATTTAATGGTGTGGGTGGAACTAAAGCTCAAGGAGGAGCCAAGGGCTGGATATATAGATCAGTGAGTCAGCTACATGGAGATGATAATTTTACATATAGGATCTAATAAGGTTACCAAAGAGAGAATATGTAAAGAGAGAAGAATAAGAGGTTGAGGGCAGAATGTTTGCAAACATCCACAGTTATGAAGTTTGATCTAGATGATGAATGAACAAAGGAGACTGAGAAGGATCAATTAAACAAGTTAAAGATGAGAGACAAATAGAGACAGAAACAGGGAAAGAATGATTGAAATTACAGTATGCTTGAGAAAGTGGAAAGAGAATGAGTTTAAGTACACATGTAAAAGGCTTGAGAATGACAAGGAAAAAACGAGGAAAAGGAAGAGAAAATGGAAGACCATGTCAGGAAGTTTTGAGATAAAAAGGAAATTCACATTGAATGGTCTCAATTTTTTCTAAGTTTCAAGTTCCTCAGTTGAGTGGGTAGAGGTGGTAGATTTAGAGGAGATTTAAGGAAAAAAGAAAAGGAAGGCTTCTGTGGAGAGATATTTAGGGAATCAATTAGGGAAAATAAAAGAATTATGCTTCTATAGTAAAGGCCCAGTTGGAATGATATGTGTATATGTGTATGTGTGTGTGTGCGTGTATATTATGTGTGGACATATACATACATATATATGTATATAAAGTTATTTACCAATGCATCATCATGGGTGATGAAATTCCCTAGCATAAAAACAGGAATTGAGAAAGGGGAGGAAGATGATGAATCGGCTACTGAATCCCTTGAAAAAGGATTGAAAATGACAGAACCAATTTTGGGAGGTCAGGCCAATTAGCTTTATTCATAGATGAAAATGTCAAGATAGTGTAATAATTCACATGAAGGGAATGTAGGTGTAAATAGAAAGTTTATCAACACTTATGAAGATAGGGAAATGTATAAAGAGAATGTGTTTTGCAAATATAGTTATTTCAATATTTATTTAATGTAAGACATTGCTTTTTTGAACTTGATCTACAATCAGTGCTATCCTAAAATCTCTTCAATCAAAACTCTACTAATTCAGGATTTGTAATCATTTAATTTGAATAGGCTTAAGTTTATTTTCAAACAATAAATGAGCAAGCATTTATTTGGCACCTATTAAATGCTCAACACTGTAATAGGAACTTATGATACCAAAAAAAAAGATATCTCTACCTTTTCTCTAACAGCTTACATTCTGTTTTGGGAAAGAACATGTACATATTTGGATAGATACAATGTGGAGGTGAAGAAGAAAATCCCCTAACCTACTGGCCTGGAGCACCTTTCTGAGATAAGTGTATATAGCTTGGCTGCTTGAAGATAAATAATTGCTTTGGCCACTTGTTGAGTATAAATACAACTAGTAGTCTTTGTTTCTCCTCAAATGTTCCAATTTTGGGAGTTTTAGTGATTGTCAACTTAAACTGGAAAAGTTGCCCCCTCTGTAGGAAAAAAAAAAAAAAAAAAACTATACAAAAACTCCACCTCCCTCTCTTTTGCTCCCTGTCTAATTTAGGACATATCTTTCTCTTGGACTTCCAAAAAGATAAGAGATGGATGCATTTTCCTTTTCTCCCCCATAACAACTCTGAGTACATTCAGCAAAAATGTATGCTAACTTAGACATCATAGAAACAATATCTTAAGACTCCGCCTCATTCAGGTTAGGCTAGATTTAAAAAAAAAAAAAAAAAAGACATTAAACTGTCCTAAAGGATTAATTAGCTAACTGCTAACTGCTACATAAGGGCTCATTTTGTTTCATTCTCAAACTCAAATTCTCCAAGAGCTAGAATAAGTCAAGTCCTTACTATACTACTAAGCAAGCTTGAGGTTGGACCCCAAGTCTCTTGGCTGCATCTTCTGTTTTGCATCTATATTCCTGAGCAAAGCCGACTAAACAGCTATCCTGAGAGATGGGCATTTCCCGCCTTTTTAGGAATCTTGTGAATTCAAGAGTCCAGGAGCTCCTGAGTCAGGTACTGGTTTCTTTTTGCAACAGCTTTGGGAGGAAAAGATAATCATCTTAATAGTTATCTAGAACGATACTACACCTGAAAGGACCAAAGAGCTATGCATGGCCATCTGGAAAATAGGAACTTTGCAACTTACTTAAATGGTACAGAAAGGAGGTGACTATGAAATATCTGTCTAGCAGTCCTACCAAGTTGCCTTTCCCCTTCAAGATAGTATAAGTGATAGGCTATTGTTTCATGTTAAATATTTGTAAATGTATGTTTATGAGAGTGTTTTGTGTTTTAAGTATTTCTTTAGTGTTCGAAAAAATAAATAGCAGTCCTATACTAATCTTTACTTTGCACTATGAGTAACTTTTCTAGAAGAGCCTAATTAATATTTTTTAAGAAAGATTCTAAATATGAGTCATATTGAGGGATGTTAGATATTTCCCTGAAGTTCAACTATGGGGTGAGAATATAATAAGTTGTAAAGCACAGAAAGTGCCTGATCCCTTAACTTTGGCATCAGGCCACACACAAGATGAATGCAGGTCCACTTGAATCCAGACTCAGATATTCTCTTGGCATAGGGACATCCTGAGAACTATAGATAACATACAAAATAAACGTTATTTAGGGAAGGCAACAGGTACCATAAGCTTGAAGAACCAGGATAAGCTCTATATAAAAGGAAATAATGCTTTTCAAAAATATTATTACCCTATCTCTGAAAAAAGCAAATTAGAAATGTTGACAATATTATGAGGACAAGTTTGATAAGTTTTTTAAAACCATATTTACCAAACTTTAAAAATACTAACTTACATGTTGTTGACATGGAGAATGAAAAAAATTGTACTGTTTGTTGATTTAAGTTCTCAAGAAATGTCCAGGAATAACATCTTTAGCCTCGTTTGAGAAATAATAGAAACTTGAAAACATATAAAACAATTGTTTCCTTTAAAATATCTTGATATGAACATTTCACTAATTCAGACCAAATTTCCTTCCCTTTAGTCTAAATTTCTGAAGTTTTTAATATTTGAACTTAAAGGTAAGCTTTTTCTACACAGGGATAAGGAAACTCCATATATAATCTCGTTATCCATTTCATCTCAAGCCTTAGAAACCCTTTCTGGGCACTTATTCCACTGCAAGGAGAGGCTGCCACCATTTTTCCATCCCCCCAGATTCACAACTTAACACATTATCCTCAACTCCTCATTCTCCTGCACTCCATATATCTAGTTTTGCCACTTTTATTACCACAGTTTTTGCATTTGGCGTCTGCTCTCTGCTCATGCAGTCATCACCTATATCACTTCTCATTTGGTCTATTGTAATGGCTTTCTATTTGGTCTTTCCTCTTCAAGTCTTTCTTCTTTTCACTCCATCCGCCACACAGCTGCTGAAGGGATTTTCTTCAATTACAAATATGTTTTGAGATGCTATTGTGCTATAAGAAATAAAAAGCAGGATGCTCTCAGAAAAAACGTGGGAAGTTTTATAGGATTTGATATAAAATATAATGAGCAGAACCAGGGGAATATTGAATACAGAAAAGCAGTATTGGTGATGATCAGCTATGAATGACTTAACTATTCTTATCAATACAATGACTCAAGACAATCCTGAAGAATTTATGATGAAAAATGCCATCCTCTCAATGGAAATGAATGGAAGTCTGAATGCAGATTAAAGCATACTTTTTTTTGTACTTTCTTTCTATTTCCTTTTTTGTCTATATTTTCTTTCACAACATGACTAACATGGAAATTCATTTTGCATAATTGCACATGTACAACCTATATCAAATTGCTTGCCTTCTCAATAAGGAGGAAAGGAAAGAGAGTGTGAGAGAAAATTTAAAATTTTTAAAAATTTAAATGAAAGTTAAAATTGTTTTATATGTAATTGGGGAAAATAAAATATTAATTTTTAAAAATTATATACATGATCATGTCACTCTCCTAGTCAATAAACTTTAAGTGGCTCCTATTATTCCTATTATTTTAAAGATAGAAGAGTGTATATCCTCCTCTATGTTTTAAAGCCCTCCTCCCTACAATATGACCCCAATCTATATTTCTAGACTTGTTGTACATTTTCCCCCTCATATTCTTTGATCCATCACTTTGGCCTTTGAACCCACATAGACTTCCATTTTATTTCCCTATGCTTGTCTTCCTCCATGTCTATATTGCTTTCTTATTCACTTTTTCTTCATAGAAAACCTATCTCTTAAAGATGCAGCTCAGGAGAAAAGGCATAAAGGCCTTCTTGATCCCCCTAACTGCTAGTGCTCTTCTTTCAAAACAAAATTGTATTTAACTGCCTTGTTTTATTTCATATTTATCATACATATATACATCCATATACTTACATTTTATTTTAGTTATTATATTTATGAAATATAGAACCTAGCATGGCACCTGGTATGCAGCAGATACCTATTCACATTAATTGATCGGTGGGTTGTTATTGTCTTCTATCACAGAATGTTAGCACTTTGAAAACAGAGATTGTTTCATTTTTGACTTTGTATCTCTAGAACCTAACATAGTATCTGGCACATAGTAGATATTTAATAAATGCTTGTTGAATAATTGATCAAAGAAGTGGAATTAGGAAATATTCATTTCCATCATATAAGCTGAATATGAGCATACAGAAGAAAATGAGTCTATGGGCATCAAAATTCATCAAAAAATCCTAGATAGTCAGGTTTTCCCCCTACTTCTTATTTCATAAAATGAAGAATTAAGGGAGATGAAAGCTTTTCTTTTCTCCACACTTGAATTGTATCATTACTAATTTTCTTACAGATAAAACAGCGCAAATCAACATATGCAATTAGAATACTAATAAAGAAATAATACATGTATATTGTTAATTAATAATAAAAATAATCTCAGTACATTCTGAAGAACCCAACCAACAAAATATATTGGAACTGGATCATTATTACAGACCAACCTTTTACCCACAGTAACCCAGATAACTTTAACTGGTAAAAAAAATTTAACAATAATGTTTTTAACAAATATCAGTATACATCATGATGTATCATCTCCAAGCTACCTGAAACAAAAAATCTTTTAAATTATGAGGACCTAGTTAGAGAGGAAAAATTGAGATACTAATGCACTATTGGTGGAGTTGCCAACTGATTCATGATTCTGAAAAGCAATTTTATGCTCAAAAGGCCATAAAACTATCCATATCCTTTGACCCAACAATACCCCTAACTAGATTTGTATCCTAAAGAGATTAAAAAAAAAAAAAAAAACGAAAAGGAACTATATATATAAAATATTTATATCAGCTCTTTTAATAGTGGCAAAAAATTGAAAATTAAGGGGAAATTGATGGAATTCCCTATCAATTAGGAAATGACTGAACACGTTATGGTATATTATTGTAATGGAATACTATTGTACAGTAAGAAATGGTGATCAGGTTGCTCTTAGAAAAAAACAGAAAAAAACTTACATGAACTGATGCTAAGTGAAATGAACAGAACCAAGAGAACATTATATATAGTAGCAGATATATTGTGTGATGATTTTTGTTGTGAATAACTTAGTTACTCTCAACAACACAATGATCCAAGAATATTCTGAAGGATCTGTGGTGAAAAATACTATCCATCTCCAGAGAAAGAACTAAAGTCGTCTGAATACAGAGTGAAGCATACTATTTTTTGGCCTGTTTTCTTTTACAATATGATTAAAATGGAAATATGTTTTGCATGACTTCATCTAATGTAATCTATATTAAATTGTAATTATTCATGTAATCTATATTAAATTGCTTGCCTTTTAAATAATAAGAAGAATGGAGAAAATTTGGAACTCAGAGTTTTTTTTCAGAAAACGTGTTAAAGATTGTTTTTACATGTAACGGGGAGGAGGATAAAATATTTTTAAAATTATGGAGATCTAGCAGAGAAGATTGAACTCACATGCTTATAGGATGAAATAAAAGTTACCCTTTTTGTTACTAGACTTGTAGCAATAAATCTAAAGGGAATACATTTACAACCCAACACTTTTACTCAATTACAAAAGAGGAGTTGATTTATACATCTATACAATTATCCACAGAACATTAAACGTAAGAGAATAATAATGGGACAATGAATTGTCCTATGACCATTTTTATCTGAATTCCATCAACATAAGAAGAGTCAAATGATGAAGGTGATGATAGCAATAATTCACCTTGATATTATGTTAAAAGTTCTACAAAACAAGTTCTGTATATTATTTTCTCACTGTATCCTCAAAGCCAGATTTGAATAGAGGACCTGTTTTAAATCACAGACATAATTACCTATGTAATTCAAACTATAGACAACATTTTCTACCCATATTACCTACAAATGATTGAAGGAAAGCAGAGAATTTTGCCTGATGAACATAAATTCTTGCCCTACCCTCTGGTTCATTTTAGACTACATAAAGCCAGTGAATTTTTTTAATAGTCTTTCACTTTCAAAGTGACCACCTTGTGACAGTTCCTGGTTTTTATCACCTATAGAAGAAAAATAAAAATAATTACTCCTCAAACTCACAAATTCTTTAGCTTTTTTAAGAGATGCATTGGTTATGTAAATGAGATAACTGTTATATTAATGCTGAGTTTTATTGCAATGCACTAGGTACCAGTTAAGAATTGGACGTTCATAGGTCATTGAAAAGAAGATTTTTTTTTCCTGAGGCAACTGGGGCTGTGACTTGCCATGGGTCACACAGCTAGGAAGTGTTAAGTATCCTGAGGTCAAATTTGAACTCAGGTCCTCCTGACTTAGGGGCTGGTGCTCTATCCACTGTGCCACCTCGCTGCCCCAATAGACATAAACTTTAGAGTGAACTTGCAAGTGGGAATAGATTATTCTGAGAGAGTGGATAATAGGGTTTTGAATACAGTGGACTTGGGTTCTAGTCTTACTTTTGATACCTATCACTCTTTTTTATTTCAAAGTCACTTAATTTACCAAGAGATCAATATCTTCATGAGGGGAATTAGTTTCTAAATGAGAAGACTGGAATTGGATGGCCTTGGAATTCTCTTTTAGATATATGACCCTACTATTTTTGAAATGCTAAAAACACTTCCCTATTTATATACCTGTGTCTTGCTTTTTCCTTAAGTGACCAAGTAGTTATTTAACAAAGTGATTACATATTAATATGGATGAAATACCAATAAAAACCACTATTCCTGATTGGTGAAAAGTGAACCTGGGGTCTTAGAATAATTAAAGGACCAAAATCTAAAATGCCCATAGGGATGAATCCTAGAATTAGCTAAAGACATTCTGGAATCAAATTAGTCGACTTTTCTGGCAGCTGGTAGTGCAATGGATACTATAGTGAACCTGGAGTCAAGAAGATCTGAGTTCAAATTTGATTTCAGATGCTTATTTAGTGTGTGATCTTAGGCAAGTAACAATATCTGTATACCTGAGTTTCTTCTATTGTAAAATGAAGATTATAATCATAAGGATAAAATGAAATGATATTTGGTTTTTAGGTGCTTTGCACAGTGCCTGGCACATAGTAATACTATATAAATGTTTATTCCTCTTCCTTCCCTTCTCTTTGGGGCCAAAAAGTATCTTATTAACCATAAGATTCAGGGACAATTATGAAACACAAAACTGAACCTGGGAGACTATAAAATAGTTTATGAAATTCAATGTCACTTTGTCTGGAATTAAGTGTTTTTTATTTATGTATACTTCTAATTACTAAGGTATGATTTCTAAATATATGTATTTACTTTGCCTCTGTAAATAAACTTTGGAAAATGTGTTTTTGTGGTCTGGAATATGTGGAGAAAGAATATTAAAAGAAAAAAAGGCATGGATATTAGGATGGGGCAAGAAATTATGGCAGAAAAAGAAAGGGGATAAGTTCAAAGATGACAGATTTCTTAATACCCAAGTAATCAAGCCAGATCAGAATAGGAAGACCCCAGATGTCTTGACCTGTAAGCCAATAGTTAGAGAAAATGGGAAAAATAGGAAAAATGGGAAAGATAAAATAACTGTGGCTATAGGTTAGCTCCTCTGGACCCTATACCAGAAAAGGAAATGGTAACTTGAGTGACTGACCCCTGAGCAGTTGAAGTCTAAGACCCTCATGACTGTATCCTTCCTAGATATGACTATTTCTTACTCTCAGGAAATGACACTCCAAGGGAACCTATGTCTGGGGAGAGTAATCAATGAATCAATAAACATTTAAGTGTCTACTCTATGTGAAAGGCAAAAGACTGCTTTGAAAGAGTTTACAATGCAATGGGGGAGACAACATGCAAACAAATATACACAAAGCAAGTTTTATACAGGGTAAATAGGACCTAATTAATCAAAGAAAGGCACTAAAATTAAGTGGATTTGGGACTGATTGGTTGATTGGTTGGTTGGTTGAGAAGGATGTCCAACAAGAAGATCATCTGGTAATTCAGTTGTTTCTGACTTCTAGAGAAGTACAAGTACTGTTAGTGCCCTCTAAATTTTGGTGCTCTAGAACAAAACCCCATTTATTCCACTCTAGTTATGACTTTAAAGGATAAGAATAAGAAAAAGAGTTGGAATAGAGGTCAGAATAATGACATAAGCAAAATCCTATCCAGCACTACAGTGAATAGATCAAAATAAATGAGCTGAAGGACGAAATGGAATATACATATGGAAATAGAGGGGGATCAGGTTTAAGAAGGCATCGTGAGGACCATATTGTATCTTAAATGCTAAACTGGGTAATCCATGTTGATGTCCTAGTACTGAAGATACCTGAGAGACTTTAGGTCAGAGGAAGGCAAATATACACAAGAAACTAGAATGCTGCTTACAAGATGATTAATTGCCCAACTTTCAGAAAGAGCATTTAGCATCACCATTAGAGTTTCTGGGAGTAGCCATATAGGGCAATCATAGCTAATATTTGTCTTTAGAGAACTGCAATCAAGAACCAGAAAAGAAATAGATGGACAGAAATTCCTATGATTTCCATTCACTGGAAATCCCCAGCCTTAAAACAGAGAACAAAAAAAAAAAAAAAAAAAACAAGAATAGATGTGGGTCCAGCCTTTGTCTCTTAATTGCTTTTCAATTTGAAAGCTTTTTATGTTATTTCCATTTTTCTAGCATTGTTCTTTGTTTCTCACAATTGTGAGTCTATTGTCGGGAAATCTCTAGATAGAAGACAAGGGAAATGAGGGTTGCTACTGCTACAATGAACAGTTCTTATAAATCTGCCTGTTATAGAATAAGGCAAAACTTGAAGGTGTGAAGGATTCAAAGATCTCAGAAAAAGAAAGAAATACTTTAAAGAGTTTTCTGAAAACTCAGAAAAGGACTTAATAAGGATTTTGGGGAGTTCTAAGAGAAACGCTCTCTATTGCCTCAAAGAAGAAAGGAAGCAGCATATATTCTAGAAATGGGGAAGGGGAGAGAAGGAGGGACAATGTAAGATGCACATGGGGAGGTTAATAAAGGCAGGTCCCCTAGAGAGGATGGCTTTAATTATGAATTTGATCAGGATTTCCAGAACAGCTGATACCTCCTCCTTTAAAGGGTCTAAATTATTTGCCAAAGTTGGTCTACCATAGAGAGCACTCAGCCTACCTACATCACATCCTTAAAAATAAATGAATAGTATTCACACATACCCCCTAATGAAGAATCTTGCACATTATAAACAAATGAGCTGCTTCAAAGGAAAAAATCTTCTTAAACTCAAACCCAAGACAAACCAAGGATAAATACACATACATACACACATCCCCACATACATACACACACATACACACACACACCCATACCATACCACACCACACCACACATTATTTTAAGTTAATTACTCTTTTCATTATTTTAAGTTAATTACTCTTTTCCCCTCCATATAACCCTACTCACAAAACCTTTGAATTTGGATATGCTATCATTGTTTGATAACACAAACAAAAAAATTTTGTGATATATTTAAATCAAGTCATATTCACCAAAAGTAAATGTATTCTAACAATTTAGAGGGAAACTTTTCAAGATAACTGGCAATATTCTGGACATAAACATGAAGCTATGTTTGAAAATCCACTTTTCTCTAAGCTTCCAACCTTTAACAATGACAAAATAATGTAGTGGATCAAGAGTAAGTACTTTGAACAACTTTTTAATAAGATGGTAACCCCACCATTCCACCAATCCCAACACAATTAAATGAACATAGAAATGATGACAGGAATCCCTGAGAGAATATAAGATAATGACATAGATCCTGCACTATGTCCAGAATCTTAACTAGTAATATTTCATTTGGGGCAGAAACCTAGAAGGAGAGCAGAGGGTGCAAAGCAGCAGCACTAGACATGGCTCCCAGCCTCAGATCCAGTCACCCGGGACGGGTTGTCTGACCCAGGAAGCCATGGAGATCACTGCCTCAACCTAAATTAATGAAATGTGTTTTAAATCAATTAATGAGTGTTAAAGGTATCTTATAGATTCTTTTTAACTTAGAAAGTCATTAAATCAGAACTTTTACTGCTAAGTGGCAAATCTGTTATTTCTAACCTAAAGGTTAGGATTAGAGACTGGACCTTTGGTTTCATTAGTTCAAGTTCAATCTATAATATACAGTTAACACTTCCACGTCACAGGGATTAAAGGTGTAGTACCCCACCCCCCAATCTAGAAAATCTGTGTAAAAAAAATTTAGCTCTCCCTTTGTACCAGAAAAGAAGTCTGACTTATGATATCAAAAGATAAAACACATTGGTGTTATACAATGCTATCCATATATTTTTTGCCTTTCTGAGTTTCTCAACTTTTTCTGAGTCATTTTCTATCCTTCAAATGTTGTCTACACCTTCTGCAAAACTCCAAAAAAATTATCATTTAATTTCTTAAGCTAACACTCAATATCTTGAAACTATGATGGAGAAAGTCACAATGTAGAAGGGATAACTACATGCTGCTGTGTAACTCTAGCCAAGTCACCTGATCTCTTAATGCCCTAGGCCATTTTCTAAGATCATAAATTGCAGAAAAAGTGCAAAGTTTTCATCAAGAACTCCCTAAACCAATGAAATCAAAGGTCCAGACCCTAACACTAGCCTCAGTAGATTAGAAATGACAGATTTGCCAAATGGCAACAAAGGTTCTGATTTGACAGACTTTCTAAGTAAAAGATGTTTTGCCTAGGGAGGCTTCACATGAGGTAACTCACTTAGATTGGGCGGTTCCAAATTCTTTGCCCTCTACCTCTCCATATACCCCAGAGGTAAAGGGGTCGTGCATCCATATTTAAAGCTATCGAAGTGTTTAGTAGGGCTTTTCACTTTAAAATCATTTTCCTCTCTGGAGCTCAGCAGGAGCCTGGCTGCAGGGAGGTTTTGTGCGGCTGCCTGTCAGCTTACATCTCAAACACAGTGAAATTCAACTAATTGTAAGGGAGTATTGTCCCTGCTACACAATACACACTGCTACTCGAGCTGAGCACACTTCTGACTGACTGTGTGACCCCAGCCATGTACTGCAAAGTACAATATCTGGTTTGGGTCATTCACACTGCCATGGAAAAAGCAGTGGGGGCAGGGGGATGATGCTTAGTTCTTTTCCTGCCAGTTGTCTGGGGGCTGCCGTGCATGTGATAACTGTTTATCTTTAGCATTTCCAATTATTTTTGTGAGATTTGCTTCTGCTGGGTGGAGCAGGTTCTTCAAACTATAAATTCTCATTGTTAATCTCAAATACTATGAGAAAGTCCCTTAAGTCATTCTGGGTCTCACCTTCCACCACCCCAATCATAAAAATCATTTGTTGATAATTTTTTATTTTAAGACCCTTTTTAGAACATAATTTGCCAAAGAAATGAAAAACTGGGCAATGCCAATGGAAAGAAGAGTCCATTTTCTGCTATTCTTCTCCAGGAACAAACTGATTAGTGCCATATTTACTAATGGCCTTTATTCCAAAAGTTCAATAGCTTACAAACTTCCCTAACGTGTTTTGCCCCCATGGCATATTCATAGTAGTTGGCAAATGTATTCACTGCCCATAGTAGATACGGAACTCTATCAGGTAAGAGTCTTAATTAAGGTCTCATGGCATAGTAAAGAAAATAGTATACTAATCTTGTAACAACAACAAAAAAAAAAAACTACTCTGCCTTCTAGGTAGCAAATTTACTCCAAGATTACCTTCATCACCTGTGTAACATTAGCAAATCACTTATACTCTCTCTGGACCTCCATTTCTTCATTTGTAAAATGAAGGAATTGACCCAGATGGCCTGTGAGGTCCCTTCCAGATCTAAGTGGACCACACTATTTATTACTAGAAGCTTCCATTATCCAAGAAACATCTGCAATAATACAGCTTCCAAAAAGGCTTCTTTAAATCACTGTTTTCAGTAAAATCCACCCTAATTAAATATGACATTTAGTATGATACATCATGTCCAACCAATTTATCTAGACTAGTTTGGGTACAGTGAGAAGCCAGTGCCAAATGAGGATCCAGAGCTTCTTCTTCACTTTCAAGTTAATCAAATTATACAAGCTCAATCTTATGTACTATGCTAACAATAACTTAGAGATGGCTTAGAAAAATGAATAGAGCCTATACAATTTTTTAACTCCTAGAATTTTGAAGGAAAAGAAAACAACTCCAGAGCCCTGTGTTGTGTGATATTAAATGAGATTCCACAATTCTTTGGAATCTGTAAAATTTAGATTTTAATGACATCTATTACTAGTTATCTTTTAAATATATATACTTATAATATATTTTTGAAATATGCTATGTTGTATAATATGTATACATGTACATTATATGTGTATCTGTTGTATAAAATAATGTATTATATATGTTATGTACATTATATATAAAATGTGTATATGTAATATATTATTATATAGTATATTATATGAGTATGTATAATATATACATATATTTCAAATATATGCACATATATTTTAAAGATAACCAGTAATAAATATATGATGCATGCCAAATGAATTGTGTTGGCTATAAATAACATAGACCTTATGGAGGAAGTAAGATTTCATCTGGGCCTTGAAAGATAGCGAGATTTAGCAATGCACAAAAGAGAGAGTAGAGAAACAATGGTCTGAACAAAGCCACCTATCACCTCTGCCTAGTATTATGAGTAATACTATGGAGCTACAGAGAATAACAGAAATGGATTGATAATTACCAATTATGTATTATAGGGCTTTGCTCCATTTCCTCTAATTCACTTTTTCATGTCTCATCTGAATTGTCATTCAATATTTGGTGAGTGCCTCTTGTATTATAGAGAGCACTTTTGAGGATGTTATGAAAGAATATAATTGAAATAGGAGATCCTGACAACTTCAAAATGCTTACCATAAAGCCCAGGAGAGAGAATATACACAAATAAAGAATTATTTTCCTGAGCAAAATGTAAGCAAAATATTTTTCTATTATAATAGAAGCTCTTTGAGAACAGAGATTATTTTCTATTTTATTTTCATATCCCCAGTATCTTGAATATAATGGACACTTAATAAATACTTATTATATTGGATTGGATTGAACAAGCTAAGGAGTGAGAATTGAGGCTATACAATCTTGTGTAATATGACACAAAATTGAAGTATTCTTGATACCACATTACAAATCAGTCTGTCTGACCTCCTGTCTCTTATCACCAACTGTCTATTGGACAATCCAAATTGGATTGTCCTGTAGCCATAATAAACTCAACTTGTCCAAAATTGAATAAGATATGTTTCTCCCTAAACCCTCCTCTCTTCTTAACTTCCCTATTATTGTTTAGGGTAACACAATCCTCCCAAGTCATACAGGCTTTTGAATTAGGTACCATCCTTGACCTTCCTTCCCCTGACCTTAGCAGTTTCTGGCACATAATAGGTGCTGAATAAATACTAGTTGACTGTCTCCTGTTGGTTTTATCTTCATGTCTTTTGTATATTCCTCCTTTCTCCTCTGACACTGCTACTACTCTGGTCCAGGTCCCCATTATCTCATATCTGGATTATTACAGTAGACTTTTAATTAGTCTTCATACTTGAAGTCTTTTGCCAATATAGTTCATCTTCAGCTACCAAAGCACATTTCTGACTATGTCACACATATACTTCTATTCCATAAATTCCAGTGTTTTCCTATCACTTGCAGGATCAAATATAAAATGATCTAACTTTTAAAGCCCTTCAAATCTGGCTCCTTTCTACCATTCTAATATCCTTACTCCCTTCTACATGCCCTATAATCTCAAAACACTGGCTTCTTCGCTGTTGTTGACACAAGCCACTATATTTCTCTACTCTTCACATTTTCACCGACTGTCTTTCATACCTGGAACATTCTCTTTCCTTGTCTTTACCTCTCAATTTCCTTCAAATGTTAACTATAACGCCACCTTCTTCAAGAAGCTTTTCAAGTCCACCTTAATCTTTAAGCCTTCTCTCTGACATTATTCCAACTTATCCTCTTTATATCTTGTGTGGACATAATAATTTGTAGGTTGGCTCCTCCATTAGAAAGGGAGCTCCTTAAAATTAGAGATTGTTTTTTGTCTTTCTTTGTATGCTCAGTGCTTAGCATAGTACCTGGAATGTGGCATGTTAATAAATACTGGTTGACTTGACTTGTTGTCCCATTGTACAAGTCATCATTTGAACTTGGCAGCAGACATAGTCTGCAGGTCTAAAGACCAACCTACCTTAGAATGAAGAGGCTCATGACAACTAATTTGACTACTAAATGATAAATTACTTGACCATAGCAACCTGGGAAATGAAAATAGCCTTCAGTTCTGTACAGATCTCTTCTGTTTGCACAGAAACAATGGACATGGCCCTTGAGGAAATGAAATCAAAGAGAAGAACTATAATAGATCAAGTGCATCTTGAGGAAATCCATGCTGAAGGCAATATAATTTGAAATTATTAAAGAATGAATTAAAAAGTTATTTCTTAAAAGGAATAATTTTATAAACCTTCTCTGTAAAGGTAAGACTGTTTTTTCTTTGTATGTGAAATTCCCCAGCACTAAGCATAGTGGTTAGCATTTTATAAAAAACATGTAATTAATGCTTATTGATTGATTGATTGATTGACTGATTGATATCAGAATGAATGAATAATGAATGTCCAGAAAAAGTTGATAAAGAGAACTTCAATGATCAGGAACCAGTATGACTATTTATTTGTTTGGAGGACTGCGTGTGTGTGTGTGTGTGTGTGTGTGTGTGTGTGTGTGTGTGTGTTGTGGTGCTAGGAGTTCTCAAACACCAAAGAAGGATGGGTGAAAGAAACATGTGCCAAAAGGAACCCTTGGAAAAACATTCTCCAATGCTTATTGCTATTGACTTTTCTTTGTTAAATGTCTTTCCAGGTTCAAATGAGCAATCAATCTAGGACATGCTCTGGAAAAAAATGCCCTCTATAATTGACTCATACTCTACTCACCCACCCTATTATGAACTGGGGAAAGTGTCTTCTCCATTTGGGTTAATTTTCCTCTTCTTAATCTCCAACCACACACTTAAAGGCTTAAATAGAAAATCATTGTTAATGAATCTTTAATTGATTACCAATATCATATAAAGCATAGAGAAATAGTAAAAACAAGATATACCAGACTATAATACAAAAAGCAGCAAGTCTTGAATGTGTTTTTTCCTTTCTTCCTTGATCATCTATGTTTTTACTCAGTGCATTGCTCTTCCTTGTCTTCAGGGGCAGAGGAGCCATATGCCCTCCCTTGGGCTTTCTGGTAGGTTTAATAAGAGAAGCACCAGATGAAGCCAGACTTCTCCAAAACCTCTACACAGCCTACCCAAGAAGGAAATTCCCACAAGGTTGAAAACTTCCAGATATTTGAGATATCCAGATATTTGAGAAATGTGTGCATGGGATTGTACAAACCTTCTCATCAACCTACCAATTCTCTACAACAGCATCTGAATGTGGGGAAATGGTTTTACATTTATTTTCTCTTTAGAAAATGCTTAACAAAATTATCTACATGCATATTAAGAGATCTTCAGTGAAAATATAAAAAGGGGATAGATAGGCATTAACAAATTATTCTCCATGAAAAGGGTGTCAAACTTGTGTTAGGCCAATGGGCACAACTCCAGGCCCAAACAAGATTAAAATTTAATTGGGAAGTACTTAACAAAATAAATAAAACACTATACAATATAATGTTGATTTATACTTCTCTAAATAAGTATAACCTGCAGAGATGTTCCCCTGTGCTTGCAACAGACCCAATTTTTATTCTCATACAATTGACTGAAAGACACAAAAAAATACAAGATTATGTATGTTTGGTGTTTGTTAATTATCATTTGACTAGTAGAGCAAAATGTCACCTTAAACAGGCTCTTCCAACAAAAGTTTCTCATATAAGGTCATACAAGATTTTTTGATAAATACAAGCATAGAAATAACTACTTGTTGAACATCTATTTTCTTTGCCAAGTGAGATAGAAAGTAGAGAGATGTACATTTGCCAAAAGTGTTCACCACTCTGATGAATGATGTCTTGGGCAAAGTCCGAAAGGAAGTGATATTCTCTAAATATCAATCAATCGAGCTTTTTTGTCAAGTGCTTCCTATGTGCCAGGCACTGTTTGGTTACAAATACAACAATTTTGTATCCTTGATACAAATATCCTTGAGAAGTTTACATTCTAACATAATAAGGTTCTATATACTCCTATTTACAGGGTGATTCTCTGTCAACAGCATCCAAACTCAGACTATTATGAGGTCTCTTCAATGAGATCTAAGATTATTCAAAATAAATTGCCATAATAATATTGGAAGTTAAGACATATGAATTCATTAGAATAGGAAGTTTTTGTTGAGGAAATCCCTATCTATCAATAAGGAATGGTAACTGCTGCATCTTATAATCTTAGCATATTCTTTGGGACACTTATGGTTTAAGTATCTTGCCCAAGATCATAAAGCCTGTGCTTAAGAGATAGGGCTCAAGTCTAGGTTCTCCAGACTCCAAGATCTGCTTTCTATTCATTATGCTATCCTACTTCAACAATCCATATGAGAACAATTAACTGGATGAAAAATTGTCTATTTTTAAGACTTTGACACACAATCCATTGAATCACCATATTAGAGCATATATTTGGGCAAGTACTGCAGAAAAACAATGAATTGAGTTCTACATTGAATAAAAGGATGAGAGGAGGAATAGTTTGCTTTTCAGTAATTATATAGTACTTTTAAATATCCCAAGTTGCTCCCTGGAACAAAAAACTATCTTTTTAATACAAATGTTCTCCCATTGTTGCTGTGTGATGATTATTTAGGTCAACAAAATCTCTGAGAAATCACAGTTGCAGGTGACCCAAAAGATAAATATGCTAAAGACAAATAGGTTGTGGTACATTTCCAGTGATAACCTACACTCAAGCAGAGACATAAGAGACATCATCAATGAAATAAATGTATGTTTGGAAAAGGATAGGTAGGGTAGAAAAGAAGAGTCAACAGATAGAAGTGCAGGAATACTTCATTACTACCCATGAAATGTAAAATTACTACCAGTACATTTAGTAGATATATTAGAGAGGATCTGTGGAAGGATTCATTTAAGAAGCACACAGAATAAGAAGGCATTGGTGGGCTACAATTTGTACCAAGGAATGAAATACCTGCATCAGTGGTATCACAAACTCATTGAGATACTGAAACATATTTGCAACTTATATAGTAGAATGTGGGCTCCTCAAAGTCAGGGGGTGGCTTTTATCTTTGAATCCCTCATCATTCAGCACAGTATCCAAAAATACAAAGAATTTAATAGATACTGGTCAGTCGTCTTATTATCTTTTGTCTTATACTTTTGCCTCAAATGCCAAATTTTCTAATAACAATTCTGAATATCATCTCTGAAATGAACTAGCTATGTGATGTCAGACAAATAAGATAGCTAACTTAAATGAAGCTCATTTTCCTCATCTGTAAAGATGAGAACCATAGTACTTACACAACATATTTAATAAAGTGGTTGCAAGAAAAAGGCAAAACAAATAGAAATTATTAGTATTAGTGATTTTCATTCTCTTTCTTTTTTATTAAGTTTGGACATCCACTTGCCTTTCTCCCATCTCCCATTTCTCCACTTCTCTTTGCTCAGTAAACAGTCCTACATTTTCTCATTTCTCTGCTTTTGCATAGTTCTTTTATGCTTAGAAGAATAACCTTCCTCACCTGTTGACTTTTTCATTATTTTTTAAATCCCATCTCAAATACATCTTCTTCATGAAGCTTTCCTTTATTCTCCAAATGGCAATGTACAGCCCTCTTAGGCTTCCTACAGGACTTCGTTATGATGGTATTACATTTATCTCTATTTCTGTTTTATCTCCTAAGAGATTAGAAACTAAACAATAGTAGGAACTGTGTCTCATCTGAATTGTCTCTCCACTACTACATATCACAGTGCTCTATACCAAGTTGACTTTTTAATAAGTTTTTAAATTATGTTGATATAAGCATGACTATAAAAGCTGCTCGATGAGTAGGAGTATGTGAATGTGCGTGTGTGTGTGTATTTATGCATATAAGTGTTTGTGAATATATATTTTGGTAAAAGAAAGTGGAATAGATAGATGAATTCAAGCTTTTCAAAAGTTCTTTAGGAAAAGCCAGAATTAGCTACTCTTTATCTATCAAAGTAACATTGCTTCTTCCTTTCTACTTTTCCTTCGCCTCCACTCAAAAATTTTTTTTCTTTCCTCAGATTATATTTTTGTTTGCTTTTTCAAATAGCCCAACTCCTGAAAAGAAAAAAATAATTTTACTTTTTAAAAAAAAGTTGTGAGGATTTTTCTGAATGATTTTTACCCAGTATTTTTTCCACAGGAAACACCTTTCACTTTTCCATGCTCAATCAGTAAGGAGCCTTTCAGGAGGCTATAAAATATAAAAATGAATAAACTAATTTATACTTATTCAGCAATAAAGACAGAAGCATAGAACATTTCCCAGAGAGTCATGCCTGGTTGGGTGGGGCTGATGGCCTTAGCTGACATGAAGGGCCATTCTCTAAACCCTTTTGCGATAGGAAGTAAAGTCAAAAACTTTATTGAAACTTGGTTATCATTTTTTTTCTTCTTTTCCCTTTTCCTCCTCTTCCTCTTCTTTCATTTTAATTTAATTTTCTAGTGATATGTATTACTTTTATATCAGCTTAATTTACAAATGCATTCTCCCTCTCCTCTCCATCCAGCAATCCCTTAAAACAAAAGGGGGGAAAAAAAGAAAAAAGAGAGCAATTAATCAAAATTAACAGACACTTTAATTGGGTGAAAGTATATTTAGCATTCCCTATCCATAGACCTCCACCTTCCAAACATGAAAAGAAGATATATTTTCTCAACTCTTTTTAACAATAAACTAAGTTACCATTTCTTCCTGCTTTTTCTTTCTTGGATGTTATAATTGCAATGACTACTCAGTCGATTGCCACCCAGGGCAACTCTGTCTAGACTACAAGAACTAGCCAGCGAAAAACGGAGGGTATTTTTTAAAACTGCTCCTTCTCTCCCTACAATCAAGACTCAGTGACTTTGTAACTTCATTTGTGCAGAGATTTCTGTTTCTCTGAATACTGTTTATTTAAGTAATTGTCGGCTCTTTTCCTGTCCTTTACTGACCCCAGGAAACAACTTTTTTTCATGTGTTTCCATTCTGGGACTTCTATTATTTACTGAATCAGGCTCTGTGAGCTTCCGTGGAAAGACCAAAAGAAAGGAGACAGAGGAGGGACAGAAAAAGAGGAATAAGAGACAATCTTGAAACCATATCAGCCCCAACTTCTATAACTGTAAGCCAGAAAAGAATTAACCTGTCTGGGAAAGGTGCTTAAAAATCCCTTAAAAATAATAATCTTAGTTATTAGTGTTTTTACAGGGAGCTGGGGGGAGTCAAAGTGAAATAGTGTTCTTTTTGGAAGAAAGAATTCATTAGTGGCATTTACCTGACATGATTTGCCCTTTTTTTTTAAAATCCTCCAAAGGATACAGAGAGGGGAGGCAGAGGAAGAGAGTGAAACAGAGCAGAAGGGGAAAATCTTTATGATTAGATGGCGAGCTGTAAAACACTGCCACGCAGGATGAAGGAACAAAAGAAGGGCTTTGGCCCTGTCTCCTGATATTTTCCAACTCAGCAAAAAAAGCCATTGTGTGGCTTAGAGGGGGGAAAAGTTAAAGTTGAAAGCTTAGCATGTGAAAGAAACTGCTCAACCATTGTTTAATGTGGGCTAATGTAATGTTACCATTTCCAATTATGTGGGTTGCAATTTTGGTTACAGTTGCTTTGGTCAATATGATCACTCTCACTTTTTTTCAAAGGGGTCAGAGGTGGGACAGTAAAGGAACAGACGGGGTTGGAGGGTAAAGGGTATGGGGATTCAGAGATGCTATTTCTTGGAAAATACCCCTTCCTGGAAAAAAAATGCTTCTGTTAAAAAATATCAATGCTGACCAGATGTCACTGATTTTTTTTTTTTGCATGTGTCCCTTAACAGCTGGCAAGAATATCAGCTCAAATTATTCCCCACAAGCACACACTTTCTGTTTGTCTCCAGATAAAGGGATTTAAAATCCTGGCTGTCAGTAAGGGATGCTGAAAACTGTGGAATGGATTTTTACTGTCCAAAGGAAAGGTAAATCCCTCCTTTTTGTTTTTTACTGGGTATAATTAATTAATAACCTAAGTGGGGACGAAGATTTTGGTGTTAGGGAGATTTGGCTTGAGTTTTTAAAGCTTCATTGGAGGGGGAAAAAAGAATCAAAGATGGGATAAGGTCATTGCTTTGGGTATGTGAGATGATGATAATAGGTGACTGAGGGAAGGCAGAACTACTCAATTCTTTACTTCTATTTTCTCTACCTAGGACTACGTACTGGAAAGGAAAGAATAAATATGACTAATAGGAAGATGAGTAGAGAGTTGGTATGAGAACACTCAGCTGCCTCTAATGATTTCAAAAGAATTCAGTAGGCCCAAAGGAATTGCATCCCATGATACGGAAAAAAGACAGGGAAAAAACAGAAAATGTTATTGCTGACCTACTGCCAATGATCTTTGAAAGATTTCAGAGAACTTCAAAACTAGAAAAAGACAAGTGTGGACTCAATTTAAACAAAAAATTGGCAAGATTGGTATCTGCAAATTATATTCCAGTAAGTTTAATTTTGATTCCTGGAAGAAATTTAGATGCATTATTTAAGATGATTGATGGCTATCTAGAAAAGGCATTGGTAATGACAAAGAAGGAACCATGGCTTCATGAAAACAAGTCATGGTGCCAATCTAAGTTCCAAAGAAGAAATCACGAAATATGTTTTCCTTTCTCTAGAGAAGCAGGTGGCTATTTACAAAGTTGGGAAATGCTGTTTGTCGAACTGGTTCTGGTTAACTATTTTTCTTTATTAGAAGAGATGTTTTAGCGGTGGTGGTGGTGGTAATGGTAGCAGGAAGGTATTGGGATGGGACTATGTTGTAAAAAATAAAAGGCAGAATATGAATAAAATTTGCTTTAAATAGGTCATATCAAACTAACTTCATTCCCTTTATTAATAGTTACATTAGCAGTAAAACTAGAACAGTTTCAATATATTATAGCAAAACATTTGACAAAATATTTCATATTATGTTAAAGGAAAAGATGGAGAGATGTATACTAAATTATGAAAGATTTTACCTACTATTTTAGCCCATCAAAATCTATTTGTCTTGATTCTATAATCTAACATCTAGCTACCCTTTCTAACTTTGTGTTATCATCAAATTTGATAAACATGCTTCTTATACTACTCTTATCCAATCATTGACAAGTATGTTAAAACATGGCACTAGTAATTTTCTTTCAAAGTACCATCCATCGAGCTGACTCTAACAAGATCAAATTTAATAAAGATCGACAGAAAGCTTTACATCTGACATCAAAATATTAAGTACACAAATACATTACACAAGATGAATGGCTAGAGATTTCAGACAACTTGTAAGGTCAATATTAGTTAACATTGTAATATGGGAACTAAAAATTACTAATGTACTTTGAAGCTGTGTTAACAGAGCCATAGGACTAGGGAGGTCATAATCCAGCTGGACTCATTGCTAGACAGTTCATATCTAAGATATTGTGTTCACTATAGAGTACCATATTTTAAGAAAGATGTTAATTTAGAGAACATGTCAGAGGAGAGTGAAGGTCTTGTCATATAAAATATCGGTTGAAGAAAATCTGGTTAGAAGAAGAGAAGACTTTAGGGAAAATAGCTGTCTTATGGTATTTGAACTTGTCTTGTAACTTTTGTGAAAATTAGGCTTGTTCTGCTAGAACAAGATCTTTGTTTCCCTAGAGAGCACAACTTTTAGTGAATTGAAGAATTTCCCTAAGAGGAAAAACTGTTACAATTAGAGCTATCTAAAAGTGAAATAGTCTATCTCCAGTGGCAGTGGGTTTTCAATCATGGAAGGTCTTCAAGTAAAGACTATTGAGCATAATTTTGGGGGGTTCTCTGACTGAGTATTGATTTGTCTTGATCTGTACCTGGACCCAGATGGCTCTGGAGGGGAAAGGCAGGTGATCTTGCACAGCCCTCCTTCACTTAAATCCAATTCACTTACATTTTATGGCATCATCTGCCTGAAGTCATGATCCTCGTCAGGCAAACAACAATAACCTCTATGACTAAACTAGAGAGCCTCTCAGAAGCTACCACCCTTTAAATGATACTTCTTGTACTTTAATTCCTTGAATCTATTGGATAGAGATGACACACGATCTTGGTGAAATCTCATACCCTTCCCTAATCTCCCATGTATCCATTTGTCTACACTACACTATGATACATTTGCTTTTATGTTACCTTGGAACTGTTTTGTAATTATTGAATAAATAAATATTTGTTTTTATTTTTGTACCTTACTTAAACCATAAACCCAAAGATAGAAATGATAGTTCATAGGCACAAAGTGAAGTCATATAGCTATGTGCTTTCATTATACAAATTAAGACCTGGAAGTGAGAGTGGGAAGTGACAATCAATTTCCTCCAGGAAATTTCAAAGGCAGAAGTTGAATCCAAATCGTCTGATTAAAGAGTAAATGACTTTTCCCCTTTGTTATGATGTTTTTTGTTTCTTTTGTGTCCCCAGAGTTCTAGGAACATAGTAAATTTCATTAAATGCTTATTAAAGCAAAAATCATAATAATGTATTCTGGAGGGTTTTTTTAAGGACTTCATTGGCTAACAGTGCTAAAATTTCACAAACATAATAAATAAGGATCAGGACTAGAATTTATTAGATTAAAAAATAAGAGTTAGCAATCATTGATCTCCTAGCAAAGTTAAAGCTAAAATACTTTAATCAAAAAAAAATAAGAAAACTACACTATATGTCAGCCATATTAACCAATATTGCCTTAGATTATTTAAAATAACTAGACAGTATAAGGTTGGATTGTTGCTGTGGTGTAGAAAATGATAATTTGATGGATTTAGAACAATATGGAGACTTGGACTTATAAAGGAAAGTTTTATCTACTTTCAGAGAAACAGAGAAAAACAAGCATAATAATTACACAGATGTATATGAATGTATATGTGTGGATATGTGTATGATTATATATGTGTGTGTGTGTGTGTGTGTGTACATATAGGTCTATGTAGATAGATAGATAGCCAACTTAACTGTAGCCTTCTTAGTGGAGATAGAGAGGAAGCAGGGCCATGGCTTGGGAAGTGGGGAGGAGAAGAAGAAAGTAAAAAGTCTACTCTATAACATATAACAAAAGAGAATCTACAAGGAAACAAAGAAAAGATGGATAATAGGGCAAGTAGTTGTTGTAATAGCTAGGGCACCAACCCTGAAGTCAGGAGGATCTAAATTCAAATCTGGCCTCAATCACTTAACACTTCCTGGCTATGTGATTCTGGGCAAGTCACTTAACCCCAATTGCCAAGAAAGAAAGAAAGAAAGAGAGAGAGAGAGAGAGAGAGAGAGAGAGAGAGAGAGAGAGAGAGAGAGAAAGGAAGGAAGGAAGGAAGAAAGAAAAAGAAAGAAAGGAAGGAAGGAAGAAAGAAAGAAAGAAAGGGAGGGAGGAAGGAAGGAAGGAAGAAAAAGAAAGAAAAGAAGGAAGGAAGGAAGGAAGGAAGGAAGGAAGGAAGGAAGGAAGGAAGGAAGGAAGGAAGGAAGGGAGGGAGGGAGGGAGGGAGGGAGGGAGGGAGGGAGGAGGGAGGGAGGGAGGAGGAAGGAAGGAAGGAAAGGAGGGAGGAAGGAAAGAAGGGAGAGAGGAAAGGAGGGAGGGAGGAAAGAGAGAGGGAGGAAAGGAGGAAGGGAGGAAAGGAGGAAGGAGGAAAGGAGGAAGGGAGGAAAGGAGGGAGGAAGGAAGGAAGGAAAGGAGGAAGGAGGAAAGGAGGAAAGGAGGAAGGGAGGAAAGGAGGGAGGGAGGAAAGAAGGAAGGATAGTTTTGAACACAATGTGTAGTATTTATTATATAGGCTTTCTTGAAATGGAAATTTATTGCTTTATATTTTTGAATTCTCTCTCATGTTCTGCTATGCTTATGATAGTTTGTGGTTTTTTTTAATTCCTGGGAATTAATGTTAATTAACTGTTAATTATATAATGTTAATTTAACAGCTAAATTGAAGCCCCATAAAGATTACCCTGCCATGTGTAGTCAAATCAAAGTCTTGTCTATAACATCAATATTATTTACTCTTTGCAATGTCCTGTGCTGCTTTCTTCCTCTAAATCTAGGTAAGTCTGCCTCCCCATTCCCACCTAGAGTTTTAAGAAACTTTCCCAACTTGTCTTGAAAACTGTCCACTCAAGTAGAGACAAAATCGTGAGATATAATATAGGACCCACCTGAGCTTTCCCAATATTCCCTCCAAACAACTTTAAAATAATGCTTCAAATCAAATTTTGGAGCAGAAAAACTAACAAAAGGTCAAAGGATGGCATTTTTCCAGCCTAAAACACCTCAGGAGGCTGGCAGGAGAGTTCTAACATTGAAGGAGGCACAGGCCTAGGGAGGCAGGCACCACAAGAGTGACAGCAGCTTCAAGAGTTCTCAGCCCAGAGATGGTAAGGCATTAATAACTGATCAGAAACAGATTACAGAGGACCCTTTCTGGTCCTGGTGCAGCTGGCAGTTTTGGCAGCTTTATTGCCCATAAGCTATTCTGGGTCCAGATCCAGAGCAGAAAGAAGTTATAGTATTTGAAGCTGCAAGAATGCATGGACCCTTCCTCATTAAGACTAGAGTACAGACTAGGAGAGTAGCGACCACTCCTCTCCCAAGATAACAGCACCTGGAAAGCACTAAAAATTTGCAGACCCCAGAATTACTTCTGAAAACAGAAGCATGAAAAAGCCTAGAACTTGGCACAATGTCTCCACAGCCCCAAGTGAGCAAACCCCTACTTTAACATAAAGTTCAAAATGAGGAAATAGCTGGGAAATGAACAAAAAACAACAAAAAAAGAAATTTGACCATAAAAAGTTTCTATGGTGGCAGGGAATACCAAGACATAAACTCAGAAAAAAGCAATGTAAAAATAGATATAAAAACAAACAAACTCATAGGGCAACTAGATACTACAGTGGTCAGAGTACTGGCCCTGAAGTCAGGAGGACAGGAGTTCAAATTCATCCTTAGATGCTTAACACGTCCTAGCTGTGTGGACAAGTCATTTAACTCCAATTGCCTCACAAGCAAAAAAATAATAATAATAATAATCAATTTTTAAAACCCCCAAAGAAAAATGTTAATTGGATATAACAAAAATATTTGGAAGAGTTAAAGAGATCAAAGTGAAAGGGGAGAAAATAACAAAAAGGGAGATGCAAGAAAATTATGAAAAGAGAATTAACGGCATGGTAAAAGAGACACAATAACACTGAAGAAAATAACATCTTTAAAATAGAATTGGCCTAATGGTAAAAAGAGGCACAAAAATTTACTAAAGAAAAGAACTCCTTTAAAAGCAGAATTGGTCAAATTAGGGGGGAAATTACCAAAACTTACTGGAAAAAAAAATCATTCTTTAAAAATTAGAATTGAGCAAGTGGATTTAGCAGCTTCTACATTTAAAATAAAAAAATCAGAGGGCTTTGAATATAATATTCTAGAAGGCATTCAATCAAGAATAATTTATCCAGTAAAACTAAGTACAATTTTTCGAGGCATGTAAAGGGATGGATAATGAAACAGGATTTTCAAACATTCCTAATGAATAGACCAAAGATGAATAGAAAATTTGATGTTCAAACAGAAGACTCAAGAGAAATATAAAAAGGTAAACATGAAAGAGTAATCATAAGGAACTCAATAAACTTAAACTGTTTACATTCCTAAATGGGAAGATGGTACATATATCTGCTAAGAATATTATTATTATTAGAATAATTACAAAAAGTTTACTAGACAGAGGGCATGAATGTTAGTTGATTATGTTGGGATGATCTCCAAAAAATGTAGAAGTCAGAAAGTACAGGGAGAAGGGGAAAGGAAGAGGTAAGATTGGGAGTTTTTTCTCACATAAAAGAGAAGAGCTTTTATAGTAGATGGAGAAATAGGAGAGGTAGGCAATGCTTGAACTTCATTCTCATGAGAATTGGTTTAAAGAGAGAAGAACACACACACACACATACACACACACACACACACACACACACACACACACACACACACCCCACTCAGTTGAGTATAGAAATCTATTTTATCAATAAGGAAATAGGAAGAGGAAGGGATAAGAAATAATGGGAGGGAGGATTATAAAAGGGACCGTGGACTAAGGGAGGTAGTGATCAAAAGCAAAACAGACTTTTAGGGTGAGACAAGATAAAAAGAGAGAGAGAGAAGGATAAACAGAAAAAAGTGGGCTGGAAGGTAATACACAATTAATAATCATAACTGTGAATGTGAATAGAATAGGCTAACCTATAAAATGGAAGTGGGCATCAGAATAAATTCGAAAACTGAATTCAGCAATCTATTGTGTACAAGAGACACAGATGAAAAAGAAAAACATATAGAGTTAAAAGAAAGCTAGAATAGAATCTATTATGCTTCAGGTAGAGTTTTAAAAAGGCACAGGTAACAATCACAACCTCAAACAAAGCAAAAGCAAAAGTAGACCCAATTAAAAGAGATAAGGAAACTACATTTTGCTAAAAAATACCATAGACAATGAAGTAATATAAAAAATGTTTCAGTATTTTTTTCTGATAAAGTCCTCATTTCTCAAATACGTAGGGAACTGAGTTAAATTTATAAAAATAAGAGCCATTCTCCAATTGGTAAGTGAACAAAAGATAGGAACAAACAGTTTTCAGAAGAAGTAATCAAAGCTATCTATAGTCATATATTTTTAAATGGTCTAAATCACTATTGATTAGAATAATTAAACAACTCTGAGGTTCCATCGCATACTTATCATAAATAACAAATGTTAGATAGGATGAGGAAAAATGGATACATTAATGAAGTGTAGGTGAGTTGTGAATTGGTCTAATTATTCTAAAAAATTATTTGAAACTATGCCCAAAAGGCCATAAAATTCTGAATATCTTATTACTACTAAGTCTGTCCCCCAGAGATCCAAAGGAAAAGAAAAACTTGTATGTATAAAAAATTTTATAGTAGCTCTTTTTATAGAGACAAAGACTTAGAAATTGAGGGGATGTTCATCAACTGGGTAATGGCTGAACAAGTTGTCATATACGATTGCGATGAAATACTATTATGGTATAAAAAATGATGGGGATGGAGATTAGGGTCCAAAAACATGTCAAGACATGGATAAAGTGGTGCAAAGTGAAGTATGAAAAACTGGGAGATCAATGTTCATAGTAACAACAATGTTGTAATAATGATAAGCTGTGAAATATTTTGTTATTTTGATCAATGATACAAGATAATTCCAAAAACTCATGATGAAAAACAATGCTATTTACCTCTAGAAAGAGAACTGATAAACTCTAAGGGCAAATTTATGTTTGATTTTCTCACTTTTTTTTGCCTTTTTTTGGTGGGGTGATATGGCTGATATGGAAATATGTTTTGAATGAGTATAATTGATATGTTCTTTGCCTTCTCCAGAGAGTGGGAAAAGGATAGAAGGGAGGAAAAGAATCTGGAACTCAAAATTTAGAAAGAAAAAAATGTTTAAAAAATAAATAATAAAAAATTTTAAAGAAAAATATCAAAATATATAATTATTTCAATATACAAAAATCAGGAATGATGGTTATATTTCAACAATGACTTTCTGTTAATTTTTTAAATGCATTTATATTAAGTTTATGTTGTCTCCTTGAATAAACTGAAAACTCCTTACTGCAATGAATGATTAATTTTTGTTTTTCTATCCCTTGTGCATAGCATAGTACCTGGCATGTACCACTCACTTCAAAAATGCTAATTGATGAAAAAATGTTCATTCTTCATACGAAAGCCAATCCTTCTATAAGCACCCTAGATATCATTTTCTCTCATCTTCTCCAGTAGATTGTCCGTGTAATTATCCCAAATCTCCACCTCCCATCTTTCCCTAACAAGTGACTCCTTTCTTCCCTGATGCCTACAAACAAACCCATATCTTCCCTATCGTTTAAAAAAAAAAATTCACTTGATCCTACCATTCCTGCTAACTATGACCTTATACCTTTCCTCTCTTTTGTAGCTAAACTCAAGAAAGCAAATAACTGGAGTTTCTAATTCTTCTTAAATTCTTCTAAATTTCTGCAACCTGACTTCTAAATTTATCATTCAATTTGAAACTTCTCTTTTCAAAGTTATCAGTGACGCAACATATCCAACATATAAAGGACTGCTTGCCATCTAGGGGAGGGGGTGGAGGGAGGGAGGGGAAAAAAAATCGGAAAAGAAACGTGTGCAAGGGATAATGTTGTCAATATAAAGTAATCATTAAATAAAAATAAAAATAAAAAAAAAACAAAGTTATCAGTGACTTCTTAATTTTCAAATCTAACGGATCTTTCTAAATCTGCATCCTTCTTGCCTATGTTTTCCTCCTAGATACTCTCTCCTTCCTAAGTTTTCATAATATCATCCCATTCTTGTTTTCCTCCTACCTGTCAGCCTGCTTTACTAGATCTTCGGTCAAGGATTACATACTAACCATTGATATTCCCCAAGACTCTATCCCAGACCTTTTTCTCTTTTCCATCTATATCACCTTAATTCCTAATCTCATCAGTTCTCATAAGTTTAGTTATCTTTCTGCAAATGATTCCTGGATCTATATATCCAGCTCTAATCTCTCTCTGAGTTGCAATCCCATTACTTGTCCTTTGTACATTTAATAATTTGTACATTATGGGGCTAAATGCCCCATAAATATTTCAGACTCAACAGGTCTAAAATAGAGCTCATTGTTGTTCCCAAAAAAAATCTATCCTCACTTTCCAATTTCCCTATTAACTTTTAGGGCCACTAACATCTTCTTAATCATTCGGGACCATAACCTTAGCATCATCTTCAGTTTCTTACTTATACCACCTCACACATTGTCAAAATTGTCAGAATTTCTATCTTTACGTCATCTCTCCCATTTGTAACTCTCCCTTTCTTTCCATCCATATAGCTGCCATCTTAGTCCAGGCTCTCCTTACCTTTTACCCTGGACTATCAAAATACTATTTAAACTGATCCTCTTGCCTTGATTCTCTTCCAATTTATCACCTTCTTAGTTGCCAAAGTGTAAATCTGATTATGTCACCTTTCAACTCAACAATTCTAATGGCTCACTATTACTTCCAGGATTAAATGTAAACTCTTCTTAGGGGATTTAGTACACTTCACACCTAGGCCCGATGGACCTACAATCCAGCTATATTGGCCTACTCACTGTTACTCCATGTCCTTTCTCACCGTGTCATTTCACTGGTTTTACTCTATACTTAGAATCTCATCCCCACTTCTTAACTACACTGACTTCCTTCAAGACTCAATAAAAATATCACTTTCTACTGAGGCTTTTCCTATCTTTAATCTCTAAGATTGTGTTGAATCTATTCTGAATATATCTTGCAAATACCTAGTTATTTATATGTTTTCTTCTTCATTAGGAAATAAGCTTCTTGAAGGCAGGGGTTGTATTTCTATCTTTCTTTATATCCCTATCTCTTAATACAATGCCTGATACTAAGTAAGGGCTTGATAAATGTTTGTTGACTAACTGATTGGGGGAAATGTTTAGGACATTCGGAAACTCCAGTTTGGATATATTATCTTTCATATAATGGTCAATGACATAGATTCATTGGATCATAGTAGTAGAAGGGACCTTGTGGAGGCCCTGTTTCATTTCCTGAGAATGAATTCTCTATATATTATTTTTAAATGATCACTTGATAACATGGAACACACTGTGTTATGAGGCAACTCATTGCATTTCAGATAGCTCTAATTGTTGGCAAAAAAAATTAGTGATGTTATTAGGGTGAAATTAATAGGTTCTCCTATAATAGGAACTTAAGGTTATAATAACCCATTCACAAAGAGATCATCTATCTTTTTGAGAATTCAAGAATATTTTTGTGATAGTAATCAGAGTCAGAATTCAAAGTGCCGTCTTTGCGTGTGCATGAAAGAAATTGGGTGTAAGTGTCAAGTGTCTGAGGCTACATTTTAACTCAAATCTTCCTGACTCCAGAGTCGATGCTCTACCCATTATGCCACCTAGCTGCCCTAAGGTACAGTCTTTAACCCAGAAAAAATCTCTCTCTCTCTCTCTCTCTCTCTCTCTCTCTCTCACACACACACACACACACACACACACAGAGTGTGACACTTAATTAGTCACATCCTTTCCCTGTGCCTATGTTTTATGACTGACTAAACAGAAGGAGCAATATTAATTTGTTAAGTACTTGGAAATACAGTGAAGAAAGGTGTTCCAAGAAGACCAAATGTTATTTCAAAGCAACTGCAGGGTCAATAAATTTAGATTTTCCACCAACATGATTGCCCAACTTCCTGCACTATGCTATTATTCCAACTCATAAATACTATAGCTGTTGCTGTAATAAGAAAAAACAAGAAACATTCCTCGAATGTCTTAGAGTGAAATACTTCTGAAATCCCTTGATTCCCCAACAGAAAACATATTTAAAAGAAGAATAGTCATGAATCAGTAACAGCTGCACCAGACACCTGTTATTTATTCCCATCATTAAAGTTTCCATGGCATTTCATAAAGAACTGGGTATCTTTTCCTAGAGAAATATCCTGAGTTCTTGAGCACATCCAACTGTTTCCTAAAACAAGGAGGCTCTACAAGGTACAGTTATTAGCAAGGCTAGCCCTTGGCAAAGTTGTTAAGTTGGCAGAGTAGATTTTTCAGCATTCCTTTCCTGAGCTCCCCAGTCCCCAGCACACATCTTGTCCCATTCCCAGTATCCTAATGGTATTTCCTGACAATATTCAAGGCGTGAGCAATTCTAGGGTATTTATATTTTTATAGGAGACTCAAAAACCTAAGGAATAAATTTCAATGGTGTTTCTTCCCTTTATTCATTCAATGAACATTATTCCCTATCATGTGCCTTGCATGAGAGCTTCAAAGCAATGGAGTTTTTTGGTCCAGACCTATAATTTCATTATAGGAAATTTCTGGTAAGCAAACTCCCTCTATCCATGAACAATATCTGTAACTTAAAGCCAAAGAGTTATCTAGGACACTAAGAAGTTAGAGTACTTGCCCAAGATGATATAAACAGGAGTTGCTTGAGGCAAGCCTTGAACCCAGATCTTTCTGTCTCTAAGGTGAACTTTCTATCTATTACACCACAAGAGGGAAAAAAAAAAAAAAGAAATAAGGCACCTTCAAAAAGCTTACAACGTTGCAGTGGGTAGAAAAATATATGCAAACATGATCCAAGGCAGATTGTCATGATAACTGTTGCAAAAATGGAAGTTCAATGTCTGGAGGAGAGAGTGGTGGGCCTGCAGGCAAGAAGACCTGAGTTCAAATCAAACCCCAGACACTTACTGGCTGTGTGATCTTGGAAAAGTCACTTCACCTTTATTAACCTCAGTTTTCTCATCTGTAAAATCGAGGTCACAATGGCATAGAGTTGTTGAGAGGCTTAAATGAGGCAATATTTATAAAGCACTTAGCACAGTGCCTATTACATAGTAGGCACTTAATAAATGCTTCTTCCCTTCCTTTATCTTCCCTTTTTTTCCTTTCTCTTTCCTTCCTTTACCTTGTTTTCCCCTCTCTTCCTTTCCTTTATCTTCCCTTTTTTCTTTCCCTTTCCTTCCTTTTCCTTTCTTTCACCTGTTTTCCCCTCTCTTCTCTTCCTTTTTCTTCTTTTTCCTCCCCTTTTTTACCCTTCCCCATACAATATACCTAAGCTTAAAGATTTTTGCCTGCTCCTACAAACAGGGGTGGAACTCAGCAAGCCCTAGTAGATGAAAATACTCTTTACCATCATAAGCATATGAAAGCAAAACTGTGCTCCATGATGGGTGGCCAAGTGAACCTGAAGAACTTTTTACATGCTCTAGCTGGGATTTCACACTTCCTCATCCAACCAAAAGGAGAAAATGAAAGTGTAAATGAAGAGTCAAATTTCATTTCCTAGAACTCTAAACTTCTAGAGGCAGTGAGGATTTCTCTGAAGACCACTCCCCCCCCCCAAAAAAAAAAATGGACATTCCCAGATCAGGTAAAACTTCTAGGTGACTATTAAAAAAAAAAAAAACACACAGAAGAATGGTTGCAAATACATCTGTGTTGACTATACATACATATATTTAAACAAATAGCATAAAGTGCACATCCTGGAGTCAGGAAGAACTGAATTCATATCCAACCTGAGCAAGTAACTTAACCTCTGTTTGCCTCAGTTTTCTATCTGTAAAATGGGAATGATGATGATGATGATAATAATAATAATACATGCTAGTGTTGTTCTAAATATCAAAGGAGACAACAATTGTAAAGCATTTAGCACAATTCCTGGCTTATAAGCCCCATATAAATTTTAGTTGTTATTATTATTATCTGCATGACCTTAGGGAGGTCGCTTCACAGCTGTCTGCCTCAGTTTCCTCATTTGTAAAATGGAGATCATAATCACATTTATGTCCTAGAGTTGTGCAAATCAAAGGAAATAATGCTTTTTAAGTGCTTAGAACTATGTCTGGCCCATAATGAGTACTGTTAGCTATTAATGTTATTATTATTTCTAAGAACTCCAAGCTGCAAGAGTTTTTGTTTGTTTTAAAAACAGCAGAAACTGAGAGAAGATCACATGGCAAGCCCATAACAGGCAGCAGTAGCTCTAGCTGTGCTCCCTATTATCTAGTCTTCTCTCTCTAAATGTGGTGGCATCTGGGACAAAGGGAATAGAAAGTCCCAATTTCTACATTGAAAGAAATACAAGGTTTGGGGCCTTCACTCTTATACTCATTTGAAAATTAAGCAATAGAAGGAGGAGATGTGATCATCAGTTCTTTGACATAGATACCTCTTTCCTTTCTTACCATCAGATTTTTTTCTCTTTATTTTTGGCATTAAAAACTTTGATGGGAGAATGTTTGGTTGGTGTAGGACACCCACAAGCCTTTCTATATTACAGATATTAATCCTAAAGATATTATTCTAAGAAAAGCAGACTTAAAATTTTCAAGAAAAAAATTCCAAAATTAATTTTCTATTTAAAAATAATTCATTGCACATGTTTAACATATATTGGTTACTTGCTGTCTAGGGGAGGAAGGTTGGGGGAAGGGAGGAAGAAAAATTTGGAACACAAGGTTTCGCAAAGGTAAATGTTGAAAATTATCTTTTCATGTATTTTAAAAATAAAAGGCTATTATTAAAATAAATAAATAAGCATTCATTCTTGGATTCATCAAACATTTCAATCCAAGGGAAAAGGGAAAAATAAACTCCAATTCTGTTTGAATACACCATTTACAAGTTCTGTAACCTTGTAAAATCATTTAATGTCTTTGTACTTCAGTCTTCCTTTCTGTAAGATTGGATATGAATGTCTCTCCTACTCTAGAATATTTGAATCTTGGAAGGGATCTAAATCATCCAGTCAACAAACATCTATCATATGTTTATTACATGTCAAGCACACTGCAGTAGAGTAAAAAAGATGGGGGTTGAGAAGACAAGCATTCTGGAACCTAGGTATAATCTCACCTAGTTGAGGTTCCCTGTACCAGCTCTTATATGGACCAAGGTGTCATGATGGTGGAGAGAACCAGCCCTTCAGTGGAAATTTTGCAATTGTGGTCTACCTCCTGGAAAGTCCAAAAAAAAAAAAAAAGAGAAGACAAGCCAGAATCTATCTCTTCTTTTACTTATTAATGCCCACTCTCTAATACTACGATGGGATTGTGGAGAATCAAGGAAACACTCAGCCTTTGCCACATCATACCAAAACATAAAGTCTTTTCAGCCCTAGGTCTTCATGTGGCAGGAAGCAAGCCCCAAAGTTCCTAGTAGTCAGCTGGAACCAGAAAGGAAAGCTCTGAGTATTCTCTTGTGAGATGGTCCCTTTAGATTAAGTCTGTCTCTGCTATACATATAATAGGTTAAAACACTCTGAAAAAACAAAAGATAGTCATTTTTATTTTTCCCCTTTCTTCCCTTCCTCTATTTTCCCTTTCTTTTCTTCCTTTCACTTTCTTTCCCTTTCTTTTCTTTGTTTTCCCCCTCTCTTCCCTTACTTTATCTTCTTTCCCCTTCTCTTTTCTATCCTTCCCCATATATCAGATCTAAACTAAAAGGTTACTGTCTCCCCTGCATCTACAGTCTACTCTGAAAATCAGCAAGTCCTCGTAGATGAAAATACTTCTTACTATCATATGAACATGAAAGAAAAACTGTATTCAATGATGGGTGGCCAAGTATATATCTCTTAGACTAAAAGTTCCAAAATGGCAGGCCAACTACTTATGACAATTCTCCCTTCTAAAGTTAGCTTTTGAAGGAGAATAATTTAACTCCACTATATTAAAATGGAGAATCTGACCCAAATTCATTAACAAATACTGTTTAGATAGAGATACATATGTTAAACTAAAGAAGATAATTACATTTCTGCTTCTATTCTGTTTTCATTGCCAACAGGCAATTTGTGATTTATACAGAATTAACTAGTACAGTCCACAATTTGAATGTTCAGTTCATATCACCAACTTTCAGAAAGGAGAACATTGATAATTTGGAATATGTTTAGAGAAAGACAACCTGGATGGTTAGGGGATTGGAAATCATTTTAGATAAGTACTATTTGGGTCAAAGGATATGAACAGACAATTCTGAGATGAAAAAATTGAAACCATTTCTAGTCATATGAAAAAATGCTCCAAGTCATTATTAATCAGAGAAATTAAGACAATTCTGAGATACCACTACACATCTGTCAGATTGGCTAGAATGAAGGGAAAGATAATGCGGAATTTTGGAGGGGATGTGGGAAAACAGGGACACTGATACATTGTTTGTGGAATTGTGAATACATCCAAGCCATTCTGGAGAGCAATTTGGAACTATGCTCAAAAAGTTATCAAACTGTGCATACCCAGCACAGTTTGATCCAGCAGTGTTACTACTGCTATCCCAAAGAGATTTTAAAGAAGGGAAAGGGACCTATATGTGCAAGAATATTTGTAGCAGCCCTTTGTGGGGACCAGAAACTGGAAACTGAGTGGATGCCTATCAATTGGAGAATGGCTGAATAAATTGTGGTATATGAATGTTATGGAATATTATTGTTCTGAAAGAAATGACCAGCAAGATGATTTCAGAAAGGCCTGGAGAGAGTTACATGAACTGATGCTGAGTGAAATGAGCAGGATCAGAAAATCATTATATACTTCAACAACAATACTATATGATGATCAATTCTGATGGACATGGCCCTCTTCAACAATGAGATGAACAAAATCAGTTCCAATAGAGCAGTAATGAACTGAACAAGCTATACCCAGGGAAAGAACTCTGGGAGATGACTATGAACCACTACATAGAATTCCCAATCTCTCTATTTTGTCCACCTGCATTTTTGATTTCCTTCACAGGCTAATTGTACACTATTTCAAAGTCTGATTCTTTTTGTACAGCAAAACAACCATTTGGACATGTATACATATATTGTATTTAACTTATACTTTAACATATTTAACATGTATTGGTCAACCTGCCATCTGGGGGAAGGGGTGAGGGGAAGGAGGGGAAAAGTTGGAACAAAAGGTTTTGCAATTGTCAATGCTGAAAAATTACCCATGCATATATCTTGTAAATAAAAACCTATAATAAAAAAAAAGAATCATTAAAAAAATAGATAAGTACCATTTGAAAGACTTGGGGAAGTTGAGGCTCAGGGGAAGATGTAATAGTTTTCAAAGCAGAAGTAGTTGAAAGGTTGTGATATGATGACAGTAAACTTGTTCCATTTTATCCCAGAGGAAAGAATTCAAGAGTAATAGATGAAACTTACATTAAAAAGTGATTGAAGGTTGATATGATAATTAGTTTCATCTTAAAATATAATGGGCTACCTGAGCAGAGAGTGGATTTTTCCTTCTTGAAGGCCTTTGTTGGAAGGATGAGCTGTTTATCCAGCAAATTCCAACTCAGATGCGTGCAGACAAGGGGATCTCTATCCAATCATCATACAGAGAAGATTCTCTTTCAGATATACTTTAGACTGGGTAGCCGCTGAGGTCCTATTTAATCTGAGGAGTTGTAATTCTATAAATACATTTTGTTTATATTTGGTTGGTTCAGGAAATTTGATTGGTTCAGGAAACTCCCTATTAGAAAATCAATGCAAAACAGCAACTGTTTTCCAAAAAATACTATTAAAGAATTGGTGGAAGCATCCTTGAGCAGACAGCATGTGCCTAAAGTGGATCTTGAATCCAGGTCATCTTAGCCAGTCAATTCTCTCTCTCACTCCATGGTGCCCATAAAATTCTGCTGTTAGGATCTAATCCTAAAGGCTTTTATACAGATTATAGGTTTTTTCAGAGAAGAGGCCATTATTAATGAATCTCAAACTGTCAACTCATATATCTTTGATTTGACAAGTTAAATCGTGTCCTCTTGGGACTGTGAACACCCCCTCCTCTAAACCCTGTAATATAAAAACTCTCAAATGCATGTCTTCCCCAAAGCAGTGTTAGAATGGGATTTTATTATATTCAGCACTCATGGATTCCTAAAAGCAGAGTTACTTCATCAGATAGGCAGCCCAAGGCATTGGCCTCTTTTTATTGGGGAGGAAACTGAGAGTTTAAATGGCTTATTCAGTGTTGCTTTAGGCCTAGAAATAGTACTTAGGGCTCTTGCTTCTTAAGTAGGGGGTCCATCTCTGCTAAACCCTTTTGGGCATTGTTTATTATGTTGGTTATTTTCTGATTCCTTTCAGTAAGTTCTTCATGGTCTAGTGACCTTCTCATTTTGGTTAAGAATTATAGTAGGAAGTAAACATGCAATAAATATAGCTTCTAGTTTGGGTGTTATAATAACTCCTGAAGTGACTAGAGAAGAGGGTCAATTAAAGGAACACTCTGAGTAACAGCAAAAAAAGAACCTTAGAGAAAGCATGTCAAAGTTTAGGTTGATATTTATAGTGCCACCTTTATGTTAAGGAAACTCAACCAAAAAATGGTATTTCAGTGTCTACTATGTGTCAGATATTGAGTATAGCAATGTGGTAATGAACAAAATAAATTTTTTTATAGAATTCACTATGTTCAAAGTTCTGTGCTAGAAGTAGCAAGAAATAACACAGTCCTTTCAAGGATTTCATGTTTAATAGGAAGAGACAGCACATAAAAGGTGATTGTAGCTCTAGTTAGAAAATAAGGTCCTTGGATTGAAAGGGCATCTTCTTTGATATCATTTTCATTGATAAGACCATATCTGTTTCTGATGCTGAGACACTTGGTGGTGAGAAGTAATCAAATGACCAGTATGAACAAAATTAATTCACAGAATTACAGTTTTTCAAATCTGAAGAAATCTCAGGAGCCATCCAGTCCAACCTATACCTCAAGAAGAATCTACTCTTTAAGTTGATAGATAAGCAGACATCCAAAATTTAATATCTATTCAAATAATGCTCTTCCATGCAAGTCTTCTCTTGCACAGATATATAATATCCCCCAGTTCCTTCAACTATTCCTCATATTCCATGATCCTGAGTCTCTTCACCATCCTAATTACCTTCTCTGATCACTTTAGTTCACCAAAGCCTTTCCTTTAAAAATAACACACAAGAGAACTGAATTAAATACTCCAAATGAGTTCTGACTAGAGCAAAATACAGTGGGATTGCCTCTCTGCCTTTCATGATACTCACATTAAATATTTTGATTGCTAATACCACACTCTTCTCTCATGTTGGGGTTGTAATCTATTTTAAAAATCTAGAACATTTTCAAATTTTAGCTATGTCTTCCCATTTTATACTAACATTTTTAATTAGTATAAGACAACATTCTTCTATTAAATTCTATTAAATTTCATCTTCTTCAATAAACTCCAATGACTAGCTCCTTATTGCCTCTAGAATCCAATATAAAGACCACTGCTTTGCATTTAAAGGCCCTCATGACTTGGTGCCAGCCTACATTTCCAGCTTTATTATATATAACTCCCTTTCGTGCACTTTTCCAGCCAAATTGGCTTTCTTGCTATTCCTCATATTCCCTATTATTTCCTATTTCTATGATCTTTGCACTGACTGTCTTCCCCCATCCCTAGAATGAACTCCCTCCTCATCTCCACCTTTTAGATTCCCTAACTTCCTTTGAAGCTCTGCTCATGTCACTATGTCACATGAAATTATGATTTATTATCAGTAAATGTCTTATTTGTAATCCTATTTTATATGTGTATATAGATGTAAAAATTTCTTAGATGAAAATATTTCACAATTGAAAAAAGTTTAAGAAGCCTTGTTCTATATTTATATATTTCTGATCCCTTCAATTGCCAGCATCTCCCTTTCTTTTTTTTAAATAATCTGTATTTATTAAATAACTAATGTCTTAAAAATATTGAACTAGAATTTTTTAAAATTTTATTTTATTTTATAATAACTTTTTATGCCAGGGTAATTTTTTTTACAACATTATCCCTTGCACTCACTTCTGTTCCGATTTTTTCCCCTCCCTCCTTTCACCCTCCCCTAGATGGCAAGCAGTCCTATATATGTTAAATATGTTGCAGTATATCCTAGATACAATATATGTTTGCAGAACCGAACAGTTCTCTTGTTGCACAGGGAGAATTGGATTCAGAAGGTAAAAATAACCCCGGAAGAAAAACAAAAATGCAAATACTTTACATTCATTTCCTAGTGTTCTTTCTTTGGGTGTAGCTGCTTCTGTCCATCATTTATCAATTGAAACAGAGTTAGGTCTGTTTGTCAAAGAAATCCACTTCCATCAGAATACATCCTCATATAGTATCATTGTTGAAGTGTATAATGATCTCCTGGTTCTGCTGGTCATTTCTTACAGAACAATAATATTCCATAACATTCATATACCACAATTTACCCAGCCATTCTCCAATTGATGGGCATGCATTCAATTTCCAGTTTCTAGACACTACAAACAGGGCTGCCACAAACATTTTGGCACATACAGGTCCCTTTCCCTTCTTTTGTATTTCTTTGGGATATAAGCCCAGAAGTAACACTGCTGGATCAAAGGGTATGCACAGTTTGATAATTTTGGGGGCATAATTCCAGATTGCTCTCCAGAATGGTTGGATTCGTTCACAACTCCACCAACAATGCATCAGTGTCCCAGTTTTCCCGCATCCCCTCCAACATTCATCATTATTTTTTCCTGTCATCTTAGCCAATCTGACAGGTGTGTAGTGGTATCTCAGAGTTGTCTTAATTTGCATTTCTCTTATCAATAGTGATTTGCAGCATCTCCCTTTCAAAAAAAAAATATCTCATATATCCTGTAGAGAGACAACATAGTATGGTGAATATAGAGTCAGTCTAACAATATCTGGGTTGAAGTCCTACCGCTGACACATATGTGACTCATAAGCTTCTCAGGGCGCATAACTCTCTAAAACAATAAATTGTGGAGATAGTGTCTACCTGTATTGGAAAATGGGAGTTTCATTATCTGGAAATTCCCTATATCAGTGAATTCACAGATCCAATCTGCCAAATTTTGTATCTATTCATATATAGAATATGTACATTGTTGTTTTCCTCAACAGAATGCAAACCCACTAACTATGAGAATAATTTTTATTTGTTTTTTTCTATTCTATCACCTAACCAATGTCTGCACATGGGTCAAAGCCAAATAAATATTTTTGATTGGTTGATATTGCCTCTAGGATCATATATAAAGTCCTCTGGTATTCAAAGAACATTATAACCTGACCCCTTCCTTTCCAGTCCTCTTCTAGCTTTCTGCTTTACTCTCCAGTCGATAGGGCCTCCTGGCTGTTTCACAAACAAAATTTTCCACTCTCTGGACATCTTTACTGGCTGTTCCCATGCCTGGACAGGCTCTCCCTCCTCATCTCTGCCTCCTGACTTCCCTGTATTCCTTTCTACCTTCTACAAGACTTTCCTGATTCTTCCTCAATGCCTTCCTTCTGGTGATTATCTGCAATGTACCTTATATATTTTGTTTGCCCGTAGCTATTTTCATGCTTTCTGCCTGAGAAGAAAGCCTGTATGTCTTTATAAGCAACATAATTAGCAAAGTGCTACATACAGCAAGTGCTTAATAAATGCTTGTTGACTAACTTGACTGATTAATTTGTGGATTTGGCTAGTGGTAAGATTTTTCTGGATCCTTATTCTGTCATTAAGATGTTAACTATCCCTCCTAATTTTGTATCAAATATAAATTTGATAAGTATTTATTGTCATCTTTACCTTTATCCAAATTATTGATAAAAAGCTAGATAGTAAAAGGACCAAAAACAGATCACAGACTTTCCACCAGAGAACTCCTTCCAAAATGAAATTAAACCATTAATGGCTACTCTAGGTTCTAATCATTATCAAATCAATATCAAATCCACCTAATTCTATTATCATCTATTCCACATCTCTCCATAACAGTGTGAGAAAATTGGCTAAGTACTTTGCTAAAATTTAAGTAAACTTTACAGCATCCCAATGAGTATGGTGAAGATTAATGTAACATGACCTGTTTTTGATGAAACTATGCTAACTCCTTAGAAGATCAATTATTCTTTAGTCACTTAAGTATCAAATCAGGAATCAAAGTTAAGCTCATTGACCTAGTTGACAGACTCCAATATTTTGAAAATTAAGACATTTGTTCTTTTCTGGTCCTCTAACCTCTAAAATTTCTCAAAGATAATTTGACAATAGCTCAGCAATTAATCTGCCACTTCTTTCAACATCTGTTGGAATATCGTTCATATGGGCCCGGTGACTTTCATCCTTGGTGACATTCAGTAAAATGCTCTCTTACTATCCCCATTTTTGTTGATGTTGTTGTTCATTTTTCATTCTCGAAGAGGACCAGTGACATCACAAGGATGATGTCTTGATTTCCCATTATATTTTGGGCATCAACTCTCTATTAGCCATTTTTTGTGCTGTCCTTTCCCATCTAAACTCATTCTTTTGGCTGAGAGAACAAGCAAATGAATTAAGCAGTTCCTGCTTTTCTTCTTAGTCTCATCATTGACCCATTCACTCCAGTCCTATCCTTTTTTGAGTCATTATCCTTTAATAAAGGATGACCCAAAATTTTCAGTGTAGTTTTAAAAGATTAAAGCACAATACTGCACTGAGACTTTCTAGAATACCCTGTAGAGCTTTTTAAAATCAACTTTTGTTGTTCTTAACTTTCATTATCAGTTTATTCTGAGCTGATAGTGGTGCTTTTGATTCTGTTTTTCAGTGCCTCCATCGTCCACATATATCTTTGTAAAATTTATTTTAGTTTGATGAACTCCCTGTGGATCCACATGATCCACATGTCTCATCTATGATGTTTCAATCAATAAATAAATATTTATTAACTTCATACTATGTGCCAAAAACTGTGATAAACACTAAGAATACAAAGGCAAAAGTAAAATAGTCTCTACCATTGTGCTTAAATTCTCATGGGAGAGATAAAAAACACATATATTTAAGTATATACAGATAAATATATCCAAATACATAGAAAATTAATATCAAATAGTTATGGGAGGAAGAGCCCAACAGCTAAAGGAATTAGAACAGACATCATGTAGAAAGTGGCTTTTTAGCTGAGTCTTAAAAGAAAAAGAGAGGCAAGAGCAGAAGTGAGGAGGAAGTACACATTCCAGACATAGAGGATAATCAACAAAAAGACAGAAGTTGGAGTGTCTCTTTGAACAACTCTATCTCTTCATCCTAAAAATTATTTCCATTTATATCTTCAGAATTACATTTCTAACCCTCCCCATCCTTCTTGTCTTTTTACCCCCATAGAAGATTGATCCAAAGGATTCCACTTCTCTTTTCTTTTATTTGTATCTTGAAATCTGCTCTATCGAAATCCCAAGGTAGACAACATCTGACTTCCCCTTCTTTCTCCATCACAAAATCTCAGAGGAAAGAGCTACTTTTCCCTAAGTTCTCATCATTTCCACCTCAGTAACCAGATCTTCCTTGTCAGTGAAGTAAATGTATTCTCAAAAATACACAGAATTTGTGAGCCAAAAGATTCCTTAGTGGCCAGTTAATTTTACCCATAACTAAAAAAAGAATTCCCACTATAACATATCTGACAAGTGGTTATCCCACTCTGTTTGAAGACACTGAAGGAAGGGGAAGTTACTACCTGCAGGGGCAAGCCACTCCATTTATGGGTAACTCTAATTATTAGGGAGTTTGGCTTTTTTCCTGATAATTCTAAATCTGATTCTCTGCAGCTTCACCCATTGCTCCTGGTTTAGCTCTCTGGAGCCAAAGAGAGCAAGGATAATCCCTCTTCCATGTGACAGCCCTTCAAATACTTGAAGACAGTTACCTTGTACCCTTGAGTCTTCTTAGAAAAAGAAACCAGCTGCTATCTTAAAGAGACAGAAGCCAGACCTATCAACCCATTTAATAACTGCCTTTACCCAAGGTAAGACTCTCCGCAAACTCCAACTAAGTTTCCAGCTTAGGGTTAGAATTTCTGCAGCTGTGACATACCATCACAGTGGAAGGACAGGGAAGAACTATGTGATTGCTTTGATTTAAGATGAATTAAGGTGAAAAAGTATCAGGGGAATAATTTCTTCTCTCTCTCTTAGACAGATGGTCTTTCTAAACAGGTGTGTTTCTGCCTCAAAAAAATTGTCAGAAGATAATGTGAGGGGGGGTATAGAGTCACTTTTCTGACAAGGAAAGTATCAACAATAATTCCTAGATATCCTCCTGCTATTATGCTGAAAGAAATATCTATACTTTTGCATATCTGTGCCTACTCAAGGACATTCAACTTACTCCTGTAAAATGAGTCTAGAACTGAAATGTTACAGGTAAGACTCGTGTAAATTAACATGAGACTTTAGAAAATTTTATTATTTCAATCAAGCTGGCTGTAAGGGGTCCATTCTTTCCAGAGTTGTCTTCTTTTGTTGATGCTTGAAACCAGACCTGGCCATTTATATCCCAAAGATTTAAGAAAAACCCAAATGTACAAAAACATACAAAAATGTGCCCCAAAAAATTATTTTGTGGTGGAAAAGACCTGGAAACTAAAGGATGCCCATCAATTGGGAAATGGCTGAACAAAATATAGTATATGAATGTTATAGAATAATTATGTAATACTATAAGAAATGATGAAATGGACAGTTTTAGGGAAACCTGAAAAGATTTTTATGAGCTGACTCAAAGTAAAGTGAACAGAACCAGAAAAACAGTTTATACTATTGTCAAAATATTGACAAACCAAACAATTTAGAAGTTAAGAAATCTATTCAACACCAAGTATAACTATTTTTCCAGAGGACTGATGATAAAGAATCTTCCTGACTCCTGACAGAAGTAAAGGACTTAACATACAGAAAGAGGCATACTTTTTTTTTAATATAACAATGTGAACATTTATTTTCCCTACTCATGGATTTTTATTTTGTTTTTCTTTTGGGGGAGGCAAATTATGGGAGGGAGATTAAAAGGAGAGAGAAGAGAAAGTCTTGTTAACTTTTAAAAATTAATAAATAAATAAAAAACCAATCCTACCCCAAAACAAAATCCTGATTTGCAAAGCTTGTCTTTTAGCACTCAGGGTCAATACTGCTGCTACCCTCTGACTTTTCCCTTTGAGATGTTCCATTATCTCAACCTGATCTCCCTAATCAAAATTAGTCTAGTCTGTATTTGGGAGTGGGGCAAGTGAGAGCTTGCTCTCAACTAGTTAACAATGGGCAGTAAGAGAATAATCAGGTTAACTAAATTGTTCTAACCTCCTTAGGTAAATAATATTTTAATATCTCATTACTTAATGTCTTAACTCAGTTAAAATGACGTTTCCATGAAAGTGACTTAAGGACCAACAGACAATGATGTGAATTTCAGGCACTCAGGCTAAAAGATGAGGGAGTTAGGGATGGGGGAGGCTAAGGAAGAGGAATTGCTCAAATCAGTGCAAGATACAGCTGTATATATCATGTAAGGAAAAATAACTTAAAGGTGTCAGATTTCTAAGACCAGTTCTGAGAAGCCAAATTAGACTGCTTATTCCCCCAAAAAACAGATACATTCTCTCTGTGTATATCTTCCTCTTTGTGTCTGTGTGTGTGTGTCTGTTTTTTTGCTTTGTATCTTTCTTCTCTTTCCTTTCTCTCTGTCTCTGTCTCTGTCTCTCTGTCTCTCTCTCCCCCTCTCTCTACCTCTCTCTGTATCTCTCTTTGTCTCTCTTTGTCTCTCTCTCTCTCTCTCTTTATCTCTCTCTCTCTCTCTCTCTCTCTCTTTGTCTCTCTCTGTCTCTCTCTCTCTCCTTTTCTTCTCTCTCTTCCTCTCTTCTCTCTTTCTCTTCTCTCTCTCTCTCTTCTCTCTCTCTCTCTCTCTCTTTGTCTCTCTCTGTCTCTCTCTCTCTCTCTCTTTTCTTCTCTCTCTCTCTCTTCTCTCTTTCTCTTCTCTCTCTCTCTCTCTCTCTCTCTCTCTCTCTCTCTCTCTCTTTGTCTCTCTCTGTCTCTCTCTCTCTCTCCTTTTCTCTCTCTCTTCCTCTCTTCTCTCTTTCTCTTCTCTCTCTCTCTCTCTCTCTCTCTCTCTCTCTCTCTCTCTCTCTCTCTCTCTCATCCCTCTCTCTTTCTCCCTATCTACCTATCTCTCTTCTCTCTTTCTTTATTCTGTCTCTCTCATCACCCTTCTTCTCCACTGGTTCTTTACCCTAATCCTAAAAACATATTAAGATCTGCCCATTTAAAAATTAATTTTGTCCTACATTTCCTTCATTGTATCTTTTACTGATAAACTCCTAGAAATACCAATATGTTGCTACTTTGTTACTATCTATTCATTACTCCACTGGAATTGCCTTTTCCTAGGGCATGTTTTCACAAATGACTTTTAAATTACCCAATATCAAATCTATTAGCCTTTCTCAGTTCTCATTTTTGTTATACTCTGCCCAGAACTTAACAAGCTGAGCTAGAAGGAATTCACAGCATGGGGACAAACAAGTGAAAGAAGAAACTAAAGGGAAAGCTGAGGTTCAGCAGAAAAAGGAAGGGTGAAAGTGGGCCATTGAACTCTGGAAGAATCTCAGAACAAGATTTTTATTAAAGTTATTAATTGTATTAACTTATTTAAGGACTAAGAGAAATTCTCCCCCAAGAACCTGCTCTTTTCTCAACTTTCCTCTCTGCAAGCTTGTTCTGTAAGCAATATTGTAATGTACTCTGCTTGATTCTTTTTCCTAAACATTTCCTGCATTGATTTTTGCCTCAAATGTAAAGAGGTTGTGGTTTATCCAAATGATTAAATTAGAAGAAAGAAACAAAGTGACTTAGGAATTTTCCTTACTGAGGGCTCTGAGCTATTATAATTGAACCAATAACTTTTCATCAGATAGAAAGTACATGAAAAAGCAGAGAAAGAATCCATTTGGACCTAAGGGCCAAAATACTGCCCTAAGCTAAAACAACAAGGTGTGACTAATCAAATCATTAGCCTCAGTTTTAAATAAAGAAAAAGAACTGGGTGGAAATAACCAAAATATACTTGAGATTCAGTTTTGCTGTTTCTAGAAAGGAGCAAAAGGATATAGTATCTTCCACAGAATTATCCACAAATATGCCCTCAAATTCAGCATGCCCAAACTGAGCTTTATCTTTCCTCTAAACCCTGCTTTTCTACCCAACTACTCTATTTCTCTTAATGGTACCATCTCCCAATCTACCCAAGTTCAAAATTTCAATTGTTTTCGATTCACCATTGATGAAGTGATAAATTCAGTCCATTCCTAAATCCTATTAATTAGACTATAGCAATATCTCACATTCATCCAGTTCTCTCCTTTCCTATAGCTACCACCATAATTTACCAATTTATCACCACCCTCATGATCTCTTGCTAGGATTTTCTAATTCATCCTATTTTCAGTCTCTCTTCTTTCTGATTTATTCTTCATATACTTGCCAAAACAATACTTCTAATTCATTAATAGCTAGGTGGCACAAAGAAAAAAGTGCTGAGCCTGAAGTCAAAAAGATTAATCTTCCTGAATTCAGATACAGCGTCAGATACTTTCTAGCTGTGTAACCTTGGCCGTGTCACTTAACCTTGTTTGTCTCACTTTCCTTGTCTATAAATCGAGCTGGAGAAAGAAATGGCAAACCATTCTAATATCTTTGCCAAGAAAACCCCAAATGGGGTCACAAAGAGTTAGATATGACTGAACAACAACAAATTCATAGCTCTGACTATTGCTAGGCAAAAACTATATCTTTTTCATATCAGTGCACTTAGCTCTATGCCTTTCACTTTACAGAAATTTAACAAATGCTTATTGCATAATAAATTATGCACACAGTCATCCTTCCTCTGAAAATAAACCACCCTGTTCAGATGCATTATGGGAAAGTATCTAAAGAGACAGCACTATTTACAACTCTCGCACTAATAGAGTAAGTGATCATTCTCACTCCCTACCTTCACCTTCCTCTAAAGACTTTTAGTTTAGCTATTCTCTCTATGTCTGCTCCCATAGTAAATACATCTGGGCCTTTTCTTTTGCTCTAGAGCTGAATTCTCTTAAGTGTTGTTTCCCTCAATTAGAGTGTAAGTTCCTTGATAGCAGTGACTATATTACTTTTTCTATTTGTATTCCAATATGTAGCATTTAGTCCCCAAACACCATGTATTTGGCAAGTAAAGTGATCAACAAATGGTTTTCATTTATTTATTTATTCAATATCTCTGTCCTGTCTTCTCCTTATGCCAAATGACATAGAAAAATTGTGAATTAGATAGAATTTTTTATCCATTCTCATCCTTCTCCATCCCCTAATACTAACTGCATATATGCAGAGCTTCAATTTATCCATGTGCAAAGTTAGAAGATTCAATCAAATAACTTTTAAAGTCCCATCTGTGATATTTTAGGGTTCTAGAAACTAAGTGACCATAAGCAAATCTTTTAGCCTTCTTCTTGGTCTAATTGATTCAGTTATAATTAAGAGAAAGCAGATTTCAAAGCCAGGAAAGTCTGTGTCCAAGTCTTGTCTCTGGCTATGTGACCCTGCGTGAGTCAGGGAAATTCCAAGTGCTCTAGACAACTTTCTAAGATTGTAAGTTGTAGATGCCCCCTGCGTTAATGGAGGGGTTTCCTTAGCTCAGAATGCTCTTGAACAGTGAAATCATAGCTCATGTCTGTATCTTTATTCAGCTTTGAAATGGGAATGGTAATACTAGAGATGTTGTAAGAATTTAATGAGATAATTGGCATCTGTTTAGAAACATCTCATTTGAGTCTTGCAACAACCTTGTAAAGTTACTATCAGAGTTTTCATTTCTGCTTTAAGATCTGGAAGCAAAACCTTAGAAAGAGGTTAAGCAACATTTTAATAATTTTATGGCTAAGGCAGAAGCAGGATTTGCACCTATACTCTATCTACTTTGCCATGCTGTCAAAATGTCTCTCAAAATGTGTTGGAGGAAGAAAAAATTTTAATTAAAATTTTAAAATGTGTTAGAGGGTACAAAATGCTGTATAAAAACTACATTTTTTTGCAAAAAAAAAAATCCCATCTTAGTTGTCTAACTAATTATGCTGTGTACATACAGCATTTGTCTTAAAGCTCAAAGATGAGCATTTTTTAAATTATCCAATTCATTATTTTATTTCACTAAAAATTAATTAAGTTCCTACTGTATGAAAAAAAAAATTTTAATAAGAAATTATCCCTTCCCTTATGGAGTTTGTAACCTAGAAGGGAACTCCACATATGAATAAATATGGGAAACTATAATACAAAAGTCATACATAAATGCCTAAGAGATGTCATACAAAATTCTAGGTAAGCAAGGGGAATGATGGTTACATATCTAATGTCAAAATTAATCATTAGAGGATAGGTGCCATTGTTGTAGTTCACTCATTCCAGTTGTGTCCAATTCTTCATGATCTCATTTGGAATTTTTCTTGGCAAAGCTATTGCTTCGGCAGTTTGTAATTTCCTTCTCTAGCTAATAGACATCTGAGACCAGATTTGAACTCAGGAAGATGAGTCCTCCTGAATCTATGCCTAACACCCTTTCCACTGTGCCACCCAAATACCATTAGTAATTATTTATGAAAATGCAATATTATACACTAAAGACTTTTAAAAATACATTTATGAATTTTGCACATATTTTTATTTCCCAAGTCCAGTCAATAGTTGGTTATACTGATATTTCTGATCAAGGCATAAAGTCTTATACTAATTAATTACTAAGTTTTTTTAGCTTTTCACCAAGTTTTCACTAACTATTTAGTGAAATAAAGCAACCTGTATAAAGGGTATAATTCTTGAGTTTGCTAATTGTCCTCTGTATAGATATAACTCTTGTTTGGTATTTAGCTCAATTTATTATAGCATAAAGACTGTATCATGCATATAGTAAATATCTACATTTTAGATACCATAAATAATATTAATGTAGACAACTTTTAGGTGAACCTATAGGTTGAAAGAGATTATTGGTTCATTACTTTTCCAGACTCTACTTCCTACACTCCAAAATAGTGAACAATATATTTTATAGTACCTGAATGTTTATAACGCGTTTTCCTTATGAAGTACATAATTTTAAGTATTACTCTTTCTACTTCGACTCTAAATGATTAAGTGTTTTGCCCATGGTTATACAACTGGCATCAGAAACAAAATTTGAATATAGAACTTGTAGCCTAGTTCTAATACTCCTTCCATAGCACTATTCTAAGGGAATACCCAATCTTTAATGGAAAGATGTACTATAAGCATAGTGTTGGGTCCTAGGTTTATATTCAGAAGGTTCCAATCCTGCCTTTAATAATTATATGTGTGAATTTGAACAAATCACTTAAGCCCCCTCCCCCCAGGTTTCAATTTCTTCATGAGTAAAATTAAAGGGTTGAAATAGATAGCTTCAGAGTTTTCTTCTGGTTCTAAATTAGTAAACTCCTGGGTATTACCAACTCTCTAGCAACCTGGATAGTCAATCAAGCAGTTCTCAAGCATTTATTAAGTGCCTACACTATGGGCTAGTGTTTGGCAGGCAATGGAAATTTAAAGACACCACTGAGCAGTTCATGCTCTCAAGGAGTTTATATTCTATCTAAAAAGCTATTATATATAATATGAAAGGATTGGACTAGGTGGCCTGTGCTAAATCAGATTCTAAACTCATAATCCTATGAATCCCTCTGCTAGAGAGATGGGGTGATTCTGCTGTTGATTCTACTGGGTTCATGTGCAAGGAAATTAATTTGGTCTTTGTCCAGCCACTTCCTGTTACAGTGAGGAATTAGGCTGATAGGTTTGCCACTACATTATCCCTTCTATCCTGGTGTCATTCCAACGGGAAGATATAATAAGAGGAAGGCAAAATATCTGGTTCATATCTAGGAGGGTAATGAATTAATGCCAGGGCTGTAACTAGGACAGGGCAATGAAAGGTTTGTTTTCCCCCCCTCAGGGCACAAGTATTTAGAGTGCTGACAACACTTATAGTCCGACAGATAGAAACAAATGAGCTGAGCACCTAGTTAGCAAGAATAAATAATTAAAATAGAAATCTCTCCAGCCAAACCCTGCCCTGCTTTCTCCTCTCCCAGCAGTATTGACAAGTCTGGTCTCAAAAAAAGTCCAAGGGTTTCTATTTTCTTCTTATATATACCAGGATTAGGCCAGGCCTTTACTGAATGCTAGTGGGAAGAAAGCAGGGAGGGTAGAAACTTTGTACTGCTTGTCCCTGGTTCCAGAATTACCAATTAAAGCTTATTAGTGGTCCCTTAGATTCATATGGGGATATTTCACTTCATCATTTGGTCCACTTAGGTAATTCCCCTCTAACAAAAATAGTAAATATATTATCACCATCTTGATGGTTGATTATAAATTAAGGCAGAGAGTGGCTAATAACTTCAAAATATAGGATTTAAGAGTTGGAAGTGGCTTTAGAGATCTCTGGGGAATCATACAGCAAGTTCTGAGAGAGATCCCAGAATTCAAGTAGTCACTCTCCCCATCCCCATTGAAGCCAGCTGCCACTACTGTTACTGCTACTGCAGTTTCCTGTGGCTACAAAAGTCACCCTGTCTGTGCTTGCATAAGACTAGAGGATAAAATGAGGGGGTGGACTTGCTGAGTCACCACCAGTCCTCTAAACAGTCTTTGAAAAGAGCTTACTTTTCCATTTAATAGAGAGCTAGCTCCATGGAGGGTTTGGCTGCACAGTTGTGGGGCCTCCTCTGGCTTTGAGAAGAAAGGTTGAGAGAGGCAAGCAGAGGAGCCGGCTGCAGCCTCTCCCCAGCACCATTCTGGGGGTATCAATCACAGGCCAGCTGTGATTCAGGATGAACAGCCCACCTGCCCCACAGAAAGGGCAAGCTGTGTTGTGTCTTCCCCCGACTTGCTCCTCTGTCAGCACTGTTGTATTCACTCACCCATCTAGACCCACAAAAGCCCCGAGTGAGTTCAATCCCTGTAAACAGTCCATCTGGACAAAACAAAATCCAGAAAATTCATTATTCCTTTTTCTTCTCGTCACTAAATTATCTGGATAATTGCCCCTAAACTCCACTTGCTTTGGCCTGCAAAGGGAATCAAGATCAAACCGGCTTTGATATACGAATAAACATTTGCCTGGTGACCTGAAGGATAATTTTTTTCTTCATAGGATTTTAGGCTGAAAACAATTTCCGAGGTCATCTAGTCCATTTTGCAGATGAGGAACCTACAACTCAGACAGTTAGTCACCCAGTTATTAGATGACAGAATTGAACCTAGGTCTTTGGTCATCAAATATTATAGTCTTTCTTCTACTGTCCCATCACCTCTCAGGAGGAAAGTTATAGGTTATGGAGGAAATAGAATGCTATTCTATTGTGTGCCATATCTCAAATTTTTAGCTTAGAGATGTGCTTTATGGAGGTTATGCAACCCTGTTAAATATCCTGAAATCCTTGGATTTAACTTTCCTTTTTTGCAACCAGTTAGGTGAGGCTAACAATGAACTCTTCCTGATAAAGAGGAGAGAATCCTTTTCCTTCGCACATACCCACACCCACTATGAGTACCATCACCTTCTCATTCCCCTGGGGTTTATGCCTGGCTGCAGTTGAAGAATGAGCCAGCTGTCACCAAAAATCACACTTCCTGCGGCAGAAAGATGGCCAGCTCTGCACACACGTTATCCACCCCTGGGCTCTTTTACAATAAGCCACACCTCCTTGGGGGCTTCATAGCTTTGTATGTATTTGGACCTAATATCACTGCATAGCAGTCTAGAGCCCTTATCTATGAGAGGAAAAAAACTTAGCCGAAACTTAGGTGGTGACCCACAAAGTTCTTACCAGGACAAAAAGTCAAATCTATCATACTGGTAAATACTTAACAATTGGCTCCACTTAATCAGCATTATTAACATTTTCTTCATCACTGATCAGTCATATGAAAATACTCTAAATCCCTATAGATTAGAGAAATGCAAATAAAAACAACTCTGAGGTACCACTTCACACATCAGATTGGCTAATATTACAGATAAGGAAAATGATAAATGTTGGAAAAGATGTGAAAATTTGAGATACTGACACATCATGGGAGGAGTTGTGAACTGATACTACCATTTTGGAGAGTAATTTAGAACTATGCCCAAAGGGATGTAAAATAATGTATAATCTGATTCAGCAATAGCACTACAGGGTTCTGTATCCCAAAGAAATTATAAAAGATTGTGCAAAAATATTGATTGCATAGCAGCTCTTTTTGTGGTGGCAAATAATTGGAAACTGAGTGGATGCTCATCATTTGGAGAAGAATGAAATAATTGTGATATGTGAATGTAATGGAATATTATCGTACTATAAGAAATGATGGGCAGGCAAATTTCAGAAAATCTGAAAAGACTTACATGAACTGATGCTGAACAAAGTAAGCAGAACCAAGAGAACATTATACACAATAACAGCAATACTGTGGGACAATCAACTATGATAGAGTTAGTTTTCCTCAGTAATACAGTCATCTAAGACAATTCCAAAAGACTCATGATGGAAATGTAATCCATATCCAGAGAAGAACACAGATTGAAGCATCCTATTTTCACCCTTGGTTTTGTTTTGTTTTTTCTTTCTCATGGTTTTTCCCTTTTGTTCTCATTCTTCTTTCACATCACGACTTATGTAAAAATATGTTTAATATGGTTATCTGTGTATAACCTATTTTTAAAAAGGCATTGATCAGCCTGCAGCTGGGCCTCTCTGACATTTTTTGGCTGACCTCCTATTAGAAGACATGCAAAAAGAGAAGATGCTATTTAAGAGAAGACTCCATCTAGACTCATACTGTCACCATTAAAAAGGGCCTTGGTCCATTGCCCTAGTAATTACTCTTTCATTTTAGGTGAAGTAACTTAAACATAGCAATCCTAGTTTAGAAAGGTCAAGAGAACAATCTATCCAAAAATCTAAGTCTGAGAGATCATCCCATATTTTGTAAGCAATACCAAATCAATGCCTCAAAGAACATCCTTAAGGACTTAGCCCATCTTTAGCTGAGATCAAAATTTATCTGGCATGTTTGCCACATTTAATGTGAACTTGATAGAAGCAAAACTACACAGAAACTTTGTTAAGTTTGAGTCTATTTTCCCCAAAGACTGAGGGATACAGGAGAGAGTAAAACTCCAAGGTGTTGGGGTGAAGTTTTTGTATTTCTATTCTGGTTCTATTTCCTTTATATGAGCTAATTAATGTTAAGTGCTTAAATAAAAGAAGAGCACTAGACAGTATTGCTTAATGATGGGGGAAACACATCCAAAATTAGTTCAAGCTGATGGCCAAGAAAAGAGATACCCCATCCCTTGGATCCATGAGGGGGAAATGTAGCAATTTGGATATGAAATAGTGAGCCAGAGAACACATATGCAAAAGAGAATATTATGGAATTTTTTTTTTTAAAAAAAGCCTGGCCACAGAAAGATACCTATTAATTTGCAGAAGTGTCCCTAGACCCAACACACATACACACACACACACACACACACACACACACACACATCATTGCATAGAATAACATGTTTTTTGATGTGGTGGTTAGTTTTGTTAATTTTTTTCTTTAAAAAAAATCTATCTTTAGGAAGGGAAGAGGTTACAAAGAAAAATCTAGGTAGTACAGATAATAATAATGATGATACTTAGCATTTATATAGTGTGTTAAGGTTTGCAAAGTATTTTATACATTAGCTTCTCACCAAAAACAAAAACAAAAATAAAACCCAAAACTAAGACTTATAGATGACTTATAGAGAGTCACACAGCTAGTAAGTGTCCTGGCTCAGATCTAAACTCAGATGTTCCTGACTCCAGATTTAGCATTCTATTCAAAAGCTGCTTTATTCTCATTTTAATTTACATGCTGCTGGAGTGAGTACCAAGATTGGTTGGTTCATAGGTAGGTGGGAGTTTAAAAAAAAATAATCATAGTGCTTCATTACAAAATAACAAAATGTCCCATGCAATTATATTTCTTATTACCTTTGGACACAGAATAAAGCCAACTCTACCAGCTCCTTTGTTTCTTTCCCCAAAGAGAAAGTATGAAGTATTCTTGCATTTACCTACATTTCTTTTTTTGTCTTCTGATTAAATATTAATATGATTTAATTCTTCCAGTAACATATTAATTTCTTGGTAATAGACAAGGATTTCAGGTGCTCAAGTCATTAATATACTGAAATTCATTTTTATTTCTTGCATTTCTATCCAATGAGGCAGTCTATGTAACAAAGTAGAAAGTGAAATTTAAAATCTACTTCATAGAATCCACAAAATGTATAATCAATTAGTGTATAACTAAGAATGAATTCTCTCCTTTCTCTGAGAATATAATTATATTGAAGAATGGGATGTTTCTGAATATTCTGCAATTACATTTGAAAATCAGAATTTCATCTACTATAGCCAAGTTAAATGAAGAATAAATGCCTCCCCCCCCAAGTGAAGAATTTCTGATATTAGCATTCTATCCATTTCCTAATTTAAAAGTTTTCTAACCTTTAGAAATGAAGAGCTAATTTCTTGCCTATTCTCCTTTTGTCAGAACCACAATTTTTTTTTAATCAGAATTTTTTTTCTTTGCCTGTGGGTCATTCTTTTTAATTTACTCTAAATTTTGAACACTTTGAAGTTGGAGTTATATTTTTCTATATTTTAAATCATAGTTGGTGTTCATATCTCCTTTGAATCTAATTTTTGAAGAAATAATGGTTACGGTTCCTGATAATGAGCAATTTACATGGTAAGCACCTGTTTGGGACTAGATTAACTTCCTTCCTTTCCCTAATATATCTGGATAAATAAGTGTAGCATGAGAGAAACTTGGAAACACAGCTGATACTATCAAAGATACATCTCAGGTCATTTCCTTTAACATGAAACTGAGTCTAAATGTCCAGCCAAAACAAGAAATATAATTCAAACTGCCACTTGAGACCAATGTTTCCAAACTTTCTTTTTCCAAAAAAAATTCTGTGTAGTAGGTGTCATAGTCCCAGAAACCCCCTATATAAATAATGTCCAAAATTTTATAGACTAGTAAGCCTAATACTAATAAAAATTCCAGAAATTCTTTTTTTAAATGTAACCAAAGGGGAAGACTTATATGAACTGAGATAGAGTAAAGTAAATCAAGCTAGAAAAACATGTTTACAAGGGGCAACTAGATGATGCAGTAGATAGAGTACCAGCATTGAAGTCAGGTATACTTGAGTTCAAATCTGGCCTCAGACACTTAACACTTCCTAACTGTGTGACCCTGGAGAAGTCACTTAACTCTAATTGTCTCAGCCAAAAAAAAAAAAAAAAAGTGTTTGCAGAAACATAAATAGAAAAAAAAAAAAAACCAACAAAAATGGAATACTGGGTAATTACAATGACAAAGCAATTGTACCTCAGTCCCTTTTTGGCAAAGATTTGGAACTGTGCATTATTCTGAGATGAAGATGATGATGCATTGATTAAATTAGCTGAACTTATTTTTATTTTCAGTTATAAGGAATGACTCTCTAAGTAGGGGGAAACTGGTTCTAGGCACTTACTAGCTGTGTGGATCTGGACAAGTCCCTTAATTTCCATGTGCCTCAGTTTCCTAATTTGTAAAATGGGGATAATCATATCATTTCCCAGGATTGTTGTGAAAACCAAATGAGATAATAACTGTAAAATGCTTAGCACAGTTCCTGGCAAATGTTAGTTATTATTAATATTATTATAATTATAATTTGGAAATTAATTTAACATAAGAACAAAGAAATTTAATTTAGGAAAAGAAATAGTGATAATAGTTGGCTTTAAAGTAAATGATCAAAAGGATAGCTCAGCATTTGCATCCAGCACATTTTCTTCTTAGATTTAAAAATTAAATGAGAAAGCAATGGACAAGATGCTTTAAAATTGTTGGATTTTTTCATATAGGCTTTATACCAGGAATATGGGGGAAACATAGCCATGATTATTGCTTCTAGATATCCACATACATATGATACCATCATTTTAAAAATTAAAATAATACATAGACAAAAATTGAGACAAAGGAAGACCCCAAATCTTCCTCTCTATGATAATGGCCAGAAGTGTGACTCTAAGAATACATTGATCAGCTGGAGCCATACCTAGTCCACAGGTCACTTCTTCAAATATCTCAAACACATCTTAACATGTCAGTGATCTTCTGACTTTGAACATTAAAGAGCTCTTCCTATAATCTGCAATCCCAGATTGCTATCTATGGCAACTTCGGCTATATCTTGGGGTAGGGGGTACAGGTTAGATAATAATTGCAAAGTGCTTATCACAGTTCTGGCAAACATTAGCTATTATTACTATTATTATCATCATCATTATTTGGGATCAGGAGGGAGTATCCTGATATTGAAAATGAGGTAGAAGAATGTCACAGAATCATATGAATAGAAACAATTTCTACCTCCAGGGGATTTTTGTCTGGCTACCACATACCACATAGAATCATTACTAAGGCAAAAATTCCAGGGATGTCTATCCTTCCATGCACATAAATCTGGAAGGGATCTAACACTCTGGTCCAGCTTTCATTTTACATACAAATAAACTTAGGTGACATGATTTTTCCATTATCGTAGAGATAGTGAATGCAGCATATCCACTTAATGGGCTTCAGAACCGGAGTAAAACTCCTGAGTCCCAACTACATTTCTAGGACTCTTCCCATTGAATCATCCTTCTATCACTTCTGTTGCTCTGGCATTATGAGACTGAGGCAGGTGTCTGTAAGAACAAAGAGAGCACATCATCCTCTCTGGGGATACATTATAATAACCAGTATGAAAACCTTTTAGCAAGTGGGCAGTCAGCTCATTTGCACTTCCTTTTGAGGCCCTGGAAGTATGTGGAACATTGAGTAGCTGCTAGAGGAGGGCCCATGTTTCAAACAGCCTCTACTGTTCTACAGAAGCAGGGTTAGTAAGAAGAACTTTGCTAAGGCTTGTGGGAATAGCTGAGGCCAGGTGCTCTTGTAATTTTATGTCGAAAGCTAGGGAGTATAGCATTGGATGGAGGAATTAAGGATCATTAAGGCTGCTGATCTATCTTGGCACGAAGAACTCTTGGAGTTGGTATATAAAGATCTAATAAGAAGGGGCATTAAGCCCTGTGACCGTACTGTTTGGTTAGATCAGTACCCCATTCTATGATAGACATTTCTAGAATTTCTATTATCTCGAGATTATGTGACAACTAAATAGGGCTCACTCATAGGCAGAAACTTTCTAAGTATTTGGGCCATATGCTTATAATCAAGGCAGGAAATGGAATCCTTATGCAGTGCAGGAGGTCTATGGGCACTGATGTTCTAAAAAAGCCACCTGGTCATAGTCATTTTGCTGGCTGCTCTTGTGTCATATGGAGTTTGAAGTGAAAAGTTAGGAGCCAAAACAATCTTAGGACCCATTTCTGCATACTTTTATTCAAATAATCCAAGTTTCCTGTGCCCAGTTGTGAAATTATAACTCATATTTATATTGAACAGTGAGGTTCACAAAGCACTTTCCTCAGAACAACTCTGTGAGGTAGATATACTGTAATTGCTATTTATGTTTTGAGAAAGAAAACTGACTCACCCAGAATCAACTAACTGATAAACATGGGTATGGAACCCATGTTTCTCCTGGTTTTAAATCTAACTCTTTGCAGTCTATCATATTTCTTTTAAAAGGGACTTCAAAAAGCCTTCTAATTCAGTCTCTAAGTAGGAATGCCCACGAACCAATGAAGAGATGTCTTCTGTTCTAGTGTTAAATGCTTTTGATTTTTAAAGGACTCTAGGGAAACGAAGTACTGTGTAGGTCAGCTAATTCAAGTTCTTTCATTTGACACACAGAGAGAGTAGAAGATAATGTATGAATTCAAGCCCAGATTTCCTGACTTCAGACCTAAGATTTTTAAACTACAACATTATGAATGAGTTAAACATTATGAATTAATTCATTGAGATCTCAGTAAGACTTACCAATCTACAGATGAAAACAGAAAATTGTGACTATGCCTATACTTTTATAATCAAATTTGTTTTAATTTAGTACTATCTTTAAGGTCATCAGTCAAAAATTCAAGCTTATAAATTTTTTTACTTTTTTTACCATAACACTTGAACTGATGACCAGTTTTGATAAACAAATCCAGAATCCCTCTTCAGGGAAAGGAAAAATTGGCCTTAAAAAGTCATTAGACCATCTATAAAGGACTTTAAGAAGTCATCTCAAAGTCCAATCACATGGTGCACCTATTCATTCATTCTAGTAGTCTATGATCTCATTATTGTAGGTATCCCCTCCAGTGATGCAACATGACAAACATTATCCTAATACTTAAATGAATTTGTGATCTCATTCATGGAGAGTCCCTTCAACTATGCCAATAACAACTCATCCACATTCTGAGCAATACTTGCTCATATCGCTGCATAAATCTACTAAAGGAGATTCATCCAAAGTAATAGAGAGAAGTAGAGCTCTGTATGTGTGTGTGTGTGTGTGTGTGTGTGTGTGTGCACATGCACATGCACTCATGTAGAGGAATTCCTCTTATTCTGATATTTTACAAATGTAGGAACTGTTCATTGGTTATCTCACACTCTTACCACCTTATTAGCCCATCTTTTTTTTAATAAGGTCACACATTTCTTTATGACATCTTTTCTCATTGTTCTGTATATATGTGGTATATGAATCATCTATTCCTCATTACAATGTAGTCTCTTTGAAAGCAGGGACTGTTTTTTCCTTTCTTTGTATCTCCAAAATTTAACACATTGTCTAACATGGAATAAGTGCTTATTAAATTTCTATTGCCTAAGTGAATGACTAAAATCTCCAAAGAATTTAATTGAGAAGCATTCAAAGAACATGATGTATTTGAGCATCTATAATACATTACAAACAGAATCTATTCACAAAGATGAGAATTTTTAGTGGGTTTTTTTTCAGACCTCTGTGGAAAATTTAATAATTTCTCTCAACTGATAACTCTCATTGTCTTAAAAGCATCAAGTTTGTGCTTCTGCCTAGTTTCAAATCTTCATGTTGTTGTTTAAACTTATTTCCTCTTGTTTTGATGTAATAGGTGTAAACCTAGGAGGGACTCAGAAGTCATTTTGTTCAACCTTTTTTATTTCAGATGAGAAAATTGAGGCCTGAAGGAAGTTAAGTGACTTTCCAATAAATACCAGGGGAGAAAGACATATAGAGCTAAAAAAAAAAAAAAAAGGACCTTACAAGTCATCTAATCTGACTACTTTGTTTAACTGATGAGGAAACTGTAGCCTGGGAGAACTAGAGTATCTCATTTGTGGTCATCTATTTACTAAGTGTCTGAGGCAAGAATCTTCCTGCTTCCAAGCTTTATGCTCTAGCCACTATCCCATACCATTTCTCAAAGCCCTCCCTGACTAAGAATTGAATCTAGGCCTCAGCAGTGGGAATCCTAACTCCTCATCACTAGACCTATCCAGAAACACATTCTTATCAATCACAGTTCAAAATCCTTATCACTGGATGTTATTAATAACTTGATCATTCCTGTCATGACTAAAAGAAAATTATTCTGAACAATAGAAGAGTTTCCAAATATCCAATAGGGCCCAACTCATCCATTAGGGTCCAACTCATACATTGTTTCTCACCCTTGTAAATTCCTACAATTCATTACTCTGGTCTAAAAAAAAAAAATTCAAAACATTTAGTTTTCATTTCTGAACTGCTCATATGGCAGCTTTTATCTTGTATTTACAATAGTCATTCTGTGTTCCTGAAGCTCATTTACAAAGTTAACTTGGAAATACTCTTTTCTATTGAAAATACAAGACAGATTGAAGAAATTCTGTTTATAAAGTGCTTTAGAAATATGAATGCTAAGCAGTGGCCAGTCTGCCCTACATTCTGGCTATGTCTTGCTGGAATAAAAATTGAAAAATGCAATCAGGTACCCTGATCATATCAATGTCTGATATTCTGTCTTGGTTTGGAATCAACTGTGACATTTAAAAAATTTTAAGTCACCAGTCAAAAATTCAAGATTGTAAAAAAAATCACACTAATTTTATAAAAAAAAAATTGAACTGATTCACTTATGGGGGGTACATAAAATAATCAATGATTTTTACACACTCTAGAAAGTTGCGTCTCCCTCCTATACCTTAAATATTCCCTAATTTGGTCTTAAAATGAAACTCATAAAAAAAAAAAGAAATGTATTTATTTATAGTAGAGACAGAGGAGCAGAAATTTCATTGATGTAGGGATTTTCCAGATGAGGAAACCCTTTCTCCAAATGCAAGCTGGTACCTGATCAGCTACTATATTCTCAGAGAACTCAAAGTGAAGTGGCTTGCCTAGAATCACACAGTCAATATATGTCAGGGGCATAAATTAAAATTCACATCTTCATTTTGAAGTTAGTTCTCTATTCATTATACCCCACTGACTATATACAGAGCTTCACTATTACATCCTATTTTTAATAGAATTCTGGATCCTAAGTTGGAAGAAACCTCAAGGACCATCTAATCCAAGTCCCCTCTTTTTTACATACGGGTCCAGAAAGAAGTGACAAGACTATGGTCATATACTAGCAAGTGGCAGAGACTTGAAATCACAGCTTCAGGAAGCTCCAGGAAGAATGCTCTTTCTGTTATACCCTACTTCCTTGCTCCATATGTATCTGGATATGCATGCAAAATCACACCCATATCTACAGATGAACACAATGATCTTCTCCAGTAGCATGGCAAGAACCACACCATTCAATACTGTCAGCAACACCAAGTTTAAAAATTCCTGAGAAGTTCCTCACCGCTTCATGAAAGAACATCGGAATAGGCTGAACTGCTGAAAAATCTGCCAACTAAACCTGTCTCTATTCTGATGATTGCTGAGGTGCAGTGCATTTCAAAAATCCCAGAAAACTGAATTTGCAGGATTGAGGTGTTATTGCTTAGTTCAACACCCCCCATTTAAATGAGTAAGACAATCTGTGAGTTTACAGTGAGTTCAGTTACCTATTTCCCCTTCCCTCCCCCAGTCCTCCCACCACTTAAAAATTGTACATGTGACATTGTAAAGTATCACCTAAGGGCTGTTTGGTATCATAAAGATGGTTGTTGTCTCAAAGAAGGCCAAAATGACAGACCAATGTGAGCTCAGAGGGCTCTCTCACAGGTTGGACAGAAATAGTCCCTATGAACATTTGGGATAGGTTCTCTAATTTTGAGCACCTTGCATTTCCTTTGGGCTAATTAAATTCTGTTTTGCTCTGTTTGTTGTTTAGAACAGCACCTTCTCCATGAGGGATGCCATATTGGGCAGATCTGTGCCAGTGTCTCCCATGTCATACAATCAATTCCAAAATTCTTAGGAGATACCTTAAGAGTATCTTATATTGCTTTTTCTGACCACCTTCTGAGCACTACTTGCCCTGTGTGAGTTCTTCATAAAATAATTTTTTGCCAAGTATATTTGGCATTCAAACAATGTTCTCTGCAGTAGAGATGCTTGGCAGTTTAGTTCAAGTAAGGATCACCTGCCAGGTGATTTTCAGAATTTTCTTAAGATAATTCAAATGGAAGTGATTCAGTTTTCCTGGCATTGCACTGATATACTGTTCAGGTTTCCCCAGCATACAACAATGAGGTCAGCACAAGGAGTCTGTAGACCTTCAGTTTGGTAATCAGTCTGATATCTCTCCTCTCTCACACTTTCCTTCAGAACGTCCCAAGCACTGAGGTAACTCTTAACAATGCATGTGTCAATCAGTATGGACAGCCCTGGAAAGTGTACTGCCAAGTGAATTTATCCACAGCATTCAAAATTTCACCATTTATTATAACTGATGGTTCCACATAAGGGTGGTGTGGCGCTGGCTGATAGAGGACTTGTGTTGGTGTTGTTAGGCCTGTGGAGCACAGGTATTACAAAAGACACAAAACAAAGAATTGTGATTTCTAAACTTACCAAGTGGCTGTCACTGTATTTCATGCTTTTTATTCGGCAGTGAAATATACTCAAACTTTTAACTAGATCAGTAATTTCTGATTAGCTCATGGATGTATTTGAGTTTCAAAGGGTTAGAATATGATAAAGAGCTTTGATCTTATAGTATAAGAACTGCTAAATAAATGCCAGTGTTTTCTTTGCTATTTTTTACCTGGACACCTAGACTTATCAAGTCTCAGAATTAAAGGGGAACACAGAAATGACTGCTTGTTGAAACCTTGCCTGAATAGAAATCCATTCTAAAACATTACTGAAAAGTGGTCATTCAGCCTCTAAAAAACTATTAAGTAATAAAGACCTCACTATCTCATGAGGTAGCCATTTTGGCTTTTGGACAAGTCTGTTAAGAAGATTTTTTTTTTCCACTTAAGCCTAAATCTGTCTTGCTACAACCCTGTTATTCCTAGTTTTGTCCTATACAGAGCAAATCTAATGGTCCCATTTGAGTTCCCCTACAATCTGATTACATTCTGAGAGAGAGAACTATAGATGTATGACTGAAGTTAGAAACACAGAGTAAGATTCTTTCAATCTGAGATGTACTTTTACTCTTTGGAAAATTCACTTTGGTTCCCCTTGGATGAAATATGAAGTTATTCCCTCTACTTTCTATGAAGGTCAGAAAGTCAAAAGTGAAACCATCCAAGAGTTGCTTAAAATTTTTAACATGAAAAACACCATGTATGAACTCAGACATATGATGTCATAGATTCATAAGAACTGATGAACCATTTTTAACAATTGGTTTAGGCTGATGAAAGAAGCAATGGTTCCTAACCAGTGTCCTCAGATTTAAAATCTGGAGAACATTCTCCAGGCGTTATCTGGTCTAACCAGTGAAGTTTAAAAACAAAACAAAACAAGAAAAATGGGTTTAGAGTAGGGAATACCTGGAACATTTTAATTCAAATCCTGTGCTTGCCAAATATCATGACGGCTATTTTCCCATAGATGAAGAGACCTCATCAAAAATGCCTGCTTTTAAACTGTCACTTAGAAAACAATTGGAGGGAGTGAGTCCCAAAGACTGGAATTAACTTCTCAGTCTAAATATAAATATTAATTGTGATCAGTTATATAGTTTTAGAATGATAAGCCCATTGGATAGTTTTACCTGTTTTTTTTTATTTTATATTTTAATTCTTTACTGAATCATGTCTCACATGTCAATTGTCTCTTTCCAAAATCCAGAGGAGAATAAACTACATATAGCTGCTAATCTCTTTTCTTTTCCTTCCTACTAAGATTTCAGACTTTCTGTCTAAATTTCATATTCTATCCATTTCCGGCTGTGCAGCTGGGACTAATAATACAAAAGTAACATATGAACAGGGAAGAAGACAAAAGGAAAATGATCTTAACCTCTTTTCCTCCCTTGTCATGGCTAGAAAACTCTCTCTCCAGTGGTCCCCTCTCATCTGCTCCATTCCCACCAGAACATTGTTACAGATTTACTGAAAATAAATCAAATACCTTCATATCCATTCAATGAGGTATATAAGATTTGGACTTATTTAAAGATATTCATAATCATTTTATAAAAGTCCCAGATTTTATGACTGAGAAGAGCCTGTTTCAAAATTTTATTTAACAGGGGTCTGAATACCTAAGAAATGTGTAATATATCCTATCTATCATCCAATTATTATAATGATGATTGAATCAAAATCCGAATAATTCTATGTAAACAAAAAAATTTTTTAAAAGGATTTTTCCATGACAACAAAATCTTTGCCATGACAACATAAAAGCATAAGCATTTGATCCCAAGCAAGGTTTTGCTCCACTTCTTTAAATAATTTTTTTAAAGAGATTCAAAGGAAAAGTGGCCATTTCCCTGAAATTTTTCAGCATCAATAAAACATGACAGTGAGAAGAAACATGTGCCTGTTGATATTCTCAAGAAGTCAACTAGGGCTGTTTGGCAGAATCAATCAACTGAAAATGACTGTGCATGATCTCATTAAATTATCTTAATGGTAGCATTGGAGGATTTCTTTGAAGGGAGCTTGAAGCAATGAGAAAAGTTGCTTTTAATCAATCCAATGAAACTACATAAGAGATTTTTTTTAATAGTTAATTTTTTTTTCAAAGAAGCCAATGTAGAGAATGAATCTGTGTGAAAAATTGGTGGGTAGAAAGATACCTTTCTGATTATCATTCATAATATTTATTTTGGAAAAATATTTTAAAAATGAATTTCTTCATTAACAAAACAGTAAAAAAAACTCAAATAACATTTGCACAATATTCCATAAATACATTTATATACAAAAAATATAGTCACATAGACCCGAAGTGCCTTTGTACATATTTACCAAAAAATTTAAATTATAAAAAATGAACATCACAAAATACTCAAGCTTTACAGATATCATGAAAATATTTTTACAAATCCAAAAAAATAACACACATTTTTTTCCACCTAGAAAAACACATTTTAGTATCAAAAAGGACAATAAAGGCAGTGTTTGTGTTTCTAATTCAAGAAAAGACTGGCTCATAAGAATCCAAAATATACACTTCAGGCAGTGCATGCTTCTTATGTAGTAATTAAGTCCATTCATTTAAATATATATATTTTTTAAAAAGCAACTGTCCATAGTGCAACGGGAAAAGTCATTAAAAAGGCAGTGCAACAGGTATCCTTGAACACCAACCCAGCCTGGTGTCCAGCTCGTTTTGCAGTCACTTTTGCTAATTTCAGGAAGAGAACCAGCTCAGTCTGAATTTAGTTTCTCAGCAGCAGTCCATGAAGGGATCTCCCTTTCCTCTTTCAGCAGCATTCGTTGGGGCATATATCCTTGGAATTTATTTAAGAGAAACAGAAATCTTGACATTTTTACACCTAAAAAAAAATAAAAAGAACCATTATTCAAAAATATAATCATCCTTTGAGCTCATCCCCACTGCTCTCTATACAAGATTAATAGGGCTTCTTAATTTGCTTGAACAAACCAACCTACTCACCTCAGTTGCTATGATGCATTCATCTTTTTCTTCTGATATGACATACACTGACTGGTACTTTGTATCTTTAGAAGTAGAGTATACAGATTCTGGCCTTTTCCGTTCTGATGCTTCACCACTGAAAATCACAAATGTCACAAAAGGAAAAACAAGATTAAAGGAAAGTCCCTTAGCTCTAAGAGTAAAGCCCAGCAGAGCCCCATGCTGACACCAGCCACCTTTCTCACCCAGCCTCATCTCCACAAGGTCCAAGCTGGGACTATTCAGGGACTTACCCTTTGAGCGGTGTACTACTCTTGTCCTCCACTCCAGGGTCATGTGTATCATACTTGGCTTCACACTTGCTGTGCTCCTCCCTGGAAGGATCTTCATTCTTGAGATCATGTACCAAATTATAATCCACTGTTGGGTAGCGAGTCTTGAAGCCATTTTTATCTGCATTGTTTTCCCCATGAAAATCTGCTTTCTTGTTGGTGTTCTTGATTTGCCCAGTGCCAATGACGCTCACTGAAATGTCCTTTTCCCGCTGACAGTTGGCCAGATTGTTCATGGTTTCAGCTTCTCCTCGGCACGTATCAGCTGGAGGCTGCCGTTTCTGGAGCTTCAGACGCACACAGACCACCACAGCAGCACACCCCAACAGTAGCATGAGGACAAGGATGATGCCGGCACAGACAGCAATCCAAGGAAACTGCCCATTCTGGCCTTCTGTGAATTTGCCTGGAATTTCCCCCAAAGGATCCTGGGGTGGTTCAGGGAGCAAGAACTGACAGTTGAGTCCTCCATAGCCCCTGGCACACTCACACACATAGCGGTGATTTCTTTCGTGGCAAGTTGCCCCATTGTGGCAAGGACCATGTTCGCATTTACTGACAGGGGCACTGCAGTTTTTCCCTGTGTATCCTGGGGGGCAGGTGCAAGAGTAATCATTTACTCCGTCTTGGCAGGTACCCCCATTCACGCAAGGGAAGGAAGCGCAATCGTCCATGTTGTTGTCACAGTGTCTCCCAGTGAAACCAGCCTGGCATTGGCATAAGTAGGAATTCCCAAGATCAACACACTGGGCTCCTGGAATATATCAGATGAAGAAGGGTCTGTGTATCAGTCTACATCCTATAAACTACTCAACAGATATTTAATCCAGATATTTAATAATATGAACAAATAAAAGCACCAGTAAAACAATGACCTTAGAAAGCCCAGCTAAAACCCTCTAGCTTGTATGCTGAATGTAAAATCAAAATAATTTAGGTATTTTTTTAAATTTTGTTTTCATAAAGGCTTCCTTTAAATCGGTAAGTCTAATAAAGAAAATTAATTGAGGCTAGTATCTCCCTTAGTTTCTTTCTTCAGCTTCTCAACTCTGCTTTTTGGGAAGCTCAGATGGTAAAATGAGGCTCACTGTAAAAGAGACCACATTTCCTTCCTTAGTTCTCACACGCTAGCACATCAGATTACTATTTGGGGGTGATAGGAGACTAGAGAGCTAGGATTCCCTCCAAAAGAAAAGTGGTTCTGCTGCCATCACAATGTGGCTTAGTGGAATGAGCCATTCACCTGATTTTCCATGTGGCCTTGAATAAGCCATTTTACTTATTTTTGCTTTAGTTTCCTTCTCTACAAAATGAAAATATTACATCCATCTCATTTCTCAGGGATACTGGGGGGACTCTGAAGAAAATATTTATAAAAATCCCTACTCTACTTTGAAAAAAGCACATTACAAACACAAGGCAGCATAGGATAAAAATATATGTTTGGCCTGAAAACAAACACCAATGTACTTTTGAAATCTTTTAGATATTTACTCCCTACTGGCAGGCCTTTAAAAATACTGCCTGACCCCCACCCTAGAGTCTTAGAATTTTTCTTACCATTGGAACAAGGAGAGGAGCTGCAGTAGTCAATTTTCTTTTCACAATTAAAGCCAGAGTAACCCACTGGGCAGTGACAGGTATATCCTCCATCAGGGTTATCTGTGCATCGGCCTCCATTGAAGCAAGGACCATCAGCACATGTCATGGCGCTCAGCTCACAATTCTTACCATAGAAGCCAGGTGGACAAGTACAGGAATAGCTGTTTTCAAGATCCTACAAATGAAAGAGAGAAACACTGTTTCAGGTTGCACCTAGAAAAATCTACTCATCCCTGATCAAACAAGAGTTTCCAACTTGAGAGCAATATTCTATTTTGTTCTGGACTTCAACTTACTGTGCAGCTTCCTCCATTTTTGCAAGGGTTGGCGTCACATTCATTGATCTCAATCTCACAGTTAGCGCCAGTATATCCTGGTCGACAAGAGCAAGTATAACTTCCTTGACCAGTATTGGTACAAGTGGCTCCATTCTTGCAAGGCTTGTGATGCGTGCAGTAGTTAAGGTCTATATACATAAGAAAAAGTTTGGGGAGGAGGAAGACAAATGTTAAATCCAGGAACTTTCTTCTCAAATGGACTATACAACAATTGAAGGAAGAATTTAGAGGCATATGATAGAGAGCTCACCTTGGTTACAGAAAAGGCCTCCCCAGCCTTCCTGGCAATTACACTGCCAAGGCTGTTGACAGGTCCCATGGAGGCAGCCTGGATATCTGATACACTCGTCACAGTACCGACCCTGCCAGCCAACTCTACACCTAAAAGTTTTTTGTTTTTTTTTTTTTTTTTTTTAAGGAGAAAATAAAAAGTCAGATTAAAAATTGATGCCAGCAGTCATATAACATACTATTGTCCAAGCAAGTAGCTACTCTTTTTCTCAATAATTTTTTTATACTTCCATTGATAAATTCCTACAGACTTTAAGAATCTTAGACAAATAATAAATAACTAGCTTTACACAATCCTATAAATACATTAATATCAAATTAAGATTAATGTCTCTAATATATAACCAAAATCATATTTATTTCCATCTCATCTGAGTTTCTTAAATGATCCTCTAAGCCAGCTTAACCCATAAGGAAAGCGAGGGAAAGAGAAAGGAAGGAAAGAGGAAGAAAGGAAGGAAGGAAGGAGGGAAGGAAGAAAGAAAGGAAAGAAGGAAGGAAGGAAGGAAGGAAGGAAGGAAGGAAGGAAGGAAGGAAGGAAGGAAGGAAGGAAGGAAGGAAGGAAGGAAGGAAAGGAGTAAGGGAGGAAGAAAGAAAAAGGAAGAAAGGAAGGGAAAAAAAGAAGAAAGAAAGAAAAAGAAAGAGAGAGAAAAAAGAAAGAAAGAAAGAAAGAAAGAAAGAAAGAAAGAAAGAAAGAAAGAAAGAAAGAAAGAAAGAAAGAAAGAAAAGAAGGAAGGAAGAAAGAAGGAAGGAAGGAAAGAACGAGAGAGGAAAGAAGGGAGGGAGGGAGAAAGGAAAAAAGAGGGAGGGAGGGAAGAAGGAAAGAAAGAAGGAAAAGAGGGAGAGAGGGAGGGAAGAAAGAAGGAAGGAGGGGGGAGAAAAAAAAACTTTTGGAAACTCACTTGCATTCTCCAGGCTTGTCACAAAATCCATGTTGTTCATCACATCCTGGCAAACAGATTGCTAAAAGCAAATAAAATACACAGTAAGTTCATCCTCAAAGAACTTCCTCAAAATACTGATGGTTTCTACTGGTTTATATTTTGGGACAAACCCTCTTCCCTAGTTCAGTTAATACCAGCTGAGCTAATCTCCCAAATGTTCTGTATTTATCTAGCTTGCTTAGTAACTGAGAACTTTACTTATCACTAAGGATGAGCATTCTTCTTAATACAGTTGCATATAGACAAAAAAGGACTCCAAAAACCCCAACCTCCTTTCTTTTAAGAGAGGGTCAGAAGTCTTTTTCCCCTCCCCCCCATTCTATGCACAAAGCTCCACCTCTTAATATCCCAGAAAGTGTGTGTAGATAAGAGTGGACAGCTGGTATGCAGGGTGCCAGGGCAAGACAGCTGCCCTATTGTCTATTCTCTCCCAGCAGCTGCCCCAGTGCAACAATACCAAACCCCCTCCCCCCAAAACACATCCCTCCCTCCCCTTCCCATACATACATACTCAGTGTGTACACACATACACACAGACCTTAAACCAATGAGAGCCAAGCCTGCCTTCCCTGACAGCCTATCCCTGTAGAGATCTAATCTATGGCACGCGCAATGGGGGAGGGGGGAAAGAGAGACTTACAAATTTGAATAAGAAAAAAAATAGTTTAAGTTTATGGCTACCCTACCCAGAAAGGGGTGAGAGGAGGCGGGAACAGAGGACACAGAAGGAGTCTGGGAAGGGGGAGAGGGGGTTGGGTTTGCAGCATTTTGGGCTGTACTCTTTGCCAGGTTATGGAATTCATTAAGAAGTTCAACAAAGCCAACTAGGGACAAAGTAAAACTTTAAAATGATCTGTGGAGAAACGTTAATTTAATATTTTCCAAATCCGGGGAATTGTGTGGCACAGTGGCAGGCACTTGTTAATTTCAACTCCTCTTCCCCACTTAATGGGAGTATAGCAGATTGGTCTCCTCATTCTCAACCCCAATTTCCCCCAACACACACACACACCACACACGCGTGTCAAAGAGTCCCTCTGGCCACAGGAAAAGCAGGGTCTATGGTCTTATAACAGCTAATTAAAGGTCCTCCTAAAAGCAAGCAAAGGAGGGTGGAAGGATTGTCAGAGTAACTCTGGATAGTGGCACTAGGACCTGACTCCTGAGTTCACAGGGGGAAACCTGATCCCTTCTACAGGATTGGGAGGGGGTAGAGACTATGTGGATCCGGGAAGAACTGAGTTGCCATGCAAGTTGCAAGTACCACTGGGGTCTCAAAAGCCAAGTGTGTGCAGTGGGATTTATTAGTAGAAATCCAGTGGCTAGCCCCAGGAACCACCTTTCCTCGATGTCCAAAGCTACCCTCCCTCCAAACGTTGGTGTCTCAACTTTCAAGCACTTCTATTGCTTTGCTCTTGAGCTGTCATGCCATACCCTGAGGAGGTAGGAGCTAACCCACGTGACATTTAAATAGCAAAGAATCTGGCAGGTAGAGAGTAGTTTCACTATGACTGTGCCAGGATAGTCCTTTTCTTTGTGTATACATCTAAATCTGCTAAAGGCCATGCAGGCTCCACAACGTTACATTGTGCATGTGTACACACTGGACCCATAAAGTTGTTTACATTGACTGGATCATCTAAAGAAAAGCACACAAATAAGGTTTGTACATGGAGATAGGGATGCACTGAAGTGAATCCTTCTCTGATGCTCCTCTTAGCAGGGAGGTGACTCTGAGTTTAAAAGACTCTCCTAATGAACCTTACCAAGCTGAAAAGGTTTTGAGTAAGGGCCAGCCTGTTATGGGTAAACTAACTTCACTAAATTTGAAGTCTAGAAGGTAACATTATTTTCAGCCACAGAAACTTATGAATACTGTCTTCAGTCAGTGGAGTTTATCCACACATTAAAACATTGGAAATAATGTGTGTAGAGTATACACACATGCATGCCTTTTTTGGATGAGTGCACCTATCTCTGTTTTTATGTATATGTATGCACAGAGATAGAAGTATAAGCATATACAGCTACTTGGGGGTGTGTGTGTGTGTGTGTGTGTGTGTGTGTGGAAAACTGTATAAAAATCTTGAACTATAAGACACTAGGGAACAAATAAGAGAAAATGCTGACCTATGAATTCTTCAAGAGCTTTAAAAAGTCACAAAGATGCATACAGAGAGGTTGAACAGGCTTCTTTCTTAACCTCTTGTACCCATTCCTGAAATCTTCCTTTCTAGCTGGTCATTACATTCTCAAATGAAGGGATTAGACTAGATTGATCCACAAAGTTCCTTCCAGCTTTAATATTCTTTCATTCTATAATTCTAGATTATTTCCTCAGAACTTGGTGAATAGTCAGTCCCTTTATATGTTGGTCCAAGAGGTCAGGGAAGGTGGTTTTCCTCTCAGAGAGGAGACACTCACGTTCAGTGCAGTACTGGCCTTTCCAACCAGGGTTGCAGACCTTCTCTCCTCGTTCTCCACAGGTGAAGTGACCAAAGGCATCATCCCTGGGTCTGCAGAAGACTGAGCAGCCCTCACCATAGTAGTGCTCATCACAGACAAATCGGTAGGAGTATTTGAGGTCAGTTCGACTGCTACTGTGCAAGTCCTGAGACCACTCTTCCCCTACCGTCAGGTGCCGCTGTGTGGCCAATCGGCTAATCAAGCGATCAGGGTTTTCTACCAAAAGAAGAAGCTGTAGGTTAGCTCTGCTAGATAAAAAGGCATAAGGTCTAATTTTTCTTCCTTAAAGTTTCAAGGTCAATTATCTAGGGATTGGGGATGAAAAAGGTGGTGTAAAAATAGGGGAGAGGTGTTTATTTCAGAGGCAAAGGAGAATGAGGTCGTCTCATTAATCCAGAAACCTGGAGGCATAAATATTTACCTGTAGTGAGATCATCTGGTGAATCTGTATGCAGAGCTTCTATGATAAGTGAAAAAGTGCCCTTGAAGAAAAGGAAAACAAAATTGAATTAACTTCATTAAAATATGGAGTGGGGGGAGAGGGGAAGAATCATCAAAGTGCATAACTACATCAACAAGAGGAAGATAGATATGGACATTATTCACATGTTAAGTATGGTCTCTATATGATGTCTTTTGCGTGTTTTCACTTTTCTCAAGGAAATGGAAGAACTTTTTGAAGAGTAGTTTCCTGGCATGTTTTTTCAGCCTGTCAGTACAGGATATTGTGTGTGTGTGTGTGTTGTGTGTGTGTGTGTTTTGGGTTGTTTTTTTTTAAGAGATCGGGGAAGGGGAGTGGGAAGGGGGACAGAGTGGATGAGACTTGAGGGCAGTTGTCATTAATCTTTATGCTTAGTTTACCAGGATCACACACTAAAAGGGGGGGGGGGGGCAGAAGGTGAGAGGAAGGAGATGGGAGCTGGAAAATGAAACCTTTGGTAATTTCACGCTGTGTTGACAATTATACAATCAACTTCTTCTGAAAAGGAGGTGAGATTAAAACGATCTCAAAAGACTTAATTTTATTTTCAGAAGAGACAAGATAATGTTGAAATCGAGAGGATTCTGAATTGGTTTGGTTTTGTTTTCTTTTTGCTTTCCCTGTTTAAAACCTATACCTCATCTATTCTTTAACAGATTTCATTCTTAGGCAGCTTAGTAAACCTCTGAGGTAAGAACTCCCTTTTCACTCTAATAAGTGTGTCCCCCTTATTCGGCTCCCACCCATTCATCATTCACAATTTTCCAATGAACTCAGCTCTTGATCACCACCCTCCCCCTAACCTTCACCTCCCTGAATGAGAACTAGTACAGTCTTGTCCTTGCCCGTCCTTGTCCTACCACCTTAGGCAGTATATCCTTCCCTTTTATTTTAGGCTTCATCCATCACGGCCTTGATGGATTTAAACGAAGGAAAGGGGGTGGGGGGTGGGGAGAGAGAGACTTACTGGCCAGGTGAAACCGAAGGGGAAGCGGATTGGGTTGCTAAAGGCTGGATCTGCGTTGCTGGCGCTGTCAGGGACACTGAAGGAGTTGGCCCCCAGCACCGGAGTGACCGCGCTGCCATAGGTGCAGGGCGGCTCCGGGGACACGCTGGCCTGGTAGTGTTTTAGGCACACACGGAAGAAAGTCTTGCAATCGCACTGCAGCAGCCCGGAGCCAGAAGCGGCGCTCGCGCTGCCTCCCCCGCTGCCCCCGCGGCAGCAGTTGCGGTTCCCCAGGAGCCCCTTCTTATTGACAAACTCTTGAAGCTTCAGCTCAAACACCCCGGAACTCCAAACCTGCAGGGAAAATTGGGAGAAAAGGAGTCAGGAGGGCGGGAGCCTCCAGGGATCAAGGGAGTTTTTCTATCATTTTGGTACAGAGACGAAATGACTCCTAGGAGCTCCTCGCGCCCATACACACACACACACACACACACACACACACACACACACACACACACACACACCCCTACCTCCACCCCTAAAATCAGCCAAGCGGAGACGAATTGAGTTTACACTAACCCATCTGACCCTTTCCAAACCTCGAAGCCCAGGATATGCGCGCGTTTTACTGTTATAATCCTAATACTTTGAACCATAGAGATTTGGGGACAAACCTTCTCCCTAGATTTACAGTTATTTGTACAGCAACAGTTTACATTACCTGTGTTCCACCTTCTATCCTTCCCTCACCACTACTCTCGACCAATACAGTGGAACTTCAGGCCAACCCCAGAAATATCAAGATCCCCTTCTTTTCAGAGTTTTTCCTCTCAAAAGTTGAAACCAGACACTTACCTGGCAAAGCAGCGCGGAGAAGACTGCAAAGGTCAGCATGGACTGACGTCCCATGGTGGGTTGACTTGATTTTATCTCTTCTCTGGTCTTTCTTCCCTCCCCCCCTTTTTTCCCCCTTAAGATTAGAAAGGATTAAAAGAGGGAAAATTTATTTCAAGAGCCTGTACAGAAGAAATCTCTTGTCCCCGACTGGTGGAATTAGGGTTTTCCTTTTGCAAGAATCTCTCCTCTCTTTCTTTTCTGTGAGTGTTGTGGTTGCTTTAGATACACGCCCTTTCAGTGACTGACAGCTGTAGTGGATGGCCAAAAAAAAAAAAAAAAAGAGGGGGAAGAGATTGTTTTGAAAATGTCTCTGTGTGTGCCTGCGTATGTGGGGTATGTGTGTGTGTTTGTGTGTGTGTGTGTGTGTGTGTGTGTGCGCAATATTCTGAATGTCAGCTTTTGGCTTTCCTCTGATATCTTCCAATCCACAAGGAGATAGGGCTCTTTTTCTTCTGTCTTCGCCTTGCGCTTCTTCCCCACAGAGAGAGAGAGAGAGAGAGAGAGAGAGAGAGAGAGAGAGAGAGAGAGAGAGAGAGAGAGAGAGAGAGAGAGAGAGAGAGAGAGAGAGAGAGAGAGAGAGAGAGAGAGAGAGAGACGCCAAATGTTTAGCTTAATTCCCAAGAGAACAGCGAAGAGGATTCTTCACCAGGAAGATTAAAAAACGGCGATCTGGAAATCCCTATAGGCGAGGTGATAATCCTCGGTGGCTTCGGAAGAAGGGAAAGGGGTTGCTGGTTGTTGTTTTGTGTGCGGGTGTATGTGCGCGCAGTTCTCTGGCCGCTGTGGATTGTGGCCGGTAGATGTCAAGCAGCAGCGGCGGCGGCGGCAGCAGCAGCAGCAGCAGCAGCAGCAGCAGCAGCAGCAGCGATTTGTCAGAGATCACTGGACTCTTATCTCCTTAGCCACAGCAAAGATTCGGGCTGTTCGGGGTTTTTTGTTTTGTTTTGTTTTGTTTTATGAATCCAAGCAATAACAAAAGAAAAAAAAAAAAAGAACCACACACAAAATCAGAGAGTGTTTCGGTGTCTTAAATAGCGAAATGTATGCGCCTGCTTGTTGGCCCCCGGGTCTCTTCTTGTATGTGATCTTTGCTCTCTGCCTGCCTGGGTCTCTCACCGAGTGTGAAGCGCTGAGGATCTGACTCTCGCCCGGCGCCTGCCGCCCTTATATCCCGCCGGCCGCCTGCATGGTTAATGAGATGCAAATGAGCAGCCCCCCAATCTGGCGAGAGCTGTCACAAAGGAGCCACTTTTCCAAACCCTCCTCTCAATGGATCGCCAAATGGTCAGTGAGCTGTAAAATGTGCAATCCTCCTCCTCCCCTACTTCCCCCACCCCTCACCCCCTCCGATCCTCCACTTCTCCCTACCTCCACCCCTCCTTCTTCCTCACATAACACAAAACGCACTCATTTACATTCCTGCAAAATTTTCACCGCAAGAATCCCCCTTCTGCTCTAGGGAGATGGTAACACCTCCCTCCCCCCCCTCCCCCTTCACTCCCATCCTTTCTCCCTCTTATTCCCTCCCTCTCCTTTCCCGGCAACAAACACACACAGACACACAAGGAAACAGTGGGGAAAGCAACACGCTACCACTCTTTTCCAGCAGGAAAACAACTTCCAACTTCAGAGATCTGGAAACTGCCTCTTGAAATTCTCCAGTAGCCAAGGCGCCCCTCACTTTCTACTCGCAAAGAGAACTCAACCGCCCAAGGATATCCGTAGCTTCAGGGAAAGTGTATGTGTGTGTGTGTCTGTCTGTCTGTCTGTCTGTGTGCGCGCGTCTGTGTCGGGGGATCATTATTCAAAAATACATCAACTCCAGGATTTGTGAAACTCCCTAAATACGTACAATCACCTCAACTAAAGAGTTTAAAAGAAAACCTGAATCCTGGGCTTGGAAGATGGGAAGAAGCGTAGCGAAAGTGAGAAACAAGACCATCTAGAGTTTCTCAAAGTTTGGGAACTTCTAAGACAAGACCCCAAGGGAGATTCACCCCAAAATCGAAAAGGTGGGAGGGAAATCACGTGATAGGGCTAGTGAATGGAATAACTGAGAAGGGATTGTTACTTTTTGCCACCCATCCCTTACCCCCGCCCTTCCATACCAACCACCTCTCTCCTCTGAAGGTTCCCCTTCCTGCCCACGTATTACCATATATGTGAAGAGGAGGGGCGAGGCTACTTGTTTCACGCCACCAAGGAAGTCGGGAACCTTAAGCTTACCCCGCGTGATTATTATCCACTATCTCCATCTTCCCTCGTTTCTCTTTCTCATTCCCTCCTGGGTCTCCCCCCCACCCCCCTTCAGCTTGGTAAAAAAGTGAGTTTGGTGTGTGTCGTTCGCGTGGCTGTCATTAAGGCAGTTTGTTATTGTGCGAGGGCTGAATCAGTTGGCTCTTTGTACTCTCAGCTGTATGGTAATGCAGACAGCACCTGCTCCCTGCACAATACCAGAGAGAGAAAGAGCTCCCCTCGGCGCACGATACTGCCTCTGCAACAATGTCCGGCACATATTTTAAAGAGATCCCTTCCAGCCAAAAAAAAGAGAACCTCTTTACACCAACCGTCACCTTATTTTTTTTTTTTTTACACATCCATCAGACACTAGAACTTTTGTTTTGATTTTTTTTTAAAGGGGAAACGAGTTTATCGGTAGTGACGGTAACACATATATAATGCACATCCACATAATTTCTTTATAAGGAGGATGGAGGGAGAAATCTTCCTTATGCTTGGAAGACAAGGTTTGAAGAGGGAAAAAATGTGTGGGCTCATATCCATAACCCCGACATAAAACTTTGGAATACGGTATAAACTTTGGATTCTCTGCTCTTCCCCACCCCCACCCTCCCTCTTAACAACACCTATAAGAGTTCATTAGAATGCAAGGTGTAACTGTCTGAGTAAATGTCATTTTAATTGTAACAGATCATTTCAAACACAGATTAAGCCAATGTGTGCAGTTGGCTACAATAACCTCACTGTAGGTATATGCCTCCCTAAAAGCTTTATTATGGTCACTTTATTGGGTGTAAACGTGCATTTGCATGGCAAAATGTGACTTTCATTGAAGCAGATGTCTTGATCACAAATTATCGTACAATGCATGGGGAAAAATTCTCAAACACTTCTAAGAGTAAAATTACTGGTAATACCAATTAAAAGAAAATCACTTGATGAATTCATTCATGGCTGCCCATCCTGACTAGTTGGCGACTGTAACTGTAACCCAGAATTGGAAGCATCTCTATTCACACGGAGCTGCCCAGATACCTGAGAAGTCTGAACTGGACCAACATTTTTGTAAACTTTAGCCTTTAAAAAATACAAACTTATCTATCGAGGTTGAATACAGACTCTGCCATAAATAATGTGCATAATTTTTAAAGAGTAAAGTATAAATAGCAAATTTGTCATCAGAGGAGGATTATTTCTTACGTACATTTAGGCTTGTCTTAGTACTAATGGTGTTTTCTGATAAATTGCTACGTTCGTGGCTCTAGGACTTTCTCTATACCTCCCTACCTCTATGAGGTGCTGTAAGGATTTGTAGGGAAGTGTTAACCTGTAGATGACTAAACAGCTCCAGCTAGAGAGAAATGTAATTTACTCTTGCCATCTAGTGTCAATATCTTTCTTTTATTAGATCGACACTTTTTAAGAGTGCTCGTTACATATCAGATCTGTCTGTCTTCTACATAAAAGCTTAAACAATTATATCTACCGACCTATATCTACTTTTAGTGTGAAATGGGGAGATTATGTATTCCCAGTGGTAAACCAGTTGAAATGTTGAGTGGAAAGAAGGAAGAAATGGGTTTTATGTGTGGTGTGTGTGTGTGTGTGTGTAAAACCTTCTCTAGAGATAAAGTTGGTTATGTATCGAGATAAGTAGTGGTATATAATTTCAAATCTTTTAATCGGATGATCAGAATAGAAATTGACTCATTTGCATACCTGTTTAAAAAACTGGAAATAAAAAGTTCCACGCGTAAGGGCTTAAACCTTAAAAAAAAATACTCGCCCCCAAATCTTTAACAAACCCCCCTCAGTATCAAGTATTTGTTAAATTGACGGCGCACAGATTTCTCGATTACTGCGGCAAAGCGTAACTGAAAGGCATCGTAAAATCCATCAGAATCCTGCCCAAAGCGTTCATTCTTTCCCAACTTAATTTATGCCACGCGATTCTGTATTGGGGAAATCAAGCAGAAAGCTCTTTTTTCCTTCGTCTTTTTTTTTTTTTAACTTTGCTTTACCTCCTCCCTTCCTCCCTCCCTCCTCCCTTTTCTTCTCTCTCTCTCTCTCTCTCTCTCTCTCTCTCTCTCTCTCTCTCTCTCTCTCTCTCTCTCTCTCTTCTCTCTCTCTCTCTCTCCCTCTCTCCCCTTTTCCTTCTCTCCTTCTCCTTTCCCTTCTCTTTCCCTTATACCCCCTTGTTTCTGTACCTCCCCTCCCCCTTTTCAGATGCTGGGCTAACGGGGAGACTGTTTAACTTAAGTGTTTCTATAGGAGGCTGTTGTAGTTTAACTCCTGCCCACCAGTAGCTGGGATGAACAAAGGAGGGACTCGAGGTCTAACTATTCATCCTTTCTTTGCACTTTAATTTTCATTGATTGTGAAGACAAGGGGAGCCCTTAGGGATTCGAGCTGAAGGGGGATGACACGCCTTTAGACGCGATCAGCCCCCTAGCCAGCCATCTGCTCCTAACCAAATGGCGTTTTTTCACTCCCCAACTGCATGTCTCTGTACTCCCATAACGAAGAACTGAGACCGCCCCCCCCACTCACCCCCCTCCCGCTATGCAAAAGGGTCTTAAGTTAAAGTATGTTAAATAGACCTGGCATGGTATTTGCCTCAGCAGCCAGAATTGTCACCGCCCCCCCCCCCCCCATAAATCCTTACCTTGGTCATTAAGAAAATGCTGAAAACTTTCTTTTAAATACTTTTTGATCTCTTAGCAAATTTACTGTACTAAGTGAAACTCATTAACGTTTAGAAGGCATCAGTCACATCGGAATGGGGAGAGGGATTTTGCTTTCTTCTTGAAAGCCACACACTGACAATGGCCTGGATCCCTCAAGATTATCAGGCCAGGTTCCAGCGATAACCACAGCCCTGGAGGTGCACTGATTTCAGGTTGTACTGTAACCACAACTACCACAAAGTTAATGAGTCTATTCTTTTCTGGTACTTGCATATCTCTATTGCTTATTATTTATTCCCACTTTGTCAAATTGATCATGAAGAAAATTATCAGCCAAAATCATCACAATCAAATATTTCCTGAACTCAGTGTGCTGGACCTGTCACTCTGCTCTCAGTAATTCTAGCTATTATACACCTATTGGAATCCCCCTTTGCCCAAAGCCAAAGAAAAACTTCTCCTATCTGGAGATGAACTGAAGACCATTATCCAAAGAATAGGTTTCCTAACAGAATTACATGTTCAATTTTCTGTATAAGCAATTCTGTAAACATAGGCGTTTTGTGTACTTTCGGGGTCATTTAAAACTAGATTCCAAAAAGATCGTCTCAAAATAAGACAGTCTGTCTCTGTCTCTGTCTCTGTCTCTGTCTCTTTCTCTCTCTCTCTCTCTCTCTCTCTCTCTCTCTCTCTCTCTCTCTCTCTCTCTCTCTCTCTCTCTCACCCCACCCCCCTTCTGTATATTTCTCTCTTCTTAAGACAGAGTGGAGTTGATCAAAGATAGAAAGGTGATTGAAGAAGGAACCCTAAAATATCTTAATTCAAATTATCATCACATTTTTCATCAAAATATAGTTTTCAACAATCAATCTGATATTTTAAAGTAGTGGAATATATATATGTATATATGATATATATATCAATGAGAGTGAACAAAATACTTCATATCAAAGTTATACTCTACTTGTATTGAACTATGCACTGTAAGTAACAGTTATTTCTTAAAGTTATGTTTAGATGGCTGCAGCCCAGGAACATATGGACAGAGACCTCCATCACTCTTTTCACCATTCCTCTTTATCCTCCCTCAACACATACATAGGACCAATCACGCACTATGCTAATGGTAGACGTAATACATGGTTGAATTCTAGCGGCTTCTTTGTATATTCCACTCATTCCTGACAGTGGCAAGATGGATCTTGGTTAATGTAGACTATTTCATTGCGATCAGTACAAAAAGAGGATAAACACAATAAGGGACTAATAAGGCAAAACAAAATCAGGGACATCTTTCAGTGATATTGAGTTCAATGCGGTATATGTACACGTGTTTGATGGAGGCTGGAAATAATAGCAGAGATACCCATCAGACACTATTCTGTAGTGCTTGACAGGTTTGTGTGAGTCCTGGGGGAGGGAGGGGCAGAAGGAGAGGGAAGAAAGGAAAACAGAATAATCTGTGCACGTGTTAACGACCTTAGAAATCCAATTTCTTTTAAGGTTTTTCCATCTAACTTCACAACGGGTCACCAAAAATCATCGGAGGGGGAAAGAATACAGTTAATTTCCCTCAGAATGTTATGATCACTGATGCTGTAATCTAATTTTTCCCCCTTCTGCTGGTGGGATGGGAGGGTAGTAGCCAGAATAGAGAAGGATGAGCTAGAAGGTTACAATCCCAACCTAAGGAGATAAGGAAGGAGAAAGAAGACAATGTAGTATGGTATTATTTATGCAGCATATTTAGGGGAGGTTCTATTACTTGGGTTTTTTTTGGTAAACTAGGACATTAAGAAGTTTAGCTAGTAGGTTTGTAGAAAGTTGCAAAGGCATGTGCTGATTTGAATGAGAAAGGGCAAGTCGCGTGGCTCAGCTGGCCTACAGAGAGCGATGATGGATAAGCAGCAGCTCAGTGGCTTTCCCCCTCCCTTTCCTCACTCCTCCTCCACCACCCCCCTTTTCCTTCTTTTTTTCCTCCTTTTCCTCTTCCTTCTCTTCTTCTTCCTCCTCCTCTTTCTCCTCCTCCTCCTCCTTCTCCTCCTCCTCCTCTTCCTCTTCCTCCTCTTCCTTCTTCTTCTCCTCCTCCTCTTCTCCTTTCCTCCTCCTCCTCCTTCTTCTCCTTCTCCTCCTCCTCCTCCTCCTCTTCTTCTCCTTCTTCTCCTTCTTCTCCTTCTCCTCCTCCTCCTCCTCCTCCTCTCCTCTCCTCCTCCTCTCCTCCTCCTCCTCCTCTTCCTCCTCCTCCTCCTCCTCTTCCTCCTCCTCCTCTTCCTCCTTTTCCTCCTCCTCCTGCTCCTCATTCTTCTTCTCCTCCTCCTTCTCCTCCTTTCTTCTCATTTTCCTCCTCTTCCTCTTCTTCCTCCTCTTTCTCTCCCCCCCCCTTCCCACCTCCAAACAAATCGGGAATCATCTGCTCCATCTCTAAACTAGCCCCTCATTTTCATAACAAAGCTTGTATGTTTACCTGGGATCCTAGAGAACTGACAGGGCATTCCTTTGTTTCTAGATCAGATTACTGCAGCCAGCTGCTCTTCAGCCCTTTCCTGTGCAAATCTGAAAGTGGCCCCTCTATGTGTTTTACTGATTGAATATACGGGGATCTTAGAGGCAAGGAAGCACACTAGGTAGGGTCCATTGTTTGTTCTATTAGACTTTGTAATTTCTTATTTGGAAAAAGTAGCGATTTGGCAAAGATAGCAAGACGTTGAGGGCTAGGTGTTCTGGAGCTTTGTTATTATAGTGGTGGTGGTGGTAATATTGATATGGGGGTGGGATGCTGGAGCTAGTATGGGGATTATATAAGAGTGAATATTCTTGCAAGGGTTGAGGTCAGTCGCGTGCCGATGTCTCCCAGAGAACATCTGCCAGTTCCTCGGGGCGAATTTGGTGAATGTGATCTGCTCAGGATTACACATGCCTCCAGGCAACTTCAAAAAATAAAACCTGAGAGAGAAAGGGAGGAAGAGAAGAACGAGAGACTAAGAAAGAAAAAGGAAAGGAATGGGGGCGGGGTGGGCCGGAAAAGAAATCGACGTCTTGGCACAGACAGGTGTGTGTGTGCGTGTGTGCGTGTGTGTATCCAAGCTTTCCAATGTTGTTTGTTTTGTTGTTGTTGTTGTTGTTGTTTTAATCAATATCCATGCATAGACTTACAACACACCTGCACATACAGGCAATCATACACAAAAGACACACTATTTCTAACACCCAATGAAAACGAGAAGCTTTGTAATCACTATTATGATTTTAAATCAAGGAAAGATTTGACCACCTCATCCTAGAGGCATAGCCAGATAGCCCATAATTCTTTTTTAGTGTTAGGTGGTTCCTTTGACTTGTCAGGGGTCCCCAGAGAAGATAAAAAAGGAAAGAGCACAGCCTACTCCTAGAATATGGAACCAGGAGCCCCCTAACCTCATGTTTTCTGTGCCTTGAATAATTTTGCCTGAGGAAGAGGTTTCAAAGGTTACAAGAGGGTACAGAGATTGACCTAAAGAAATTCTGACCAATTCAACTCCAAATGGCCTCAAGGCTGAGTCCTGAAAAAAAATTGCCTGAAGGAATCTATGTTTATAAGATTCTAGATTTAAAGTTGGAGATGACATATCCCTTTACCTTCTACATATCTCTTTCTTTGAGAAATCTTAATGTATGAGAGACACATTGATTATGATTTAGGCTTACCATTTATAGATGATTGAAGGTAGGGGTAGAGGCAGAGGAGATAAAAAGGAAACAGTCCCAGTTTTGTGTTAGTGGCATGTTGATTACCTTGCTTTTTAAAGAGAGATCTTATATACTCTCAACAAGTAAGATGATCTTAACTTTCAGGATAGTAATGAAATTTGGGATACTAATGAATAGAATGAAAAACTTATGATTGTCTCCACATAAAACTCTAAAATGTAGAAGGAAAATAGTCCTTGCCTCGCATCCAACACTGTAACAAGAGCCTTTCTATAAGAACACAATCAATTTGTATGTAATCTCTGTAATAGAGATCTCAATGTTAATGAAACAAATCCACATGAGATAATGGAAAGTTAGATTGATATATACCAAACTCAAATTCTACTCTGGCTCTTTCATATACTTGCATGACTTCTGGCCCTCACTTACTGTAAAATAAATAAGGTTTTTGAATTTTAAAATAAAGTTACTTGATTAGATGATTTCTAATGTTTCTTACTTAGGTGAAATTGGATTTAGGAAGATTTTTATTCTAATTTCTCTGATTGGATAGTGAGTGACTCTGGACAAGTCATTTAATTTCACAGAAGTTTAGTTTCTTACCTATAATGTAGGAATAATAAATTGTTTCCCCCCTTTTTGTGAGGCTCAAATGACATTAAATAATTAAAGGATTATTCAAGGTGTTCTAAAAGTTTAAATGGCTGTCAACTTTGTTTTTTCTATCCATCTATCTCCTCTCCCTAGTCCTTCCCCTCTTCTTTCTATTTGCAAACAAGATTTTCTGTTTTCCCAAATTTATTATTTTATAATCCTAAAGCGCAAGCAAGCTAATTTAAATAACTTCAGTCCTCCAGAGAAAGACATTCGTGGTGATTTGAAAGTATGAAAGATTAAAGGGGGAAATAGAAGCTACATTTTAAGAGTTTTTACATGAAGACATATAACCATAAATTTTTCATCCTATTCATTAGTTATCCCAAATTTCATTACTATTCTGAAAGTTAAAATCACCTAACACTCACCTTCTAGGTGCTGTGTCTTTCTGGATAAAGTAGAAAAACACCTGTTGCTCCCAAAATCCCAAAGGATACAAATCAATTAGGTCATACTATCTTATGCTTTAAATCTGAATGGAAAATTTGCTGACAAAGAGCTAGTACACAGAGGGACTTTAAACTCATGAGTCAATGACTGGTCAAAAGTTAAAAATAAAATATCTAAGAAACATTCTATGTACCTGAAAGCTCTAAAATGGAACTCTGAGGTGATCTTCAGGAAGGAAATCATTTATTTATTTGTTTATTATTAGTTTCTCTTTCCTAGTCCCAGTTTTTGCCTATTCCATTCCCCTAGCTTTTAGGTTTCCAATTGTTTGGTTGGGTGGTTTATTGTTTCCACTCCTCTTCATGCAATATACCTAACTTGAACTGTACCTCATCACTTAAATCCCTTCTCAAGGAGTCTTGAAGGTGATTATGAAAAGGGGTAGGGGGTAAGGGCCAAATTTGGACTGGGTAGGCTCCTGATGCTTTACTAAATGCTGTTCTTCCTTTGCCTCCCACCCCCACCTCCCTTTTCTGTGAGCATCTGCCCGAAGAAGAACAGATGTGGGCACCTGCGGTGACAGGCTGCATATGTTCCATCCTATTCACAGGCATTCAGACGTGGCTACAATGAGCAGCCTTTGTGTGCGCAGACTCACTAAATATATTAATCTGTCCTCCCCAGAGCACTACGCTGTTTAATTTTTCACTAGCAATAACATCTGATCTAATCCTTAAATCGGCTCCCCAAAGCCCTCCCTCCCGCCTTCCTTTTTCCTTATCCTCCCCACCCCCTCTCCTGACAAAACGTGTGAAGTTATTCAACCTTCCACCTGTTGCCTGTCGACTTGGGAATGGACTATTGCAAGCATCTTGTTGTTTCAGAGCAGGGGGTGGATAGATGGGGGTATCTATCTTGGGGATGTTGTTTGCCCACATTGGATAGGAATATGTCATTTTCCTTAGCTTGTTTCTTTTTTTTTTTCTTTTTTAATCAAAGTGGAGTTTAGGCTCCCTAATGTTGAATAAGCAAAGAGCAAAAATTATTAAACTCCAAGGCAACTCAACATACCCCAAACCTTTCTAAGTAGATCCTAAAGTTCCCATTTACTGTTTTGTTTATTAAACTCTAGTAGTTATTATCAACACTGGTCAATAGGCCAAGTAGCCAAAAGGTAACATAAATCTCAGATGTAAGACTTAGATTTTTTTTTTTAACAATTTTGTTTCATGACTCTTTTATCTTAGCATCTCTTATTCTATTTTGATTTGTTTTCTACCACAATGAGTCCTTTAGTCCCATTGTGGATGTCACAATGCACATGGACATCAGGCTGTGAATGAAGACAGAAGCAGTTTAAACAAACCAGGCTCTTTCTTTCCTCTCTGTCCATTGTAATATGAATGGGCCTTCTGCATTCTGCTGCTAGGAAACCACTTTTTGCAAAGCTCTACTCCAATAAATGGACAGAGAAAAAGAGACTCCAAAAAACAGTGAAAGTATTGAAGAGAGAGAGAGAGGGAAAGAGAGAAGGAGGGGAGAGAGAGAGAGAGAGAGTGAGGAGAGAGAGAGAGAGAGGAAGAGAGAGAGAGAGAGAGAGAGAGAGAGAGAGAGGAGAGAGAGAGAGAGAGAGAGAGAGAAACAATTTAGGTGAGTTAGAATCCCTTCTCCTCCCCACCCCCAAGCAACAAATTTTTAAACCCCAAGTGGTCCAAGACAACAAAAACACAAAAACACCTTTTAAAGCATTAAATTCCTTCTTTTAAAATTCATTCTTCCTTGTTCAATTGCTTCTGCCATCCTTCCCCCCCCCCCATCCACCTCCCACCAAGATGCACAGAATAGGAAAGCACGAGTCACTATCAAGATTTGTTTTCAAAATGCAATATTATCTTTTTTTTTTCTTTCAGTAAAATAGGCACTGTAGAATAAGCCATGTTTATCAACTATTACCAGTAATTAATGATCATAAAGAACTTTCAAATTATATCCTGTCAGATCACTGCTATTTCCACAGGCATACAGTAGGTAGACTTAGAGGGCAATTGTAATACTTCATCAACATAGCTTTTTAATTGATCTTTAAACATCAATTAATGCAAGGATTAGCTACTACTAGATTCCCATTTTAAAATGACACAAATAGAAGGGATCTTATTCTTTGTCCTCCTAAATAATCTCAACAGAAGACTGTATCTCATCCTTTGCATCATGAGCCATGCTAACAGGTTGTAACATATCAATTTGAATGATGTTGCTAGCAGTCTGAAGGAAACAGTTAATACCTAGTTTGATAGGGTCTTCAGTGTATCTTGGGAAACAAATATCTAATAAGTACCAGTTCTGCCACAAGCAAATGTTCCATTTATCAACTTTAAGCCCCTAGAGAAGTCATCCAGTTTGTGGAAGCAAAGGCAGCATGCGCTTTCGTGGGCACTCAATAAATGCTATTGATAACTATGCTAATTCCATCTAGATACCACCAGAGGTCTTAGTGTTTCTATTGTTAGTGTACTTCATTTTCAGTTGCTATTGAACCAATGCTTTAACTTGATGCTAGAGACACCATGTAGGTGGTAGTTTCTTTTAGCTGGGATATAAAACTCAAGTGGGTGCTAAATATTTGTAGCTATTAAAGATCTCAGGACTCTTTTTATATGAGTAAGTCCTTAAGAGAAGCTTATTGGTTAAGTTTTAACCTGAGTAAATGCATCCTGCCTGTTTACACATTGTAGTTGTTTCTTATGTATTTTTGTCTTTATATAGTGTTTGTTGTATACTATTTAAACCAACCATCCTATCTCACTCCATGGCAGACAAAGTGAACTTTGTGTATATTGGAAATCTGGATGGGATTTCTGAGTCTTTCAGGAATTAATGTTATATTAGTATCATTAATATTTTGCATTCTTTTAAGGAAAACATTTTCTCTGATGTTTGCTGCTTTAGCAGTAACTGGCATTATAGACCACAAAGCATAATCTTAAGGAACTCATTTAAAAATATTGTCAGTTTTTCATTTATAATCTTCCTTCATCTTTTTGGATATGTATACCTACTAAGCATTTTTAAAAGCTCATACATTGTATTATTCTTTCAGTAATTCTCTGTTAAAAGAAAACCTTTTGCAATGTACAATATAAGAAAAACCATGAGCTGATCTTTGCCAATGTCAGAAAATGACATTTGAATCCCAAATGTTTTTCAGAATTTCAGAAACTGTATTCAGAATTGGATTTTAAAAAAACCCCAACAACCCCAAAAACAAAAAATGTGGTATTGTACTTTTAAAAGCAATGTGTTCCAATAACATCAATTAGCAAGTTTTTTCATTCTGTGTATAAAAATATAGACATGTATAGACATAAAAGAATTTCATATATATGTAGTTCAGATGCCTAAAAAACAGAGAACTTTTGAAGACTGCATAATAGTCATTCTTTATGTTATACAAATATTATTTTTTCACAACAGAATCTAGAGCCAGGAACTCTAGCTAGTCTGTACAATTAAAGCAGTGTTACAAATCATGGGATTTCTTCCTCAAGCTCAAGATGAGAGATCAGGAATCTAGGTTATTCATTAGTAAAGAACTATCAATGTCTCCAATTATTCAGTAATAAGTTAAATCAGTTTAGTAAATAATTGTTGAGCACCTACTATGTGCCCAACACTATAAAATTTTGTGAGAGATGATAAATATCAGTCAATTTCTCAAACATTTATTGACTGTCCACTATGTGCAAGGCACTTATGCTAGGGAGTTAGAAGTGTACAATGAGAATTTTAAATATGATCCTGGAGGTAATATGGAACCACTGGATTTTATTGAATGGGGCATGGGGATGGGCATGGTCCAACCTGTGTTTTTAGGAAGATCAAATTAGAATCGATTCAAATGGAGGCTGGGTTGGATCAGGAAGAAACTTGAGAAAGAAAAAAACAACCAGAAGACAACTGCAATAGTGCAGGTGCAGTGATGAGGGCCTGAACTGGAATGGTGTTTATGTGAATGAAATAAAAGGAATGAAGTTAAAAACACAAAACAAGTTTTTGACAAGAGATTGGCTTTGTAGGGTGTGAGTGAGAAGCTGAACATAAGTCTGGGTAAGTAGGAGGAAAGTTGAGAGGAGGACAGAGCTCGGGGAAATTTTTCTGTTTGGAAAGGTTTCAAATGTGTTGAGTTTGAAAAGTCCACATAGACATCTCATTTGAAGAGTCAAAAAGGTAATTTGATGCTGGATCTTAATATCAGGAGAGATATTAAAGTTTTTTATTTATATATATATATATATATATATATATATATATATATATATATATATATATGTATACACACATACACACACACACACAGATAGTTATATATGGTAATCATCGGCATAGAGTAATCATTGAATTTGTGATAGCCAATAAGATTATCAAGTGAGATAGTATAGTAGAAAAAGAGAAGAGGGCTAAGGATATATCCTGAGGGGATACCCAAAAATAGTAAGAGAATTCTAGATGAAGATGTAGCAAAGGAGACTGAGAAGGAATTGTTAGGCAGAAGGAGACCCAGAGCGGGAACAGTGTCATGAAAGCCTGAGAAAGGAGAAAATATACAAAAGGACACGGTGACAAAAGATGTCAGATGCTATAGAGCTTCTTGGATGACCGCATGAATTCTTATTTTTAAATTCAAATCATAGCAGGTGTCATGAGGTGTCTTAAACCATTGGGAAGGGGAGAGGCAGCTAGCTACAATACCTAAGGCCTTAGTTCTGGCACTATCCGGTACTGGTTGACCCTTAACAATTCACTTAACTTCTCAAAAACCTGCTCCCTTCTCTTGAAAAAATATGCTAAAGTATCTCTACAATCTTTTCTCACTCTCAAGATCCATTTTAGCTGTTTGGAAGAGGTAGGACTTGTGAGGTGGGTAAGTTCTGCTTAGGGTATTTAATATCTAGGACATTAACTAGGACTTTAATATTTAGTGTAGAATATGTGTAGAACAAAAGGCAGCTAGGTAGCACAGAGGATAAGTAAATTACTGGATCCAGAGTTCAAGTGCTGGGTTCAAGTGTGATCTCAGATAGCCGAGAAACTGAACAAATCGATTAATTTCTGTATTCCTTGATTTCCTCACAGGTAAATAAGAATAATATCACCAACCTCCCAGGATTGTTGTGAGGATCATATGACATAATATTTGTAAGGCATTTAACCAGATAATGGGTACTGTATAAATGCTATTATTGAGCTTGAAATGCTTCAGTTGACCTTCAAGGGAAACTGATACACAGAGTGCCCCAACACAAGGCTGTATACTCAGAAAATGCCACCTTCTTCTAGATCCTTTCTATGTCTTCTCTAAAGCTAGATACTTTCCTATGAGATTACTTCCAATTCACCCCATACATATCTTGTTTATACATAATTTCTTTGCTTATTTTCTCCCACATAAGAATGCGATATCCTTGAAGCCAGGGGCTGTCCCTTGTTTGGCCTTTATTTGTATCCGCGGAGCTTTAGCACAGGGCCTGGAACGTAGTACGCGTTTAACAAGTGCTTACTGAGTGACTGACTGACTGACTGAAAGGAAGAAGCCTCTGAACTCAAAGAATTCCTGGAAACTTCTCCCTGGCTACCTGCTCTTTGACAGGCTCAGAAAGGTCTCCTTTTTGGTATTAGAATTACTTAGACTCCAAAGTTTGGCATACTGACCGCCAAGTCAAAATGGACTCGTTAAGCAGTCCGGCGCCGCACACCCAACGCAAGGTGCAGACGCGGAGACCGAAAAGTCGTGTCCTACTCCGTTCTCTTTCTCCTGAAAGAAACAACGCGTTGCCAAGGGAACCGAACACCCTTCGCGCTTGCGCATTCGCAGTCCCAGCGCGAGACGCGGGGGAGGAGCGGAAGCGGAAGTGAAGGTTCGACCGGCCTGGCGGTGCCTAGGAAGGGAGAGCAAGGTATGACTCGGAGACTGGACTCTGGTGCTGTCGCTAGGTAGGGGCAGGCCTCCGTGGCTTACCTACCCTTGCGGTGTTTTCCCTCTTTTGCGTTTAGGCCTTCCGTGTATTTGTCTCTCTCGCCTCCCATGTTCGTGTCAACTTTATGATTTGCCTTGTGTTAATTCCGTCACCAATCCATCCTCCCCATCCAGATACCCCTCCTCCCCGCCTCTCTGCCTCTCCCCTCTTCGCTCATTTGGGGACGGGGGAGAGGATCCGAGAGACTCTCTGAACAAACTCGCTCCATCATAACTGTTCCCTTAATACCTCCCTCCCATCTCCAGTCCTTCCTTTTCCTAGCTATGCCCTTTGACTCCCCCATCTCTGACTAGGGCTGTCTTGCTTCCTTATCTTTGACCTTGCTCCGCCCTCCTGCGGTGTCTTATGACCTCCTACGTTTCCAAGGACCATATCGACTTGGAATTACTGGAAATTGAAGCCCATCAGGGAGGTGAAGCGCACTGCTGTCAGTAATAGAACTTCATTTGAACCCAGTTATTTTACCTGGAAATTTACAATACCCACCACTTCTCTCTTAACTCCTTTCTTTCTAAAACTACCCCATGTTCCCTGAGAACATTGTCCTCCCTTCCATAATTGTGTCCTTGGATCATCTCCGATGCTACCACATATCTGTGTGACTTTCCCTATCCTAAACATCTCTCAGTTGTCTAAGTTGTTAAGTCTTTATTATTTGTATGCCACCTATCTTGAAGAGTATTTATAAGTATTAAATGAAACAATGTAGATAAAGCACATTGTAAACCATAATGTAACATATAAATGTTAGCTATGATGATAATGATAATCTGAGATATACCAAAATTATCTACCTTGTAGAACTCCATTTTTGTAGAATTTTTTAGTACTAAAATGTTGTAACTAGAAACCAGTGAGATGATCATATTGTTATGGTCAAACATCTTTTTTTTTTTTTTTTTTTTTTTTTCTGAGGCAATTGGGGTTAAGTGACTTGCCTAGGATCGCACAACTAGGAAGTGTAAAGTGTCTGAGACTAGATTTGAACTCAAGTCCTCCTGACTTAAGGGCTGGTGCCCTAATCACTGGGCCCCCTAGCTGCTCCAAACATCTTTGCTGTAAAGTACTAATGAAGCAGATTGGAAACCAGGCATTTCCTTTTTTTTTAATTTTATTTTTCTATCTGAATACAAATCCATCCCCCCCCTTCATTATTAAAAAAAAAAAGAGAGAAAATCTTCATAACAATCAAGCAAAACAAATTCCCACACGATCATGTCCAAAATTTTTTTTTTCTGTCTGTACCATATATCTTGTCTGTTAGTAAGTCATCATCTTGTTTCATCCTAAACCTAATGGAATTGTGGTTGGGAATTGAGTTGATCTAAATTAAGTCTTTGGAAATTGGCTTTACAGTGGTGTTATTTACAAATTATTTTCCTGCTCTGTTCTCTTTATTTTTTAACTTTAGGTCATTTAAGTCTTCCTAGATTTCTCTGAAACTATCCCCTTCTTCATTTTTTATAACATAGTGGTATTCCCTTATATTTACATTCCAAAATTTGTTCAGCCATCTCAAAATTCCTCTTCAATCTCTTTGGCAGTAGAGAGATAGTAGTGGTATTGCTTGGTTAAATGTAATGCATGCTTTAGTAACTTTAGTAAATAGTTCCAAATTGCTCTCCAGAATGTCTAAGTAATCCATAATTCCTAGGCAGCATAATAATATACCAGTTTTCCTTCAGCCCCTCTAACATTAGTTAATTACTTTTTAAAATCTGCTTTGCTAATCTTATAGCTGTGAAGTGGAACCGTCAAATTATTTTTATTTACATTTTTCTGATTGTTAGTAATTTGGAGCATTTCCATTTAGTTGATAATGGTTTGAAACAACTAAATGACTGTATTTTTTAAAGCTAATAGATAAAATACTGACAAAAGCTTCAAAAATGATTGGCTGTGTTTTCAAACCATTATTAGACATTCTCTCTCCCATCTCTGTGTCTTTGCCCTATGCCTGAAATGTACTTCTTCATCCTTTCCTCTTAAGAAACCAGAGCTTAAAGCTCAATTAAGGTGCCACCTCTTACATGAAAAAATTTCTGATTTCCTAAGTTTTCGTTCTCTTCAAATCATGTTACTTTTACTTATTTGTGTAGAAGTTGTTAGTATTTTACAGAATAATCAATTCTTTATCTCATTCTGCACAGTAGTCATTGCAAACCTCATTGTTTCTTACAATATGCTTTCTTCACATATATTCAGATGAAGATCTTGCTTTATAATTGAACAGAAAATACTCCCAAACTTCTACCTTCCTCTTTATCTCATATCTTTCAAACATCTCTCCTACTATCTCCTCTTAATTTAATTCTGCCATCCCCACCAGGTATCATTTTATATCACTCCCCTTCTTAACTAAACTCCTTGAAAAAGTTTTCTGCACACTGCATTCTTCTCACTCGCTGTTCTAAAATCCTTCACAGTCTGCCTTACAGAATTGTCATTTAACTGAAACTCCCCTCTCCAAAGTTACAGTGATTTCCTAATTTCCAGATCTAATGATTTTCTCAGTTCTGATCCTTTTTGACCTCTCTGCATATTTGACCCATTTATCACCCCCTTCTTCTAGACACTCTATCATTATATTGCCCTCTCTTAGTTCTGTAGCCAACCTATTTTTCTTGGTTTCTTTTGCTCTTTTTTTCAGACAGGTCACTTTTATGAAATTTATCCTTCAAGTTTGTCCTGGCCCCTTTGCACTATTTCACTTGGTGATAAGCTCCCATGGATTAAATTATCATCTCTAAAGCTGTACCCCTTCTCTCTTTTCTAAACTACAATCACACATCTCCACCTTCCTCTTGGCTATCTCTAGATATCTGCTAATCATTTTAAACTTATCATGTCTAAAATATAATAATATCTTTTCCTCAAAACTTTTCTTTCTTCCAAAATTCTTAAGTTACTCTTGAGGGTACCATCATCCTCCCAATCATCTAGACATCCCATATTGATGTTATCCTAAACTCATTTTTACTCCTCACATATTCATTCCACAGCCAAATCTTCTCATTCTTGCCTTCACAATATGCCATTCCCTTTTGAGTTACCTTTTCTCCACTCATACAGCCACCACATTAATATATGCTCTCATCACCCATCTCCTAAATAATAGTCTTCTAACTTTATTGCTTGTCCCATGTCTCTTTCCATTCCATTCTATGTGCAGTGAGCTTCCTGGTGATTTTTCCAAGGTATAAGTCTTACTTTATTACTGCCCCTTCTCCTTTAGTGAGTACTCTCTGTTCAGGATCAAATATAAGATCATTTGTTTGTCCTTGAAGTATTTTGCCACTTTTCTTCTTCCTACCTTTTTAGCCTTCTTACACTTTATTTTCTTCCATGTACTCTATAATCCAACTTGACTAATCTACTTTCTATTTGTCAAGCATAATACTCTTACTTTTTATGCCTGTGTTTTTGGGGAGTTTTTTTGGTGGTTGTCTCCCATGTCTGCATTGTACTGCCCCCTCACCTTTGCTTTTTACTTTTCCTCCTTCAAGGATAATCTCAAAGTCCACTTGCTTCAGTGCTGTCTCCTTTAAATTTTCCTTCCATTTACTTTGTCTAAAATTATATACCTAGTTATTTACATATTGTCTCATTAAAATGTACACTTTTTAATTTATTTTTTTCTTTTGGCCTTTCTTTTTTTTCCCAGAACTTATACTATTTAGAACATAATAAGCTTAAATGCTTATTGTATTGACTGTTAAACATTTGAAAATATAGGTCTAGAGCTTGGGGAGAAAAGTCAAAACTAGAGAGAATGATTTGGAGTCATGAGCATAAATAGAGGGAATAGCTGAAGATGTAGGAATGGAAGGGATTGCTGCTGGGCAGGGAGGGGAGGAAGTATAGTGAGAAAAGGTTAGGGCCAGGATCAACTGGGCCTTGGGTAACACCAATTTTAAAGCCTTAGAAAGAGGAAAAGGAGTCAGCAAAACATCAGTTAAAGAGAAAAACAGAGAATTGTTGAGTATCATAATTTCTTAAAATTAGAAGTGTAGTGTTGTCCCTAAACCCAAAAAGAGCTAAAATAAAAAAGAAGAGTTACCAAGATGATCAAATGTTGCAGAGAAATCAAAGATAATCAGGACTGAGAAAAGGCCTTTGAATTTGGTAGTAAGGTCATTGGTGAACTTTTAGATATAAGTTGTTATAAAGTGATGAGCAGGAGTTAAATCATTCCAATAATTTGAAGAGTGGATGAGTAGTAAGAAAGAAATAAAGGCCTTGGATATATGTGATTGGAAGTGACAGCTAGAGTAGAGAAGAGGTGCATCCAAAAGGATAGACTAATCAAAAGACAGACTGTTTTTAGGATTAGGAAAACCTGAATTTAGGGTTGCAAACAGATGAATCCAAAACCATTAGAGAAGGAGAGACTAAAGCCGAATAAAAGAGAAGGAATGACTGCACTTAACAAGATCATGGAATGGGATTTAGCCTATAGGAGAAAGACTGGGATAAAGAAGTGGGATAGCCTGACTTAGATCAGGAAATTAGATTAAATTTGTTAGAATTGAAGGGTTGGGGTCTTGGGGGAAAGAGAGGAAAATTCTTGTTTTACCTTTTAGACAGATACAGTTTTAATTTCAAGTTAGTGATTTATCTATTTTTATCCCAGTCATATAGAATATAGAATAGAACATACTCACCATTGTTTCTGAGATATTGGCAAAATTATTGAAATATGTTTGTGAAACCATTGGGAGATAAACATTTTTATGGAAATATTTAGAAATATTTTTGTCATGATAAGAGGAGGATTGTTATCAAGAAAGAAAGAAATATAATATGTATGCATATATATTTCTTTCTTTCTTGGTATACATATGTATATATAAATCAGTCTACTTAACTATAAGATCAGGATTCTGGTTATTTTAAACACCTTTGTGTTTGGAGTTATAAAATGTTTGGTTTTATGAAATAAGCACATGTAGCTTTGAATGTACACCAGAACTATGTACACTTTCCAACTGGGGCTCATTAAGTCTGATAGTGTTCTCTCTTCACTGGCTGCACACAGACATACCTATAGCTCTGCTAGCCTCAATCAACACTTTTTATCTGGTGAATACCAGCTTCTAGAATAACTCAGATCAACCATACTGTTGTTCTTAAATTCTTCTCAATTAGAGGGTTTGTGTCTTGTAGGCACCCTCTTGGCAGTCTGATGAAGTCTATGGACTCTTTCTCGGACTATTGTTTTCTAAATGTATTAAATAAGATACAAAATTACAAAAGAAACCATTTATTTTGAAATATAGTTGTCAAAAACTTTTTTAATGTTCTCAGTCCATCCTTAAATATGTCTACATACCCCTTGTTAGTCTTTTCTAAGTAATGTATGAAAACTCAGGAAGACTGACTCATTTGTAAAATATCAATCAATTTTCAAAATAAGTGTTCTGAATTATCTCATTCTGCTCTAATTAATCTCTTATTTTATTCACATCACTTAGCCTCTCAGGTCTCATTTTCTTCATGTATAAAATGAGTGGGTTAACGTGGTGATTGAATTTTTAGATCCTGTTTCTAAAATGCTGTGATCCTCTCTGATTATATTCAAGGTTTGTCTTTTTAACAGTATCTTCTGATCATAATGAATCATAGTATTTTGGGTCTGGGAGAGTTTCTCCCCCATCCCAAGAATGTCAGTTCTATTTAGTAGTTTCCCTCAGGTATCCCTTAAAGGACATTTTTATTTATGATACTAAAATTATCCATAAAAAAGAGAACTGGATCTCTGATTTCATTGGCAAAGGGGATTTTGAGGAAATTTCTACTAATTTAAATCAGCACCTTCTCTGTAGTTGATCTTTTAAGTTTAAGGTGACTGCTAAAAGTTTGAGAGTTGCATAGGGTACTAAGAGTTAAGTACTTTGTTTAGGATCACACAGCTTGTATCAAGCAATCAATAAACATCTATTAAGTGCCTACCACATGCCAACTAATGAGGGATCTTGTACATTTATGTACAGCATATAGAGGTAGAATTGTAACCCAAGTCTTCCTGACTGAGACAGGTTCTCTATCCACTATGCTATCCTGGCTCCTATGGGATTTTCTTCCAAGGAAAATTTATTTGTAGAACAGGACAAAATAGAGATAAAAACAGTATTTCATTTACTCTGTTATTTGTTGAGTGTCATCCCTCAGTCATTATACAGTAACCATATATGTGTGTGTATACATATTATATATCCATATATTTGTCGTGCCAGATTTGCTAGTGTGTCTGGCATATGTGAGAGCAAAGCCAGAATGGTTTTCCTTTAATAGTCAAAGGTTTAAAAAAAGAGAACATTATCTTTTTTGGCAATAGTAATAGATAAAGTTTTTCTCTTTCATCTTAAACATTTCATTTCCTACAACACAAAAGTTGGTGTTTGGAAACTGCACTTAAAGGATGAAGGGGGCCAATATTTAAAGCTTTGAAAAAGCTGAAATACCCAAAGGACCTCTTTAATGTCCCAGGTTCCCAACCTTTTCCTATCCAAATTTTTCTTTCTAAATGCCATTGTAGAACACATTGTAATGTAACACTCCTGCAGTAATTTGTGATTCAAAATGTGAGAAATCAGCAGTGTGAAAGACAGGAAAAACTCAGTACCTGCTTTAATTAAAACATTCAGTGAATTTTTTTCACTGGGTTGAGAAAGGAGGAAAACATTTGAATAAAATCAAAGCAAAAGACTGAGCCTGTCTCCTTGCAAAATAAAGAGGAGAATGTTTTCAGAAATTCAGTGTTGTCACTTGCAGTTTTCAGTAGAAAATACTTGAAACAAAAATCCCTTTATTAGTAAAGAAAGGCAGCCAACCCAAATGTGACAGAAGCTACAGCCCAAATGAGAGCCAGTGTTTCTCTAAAAGGTGGGAGTGAGTGAGGGTTTTATTTTTGCTCCATCTCCCAAATTTATCTCCACAGTGTTTGTGTTGGCTTCATTTGCATCTTAAGTATCACTGCCAAGTAACTATGGGAGCAGGATAAGCTCCATAGTTATAATAGGGGCCAGATTCCTATGGCTTCATGCTCTTGTTTGAGGCCATCCCATTTCCTGGAGAGAGACTCCACATGTTGGATGGAGTGTATAAAAAGCAATGGGAGTTGTAACTCATATTAGTGAATATTCAGTTACTTTAACTTTTTGTCCATTTATTATAAATAAATTACATACATACATAATTTGACTCAAGAAACCATATGATTTTGTTTTGCTTTGTTTTTATGTAGCCTTATTCACTTAATTCCTTCTGGCTTCTGAATCCTTTTCAAATGAAGATAACACCTTATTCTATATTTATTATGCCATAATATCACCATTTGTAGCCCTCTTTTAGAATTATCTTCAGTAGAAAATAAGATTTACGCCCTCAGATGCATCAGTATACCAGTTTATACATGAGATTATTTATTGTACAATGAAGTACATTTGGGTGGAATCTGAGATTTTTTTATACTAAATTCTGCCTTATAGGAAATTTAGTTATATGTGTGTATATATACATACACATACACACACATACATATATACAGTATATATGATAGAATATATATAATTGTTATATTGAGATTCCAATGTTATTTCAGATTTTTAAAGAAATATGCTATCAAAGTACAGAATATCATATTGTCATCATTGCTGAGGTTTTTATAACACTCAAGAATTTATTTGTGTCTTTGCTTCTATGTCATAGAAAATAGTTAATGTTTCCTTTTGGCATCTTTGCTTAATTCATTGGTTTATTTAATTATTGGTTGTTCTTATCCTTAGGAACTAGTAGCATATCAAAACAGGTTTTACTAAATTTTGCTAAGTTATTAGATTTATTCTTTGGTTCCTAAATATTTTTCTTAAAAACGTCTTTTTGATTTAATGAGAGCCCATAAGGGATACTTAATCCTTAGTCAAATAATCATTAGGTTGAGAATAAAAATGTTAGTAGTATATTTTCTGATTATCGGTGGGCATTATTGTCTGATTGAATGAGTATACTGATGGTCTGCTTAAATTTTGTTTTCAAATGTTGAATTTCAAGATTAGGAGGTGGGGGGTGGTTTTAAGATAGAAAAAACAAAACTATCAATGGTCCAGTTTTCCATATATGTTAACTTCTCTTTTATGCTGTTATTTTATGGGAAAAGGAAATGACATTAATTCAGAATTCAGAGGACTGGGGTTCATACTTCACTTCTAAGGATTATACCTTTGTGACCTTAGGCAAGTAATTTAATGTCTCTTGACCTTAATTTCCTCATCTGTAAAATGAGGACTAGGTGGCCTCTGAGATCCTTTTACTTTTAGATCTATAATCTTGTATTCCTTAGTTATGATAATCAATTGGTCAAGTAGCTTTTCAAAAAGAAATTGCTATTTCTATTCAAAATGCCTAGAATTGAAACTGACTTTTTGAAAAATATACTTCTATTCTAGTTCTTGGCTTAAGAATTTTTTTAAGCAATAACTTTAATAGTAATTTTAAATGATTACCATTGTCTTTCCTGACTTCCAACCCAAGTAATTATAGAGACTTAATACAGTTTTGAGCTTGAATAACTATATTTTATTTATATAAAGTTTCCAGTAAATGTTGTATTATTTACTTTTCATCTGATACTTCCCAGAGCTCTTAACCAGTACATAATTCTGTCTCAGGTAAAGCTACTCCTCAGCAGAAAATGAACTTTGTACATAAATTGTATTTTATTGTGTATTTGATTTGAAAGATACTTTTTTCAGCTACATTAACAAAATGAGTGATTAACTATATTTATTTTTATTTTCAGATTAATACCAAAACTTCAACAATGGGTGTGAGAGGTTTACATGGATTTGTGGGAAATGCCTGTCCTAATACATGTACAGTAGTAAATTTGAAAGAAATGGCAGAAAAATACCAAATTCACCAACCTGGATCCACTCCCATAATAGTTGTTGATGCCATGTGCTGTCTTAGACATTGGTATACACCAGAATCGTGGGTTTGTGGTGGCCAGTGGCTGGAATACCTTTCTGTCTTACAAGATTTCATTAAAGCTTTTACTACAGCAGGCATCAAATTGGTATTCTTCTTCGATGGTGTGGTAGAACAGAAAAAGAGGCATGAATGGGTAAAACGGAGACTCAGGAACAACAAGGAGATATCTACAATCTTTCAGTTCATCAAGGCACGTAGGCGGCAACCAGGCAGAGATATGTTCTTCATTCCCTCAGGGCTGGCCACATTTACACGCTTTGCTTTAAAATCTCTGGGTCAGGAAACTGTGTGTTCATTACAAGAGGCAGACTATGAAGTGGCTTCTTATGGTCTCCAAAATAACTGCTTGGGAATTCTTGGAGAAGATACCGACTATCTCATCTATAATACATGCCCTTACTTTTCTATTAATAAACTCTGCCTTGACAGTCTTGTTACTGTTATGTTTTCAAGAGAGAACCTTTGTCAGAGCTTGGGTCTCAGCGTAACAGATCTTCCTCTCCTAGCCTGCTTACTAGGCAATGATACAGTTCCAGAAGGCATGTTGGAAAGTTTTCGGCAAAAATGCCTGTCTGGTTATTCCTCTGCTAAACAGAACAATGACAGAAGAACTAACACGATCCTAGCTGTAGCAGACTACATATCTAGAGTGCTCCGCTTACAGCAGGGGATGAAAGACTTGGAAGAAATACTACCTTTAGGACAAAATAAAACTGTGTTTTATAGAGGGGTGGCATCCTATCTCCTTCCAGGGCAACAATCTCCCTGGCTTCTCCAAATACCCAGCTTGGAAACATCAGACAAGGAAGAAGCAACCATGTGTTCAGATTCAGAGATCTTACAGGTACTTGTACTTATTCACCCAGATTTAATGCATGCTGACTAAAAATGGCAGTCAATAAATATTTGTTATATAACTGCCATGTTCGAGGCAGTGTTTTGGATCTTTTAAGGGTGAGAGGGATACACACAAAAGGAAAGTTTTTGCCCTCAAAAAAATTTTAATGAGAGACATGAGACAAGTATTCATGAAATGTTTATTAAAAATATAATATATAATGATGCAGAAATAGTACTTCCAGAGAGGGAACTATCCTCTCTGGTCTGGACTATCATGTTGGACTGGTATGGGCAAGAAAATCTTCAACTTAGGATGAATAGAATTTGAATAGAGGATAGAGTCTAGGTAGAGAGTATGACATGACTGGAAAAATATAGCAGCCAGAATATACAACTCATGTTTAAAGAATAGTGAAGAGAACAATTTGAGTTCCCCAGGGGAATTTTGAGTTAGAGTTTTTGTAGGAGAGCTATGAAAGACCGCTTGGAATTAGAGTTTGGGGTGAGACTATCTGTGAATGTGAATAGGATGAACTCTCCTATAAAACAGAAGTGGATAGGAGACTGATATAGAGTATTTAAAGTCAGGTTAAGATATTTGACATTCTGCAGTTAATGGGGAGGTCTTAAAGACCTTTGATGACAGGAGTTACTTGAAGAAAGTGATGTTTTCAGAAGATAGTGATGTTGTTCTTGGTGGTTTGAAGAAGGGAGATACTAGATATGAGAAGATGGAATGGGATAGAATAATAGCTGTAAGGGATGTAAAGGATAATAACATATGTAAGGGATAAGGGCCTAAATTGGGATGAGAAAGACATTAAAAAAGGAAAATTGGAAGGGAATGGTAACTGATTAGATAAACTAGATGGTAAGAGAAAAGATCCAAGAGGAGTTTCAGTGTGCAAGAAATAATGAGAGTAGATGAAGCTCTTTTGAGAAGATAATTTGTTTTAATTTGAGTCATAATGGGTTTAAGTTGCTAATGTCCAATTGGAACCCTTCAATAAACATTTAAAGATGGAGCAATACAGATCAAGAAAGAGGTTAGGACTAGAAATGCACATTTGAGAAAATCATCTGAATAAAGATTTTTGAGACCTTTGAAAGTGAGTGCTACTTCCAAAAAAGAGACTATAGAGAGTAGAATAGCAAAGGGCTGAGAACTGAATTTGGAAAATAGTCACATTTAAGAGTCAAGAGATAGAAAAGAAAATGATAAAAGGGTTTTCATGGAGGTAGGAGAGCAACTAGGCTCATGTCATCTCAAAGGATTAAAAAGTTTTTGGATAAGGGAGGATATGTGATGATAAGTGAGGACTAAGGAAGAAAAACTATTGAATTTGACAATTAGGAAATCAGAGATCTCTGAGAATGTAGTTTCATTAACATAATGGGTTGAAAGATTATAGGAAATTAAGAAACAAGGGGGAACTGAGGAAATGGACGCAGTAGGTAAGAACCACATAGCTAAAATGTTTGGCAATAAAAGGAAGGAAAATAAACAATTGAGAGCTGAGTAACTATAATAGCAATTGAGAGTTTGGCCAAGATAGGGAGACATGCTTGTTTATAGACAGAGGGGAAGAATCCAATAGCAGTGTTTTAAGATTGGAGAGAAGGGAACCTGAGACAAGGTTTGTAAGAGGTTGGAGAAAAATGGGACAATGTAGGTGACAAGATTTTAGAAAAAAGGTGAAGTATCTTTTCCTTTGAGACAAGATCAGAAAATTGATAAAGAGACAGAAATGTTTTCTGATAGAGAGGACCTCTGAATTTTCACAGAAATAACTAAGATCACTTAGGAGGAATTCAACAATTCAGTTCCACAAGCATTTATTTATTAAGCACAGTTTATATGCCAGGTACTGGTTTTGGCAGTAGGGATACAAACAAAAATGAAAACATCCCTGTTCTTGAAAAACTTACTTCCTCTTGGGAGAAACAACTTGGACAAAGATAAGTAAATGCAAAACAAAATGCTTTGGTGGAGGTGTACTTCAGCAATTGGGGTAACTGGTAAGTCATTGAACATTGGAATGAGGGGTTGTAATAGATGGAGGTGTGAAGAAATATTCCTGTCTTGGAGAACAATCTATGCAAAAGCATGGAATCAGGAGATGAAATGTGTGCAGGGAACAACAGGTTCCTTGGGCTGGAACATAGAGCATTTAAAGAGGATGGTAAATAAGACTTTGTAATTTATCCTAGATAAAACAGCGAGTTGCTTTTAGGATAAAGAAGTAACAGAATTTGAGATCTGGAAGGAGCCTCAATGGCTAGTCTTAACTCGTATACTAAAGAAATCCCTACTTAGAAATACTTAGCAAATGTTCAACCTCTGCTTGAGGGACCCCTAGGAGACAACCCAAATCTTCCTTTAGACAGCCCTAATTATTAGGAAGTTTTCCCTATCAGTTCTAAATTTCCTTCTTGGAAAGTTCTGCCTATTACTTGGTATTGCCTTCTGAAGCAAAATGGAATATATTTAATGCCTCTTCCATTTAATAACAATTCTTCAGTTGCTCTCAAACAGCCTTCTTGTCCCCTAAGTCTTCTTAGAATTAAATTTGCTCAGTTCCTTTAACTGAGCTTCATGAAATGGACCTTCGCTATCCTTGTCACTCTTTTGGACACTCTCCAGCTAATTAATGTCTTTTTTAAACTGTGGCACCCATGACTGAACATATGTTCAGAGCTTGCTTTAAAGATATTAATTTGCCAGCTTTATAGGTGTTAGGTTAGAGAGGGGAGAGACTAGAAACCAGAAAGCCAATTAAGCTGCTGCCTTGGTCAAGGACAGAATTGATGAATACCTGATTGTATGAATGGAGAGAACAGGTAGGATAGCAAAGATGTAGAAGCATAATAGACAGAATTTAGCTGCTAACTAGATATTGGGGATGAAGGAGAGGGAAGAAATGAAAACTTTAAAAATTTGCTATAAGGAGAAGGTTTGTACCACATAACTACTTATTAGAGCATTTGTTAAAGGTACCATCTTTTTCTCCCTATTTGATCTTGTATTTCACAAGAAGATTAATTTCTGACCACAGTGAATCTGTAGTTACAAGAACAATGCCTGCTCTTAGAATTGATTAGAAAAATTAGATTATGATGATGATAAAATTCTTCAGACTGAAAATGTTTTGGATCTAGATTTGTCTTACAGAGTAGTACTTAATGAATTAAACACCAACTTTTTCATTGTTACTCAAGCAAGAAATGTTCACATTCCTTGTATATAGAATATATATATAGAGAGAATATATATAGAATATATAGAGAATATATTTGTTGATTCATTAATTAAACAAATTGATCCAAATATAATTTAATCAGGGCCTAATTCAGAGGCAATATGTTTTCCTAAAATTTTTCCCATTGATACCATAATTAAAACAATTTTGTATTATTAGTTAACCATATTGTGAGGGAGGGATGGGTTTAAATAACATCAAATAAATCTGCCTTCTATGATTTCTTAAAAGAAAAAAATTAGAATACTCTTTTAAATCATCTAAAGCTTATGGTCTTATTTAAATAATTTTCTGGTAACATTGTCTTCAGAAAAATAAGATAGACGTACAAGTATCATGAAGATGACAATGGTGATTTTTATGTTGGATTGCTAGTGTTTGTAATCAGTTTTTTACAGTATTATTAAATGTGAGCTGGCTATTTTTGATTTATTACGTACAAGTTATAACAGCATTGTGCAACTCATAGGAGTCAGAATCAGTAAACAAACCTGAGTTTGGCCATAGTTCTGAAAATTTCTGTGTCCATGAACAAATCAATTCGCATTTTAGAGTCTCACTGCCTTCATCTGTAAAATAGTGAGAGTAATTGTTACTATCTCCTAATGGGGATGTCCTGAGGAAAATCTTTTGCTATCTAAATACTCATGCAAATCTGGCCACCCATCTCTGAATTTTTCCTCTTTTGTCATTTCTTATGGCTCAGTAATATTCTATTACATTCATATTCTACAAAATTCTGCTATCAGTTTTTTGGTATGTATAGGATGTTTCCTGCTTTCTGATTCTCCTAAAGGACTTCATCCAATAATGATATCACTGGATCAAAGGGTATGGGCAGTTTAGTCACTTTTTTGGTACAGTTCCAGATTTTCCAAAATCAGCTTCCTCATTTTATAGAAATTAGGCAGTATTCCCTTGATTATACTGATAAGGACTCAGACTTCATTCTTCTAACTAAAAGACTAGCACTGTTTTTGTTGTGCCATGACATTTAGTTAAGAAGTAATAAATTTTTTCACTTGAGATCCTATCTAGAATATGCTATCTATACAAAATCTTTTAAGCAAAACCTATACATTCCCCAAGAGCATCCTTGATGAGGATATTAGACGAGGAAAGGTAAGATTTTGAAAGAGAAACTGCTATACATTGGAAGATTTAGAAGATATGAGAATCTACTTGCTTATTACTTGTATTAAAAAAACAAATTTATTCAGGGGAACAAACTACTTCAAAGTCTGTCTTCCAACAGGCTATCCCTCACTTATTCCTTGAAAGACAAACAAGGTATAAATTGAGCCTCAGTTTACTCATGTAAAATTAGTAGATTGAATTAAAAGATTTATAAGCTTCAGGCATTTTTTGATTATCTCATCTTTATCTCTGTCTGTTTTAACCTCTTTCCCAGTGAAACAATAGTTCATACAGGGTGAGGCTATTTCAGTGTTCTCTCTCTCTCTTCAGTGTCTCAATATACTAAGTGTTCTTCCAAAGTTCAACACTGTCAAGAGAAGATATTTGCTGAAGGGTCTAGATTGAACAAAGATTGTATATAGTTGATGATTGTCCCCTTCATGTTCCTACTTTTGATGGCATGGTGTGACATTTTGCAGGTCTGTTAATCCATGATCATTCAAAATCAGCTTAAGTGGCACTTTCTACAAAATCAGCAAAGTTATTAGTACTTATCCTGCAAAATTTCTATTACTCTTACTTCAAGATGCAGCTCAAACACCACCTTTCTCTACAGTGCCTTTCTGATCCTCTCATCTATTGACCTCCTTCACTAACTTGTAGTTAACTTATTTTGTATAAACTCATGTGTTCATGTTGTATCACTATAGATTATAAGCTTTTTAACATCAATGGCTTCATTTTTATTGATTTTTATCCCCATGGTCTTGCATAGTGTCTGACACTCGTAGGTATATACACTTGTCAATTATAGATATATTGTCTATATAAATGTTTTTTGGGGTTGCCAGTTGAATGTAAACTTCTTGAGGGTAGGGATAGTTTAATTTTTTTTTGTCTTTTTATTCCACCTGACTAGCACTGTGCCTGACACATAGTAAGCATTTTAGTTAATGCTTTTTGAAAAATTTTGAAAAAGTTGGCCTAATTTATCATACAGGAAACAAAAAAATGGATTCAGAATGTCTATTGCCCATATTATAATGTACATTTAGATGAAAAGCTTATAGAGCTTTTCTGTTAATATGTACATCTTAGACACACTATAACTAGACAATGAATAGCTCAGAATTGAACTGGAAGAGGGGACTTAGGTAGATTGCCTTTGTGAAATTTCAGTTCTTTAATGGCTCAAAACTTCTGGCTAAAAAGAAAAGCTCTTTTTAATACTAGCATTTTCCCAGGGATGTTATATGACTTATTCATTGTTATCTTGGGGTTATAACTTGTTGGTTAGACCCACTATTAACAAATTTAGTGGAGGATATGAACAAGGGTTGAATGGAGTGGACAAACGTTTAGATTATGATCTCCATTGTTGAAGGAAAATATCCAAATCATTGAGAGTGCAGATGCATTAGATTATATTCATAAAGTAATAAGTGGCACCAATCTTAGATTTGATAGGAATGAAAAAACCATCAAGAGATCAGCCTGGAAAGAATGGAGGACACTACATTTGAAACTAAGAGACCTGGGTTCCAGCCCCAGCTCTGATTATATAAGCTAATCAAGTCACTTTATAGCTCTTTGCCTCAGTTTACTCATGTAAAATTAGTAGATTGAACTAAAAGATTTATAAACTTCAGGTATTCTTTGATTATCTCATCTTTATCTGTGTCTGTTTTAACCTCTCTCCCAATGAAACAATAGTTCATACAGGGTGAGGCTATTTCAGTGTTGTCTCTCTCTCCACTGTCTCCAGTATACTAAGTGCTTAATATAATTGCTTGTTAAATTATATTGATTTTGATACTCTACTCAGCCTGTATTCAGCTTTTACTTTGTCCTAGGCCTAATCTTATCTGCATTATTAGTTATTCTTACTAGCACTTTAATTTCTCTCTCACTCATTTCTTTATAATTTAATGATTATGTTAAAATGTCTTCAACATCAAAATGAGATATACTTAAACTGGATGATGGGCATAAAAACATTTTCTTAATCAGTCATTAAATATTTTTTAGTATTAACTATGAGCCAGGTATTGGGAATACAAAAGAAAAGTAAAAGTCCCTGCCCTCAAGTTCACAGTTCTTATTGGGTAAACAACATGCAAGTAAATATGAACAAGCAAACTACATGATAAATTGGAAATAAAAAATAGGCGAAAAGGCACTAAAATTAAGAGTTATTGGGAAAGATTTCCTTTAGAAGGTGAGATTTAAATAGCACTTGAAGGAAACCAGGAGGCAGAGATGAGGAAGAGAGAGAATTCTGGTCATGTGGGATAATCAGTGAAAATACCTAGTTGAAAAGTGTAGGATCATTTTTGAGGAATCATAAAGTCTATGTCACTGGATTGAAAAATAATACATGGTGGGTATAAAATGTAAGTAGATTGGGATGGAGAGACAGTTATGAAAGGCTTTGAACACCAAATAGGATTTTCTGTTTGATCCCAGAGGTCATTGGTGCTACTAGAATTTAATTGGTTGTGGGGGAGGGGAGAAAGATTGGGTGAAGAGAATCATGATCCGATTTGTATTTTAGGAGGATGGATTTGCAGCTGAGTAGAGGATGGACTGGAGTGGAGAGAAGAGCTAGTGGCTGGTGAATCTATTAGCTGACTATTACAGTAGTCATGAGGTGATAAGGACCTAAGAAGATTCAAGAGGTGTTTTGCAAAGTTGAAATCAACAAGCCTTGCAACATATCAGATATAGAGGTGGGGAAGAAGAGTAAGTTGTGAGCCTGAGTGATTAAGATTAGGGAACATTTGGGAGGAAAGATAAATTCATTTTTTATGTGTTGAATTTAAGATTTGGTTAATTAAAATGGAGTTGAAGACTAACATCTATTCTTTTCTGTAGTAGCAGAAGAGAATATCATATTTCTTGTTGTTAGCCAGAATTGAAATTTTAGTTAGTGTTCACTTTACCAAGAATTAAGCTTTTCTAAGATTAAAAATGTTTATTTCTTTTGAAATAATTAAAACAAGAAAAGACAAAACACGGAAACAAATTTTATAATTGGGCCTTTTTAAAAAGTTTCCTTTCTTAAATCTGTTAAAAGTATTTTCCATTTCTTGGTCACCTTCAATTTGTCAGATTATCAAGTTAGCACAATATGATAATGGATTAAAATAATTTTAAAATCTAGTTTTACATATTGTTGACCTTCAAATTACTAAACTAACTTATCTTGTTCTGAAGGTAGTACCAGTGAATTAAACTTTGCATTTTGTCTAGGCTCAATAGAGTGAAAATACACTTAAATATCCTTATAACTCATCTATAGTTACCCATCAACTTTAACAGGACTGTATTATTTTACATAACAAAAAACCATCTCATTATGATTTCACAATTTATCTAGCATTTATATCTTCAATGCATAAATGAAAGATTTCATAGTTCTATATAGTTTGTATAGAAAGCTGTGAATTTATACCTGATATAACATGACCTGGCAAGGGGTGATATCTTCTTTCTGGGGAATCATCCTTCTAAATTAGTCTTTTCATACTGAAGTTAATGAGATCTAAAGATCAAATGATTAATTGGTCTCTTTGGATGTTCCCAGCTTTTTTTCGGGATACTAGGATTATGTATGACTAACTTTAGGGCACAGATCTGTTCTTTTTTATTTACTATTTTGTTGTCAAAAAGAGAATCAGTTTTGTTTTGTTTTACTTCGAGCAGATAGCTAAGGAACAACATGTCCAAGCTGAAAACTACCTGGTCTACAATATTCTAAGTAGTGGAGAGATTGAATGCAGCAACACGTTAGAAGATGAACTTGATCCAGAACTCCCTGGCCAGGCACTTGTTTTCCGTCCTGTTCGGCAGCATATTTACTCACTCTTGTTGGAAGATAGTAAAGGTAAGTCTTAGCAGCACTACATAAAGCTGAAGTCTGAGAAGCTCCCTTGACCTACTCTAGTGAATTCTTTTAATTCATAGAGGCAATTAAATAGGTTTAATTTTGGGGTAGAATCTTTCATTGACATTATTGCTTACATCTGTATAAAATTTAGGGTAAATGCTATGAGGCATACATATAATTAGTAAACAATCAAAATTCATTAAAGTCCATTTTTTTTCCTACAGCTGGTTACATTTACATCCTTTAATTTTTAAAAACATCAAATCTTTTTATTCTTTTCTAAAAGCACAATATGTGTTTATTATTAGAGGAACAATATTTATTTAGTTTCAACTAAAAACATTTTTATAAAATAATTTTACAAAATATCAGGCTTTTTTTTTCTTCTCAAGAATGCTTAGAGCTTTGCCTTTTAAAAAAATTAACAATATATGAGAGATGGGTTTCTATTTTGGATCTCACTGGGGTGTCATAGTATTTTCTCTATCTTCATTCTCCCACTCTAGTTCCTCTGTATGGCTCAGGACAAATCACTCAGCCTCTTTGCTCCCTGGACATAAGATGAGAACTTGAAGAGCAATTCTGCCTTAGTAAGGAAGTAGATTGTCATTACATATACAGCCAAATTTTTCTTTTAATAAAATAATGGCTGTCTCTCTGTCTTTCTATCTCTCTCCACAAAAATGTATATTTGTGAGTGTCTCTTTACATATATGCTATATAGAGAGACATTAATATGTCAATGAAGATTAAAATATTCTCTATGTTTTATATAATTAAATTTTGCTCCACAATTTTTTGTGATGAATTAAAACTCAGAGAGAAAGAGTTTCTGAGTAATTAATAATCAATTTATTAATTAAGTTAGCCACCAACCAGTAAATTTATGGACATTGGTTTTTCTCAGTAGCCAAAGATCTCAAGAGAGATCCCGAAAAATCTTAAATTCCTTCGAAAAGGAACATTGATGACAAGTGAAAATCAAACCTGATTAGGGGACATTTAATGAAGAACTGCCCTAAAGGTCTTTAGCTCCTCTTGCTAAAAGCTGAGCTTGATCGTGAAAAATATCAGCATCAATGCGTTTAGGCCAAGGAAGCCATTTCTATCCCAATCTTTCTGAATAGTTTTCTTTTTCATGAGCTGGGTTGTTCTAAACCCTATTCTAAGGGATAAAGGATAGCATGTTCCTTCCCCAGGTTATGAATCAACCAGACTGGATTTTCTTTATACTTTAAATAGAAATCTCCCCGTGGGAAGGGGTCTTACCCAACAAGGCATGTACCTTGATGGCTAGGAGCTAATCTCATTACTCACCCATGCTCTTCAGAGATTGACTGACCTTTTCAGGAATTCATTTCACAGAAATGAAAGGAAAAGAGTAGGTATTTCTCTCTCTTTTCATTATACACTAGCAAGGAGAATATGGAATAACTCAAGGAATGGTGATAGTAACTATAATCACCCTTAAGTGTTGAGCCCAATAGTCATAGTTTATTTGAAAGATGAAGTTAGGGCAAAAGAAGTTCAGGAACACCCTGTAGTTTGGAGCCAGCCATACCTGGGATAACCCAAAATCTACATCCAATTCAAAGCACTGGTGCTAATATAGACACTGATTAATACCACATGGTCAATTTTTTGACAATGGGTTTTTACATGAAGTGTGCCTAAGAAACATATTTCGATACTGAAGAAAAAGTCCTTAATAGGATTTTTTAATCTTTTTTGTGTCATGGATCCCTTTAGCAGTGTAGGTCATTTCCCAGAGTAGTGCTTGTTGCCTTACATCCATAATGGAAGCAATTGCTAAAAGAACTTCATTAGATTAATTAAGTTAGATGTTAATAGAAATAAAGTAGGTATTTTTTTTCCCTATCCAAATCTATGGACCCCTAAAATCTGTCCTATGTTAGGAATACTTCCTCCATAGAATGTGGACTAACTTGCTGCTCTTGTCAAAGTATACCAATATTGTGTAATGCAAGTATTATAACCAGAAAATATATTAGCCAATCCAGAGGTAGTGATTTTAGAAATATCTGAGTATAGTCAATTCTTAAATATCTGTCTGTTGGTTTTCTATAACTATTTTTTAAATATCAGCTTTATTCCTTACATTACCCAGGTTTCCCAAACACTTCCCACTGCTCACAGAATTCAAACTTTTTTAATGTTTATGCTCACCAAAGCCTAACAAAGAAAGTAATAATGATGGTTAAAATAATTTGGATAATGAAATACTGAAAATAACATTTACGTTACTTTTGATCTTTGTACTTTGAGATCATCTGTGCTTTCCTGTGTATAATTGAGAATAGACTATTAATTTAAAAATTAATATGATTTGTCAAGAAAAATTTCTTTTCCTATCAAATCATTTCCTTAAATAGGATGAAAATAATAATGTTGATTTAAAATATTTTATGAGATAACTAAGATTGTTTTTTTACTTTTTTTTTTTTTGTTCTTTATGAATATAAATCCTTTTGAGGACAATTTCACCAACAGTACTGTGGGTTCTTTTTCCATTGATGCATCTCCCAAGTTATTCATACCCACTCAGCCTGATTCTCATCTATTCTTTTTTATAAATCCCTTGTAGAGAATTCACCTGGCTCACCAGAGGCCTTTCCCTAGTTCTTTTACTATTTCAGGGATGCTGGTGGAACACTTTGTTGTCTGTTTTTTCCATCCTATTCTATTTGCTTTACTGTACTGTGTAGGTTATTAAAAGCTCTGAGTGGTTAAGAAAAAATTTTAATAATATCCTTCCTTTCTAAATTGGTCTTTGCCTTCCTAGGTTTCTGCTTCTTTCAACTCTTAAAGATTCTATAAGTTATTTTCTCATTGCTTTAGATTTCCTACATGTCATGCTTTGAAAATAAATTATTACTGGTTTTAATTCATAACTTTTGCTTGTTTATGTTGTTTCTTAAGTACTCTTTGCTTATACTAAGTCTTAATGTTATAACTATTAATTAAATTCATAACTTAATAAATTTTGAAGAAATAATGATTTTAGAGACTTTATGTTGGAAAGTGCAGTGAAAAGTGTATCCTGAGTCTCACACTTACTAGCTATGTGACCTCTGGGAAAGTCTCTTTACTTCACTGAATCTCAGTTTCTTCATCTGCAAAATTGTACCAATAACATATGAAGTATCTTTCTCACAGGTTTTGCTTTGAAAGCTGTATAATAATGTGCATAAAATGCTTAGAAAATCCTAAAGATCCTAGATAAATGCCAGCTATTAAACAGCATTTGTATTGCATCTTAGTTTACAAAGCCCTTTCCTCATAACATTTCTGTAATAGAAATGCGGATTTCCTTATTCCCTTTTTATAGATGAGAAATGGTTCCAGAGAAGTCAATGGATTAGCCCTGAGTCACATAGTCAAGGCTAAAGCACAGATCTGATATGAAGTCTAATATTCTATGAAAATAGTAGCTCCCTAATGGTGAAATAGATAACAGAGCCATACATTTCCATCTGGAAAAAATCTTAGTCATCTAGCTCCATAACATTTCTTGCTTCCATCCCTTCCCTCTGTTCACAAACCACCATGGTAAATTCATTATTTTGTCCAGACTATCCCAAACAGCCTCCTAATTGGTCTTTGTGCCTTGTCTCCCTTTTTTAGCTCATTCACTCCACTACTGCAAGAATGATTATAGTAAAACAGGACTATGTTTCATTTTTCCTTCTTAATAAACTTCAGTGGTTTTTTATTATATCTGGATTCCTCTGCTTTGCATTTAACAACCAACCTACCGCATCCTCAAGACTGCCTTCAATGCATTCCTTTCCTCTACCTCTTAGAATTCCTCGTTTTTTCCAAAGCTCAGCCTATGCTTCACCTACATGAATCAAGTAGTGCCTTCCCTCTCTCCCTTCAAAAAAAATTATCTTGTTTTTATTTTATATATATTTTGCTTATATTTACATATAAATGTTATCCTTGCCAATTGAATGTAAGTTTCTTGAGTCCTTGGACTGTTTCACTTCTCTCTTTGTTCCCCCTAGCATCATGCCCTAGTATATAGTAGACACTTAATGAATGCTTGATTGATCTAGAGAAAACATACTCAGAGATCAGATGGCTTCCCCAAGGTCACAAAGCTGGTAAATAGCAGAGATGGAATCTAGAACTTAGTGTTGGGTTCCTTCCAACTTAACTACACTAAACTATGGAAAACAGATACTTGACAACTTTAAAGGGAAAGTGACACACATGAAATAGTTTTACTGGAAAAAATAATATTGCAGAACATAATATTATGGTCATTTATAACCTGGGTACTTGTTTACTCCTTTGTGTGCTGAAGATTTCATCATGTAAAAGGAAGGGCTCGTTATCCAAGAAATGTCTTTTTTTTTTTCAACTGATGAGGAACAAGAAAAAAGACAAGTCCATACACATAAATATTTTTTCAGTTCATTCCTGTCATAACATAAGCTCTTAATAATTTTTGTTCATTCATTTTGGTATTTTTAATTTTTCTTTTCATAATACATTTTCATCCCCTTTTAAATGCCTTGTAGAAAATAATCTTTAGTGAGTAAATCTTTAGTGTATTTATGGGAAATCTGGAAATGATTGGAATGTTAAAATGAAAGACTTTAATAAAATTCTAGAAACCAATATTGTCTTTTAGAATATCATTTTAGATTTTTCTTCCAATACAGGCATAACCTTTTCTTAAACAAACCCAAAATATGAAAATACTGACTTGGTTAAAAAAAAAAATCCTAAGAAGTTATTTTTTCCGTTTGCAGGGTTTGACTCCAAATGCATTTAAATGTCATTTGATTTATATTTGAGTGAGATATACCTCTAACAGTATAATTCTAAACTAAGTTGGAAGAAAAAGTTTCAGTTTTACTAAGCTTATGTAAATTAGGTTAAAATAATAATTAAATAAAATTTATCAAATTTTACATGTAACTAAAGTAGATTTGGGAGATGGTTTTATTGTGGAACCTGAAAAGTTATATTTGCTTAGCTTGTGTTTGGTCATTCGTTGACTAATAACTCATTAATACTAATTAGAACCATAAAGGAACTGTATATTTAGACATTGCTATTGTTTAGAATTTTAGATTGTATACTCCAAAAGAGCAGAAACCACACCTTGTTTAGTTTAGATTTGAGTGGGTTTAAAACTGCTACAAGTTCGTTTGTCTTTGGTGTGCTTCTCTTATAGTACTTTCAAGTCTTTTTCATATGCTGCTTCCTGTATGTCCTTCCCGGTAGGCCTGTTCTTATTCAACAGGGAATTATTCTTTCCACCATCAAAAATAGGTCTGCTTTCACCTAGTTATTACCTTGGCAAAGGTGATTAAAATTGAAATATCTGTTGCCTTTTTAGGAACGTTAAGATTTTTAGCAAGAACTCAGTGATTAAAAACAATGTCAATAATCGTTTAGTAAACACTTATTCATTCAGGGCTATTTCCAGTCTTTCTGACCTAAATCTGGCCACTGGACCCAGATGGTTCTGGAGGGAAAAGTGAGGCAGATGACCTTGCACAGTCACTCCCTTAATCCAATTCATTTGCATGTCATGGCATCATCTCTTTGATGTCATGGTTCTCTTAGAAGGAAGGACAGACAACAATTAAATACTTACTATGTACTAGGTACTGTTTAGCTCTTGCCTTTTACTAGGTACTGTTTAGCTCTAGATATACAAAGAAAGGTTAAAAACATAGTCTTTGCTCTCAAGAATCTCAAGGATCTAATGAAAAAGATAGCATATAAACAATTTATTTATAAACATATAGAATTTAACAATCTATAGAGAGATGCAATGTAAGCTCAGACTAATTTTTGGAGGGTTGGGAGGATCCTGGAAAGGTGGGATTTGAGCTGAATATCTTAAAAATATGAAATAACTCAAATAGTTCAACTTCATGCAGATGATAGAAGATATTTTAAAACTTAAATAGTACTACTCTTGATTGATTAGGATTGAAAAAATATCCCAAAGGTTTCCTTAAACCACTTAAATGTCTTTTATCTGTCTTGAAACAAATCACATATCTTTGTATTGTATAGTCTTTCTTCCTCAATTTAAAATGTTTTAAGTTGTTTCTCCTTCTCACTGCCCCTCCTCACAACAAAAAACTTAAAAAAAAAATTCCCATATTGGCCATATCTAAAAATGCATGTCTTATTTATCATTTCTCTGGGAAGAGGTGGGTGACATGAAATAGCCACTTTAGTTTCCACTTAGAGACTAACAGCTGCTATAAATATTTTCATTTAAATAGATCCTTGATAAGCTTACTTTTTAACTTCTACAACTTTGGACTCTCAGGCATTGATCCATAAAGCATTAGCCAGGTATTTAAAATCCTGACTTCCCTGATGCTATTTGAATAACATTTCTTGGTTCCTCTTCCCAATAGAGATGTGATAGTCTGAGCTTGTGGAATGTTGCATATGCTGTCAGATGTGTTTACTTTTGCATTTGTTTTATTAAACTGTTTGTCTTTCTTACAAGAGAAGGTTCAATGCCCTTGAGAGCAGGGGGATAAAAGGGTCACATTGAGAAATAAAAAGCAAAATGAAAGGCACTGATTTTTAAAAAGTAAGAAAGGAAAAAGAATATTTGTTGTGTGCTACAGTTATGCTGATCAGAGGAAGAAATGTCTATATATTATATTGTACCTTTTTATTGTAGTATATGAGTTGCATCTGTTGTTCATTCCCCATATGCTCAGTTGAATGTATACTGTGTACTAGGTAGCAAAGTAGCGAAAAACAAAAATAAAACTATAAGTATACACAAATCTCAGGCCCCTATATCTGTATCCTTGCCATCTTCTTGGCCCTGTTTTTAATCCTACCTGATTAAGTGCTTTTTGTAATTTTTTTTGTAATTTTAAAAGTTATTGGGCAGTAAGGGAATCTAGATTGTGCAAAAAGTAAATCCATTGTCTCTTTTTCAAACTCAGCCACAGCTAGGTAATTGTAATAAAAATACTGCATATTCCAGTTAATAGAAATAGTTCAAAAGTTAACATAAGGACAATTTCTAAAAAGAACTAAAAAATGATAAAAATCTTTTCTTTTATCATTCTATTGTTATATGGGTTTTGATCATGAATTGTCATTATGGGCAAGGGGAATTTGGAGAGTTTGGGAATGTCAGATAATTGGCACAATTTGAATAAATAGAAACTGTCAAATTCATTGACTCCTTTACAAAACTGCCTTTAGATCAACTAAGTCATAGGAATATCTATTTTCTTTAAGTATTGGCCTTTAAGCTCTGAGGATCATCATCTCAACTTAGACTTTCACTGGGGAAGTGGCTCCCAGAGCCAGGATACATCTCCCTCAGAGAGTTAGGGCTGCCATTGAGTAGCCAGCAATACCTGTTGAAAGTCGTTTAAAGTAAGCCCTCATTCTGATGTGTTCTTTTCCAATATCACTCCAATATCATTTAACCAGTTAATATCAATAATCTCTTACCAAAAAGGTAAATATTATTATAAAAGTAGAAGTCACAAAGCATTCTTCTTCAATATATGGAAGCTCACACTCCCCTCTACCAATTGGTGCTCTGGGAGAATTGCAGTCTCTGTAAACCATTCACTCCACCAATTCATTTGCCAACTCAGCATTGTTGTGTTTTTTGCTGCTTTCTATGCACTTCTGTGTTGGTTTAAGCAGGTTGCCCAAGACTTCTCTTCTCGCTGATCTCAGCTGTCAGTAAAATCAGACATGGACCCCCAGCTCTCCTGACCTTTAGAAGCTCACAAGGTCAAAGCCTTGTCCAATACTGTTTCACCCAAGAGTAGGAAAAAAACAGACATAATAGATATGAAAAAGCAACCATATCATATACATGACTTACCTGGTGGCCTGGATGGGGAGTTTTCTCCCTACTCAGATCTTGACCACACTCCTCACTTGAATGCAGCCAGATAAAAGAGAGAACCTAACTCATCTGATTAGTGCCTTTTGTAAGCATTCTTAGCTCTGGCTTAGAAGCCCATTGAAAGGAGTTCTTCTTCAAACTGACTTGAAACAATATGTTGAAACAATCTCTCCATATGAGGATTATATCAGCATAGTATTCTCATAAGGACAAGGCTCTAATTGGCCAGTTTCAGTCCCTTGTTACATAAGAATTTAAATTTTTTTTTCAAACGCTTCTACAAGAAATCCCTGTATTTTGTTTTTCAGATGCTCAGACAATTCAAAATTAATTTTAAATAACCACATTTGTATGAATACAAATATAGAAACTTAATTTTTCCTCTCTGTAAAATCTGTGGGGTTTTTTTTGTTTGTTTTTATTGCTATCTTTTGCTTTTATATCGTCTTTATTTCTAAATATGTTACTTTTTCCTTTCCTACCCAGAGAGCTAACCTTTGTAATAAATGATTTTTAAATCAATAGAGAAAAAAGGTAGCAGTACATGATTTGAGTCTGATAGTACTTATTACATTGTTCTATATCTATAATTCTTTCTCCTCTGCAAAAAAGTGAGGAAAGTGACTTTGCTCTTTCTACTTTAGAATTAGACTTGGTCATTATAATTATATAACGATTTATTTCTTGTTTTTTCTTCCATTTACATTGTTGTCATCATGCATATAATTTTCCTGGTTCTAATAACCTCAATTTGTATCAGTTCACATAAGAATTCCCCTTCTTCTCTGGGTTCTTCAGATTCATTGCTTCTTAATATTCCATTATATTCTTATATTATTCCTATTGTTTAGTTATTCCTTATTCAACCAGTTTCCATACCACTAGAAAAAGTACAATTCAAAAAAAAAAAATTAACAAGCATTTAACTAAATGTTTACTATGTGCCAAATCAAATGCAAAGTTGGTAGAGATACAAAGAAAAAGAAAAAACAGCTCTTGTCCTCAAGGAGCTTCCATCCTAAAAGGGACAAGAGTATGAATAAGATACATACAGAATCACTGGGAGGTAATTTTGGAGGGAAAGGCACTAGTAGCTAGGAGATAGAGAGAAAGGAAAAGGACAAGGAAGAGACTTCTACAGAAATTTACATTTGAAGAGTTGCAGGAAGCCAGAGATGTTAAAAGGTGTACCTGAGAATGGAAAGCATTCCAGGTACGAAGGACACAGGAGCATGGAGATGGAGATGGAGGATATATCTAGTTCTGGATATATAGAACTAGAAATCATCAACTTAAAGGTGATAATTGAAATCATGGGAGCTGAAAAGATTACAAAATTAATTAAGAGGGCAGAGAAAAGGGCAGAGGACAAAGTCTTGAAGGATACCTTCGGGATACAGTTAGTGGTTAGATCCAGATAGGTTAGTGGAGAACTAATGTCATGAAAATCCAAAGAAGAGAAAGTATCCCAGAAATCTCATTGCCAAATATTTCCTGGAGATCAAGAAGCTTGAGAATTGAGAAAATACCCATTAGTTTTGGTAGCTGGTAACCATGGAGAAAGCAGATGTAGTGGATTGATGAGGTCAGAAGTCCTACTGCAGAGTGAGAAGAGAAGAGGTGAGGGTACCTAATGTAGATTATTTTTTCTGAGAAGTAATGCTAAAAAAGTGACAAGTGATATGGGATGATATCTAGCAAGAATATTATAATCCAATGAGGTTTTTTTTAAGGCTAGAGGAAATGCAAGCATGTTTTTAAAAAGAATAATGCTAAAATGAAGTAGTGTTTTCAATATAACAATATAGATAAGGATTGAAAAAATTGCTTCTGAATCTTTCCAAATACTAAGAGTCTTGACATTATGCTGATATTTAGTTGATTTTTAAAGTTTTTATCTGGATATTTAGTATCTTGTAAATGGTGTAAGAGTCATGGAAACAGAGTACTATTTGTGTGTGTGTGTGTGTGTGTGTGTGTGTATTTATATGTAGAGAGAGAGAGAGAGGTTTGTCTTTTTAGTGAGAGTTCAAATGTTTTGTTTTCATACTGCATCTTACATGAAGACAGAAGGCAAAAGTTAGGTTAGGATAAAGTTTTTATTAATCCCATTGATTGTTGAAGGCAGCATTTTCTGTTATAATACAGAACCAAATTGTCCTAAAAAGGAATAATCTGAAAATATCCGCACCTATATTACAGCTAACAATTTTAAAAATTAGCATAAACCACTTGACTATAATAAATAATAAAATTACTCTCATTTCTAAGATTAGTAAATTAAATTGACCCTCACATTTATGCTGTCATTAGAACTTCCAATTGAATCATTTGTCATGGTACAGAATTTCTATAAGATTAACTATTTTGAAGATTAAATCCACTTTTATAGTTAGCCAGATAGTGAGGCAGCTGTTAGACACAGATTGAAGTATCTATAGGACAATGTCATATAGTCTACCAAATTTATCTTTTAATGCATATATGTATGGATGTGTGTGTGTGTGTGTGTGTGTGTGTGTGTGTGTGTGTTTAATTTTTGTGGGCACTTTTTCATATTGTTTTTTTTTTTTTTTAATTTGTGAAGGGCACTTTTTCATATTTCTACCTCCTATATGTAGAGAAAGAAACTCAGATATCTTAATCCTGTTACACACACTGACTATCACAGAAAGCCTGTTTTAATAGCAGGCAAATAAATGATAGCTTTTAGTTTCTGCTTTGTGCTCAGCTCACCTTAATACAGTGTATTTCTTCATCTATTCTCATCTAGATATGATCATAAAATATTTTGCAAATAACACTATCAAGTAAAACACCAAGGTTTTAATATATATATATATATATATATATATATATATATATATAATATATATATATATATATATATATATATATATATATATATATATAGTTTCATCTATGTGATGTGGGGAATGAGATGGATATAACACTGAGCGAGGAGTCAGAAATACCTGAGTTCTCACTGAGTCCTAGATACTTACTAGCTGTGTGATCTTAGGCAAGTCATTTAATTTGTTTACCTCTGTTTCATTTAATTTGTTTACCTCTGTTTCCTCAATTGTAAAATGATGATAGTAATAAGATGTCATAATTGTTATGAGGATGAAATGAGATATCATTTATAAAGTCATTGCACAATAAGTGGCACATAGTAAATGCTATGTAGCTAATGTTAAGCCAATCATAGATCACAGTCCCTCCACAATGAGTATCTGTATCTAAAAAAGAAGCTTACCTTCTAGTAATGAACCTCTCCTACTTTTGCTAGATTATTTCTTGGATTACAGACTATGTCACATATTCACAGTCTTTCCATCTTGTTGAGACCTATCATATCATGTGCTATATTAGTTTAATCTTTGAGAATCCATAATCCTCTATGCTACAGTGAAGTATTAGTGGAATTTTAATGGAGGACTGCCAAGTAGGTATACATCCTAAAAGATAATATTATTTGTCTTTGTATTTGTCATCTGTTTACTATAATCCCAAATTTATCCTGGCACTGGCACTTCCCAGAGGGGTAACCCTGTATGTGACTACTCAAAACTCAGTCAGCCAGCAGATCCAGTTAGCTTTTAGAAAAGGCATTTGCTCAAATGGCATAGCAACAGTAGTTCCAAAGCATTCTTCTCAGAAACATGGGGCTTACTCTTCAAGGAAGACACAGAGACTCAAAGGGGAAAGAAAATAGTCATGATCTTAAAATAGTGGTAGTAAAGCACACACTTAGGAGACAAACAGTTAAGAACATATGTTTCAGTCTATATACCGAGTATCAGTTCTTTGTCTGGAAGTGGATAGCACATTTCACCTTGTATCCTTTGTAGTTATTGTTGGTGGCTGTATTGATCAGAGTACCTAAATATTTCAAAGTTGTCTATTGGATCATTATTATTGCATAAATTGTTCTCCTCTTTGTGTTACTTCACTTTGTATCAGTCCATGAAAGTCTTCTCAGGTTCTTCTGAAATTTCCTCTTCATTATTTCTTTCCACACAGTAGTATCCCATCACTTTTATATACCATAGCTTGTTCAACAATTCCTCAATTGATGATCACCACCTCAGTTTTTAATTCTTCACCAGCACAAAAAAGTGCTATTACGTGTATGTGTGTGTGTGTGTGTGTGTGTGTGTGTGTGTGTGTGTGTCTTTTCCCTCTTTCTTTGATTTCTTTGAGTGGTATCACTCAGTCATAGGGTATGCCTAGTTTGTTAGATTTTGAGGGATAGCTCCAAATTGCATTCTAGAATGGATGGATCAGTTCACAGCTCCACCAATAAGGCATCAGAGTACTTATTTTGCCATAGCTTCACTAGCGCTGATTTGTCATTTTTCTTTTTATTCAACTTTGCCAATCTCATAGACATGAGGTGGTATCAGACTTATTATTATTATTTTTCTAATAATGGTTTAGAAAATTTTCCACTTGAGTATTGACAACTTGGATTTTTTCCTCTGAAAACAACCTATTCATATCCACTGACCATTATCAATTGGGGAATGGCTTTTATTTTTATGAATTGGATTCAGTTTCTTCTATATCTTAAAAATGAGACTTTTACCAGAGAAATTTGCTACAAAGATTCTTCCCCCCCCCCAATTTCGTGATTCCCTTCTAATTTTAGCCACATGGATTTTGTTTGCACAAAATTTTTTTAATATTATATAATCAAAATTGTTCATTTTACCTCCTGTTTCTTGTTTGGTCATGAACTCTTCCCCTGTCTTTACATCCAATAGATCATTTCTTCCATGTTCATATAATTTACTTACTATATCATCTGCTATGTAAATCCCATGCCCATTTGGAATTTATCTTGATATATGAAAAATGTTAGTCTTCATCTAGTTTTGATCAAGACATTTTCCCATTAGTTTTTATTGAATAGCGCATGCATATATGGTTTTATTCATGAAAGAGAGATAACATTTGCTTAGTTGTTTTACCCTGAGGCCCATTGGACCTTGCTATTTGACTCATAGCCAAATATACCATATCTCTAACTGAAATCTTTGGGTTTATCAAATGTCAGATAATTATGCTCATTTGCTTCTGTCGCATACCCAATCTGTGATAAACTTATTTTTTAATTAGTACCAAACTGTTTTGATGACTATGACTTTGTAGTATAGTTTAAGATCTAATATTTGCTACAGCTAATGTTTTATATACTAAAGCTAATATCTTAGTTTCTTTACTGATTCTTTAAAATTTTCTAAGTAAGCCATCATTTTACCACTGAATAGGGGTTATTTCTTTGTTCTATACCAGTGTGATTGCTTTAATTTTCTTCTCTCCAATTCCCTTTGCTAATCTTTCCAGAACAATTTAAAGTAATTTTTAATTCCAAAAAAATGAAAGCAACTTAAATTTCCAAAATTAAGAGAATTTGAAAATAGATTGTAGTATGTGATGTTATGTAATAATAAAATGCAGTTAAGTACAACAAATATGGAAAACATAAATAGAGAAAGATCATTATGAAAAATTTCAAAATGAAAAAAGGCAAAACCAGAAGTTCTGCTATTTGCTAGGAAAAGTAAATAGAAGTAAATGGAAAGAAACAAAGAAATTGATTGAAAACTATGACACAGATTTATTTGAAAGTAAATAATTTGCAAAGCAAATTTTTTAAATAAGACAGCAGAACTCAGCATTATATAGCAGAAACACTTGTCAGGAAGCTGTAGAACTGAAAATGGAAATAGGTTATATATACTGGCAAAAAAACAGAAGTAACATGCTTTAATGTTATCAACAGCTTGTTTTCTAGAGAAAGATCTTTATGTTAACCTACTTTATAGGAAGTATCTGTGAATGTAAACAAGAGTTGTATAAGTTGAAAAGTGTTGCATAGATTGTTATCTGCATCACAGATGGGGGGGGAAGGACGAAATCACATCCACATTGATGAAATCACAGAGGTATCCATTAAAAAATTAATTGAGATAATGTAAATATCCTATAATTTTAATTCTAAGAATCAAAGAGACATTTATTATAAGCCCTGTAGGTATGAAAACTATCAACAAAAGCTTATTGACTAAAAAAAAATGTAAATTGCTGAAACAAGGAAACAATGTTGACCAAAGTAATTACTGACATTCTGTGTTTTCTTGTTATTTGGTGTCTCAGACTTGTTTCTTCCTTGTCTTTTATATTGTATCTCAATGTTTTTTCAGTGCAAAAACTGGTCAAGGTTTTAGTATTTGAAATTTTTAACTTTTAAAATATCCCATAAAAATAATATTTTTTAAAAATATCTTAAAATGTGAACAAAGTATAACACTTTAGGGTTTTGAGAGTTTTCACATTCACAATCCTCATAATTCTGTTATAAGGCCAATCTTACTGAACCAGTTTTACAAATAAAGAAACTAAGATTGAGAGAAATTCAGTGACTTGCTTTGATGTCCCCTAACTAGTACATAGTTGAACAAGACTTGAACCTAGATCTTCCTGTTGTGACTTCTACGTCCAGGACTTATTAAGTATCACATTTCTGAAGGCAGAAGACCAAATATTCACTTGCTAAAAATATATTTAAAACACTTAGATATGGGAACCCAAAGAGAATATCAAATAGGAAGAACCTAATTATGGGCAGCTACATGGCATAGTGGATAGAGCACCTAAGAGTCAGGAAAAATCACCTTTATGAGTTCAAACCCAACAAAAATTCTTCAAAGAGCTAAAATTATTTTAAAAATAAAATGAGTCGTAGATGTGTGACCCCGTCAAGGCACTCACTCTGTTTGCCTCAATTACTCATCTGTAAAATGGTACCACTTTAATATCTTTGAAAAGAAAATCCCAAATGGGGTCATAAAAAGTCAGACATGACTAAAATAAACTCAACAATAGGACCTAATTGTAGCCCTGTTGTAGCTATGAAATCTAGATAGCAAACCTCAAGGGTTTTCATCACACTCCCAACTGTAATGAATGTCAGTACTCATATATACTTTATGATTCAATTGTTTTTTATTTAGATGCTTGCAGATCCTGTCCCATAATAAAAGAATGGTTTGTGTACTTTGGGAATCAGCTGAAGCAGCCAGAACTGGTACAGCCCATAAAACTAGACATCCCAGGTAGGACCAAAATTAACATTTTTAGAAGCATTTCATATTAATATAATTTATCATATATTCTGTAGCTCCAAGATGACTACTTCACAAGAAAAAATCAGATGTTAAAATATAAAATGTCTTTACATTATCAACACTTTTAGCCTTTAAATCAGTAAAAAAAAAAAAAGTACCTTACCATGTTGAACTGAATTCTTATATTGGGTTGAAAAAATGGGATTAAGAAAAGGAATTTTGAAGGTAGGGAAGAATGGAAAAGATTGGTACAGTGAATGTCATATGTGAAGAAGAGAGAGACTACCAATTTGTCTGGATTGCAGAGTATGGGAAGGTGTATGAGTAATATCCAGTAAGGCTGGAAAAATAGATTGGGGCCAGGTTGTGTAGGGCTTCAAAAGTTAAAAAATAAGAGTTATTTTATATTATATTAGGAAAAGGAAACCTTTGGAGGCAATTAAGTAGGGGAGTTATAATATCAGCTTAAGAAGAATTATTTGGGCATAAGGATCTAGGAAAGACTAGAGTGGGAAAAGGCTAGAGACAGACCAATCGGGAGGCTGATACAGTAATCTAGGCAAGAATTGATGAGACCCTGAACTAGACTAGTGACCATATGAGTATAAAGAGTAATCAGATTAGAGAGCTGTTGTGGAAGCAGAAACAGCAAGATTTGTCAATTGGCTTGGTATGTTAGGTGAGGAAAAATGAGGAGTCCAGCATAATTCCAGAGTTAAAAAACTGGGAGATTGGAAGAATGATAGTACTTTTCAGACAAAATGATGAAATTTGAATGACAGTAGAGTTTTGGGGGAAAGATAATGAGTTAAATTTTACACATGTTGAGTTTAAGATATCTTCAGATCATTAGGTGGTATAGGGGGAAAAAGAGAAAGCACATGAAATTATTATAATATAAATTATAATATAATACTATACATTTAAATTATATAGTAATATTATAACATCAATTATTATGATACATGGTTTGTTTTTTTTGCGTGGGTGTATCTGTAACTCATCTGCATAGAAATAGTAGTTAAAACTACTGAAACTAATGAGATTCTCAAAAGAGTATAGAGGGAGAAGACGGCCTAGAACAAAACCTTGAAGAACACTACACTTAGCTGGTATGATCAGGGTGAGGAGCTAACAGACTGATAAGGAGCAGTCAGTCAGGTAAAGTAAAAACCAGAAGGCAAGAGAGAATATTCACAGATTAGTTGAGAAAAATGAGAATTGAGAAGAGATCATCAGATTTGGCCATTAAAAGATTATTGGTAACTTTGGAGAGAATTTTTTTGAGTAGTGAGGTCAGAAATCTGATTACAAAGAATTGAAGAGTAATAGAGAAGAGAGGAAGAAGTGGGGATTGTAGATAATTTTTTTTTTAATACTTTGAGAAAAGGAAGAAACATTTAGGAGAACAACTTGAAGAGATAGTAGAGTCTAGTGAAAGGTTTTTAGGGAGGAGAGAAATTTGGGTATGTTTGAAGACAGTAGATGAGGAATCAATAAAAGGGAAAGGGTTGAAGATTTAAAAGAACGGTGATTGCTGAGAATACAGTCTCCTGGAGAAGATAGATGGAGATGAGATCTTATGTAGATTTGATCTTGGAAAGAAGAAAAGTCACATTTTTTCCTCCAAAGATTTGGGGAAAGGAGTAGAGTGGGAGATTATATCAAAAGGTTTTGAGATGAAGATAATTGGAGAAGAATGACCCCAGTTCTCAGAAAAGTAAAAGCTGAGTTCCTTAGCTGAAATGGGGAGAAAGAAGATAAATTTATTGGGGAAAACAAAAGATTAAAAAAGGGAATAAACCTGTTTTTCAGGCTTAATGGAAAGATAAACCATGAAGAAAAGGAAGAATTACTCAAATCTTATTTTCTCTTTTGTATATGTCAAAGAGAACAATCTTTAAATTAAAAAGAACAGAACAAAAAAAAAAAAAAAATGACAACCTGGGAATTGAAATCCAATTTAAGGAGGGAGCTATAAGACAATATCTACATGGCCTTAATAGCTCTAAGTGAACCAAATCAGAAAGCATTAAAAGGGCGGGGAGGAAGCCTGATAGATAAGATTACTGATCCAGTCAAGGATCTTTGAATGCTCATAGAGAACTTGAAGACTGCTGCATTGTCAAAAAAAGAACAGATGTTGGAATAATCTTCAAAATGGAAGAGAGAATGGAATCAGCAATTTATAAACCAGTAAATTTGACTTTCCTGGCAAAATCATTGAAGATATTATGAAAGGAAAGATTAGTGAACATATAGCCTGGCTTTCTTAGGAACAGGCATGCTAGATTAACCTTTTTTTTCCTCCTTTTTTTGATAAGATTAAAAATCTTATATGAGAGTAGATGGCAGGAGGATAAGAGTGGAGCAGAATGGCTTGCTACTGCTGTGATTTTCTCTACCTAGTTTATAGCACAATATTTTCTCTTTTTTTTTTTTTTTTTTTTTTTTTTTTGCTGAGGCAGTGACTTGCCCAGGGTCACACAACTAGGAAGTGTTAAGTATCTGAGGCCAGATTTGAACTCAGGTCCTCCTGACTTCAGGGCTAGTGTTCTATCCACTGCACCACCTAGCTGCCCCCTTTTAGCACAATTTTCAACAAAGTTTCTTTCTTATACTGTGCTTGTGGAGAGTAAAGAGAAGTGTGCATTAGACTTTAGGACAGGTGGTTTCAGACCTGATCCAAATCCAAATGCTAATCATTAATAGTTATAGGTCATCCTGGAAAAAAAAATTAAATTGTTTTATAGATGTTGTTCTTTTCATTGATATTGTTGTAGGCATTATGTTTATTGTATTCTTGGTTCTGAGTATTTCATTTTTCTTCAGTTCATGTAAGCCTTTTCTACTTCATTGTATTCATTATAGTCATTGCTCAGTAATATTCAACTCTCAGTCAATAAGTATTTATTAAGCACTTACTATATGCCAGTTACTATTCTAGGAATCCAAAGGAAGGCCCTCATATTCTAATAGAGGAAACAATAGGAAAAAAAATACTAATAAGATTTATACAGTGTAAATAGAACTTAATTCATTACAGTGATATGCTACAATTTGTTTAGCCATTCTCTAATTCAGGGGTCCTCAAACTTTTTAAATAGGGGGCCAGTTCACTGTCCCTCATACTGTTGGAGGGCCGGACTATAGTAAAAACAAAAACTTTATTTTGTGGGCCTTTAAATAAAGAAACTTCATAGGCCTCGGTGAGGGGGATAAATGTCCTCAGCTGCTGCATCTGGCCCGTGGGTGTAGTTTGAGGATCCCTGCTGTAATTGATTGGTCTCTAATTTGTTTCTACTTCTTTGCAACTAGTATAAATATTTAAGTGTCTGTGAGAACTTTGTTTTTATCATTGACCTCCTTAAAGTATATGCTTCTTCGTGGAATCAGAGTATGAACATTTTAATTATTTTCTTGCTTGGCTACAAATGGCTTTCCAGATTAACTGAACTAATTCCTGTCTCTCTCAGTAGTATATTAATGTATCTATTTTCCCATGAACTCTCCAACACTGAATATTCCCATCTTTCCAGACAATATTGATTAATTACCTATTGCTTTGTCCTTGTTTTTGAAGACCAATGACATCATGATGATGAACTGGATTTAAGTGAGACAGAGTTGCACAAGGTTGTCAACTTCATTGTTTCTTCTAGAGTTAAAAAAATCCAGTGGCAAGATGTAAGTCATAATGGTGATGGCCCAGATGCAGGGGATGACCCCATTATCTTCAGAGTCTGGCCAAGCTCCAAGCTTCCACAGTGCCTGCTTCAGCCTCCTTCATAATTGTTAGAACAAATCTGTCCATTCCATTAGGGAAAGTTTTCACATGCTTGAAGTCATACTCTCCTAACTCACTGAAAGTTTGTGGCCTATTGATTCCTTAACCTAGCCTGTCAGCCTATATGGTTGAATGGGGTTTGGTCACAGCACAGGCTGTGACTTCTTGGAGCCACAGATGAAAGTTGAGTGCCAAAAGGATAGCAGAGAGTTGGATGAATAGCCCTGAAAAGGGCTCAGTAACCCTTCACCACAGGGCTACCAATCCTCTTTCAGTACCCATACACCCCAAATACCTACTACTAGATCCAAAAAAACTAGGAGAACAAAAAATGAAGATATCACATGTAAACAGCTACATTTTGCTCTGGCCAGACCATATCAGAAGTATTGTGCTCAGTTCCAAGCCCTACAATTTTGAAAGGACATTGAAAGCTAGACCATGTCCAGTGGAGGGTGACTGCCATCTGTAAAAAGAACTGGAGATGTGTAGATAGGAAAAGAGCAGATTTTAGAGGAAACGATACCTTTCTTCAAATACTTGAAGAACTATCATACAGAAGAAGGGTTTTATATCTCTTTTCCTTTTCCCTAGGTAGTAAGATTTAAGGTTAATATAAAGAAAAACTTCTTAGTATCTCAAAAATAGCAGTACTTTTCAGACCACTAATACTGCTTCTAGCTTGGCTCCCCACAGCCATTATTCAGAGATCAAAAGGTCTTTGGGGAGAAGGGCTGCCATCCTCATCACCAATTACCAACCAGTTGCCACTAAAAGTCAAGTAAGCCCAAGAATAATAGGAAGACCACTGGCTCTGCTTCCAATCCAGCCCCTAAAGCTTTTATCTAAGAGAACAATAGTTGCAGAGATACAGCCTGTCAACTACAGCCACCACTATTGAAAGTCTAGAAAACAAAATCTCAACTACCATAATCTTTGGCATTGGCAAATGGTTTAACATGAGTAACAAATATGATCTTATTAGTAGAAATTATATGAAAAAAAATATGTAACTATCTGCTTTGCCTCTCTACCCTGAGAACCAAGAAGCTTTTCTGCCTTATGGCTAGAACCTCTGTGAGTATTCTCTCTCCTTATTGGAATGTGAACTCCTGGACTCTCTTGGAATTTCTTTTTGTCTCACCTATATTTATCTTAGAACAGTACTTTGCATGTAAGTACATAGTGTTTTGTCATTGAGTCAATCGGTCATGTATTCAAAAGGAGTATGTTACCCCAGATAGTAGGTTTCTCTTTTCTTAGGAATCTTCAGACAAAAACTGAATGACCACTCAAGATGTTCTAGAGAGGAGTCTTGATTAGGTATGTTTAAACTAGACAGTGTCCCTAGTACCTTACAATTCTAATATAAGTACTTTACGTGTCACACTGGTGCCAGAGAACTGGCCCAATGTCACATGTATAGTATATGGCAAACCTAAGATTTCCGTCCATATATCTCTTACCCAGAGCCCCTCCAAAAAGTTCATATAGAGTCTTCCAGGCTTGTCTTAACAACTGATTATTCAGAATTAGAAGAGGAGATAGATATGGATGATAGAACTAGAAAGGATTAATCAATTAACAACCATTTATTAAGCACCTTCTCTTGTGTCAAGCACTGTGCTTGACACTAACAGTAAAAAGACAAAAGTGGATAGTTCTTGCCCTTGAAAAACATACAACTTAATAACAGAGATAAAATGCACATAATTATGTACAACATAGATGCAAGACAAAATGACTAATATAGAAATGTTTTACATAATTAAACATGTATAACATTACTTTGGGGGTAGAGGAGGGAAAGGAAGAAGCAATGGAATTTGGTATTCAACACTTAAAAATTAATATTAAAAGTTGTTTTTATGTGGAATTAGTAAAGAAAAAATATTGTTTAAAACTTTTAAATATAGATGCAATATATTAGATTTAACATATACTTTTACAATGTTTAACATATATTGGATTATTTTCCATTTACGGGAGGAGGGTGGGAGGAAGAGAGGGAAAAACATGAACACAAGGTTTTTCAGAAGTCATTGTTAAAAAATTATCCATGCATATGTTTTGAAAATAAAAAGTTTTAATAAAAAATCATATATAGGTCAGTAAAAAGAGAGAGTTACTACTTTAAAAAAAAATAGATGCAAAATAATTTTGGGAGGAAGCACTATTAGCTTGGAAGACCAAAAAAAGCCTCGTGTAAAAGGTGATGATTGAACTGATCCTTGAAAGAAATTGAACATTTGAGAAGATGGCAGTGAGGAATGTGAAGAACAGCCAATGTGGACATACAGAAGGGATCGAGTGCTAAAGAAAAGGGTACATCACTTTGGCTGAATTTCAGTCCGGCTAACACATATAATGTACATGAAGGCTAGAATGGTAGGCTAACAAAGGACATTTCCAGTTTCCAGAGCCAAATCTCCTGACCTTGTTCAAAGGGATTCCTTCATAGGAAGCACAAAAAATGAAGATATCACATGTAAACAGCTAAATTTTGCTCTGGCCAGACCATAGCAGTACTTTCCAGACTATAGGCCTACCTGACTCTATGAGGAAAATGCCAGTCTGTACACTGGGGAAAACCCTGCTTCATCTCAGAGTTTGAGGCCAAGGCAGTTCAGGAGACTGAATACATAACATCTCCCAGAAAATTGCCCAAACACTTGTTTTAAAAGTGTGTGTGAAAGAACATTGTGTGTAAAAAAAAAAAGGTAGAAAAAGGACATGGGCCCAGGTTGTGAAGGACTGTAAATGTCAAACAGCATTTTCCATATTATTTTCTAGTAGTCAGATCTAGAGAGAATCCCACAGGTCATCTGGACCAACTCCTGTCAGAAGCAGGAGACCTTTTTAAAATATCCCTGCCAAGTAAGATAGCCTATTTTGCTTCTACCCAATTTTGTTATTGTAAAGTTCTTTCATATATTGAACCTAATGCTAACTCATAATTTTTATTCACCACTCTAAATCCTATCCTTGGGAATCAAGTAAAACAAGTATAATCCTGCTTTTGTGTAACATTTAGTGCATAAAATATTGAATATTAAAATTCACTGGCTGTGAAGATTTAGTGAAATCTGCAAAGAATTTTTCTTCCTGACCAAATAATATTCTCCGCCAGGATTGTGAGTACTTAAAATATGTCTCCTGCAGTCTAGCCTATACTTAACCTTTTTTATTGCATTTATTCTCCTTCACAAAAGAGTCCAGAATAAACTGGCCATCGTGGGGCTGGGTTAATTTCCCTTGGTACTTCCTTAGCCCTGTCTCTAAGTACTACATCAAACAGCTTAAGCCAATCCATTCCTTAGTAAAATCCACATTTCACAATCCTTTTGTCAGCCCTATAGAGTCTATAGACTATCATGTGTATTTAAGGTCGAAGCCAGGTGTTTTCAAAACAAGTATTTAAGTGCCTAAGAAAACACCTACTGCCCCTTTAATAAGAAGTGAGGTGCTTCCAACACTGGGATTAAATTTACTATATAATCTTTCCAATTTCTTACTCCTTGAAATGCCCTATTAATTCAAGTAGTCAGAACATCAGCTAAGATTTTGGGAATGCCATTTCCTGGCATTCTCAGAATATAGGAGAATATAAACCTGGAAGCGACAATAGTTTAGAATAAATATTTTCAGAATTTCTTTAGAAAAAAAAATTTAACTTTATATGAAAACATAAATACAATAGAAAAGACATTTAACTTCTTGTAAGTAAAAATTTAAGTTTTAAGTTTTAAAATTTTAAGTGAAGTAAGTTTCATTCAGTAATTGTTACAAATAAATGGCATCCATTCTCTTGACTTTTTTTTTTGTTTGTTTTATTTTTGTTTTATTTACCTAATTTATTGGGTAATTTAAAGAAGTTGACAGTGAATTTCTTGTATAAGATATTACAGATTTATTTATATCTTGTATTAAATGCATTGGGAAGTGTCTGCTTGAAGGCCTACATTGAAGACTACTTGCAGTGAATGTAATACCTTTATCAAGCAAATATCTCCTATTAGTTTATATTTTTTATAAATCTGGATTTTCACAGCTCAGATTTGCATAAAGTGAGAGCTACCCATATAAATTAGGTCTAATAGGTTTGTAAAAGTTGATTTATTTCTAAAGTATTGATTTTCCATATTTATATGCATTAGATTCTTTCATGCAGTGTATGTATAGCACTGCCATAAAGCAGTCAGCACCGAACATAAACAAAGCTCCATTTGAGAGTATGGCTAAGGGTGGTGTGAAGACAAGCTGAGTGTGTTCATGCACAGGCTTCTGTCCAACCCATGAGACTGCAGTAATTACATATGTTCTGAAGATTCCTTGAAGGGCTCCAAATACTGTTGCAAAGCCTGTACTGGATTAAGATAAAGGCTTCTCCACAGCATTGAGTATTTTGATAAAATCTGCTATTTCCTCATTGTGGGGGACTCATCATTGTGGTAGATCAGAATCTTTTCTTGCTTTCTTATACAATATTTTTCATCCTTATCTTTCAGTAAATCTTCCATAAAGGATCTATCCAGCACTGATACTTTGGAGAAACTAAAACTTTGGTTTCAGAAATTGTCTTACAGACATATCAGAAACGAGGAGTAGAAAACAGGAAAACATTCTCCCTTTTCCCCAACTGGAAGAAATAATTCATTTCATGATAAAGAATCTCAGAATTACTGGGGGAAATTTGCCTTAGAAGAAGGAAAAGCAGAATATCACTAAAGCTAGGCAGAACTTCACTTTGTAGAAAACAGCTAAGAGTTTGAAACGACACAGTTTTACCTTTCTACATATAGAGCAGACTTAAAGAAGAGAAGGGCATGCATTTTGATGTTTGTTTTTAGTGATCTGTTGTCAATCTCTCAGAGAAGAAATATTTTTATAAAATTTTGGCACTCCATATTTGTATGCGTTAGATTCTCTCATGCCATTCTTTTTTGTTTTTTTCCATTGCATGAGTGTAAGTTACCAAATAAGGACCTTATTTGGAGAGAAGTTGTCTTAAGGAATTTTTTTCCTATTCTGTATTCCATCAGTCAAAGTTAGACCAAACCAAAAAAAGTAGCTATCTTGAAATAAGTTACTTGGAAGTGCAGACATTTCATTTTATTTTTATTACAAGCAGTACTTCTTTTGGGGAGAAAAAAACCACACACAAAGATTGTAGAAAAGATTTATATATTTATTTTCCATCTTTTTATCCTTTGAAAAATTATACTAAGAAACCAATTCAATTTAGCAAGCATTTTGTGTGCAGACCACTGTGGTTGGCACCAGGAATACAAAGAAAAAAAACAAAACAAACAAAAATGCAATCCCAACCTGCCCTCAAGGAGCTTGCACTTTACTGGGGGAATATACTGGGTAAAATGTGTTCATTCAAAGGGAGAGAGAGAGAGAGACCACTATCAATTAAGTAGATCAGGAAAAGTTTCGTACAGGATTTGACATGAGCTGAGCCCTAAAGAAAGCTAGATATGCTAAGAGGCAAAAGAGAAAAGGCTGTCCCTCAGTGTATTGGAAACATGCTATTAAAAGTAATTTCAAAGAATAAGAGATAGCAAGATGGTGCATTGAATAAGCAGTGATGGTACAAAGTGGTGCAGGCCAGGAATCAAGAGAACCTGAGTTCAAATGTGCCTCAGACACTAGCTACCTGTGACTCTGGGCAAGTTACTTAACACTGCCTCTTCCACACACATGTAAGCCAAATTTGGGGAATAGCAATTAGGACAGTTTGGCTGCATTATAGAAAGCATGAAGAAAAATAATATACAATAATACTGGAAATATAGACTGGTGAAAGACTTTAAAAGCTAAACCAAATACTTTCTATTTTATCTTTAGAGCATAGGAAACTTCTGGAGCAAGAAGTTGACATTGTCAGTCAGATCTGTATTTTAGAAAGATTATTTTTGTATCTGTGTGGAGGATCAAAGGGAAAAAGGGTCTGGAAAAGAGAAAAAGGTTGGAAAGGAGAGAGAGGCTGGAGGCTGGAGGCCAAGAGGCCAATTGGGAGGCTGTTGCAATAATCCAGGCAAGAGGTTAGAAGAGCTTGAATTGAACTGCAAATGGAGAAAAAGTCAGATGCAAAATCTCTTGTGGAGGAAAAATCAACAAGAATTGACAACTTTTTAATGTGGAAGATGAAGAAGATTGGAGAATGGCTCCTAGGTTATAAAACTGAATGTCTGAAAACATGGCAGTACCCTTAACACACAAAGGGAAATTTAGAAGAGGAATGGTTTTAGAAGTGAAAAAAAAAAATGAGTTCTGTTTTAGACATAATGACTTTGAGAAGCCTACAGGAACAGACTTTCAAAATGTCCATTAGGCAATTCTGAAGTGCTGAAAAGAGACTAGATTTTAATCCATGGGAATTGATGAGAGTATGGAAAGAGAAAAGAAAAGGGCTTAGGACAAAGCCCTAGACTGAGACAAAGGACTCAAGGAACATCAGAAGAGGTAGATCACCCAAAACCTATGAAGAGGAAAGTGTCTGTCTGGGAAGAGTGGTCAACCACTGTGTGGTTACACCTTACATCAATTGTGAATTAAAGAAAATCAGTAATTATTCATCACTTTCCCAATCAATATTAATACATGAAAGTGTGGTTTTACTGAAATGCCATAAGTATTACACTTGTATATTGTTTGTTTCATACAGTAAAACATTGAAATTGAGACAATGATTGTTTTCCATTGCTGATCTGATTTTCCAGGCAACCCAAATAGCTATTTTAGGATAATGAAGAGCCTTCAGTACTACTAGTACACATTTTGCATATAGAATTCAGGGGTTGTACAAAACATCTTCTAGTAGAAAGATGAAATGAAATGAGATGAAAAAGAAAAAACATTTTCAGACATACCAAATAAACTGCATGTTTCAGTTATTTTAAGGAGATGGAATAAATCAATGTATTTACAGATTGCAAAAATAAATGGTTTGGAATTAAACACCTTAGTCATTAATGATAAGTTTTGGGATTTTTTTTTTTTTTCTTTTCTTCTGGGAAGTGGGTCTTTGATCAGCATGATCTTTTGAGTGCATTGTCTCCTACTGAGGAATTTAACACAGTAGCCAAAAACCTCCACTAAAAAAGGAAAAGGGAGCCTTCTTTCCTCTGATAGAATATTAATTTAAATAGGATTTAGTGCTTCCTTTCTAAATCAACCAAATAGAAAATATAACTGCTTTTGAACAAAATTAAGCTGGGAAAGAACCCATATTGACCAATGAGCACAAAAAGCAAATTGTTTTTCATTATTAACATATTTTATTCAAATAGTCTATTCATGCACATGTATTCACATGTTTATATATGTGTAAATTAATTACATATGCATATTTTAATTAATATCTCTTATTTCATTATTTTTATTTATCATGAAAAATTATCTTTTTTTATAAAAAGAGGGTAGTGTATGTAACTAGCCTCATTTGTCCAAATATAATTCTCAGACTACTCATGTATTCACTGGACATTTTTTCATACATATACCTATTTTCCTCCCTCCTTCAGCTCCTCCAAAATAAAAAATATCAAATGTAGCTGTATCTTATGCAGATTCCTCAAGAATTTATATACACTCATCCCCACCAAAAAAGGGAAGAAGTTTAGCAGAATGAATACACTTAAACTATACTGCCTCCATAATTTAAAGATTAGTTCTCAAAGAAGTATGTATATGTGTTTGATATTGTTATCTTCTGACAGGAAAAGATAATGACGAAGGTTGAAGGGGATGTGGGAAAACTGGGACACTGATACATGGTGGAGTTGTGAACAGATCCAACCATTCTGGAGAGCAGTTTGGAACTATGTTCAAAAAGTTATCAAATTCTGCATACCCTTTAATCCAGCAGTGTTTCTACTGGATTATATCCCAAAGAGATATTAAAGGAGGGAAAGGGACCCACATGTGCAAAAATATTTGTGGCAGCCCTGTTTTAATGGCAAGAAACTGGAAACTGAGTGGATGCTCATCAATTGGAGAATGGCTGAATAAGTTGTGGTATATAAATGTTATGGAATATTATTGAAACGACCAGCAGGATGATTTCAGAGAGGGTTGGAGAGACCTACATGAACTGATGCTAAGTGAAAAGCAGAACCAGGAGATCATTGTACATGGCAACAACAAAATCAATTCTGATGGACGTGACTCTTCAACAATGAGATGATTCAAACCAGTTCCATTTGTGTAGTGATGAAGAGACCTATCTATACCCAGAGAGAGGACTATGGGAACAGAGTATGGAATACAACATAGCATTTTTACCCTTTCTGTTGTTAATTGTTTGCATTTTGTTTTCTTTCTCAGTTTTTCTTTTTCTTCCTTCTTGATCTGATTTTTCTTGTGCAACAAGATAAGTGTATAAATATGTATACATATATTGGATCTAACATGTATTTCAGCATATTTAACATGTTTTGGACTACCTGCCAGCTAGGGGAGTAGGTGGGGAGAAGGAGGGGAAAATTTGGAACAAAAGGTTTTGCAAGGGTCAATGTTGGAAAAATTACCCATACATATGCTTTGTAAATAAAAAGCTTTAATAAAAAAAATACTTTACCAGAAAAAAAAGATATTATCTTCTTTTCCTGTTTTTAAAAAAGATATAAACTTTATATGCAATTTCAGTTTTAAGAAACTAGGAAACATAATTCTGCAACCCTTTTAGTGCTCAGAATTCTTCTAAGGAAACAATAATTGAACTTATATGTTTCCTGGTGACTTAAGAACATTTTGACTTACGAGGCTTATAGGTTTACACAGCATTGCTAAAAACACTTAGGGTTTTTTCTTTTTGTGTTTTTACAAAATGACAAATTGATGGCAAATAAAACATGTTCCTACTATAATAGGGATTTCAACTGATATTTCAACTCACTCCTATATAATACTATTAAAGGTTTTCACTTTGACACCTAAAGTATGGCCCAAGTATGAGGCTGATAGATGGCACAGATGGAAAGTGGATAGGTTATGGGACTTGACATCAGGAAGACCTGAGTTTGAATACTGTCTGAGGCACATATTAGTTGTGTGACCCTGGACAAGTCACTTAACCTCTGGCTTACTCAATTTCTTCATCTATAAAGTGCAGGAGTTGACTGTGACGTCTTCATTTCCTTCCAGTTCTAAGTCTATTTATTCTTTGTAAGAATCTTTGAAGTTTTTAAGTGTGAATGCAAGGTTTTAATCATTAAATATTTCTTTTATGTTCGGTTAAGTTAGATTGATTGCATTCAAGATAATATGATTTCTTTGTCTTTAAAATGACCTTACATCATATCTAAAAAGGAAAAACAAGAGCTTAAAATCTCCATAATTCTATTTTCTTAAATAACTTTTGCTAAATCTTCTTGCTTCACAGAGAACAGCACAAGGTTTTAGATTTTGCCTAACATGATTTTTTAAACCACATATTCTGTGAATTTCAAATGCAGTATATATTCTAAGCAGTGTAATAATGTAGTTTCACAAGCATGAAATTATACAGCACATCCGTGTAAATGCAGAATTTAATGATATTGAGATGTTAATGCATTCTGCCCAGTTTATATCTGAATGAATTATTTGCTTATTATAAATAAAGCTATTGGGGCTTAACCAGCCACAGTAAAGATTTACTATGCATGGGAGCATTTGGGATTTGTTTTGCTTTGTTTTGCTTGGGCCAAGAATTCTGAATCCGTAGAGAATACTAAATAAATATTAATTTAAATTGAATTTATGAATTAAATCCTCCCACAAATAAATTTAAGAAATAAGATCTTTTCATGTTTATTTAGAAGTATCACCTCTCACATCCTGAGAGAGGCCTAAACTAGTCAATTATGTGGTTTTCTCACCCTAGGAATATGCAAGGAGAATATCCATGATAACTCTTAAACCCAGCTATTAAAACATTTATTTCCATAAAAAAGCACACAGAAATGGCATGGCATAGAGTCTTGGTGTGTCTTTCTTCAGTTGACTTGTGTTTCTAGCTGTAAAAACACAAACGGGACAGTTGCTTTGTTACTAATGAGGCACATCCAGCCATCCTCCACCCAGGGGTTGTGTCCTTCCATGCTGCTCTAGAGAGAATTCAAAGCTGTCAATCATAGAAATTACCTCTTTTGCCCCGCCCTTCTGCTTGCTGCTCTGCAGTACTTTGTGTTTGGGGTTGGGGGAAAGGGGTGAGACAAATTCTAGGCTTTCCTGTCTAATCAGAGAGAAACAGTTTGTTGCTAAATTATATCATTAGGGTTTTTAGTTAATGTATTTTTGTGGAGTACTAGAGTGACCTAAAGACCAAGTTGCTTCTTTAGGCCTTTGTTATTAGTACCATCTCCACTTTTCAGATATCTTCTATGTAATCGGAGCAAGTAGAAGGACCAACTTTGATTTTACTGGAAGAAGTTGTCTCTTTTCTCACAACTCAGGTATTCTGGGGCTTTCTGCCACACCAAAATTCTTAAGTTCTAGCTTTCCTTCTTTGTGCAGATTTTCCTTACTGTATCAGTCAAGTTCGACAATTTCTAGCAGAATGCTTATTTTAGATTGGTATTATTTACCAATTTACCAGTTATTTGCTAATAATTCTCATGGGTCTGGTGGTCTTTGTGCTTCACATTTTATCACTCCAGACTAAAAAATAACTTTGGCCTATCTTCATATAGCCCCAAAGAAAATCATTTATCCTTCTAATGAAGATGGTGGAAACTGTTAATGTTGAGAAAGGAAAAATTGTGGAGGCAATTGGATGGCTCTGTGGATAGAGCTCTGGTCCTGAAGTCGAGGAAGCCTTAAGTCTCAGCCTCAGACACTTATTTAGTATGTGACGTTGGGCAAATCATATGACCTCTGCTTGCCTTAATCCCCTAGAGAAAGAAATGGGGAAACGCTTCAGCATCTCTGCCATGAAAATCCCATGGACAGTTCACAAAGTGTCATTCAAAACTGAACAACAGTTAAAACAACAACATCGTACTGTGCTGAACTTTGGGTATACAAAGAATGGTAAAAGACCACCCTAAGAAGCTCACAGTCTAATGAGATATTATCTGCAAGCAACTATGTACAAACAGAATATATACAAAACAATTTGGAAATAATCCACAGAGAAGACACTTACTTTTAAGTGGGATTGGGAAAGATTTCTTGGAGAAAGAGATTTTAGCCTAGACTTAAAGACAATCAGGAGGAAAGTGGAGATGAAGGAAGAAAGAGTTCCAGATATGGGGGATAGCCAGTGAAAATGTCTGGCATCAGGAGATGGAATATCTAGTTAGAGGAACAGCAAGATTATCTTAACTGGGAGTCCAGAAATCACTGTGTAGGTATTTATACCAAAGATTTCAAACATGAAGCCCTTAGGCCTCATTCTACCATAATACTCTTATGCACAAGCCAGATTGAAATATAGTTTGAAACAATTTACCAAAATAAAAGTACAATAAAACATAGATAACAGTACATTTAAAAATGAAGTCATACAACCCGCAGGGATTCTTATACTATTTAGCACCTTAATTTCTGTTTGAGAGTGACACCATTATTTTATACCATTCAGAAAGAAAGACTGATGGAATGTGGGGCAAGCTCCATACCTTGCTTTCTGTTTTAGATGACATAGTAGTTTGTGAGAGATGGCTGAGGAGTGAAGATGATGCCACAATTTTTTTAATGAGTCAATTCAATGGGAAAATGAGCAAACTGATTATCTGACTTTATATAAAGCAAAACTACTTGATTAATTGAACTTTAATCGGTGTCTGAAAACTTTATAGTAACAAATTTCTTCCTAATGTGCTGAAGTTTCTTGCTTCTTACATCTAAGAATGATTTATCTTCTTACTCCAAATATTAATGATCTAATTTTCTTTTCATGGAAATAAAGGATAGTCCCTAGTCTGCCCGCAATGAGCACCTTTGCAAAGATTATCATCTATTGTTACATAGTCTTTACTCATTTTTTAAAGACCTTAGAGGTCCTAGACCTGAGTCTAACCCCCTAATTTTGCAAACGAGGAAGCTAAGACCCACAAACATTTAATGACTTGCCCTGTTACCCAAGTAAAAGTACCAAGATTAGGATTTGAACCTAAAAGATGATTGGTTGATTTGTTGTTTTAATTACAAATCTAAAATCCTTTAAATTATGGTACCTAACCTACTTTTTTAAGATTTGGGTTTTCTTTGGTTTTGTTAGCTTTAAGGAAAGGGAAATTATTCTTCACACTTTTAGAATAAAATCCTTTCATTGCTTGTTCATCCTTACCTCATAATAGAAATTGGTTCTTAAATGACTTGCTTTAAATGTTTAGAGTAATTGAAAAAGTGGAGCATTTATAATTTCTTTTCTGTGATATTTAACTATTAGATCATATTACTACAAAATCACATTCTTTGTACCATTGTAATTTCTTCCATTTTTGTCTTTAATTTTTTAAGAAAAAAAGAGAAAATATACCTCTTTTTTTGGTTGCAGAATAAATAATGAAAAAAACTACCTGGTACAAAAAACATTTCTGACTTTTCAAAATTGCAGATGGCTTGGGGGAATGAGGTATAATTCATATTTGTTGTCAGGAAATGTCCTTCTGAGAAAATATCAAAATAAAATTTGTAGATGTTAAAAGGGAAAAGTAGAAGAATTTTCTTTTTTAGATTGATTTAACTCTGATACCATTTGGTTAGTGGACTTTGTTTGCTTAGTAAACATGTGTAACATCTAGATCTCAGCATTACAACACTTTAACTATTTATTATAGCCAAGTGTTTCTAACTGAAGACTGCAGCTGCTTCTAATAAAGAGAGATGTGTTATCAATTACAGCTTAATCTGCCTGATCTTAAAACTGGCACCTTTCTGTTTGCTCAATAAGCAAAAGCAAGATGGCTCTAATATGGCAGCAGTACTGAGGCTGTTCTATTTTTGTCAGTATCTCCATTTGGAATTCTTAAACAAAACTGAGTATGGTATGTTCATGGCACTTAATGATGTTTGTAATGGTTTCTATAAGCATTTTATTTCACTCTTTGATTTCTACATAATATGTGATTTAAATGTCTAATATTTTGACTCATTTGCCTATTTTAGATGACTCATTCTATTTATAAGTGGATTACTAAAAATTTCATATTAAAGATAATTGGTTTTGTGATGGTTTAGAGTTTTAGAGGCACAGGAGAGGAAAGTTAGAATTAGCAAGGCAAACTTCCAAAAATCATCTCCTTATTTCCAAAATCAGGTGATCTGTATAACTCTAGCTCATTTGACCTCTATACTCATCACATCTCAGATTGGAGATTCATTCTGAAAGTCCCTGAAAGCAGTATGTCATAATACTTTGCTTTGGCAACAAGAAGATGTGAATTCAAGTCCTGCCATTGGCATGATTACACATGGGCAAGTGGTTTAATGTGAGGGAGTGGAAGGGGAGAGGGGAGACAGACCTGCAATTATGAAGTAAGTTTTCCCACACTAGGAGCCACATACACCACTCCAGATTCCCAATCCCAATTCCCTACCTTCAGCAAAAAAGATGGGGGAAAGCATTATGGAGACTCCAAATGTTATTAAATTTAATAAATTTACTTATTTAGGAATTATAAGAAATAAATATTCTTCAGGAGTAAATCATTCTACTAAAAAACATGATCATGTTCAGTGAAATATTTATAAATAGAACATATTTAAATCCTGAAAAAAAGGTTTTTAAAATACTCGTTCATGTTCTAATTTTTCCAAGTTTTAAAGCATTAAGTGAGTCCTGAATAAGAATTTGTTTTCCTTTCATTGTATTTCTGAAAGAGGTACACTTTAATATGCCAGTTCTGAGAAGAATGGTAAATGGACTTGTTTTCAAATAGGTGGAACACCTAGTTTGAGAACATTGTGGCTGAGCAAAGAGGCAGAGGTACAAGTCCAACGTTTTAACACCTTCCTGGCCTGTTTTCATCTTTGGAATGAAAGAGAAGAACTTCAGGTTCTCGAAAACTCTCTTACAGCCTTGTGCTGTCTCTTGATCTACCTCCTTTGTCAGGTAATACCTAATATTGCATTGAGAACTAATGCTAATAGGTGCTTTGGAGCCTTATTCTTATGGAATGTTGCATTGTGGGATGTTGCTATTTTTACGGATTAGTTGATTTCTTTCTAGATCTTTAGCATTAGTATATGTCCATAAACCAGACTTTAGGGAAATCATCCAGGTTGTAATTTTAATAAAATTTCCACTCATGTTCTTTATGCATCTTAACAATGAAAATATTTAAGCATATGCCGGCTTCTCTCTTGTTCCAGCATCTCAGCTGTTTTTCGATTTTGTTTTGTTTTTAAAGCAAATTTTTGTGTCTCTCACTTGTCATAACAACAACAAAAACCCCAACCAAATATCTGCTCTTCTGGTTCATTGAGACATTTTCATCAGCTCCCATGACCTCTTCAAGCTACCTTGTCAATTCTCCTGATTCCTGACCATGACGGCTATACTGTGTTACAGCCATTAAATTCTCATTTGGTTGTAATAGAAAGTAATATAATTCTGTTTTTCATGTTTTCATGCCAATACTCTGAATTCACTTTATAAATTACCAATTTTCTTTAGAGGAAGTTATTTAAATAGGGCATTAGATCCAGTAGCTAGATTGTCCTAATTTTGCCTTCCTAATTGCCCTTCCATATCTTAAAAGTGACCACTTAATTGAGTATTTAAACCATTGCAAAAGTGAGGATTAAAGGTAGAGATAAATTCTTTGGATATTTGGTTGCAGTATTCATAATAATAACTCATATTATTGATTCATGTTATAGTACAGTTGCTGTTTTGGTTAATTCAGAAGTTGAGACCAGATAAAAAAAGTTTTTTTTAATAATTTCTCCTAATCTTAGCAATATGTAATTTGGCTTTAGAGCCTACTTAAAATCTCTAACCTAACTTTTTTTTCTTTTTTGTCAGTTTGCCTTCTATTAATCATAAGATGGTTAATACTTACCCTCATGGGGGAAAATGTACCTTCTTGACCTAAATCAGTGTAATGATTTATCAAGTATAGTTAATTATTTTTTCAGAATTGTGTGGATTTTTAAAAAGCACACTTCTTACTTGCCACCACCCTGAATTTATTTTATGGATTATCAGGGGTTTTTTTTTTAGAGAAAGTTATTTAAATTGGGCATTAAGTCCAATAATTATGTTGTACTGGCTCAGTGAGTCCAATTATTTCATGTTTCTGAAAGTATAGCTATATTATCTTTTACATTAGTTTTGTTTATAATATGTATTTGTATAAGTATTCTGCATATGCATGTAAACATGTACATAATACATATTATATACATCTCAATATTACATGTTTATATTTTAGTATTTCATGTTTTCCATCCAACTTTACAGTTTGCTAAAGTCTCTTTCGGTGAGCTTTCGTGGGAATTTTAAAGAGGATTAAAAAAAATAAGCAATCTCTTCTGACTTATGAAAATGCCTATGTATACTATTAATATGCCAATAATGCTGCTTATCTATCAGCAACAAGAGTAACAGTACACACTTGGAGCTGTCATTCTGGAAGTAGGGATAGACTGTGTGGAGTGGTTCAAAGTCTTTAATTTAGTGGGTTTCCTTATGACTAACTGGACAGGCATTTGTAAGACAACTGGATATAGTTAGTATGCAGCCATGCCACAGAATTTTACTTTGTGAAATTAACTTATCTAGGTGTTTGATTTCAATTCATCATCTAACCCTTAAACTAAAAATGACCAGGAGATCTTTTTTAAATGGAATTTTAACAGTTTTATCACTGTATGTTATAATTTAAATTATTTTATTATGAAACCCAAAATACTATTATAACAGTTTTTCAACTGTAATTTGCACATACCTAAAACAATTCAAGGGACTGAAGAGAAAATTCTCACTTGTTTTTGCTTAAATAAAATCATTTTAGTGTGAGTTGCTATATAAGAAGTTCAGTGATGGATTAGCTTAAGGAGTTTATTCTTAAAATACATTGTAATAAAAATAAGAAGCATACTTTTATTTAAAAAAAAAAACACAAAATTTTGAGAAAATTTGTTTGGTTGATGAAAAGGTTGTATTCTCTCAGTAGTATATGTGAAATAGTTTCCCTGTTGCCCAGGTTGATATTTTAAATCAGTACTCTATGAAACTGTTGGCTCATAACAACAACAGCAACAACAACAAAAAACAAAATTAAAAGCTATCAAGTTTAATCTAAACACAGAATTATAAGGAATTATTTGATTTCATAAAGCATTTATTTTCTGGTTGATTTTTTTTTTTCTTGGCCATAAATGCTATGTATGCATTTTCAGATTTTTCCATTCCTCCCCGAAATAATTATAGTTGCTGTCATTTTCACAAAGGTGACACCTGCCTTGAAATAAAAATAGCAAAGGGTAGATATGGGGTCGGAAAGAATATTATCAGATCTTAGCAGCCAATCAATATCTTCCGCTTGGGTGGAGATAATGAATGCTAAGAATACTTTGCAATGTTACACTGTTCCTGATAGCCATTACCCTACCTTCCTTTATGCAGGGTTTAGCAGATCTTCCCAAGGGAAGAGGTTTTCATAGTGAGGTCAGCAGGAATCCATAATGAAAAGTCTTCCTGATTTATAGTGGGTTATTTTTATCTGGAAATGAGCATATTAAACATTTTTAATAGCTTCCAAATTGCTATAGAGGGGTTTGTTTTCTGAATTTTTTTTCCTCTCTTCTCCTTTGTTTTATTTTGCCACTGAATACTTCCCAATTAAACACAAATAAAATCAATATAATAAGAGGGGATTGTTTTACAAGAGGGTTCTCTGGTGATTTTCTGTGGGAGGAATTGAAGGGCCTTCTCACTAAACAATTTAGTAAAGCTTCATGGTCATTTCTGGGTGAATAATTCCAAGAACTCTGAGGCAAGTGAAAGCTGATGAGTTTTCTTAATTTTATTTCTCCCTCTTTAATTATTTTGAGTTGATTTGCATTTACTTTCTGTTTCCAAACTTTGAATACATGTTGTATCCTCTCAGTAGAATTTGAGGTTAAGGATATCCCTTTACATTGGAAGTGACCAAACTAGATGACTAGCAGGAAGTTAATATCCAAAATAAGTAAAGAGAGAGTTAGAGAGCGCCTAACTGCCCTTGATGAATCAAATCACCTGGCCCAGTTGGATCATTGCTTCCCATACTGAAACAGCTAGCAGGTATGATTAACTGAGCCACTTCGAGGGATATTTATTTGAAAGATCATGGGGCCACAACATTAAACAAGGGCCAGTGTTGTCCTAGTCCATTTGTCAAGTATGTTATAGTGAAGGTTCCTTTTTTTATAAGGGTTAGTCTAGCTGGCCCCTAAAATCTCTTCCAAACCTCCAGGTCTGTCATTCCTCCTATGCTTGTTGCATATGTCTCTGTAGATGTTAGCACAGTGCCTTACTGCTTTATAGGTATTTGTTGAAATGCATTGAATGGTAAGAGTCCAGCATCCATGTCATTGTTTTTTAACCCCTTCCCCATTCCTCTCTTATAGAAAACTTCCCACAGAGTTAACATTGAGAAGAGCGGCAACTGCCAACCAGTGATTGCTGAAAGCAGTTGGTACATCAAGGGTCCTTCAGAATTCAGAACTCCCTATCTATTAACTTGGAGGATCATAGACTTGGAGTTGAAAGCAACCTCAGAAGTCATCAAGTCCAATTGCCTCATTTTATAGATTAGAAAACTAAAATTCTGAGAGATAAATTACATGCCCTGGGAAGACAATATTTGGTCCTCACAACATCCCTGAGAGATCAGTACTACTATTAACATTTTACAGATCAGAAAACTAAGACAAACAGAAGTTAAGGAACATGCCTAGGGTCATATAGTTAATAAGTGTCTAAAACACTGATTTGAACTTTTGCCTTCAAGTTCAATTGATTGAACTTGAAATTGATTTCTGTCTATTACACCATCTTGCTGCTTTTCTTCTTAATATAAAAAATAACATTACAATCATTTGTCACAAAAGAAAGAATTCAAGTAAGTTCTGATTTGCTCACTGTGTTGGGATGGTGGTTTGCTCCCAAACTAGCATCCCCAGAGTATATAGATCAGGTTCTAGATAAGATGGGGAAAAAAAAAATAGGTACTTATTTATTCTAGCAAATCTAGTCCAATTCTAAAGCACAACTGGAACACTAATTAGGTTTTTTCTTTTCTTTCTTTCTTTCTTTCTTTTTCTTTCTTTTTTTTTTTTTTTCTGATTTCATTAAGGTTAAGTGACTTGCCCAGGGTCATACAGCTAGAACGTATTAAATGTCTGAGGTAGATTTGAACTCAGGTCCTCCTGACTTCAAATCTGGTATTCTAGCCACTGTGCCATCTAGCTGCTCCCCTAATTAAGTTTTTAAATCAATCTGGAGCTTCAGGTTTGACTGGAACAGAGTTGATCCAAAAATTTAGTTTTGTTAGCACACTAAGGCATTCTGGATTCATGCCCGAATTGCCAGCATTAGTGAAGAGACCAGTTAGAAGAAGCCAAAAGGAAAAATGAAAACAACATGAAAGCCTTTTGAATTGGATGAGCAACAGGAAAGAGCCTATATAACATGGAGCCTAAAATTTGGAGCTGAGAAAGTTGGAACTATATTTATCCATCCATTTACCTTGTTGTTGACATTCCTTCTATTAGCCCTAAAAGTCCGAGTATAGCATATGCATGTGATCATATGTTAGAATAAAAGCATGTTTGCAAAAAGATGTGATTTTTTTTTTCCCCCATAGCTTAGAACTAGGTTTTATTTTTTTCTCTTTTCTTTCAGGTGGATACTCTCTCCCTGGAGGACTTAAATGCTTTTATTGCTCAGACTTTGTGCCTTCAAGGAAAATCAGCTGCTCATCTCTCAGGCTTACAGGTACAGACACAGATCGATTAGCATGACTCTAATCATAATCCTGAAATGGCCAAGAGCTTCAGCTTTCTTCCAACGTTTTTTCCCTTTTATTACAGTTGTTATTTCAAGAGGAAGGTTTAGAGGGGTCTAGAGTTCATGTGCTTTATAAATTCATTTGATTTCTATTTCTTAACAAATCATGGAGTAACAGTTAAATCCATTGTCATATCTATCTGTTAATCTGTACAACTATTATTCCATTTAATATTATAATAAAGTTATTTCATATTCTTTGAGCCTATGATTTAGGTGGACAATATTGGGAAAAAATGGTTAATATATTGTCTGATATTTATTCAGTCGATTTGTCAGTCAACCAGATCTTTATTGACTACTTCACTATGTTTCCTATGCTAAGGCTCTCTTTTTAAAAAAATTTTGAAGTAGATTCTGTTTTAAATCCTTAGCCATGCAGTTCAGCAGATAGTTTAAAGAATGAACTTCTATATTAATAACATAGGAAAACATAATCTTTATTGTATGTAGCACTCATTTTGATACTCAGTGATGCATTGGCTTGAACTGATATTTGTCTTATCTACATATAATCAGCAAGACTGGTTAGGTCCTGGAAAGAAAAGGTTTTGTTATCTTTCTTTTGAATCCCTGTTCAGTGTCATACATTGAGTACTTGATAAATCCTCCTTTAATTAAAAAATGAGTATTTTTTCTGGGAAGAACATAACTATTGGAATCTTTAAGCTAGGTTCCTATTTTGTTTTTAATCCATATCTTACTCTGTTGAAACCTAAAAATTGCTGCTCCTGATGACAAACATCCTTTCTTTTTTTACTACCTCACTGAAGCCATCATAGTCTTTGGCTATATAGATCTTTTCTGCCTCTCTCTCTCTCTCTCTTCTTCCACAGCTGGATTCTTTTTGATCTAATTCTTTGTCTCAAAACCAACCTACAAAACTAGACTATTTCTTCTCTGTCTCTATTTATTTCCAGTTTTTTGGTAGTAAATGTCAAAAAACCTATGATGGAGGAATCATAGTTCTTGCTTTATAAATACAATTCAGTGAATATAATAAGCTTGTGTGTATATACATACTTGTAAACATAAGTATTATATATATACTTAAAACATAATAACCTCTTCAATTCAGTTAATCTCTACATGGCTTTCTAATAATTAATATAATAAGATATAGTTATAAAACATTTTTCCACCACATATTCATCTAAAATCTTGCTTCAGTGCCTTATTGTGTGGAGATGATTCTAAGTTCTTGATAAGCTAGCAGAATGCATGCTCTGGCTAGTCCTTCCCAGTCTAAAAAGGCCTCAAGTATAAGTCTAACTAGATATTTATTATTATCTGAGGATCAGCTAAATTAGTTTGAAGAGTCTCACTACTAAGTTTTTCATTAAGATGATCAATAGTTTAGTAGCAATTGTCCTATTAAAGATGACCTTGATTAGCATTAGTGGAAGGATATCTGTAGAGATGGCATTATCCTTGAAATATTTAAATAAAAGCATTCCTGCAGCCATATTCAGATCCCTTGCATTTTATTAATAAATTCTTCCAGCAATGCAGCAGAAATTTATAATCTCTTTATCTTCTCTTTTTCATGCTCTAATTTATAGCTTGTCTTAACTCTTTTACAAAGAATTGTCCAAACTACCTTTTGTTTATTAGTACCCTCAGTCTTTTAGCTCCTCAATTCCCAAGATAGAATTGTATGCTCTTCTGTCTTCTTCATAGATTTAGAAGTTAAAGAGCCTTCATCACCCCATACCTGAACTATTGCAGTAGCGTGGTAGATCTAGCTGCCTTAAGTCAAAATGCTCTGCTTAGTATTCAAAGCCATTTATGAGCTAGTTTCTTTCCTCCTTTACAGTATTCCTATATCTTACTTCTTGACATTTACTCTTCAATCCATTGACTTCTCCATGAACAAGACATTCCATCTCTTGGCTTGGAGCATTCTCTCCTTCATATCTTCAAACTTTTTCCTTCCTCCTTTCTAACTGCTGACTTCCCTGGCTTCCTTTAAGTCCCAACTTAATTTCCTTCTTTTGTCCATTCCTTCTTAACTCTAGGTCCCTCCCTCTTAATTATTTCCTGTGGTTTTTTTACATAGCTTATTTGTATATATTTGGTTTTGTGTTGTTTTCTCCATTAGATTGTGAAGTTTTTGCAAGGATATTGGCTATAGAGATTTTAAATATGTATATTTATCTTATTTTAAGGAAGAGGATGCCTCAGTCCCAAAAGGCATCATTCATAAATCCCAGTTATAGAGTTATATCAAAGGCACAAAAATTGCTTTAATGAAAGACTATTTATAAATACTATATCTAAATTTCTAGTTTATTGTGATATTCAACCGAATAATTAAAATTTCCTCCTGCTCTACCATTTTATTCACTGGAAAACTTTAGTGATTCCCTATTGCCTCTGGGAATATAATACATAAATATAGATATATTTATATTATATATATATATATATATCCACATATAAATATTATAAATTATAACATGCATTACATATAATACATAAATGTACACACGTATGTGTGTGGGTACATGTATATATACTTATACATATATAAACATACATATATAGTACACACACACACACACACACAAAACACTCATTCAATTCACTGTCGCTTACCTGCTGTTTTCTCAAAATGATATTTCATTCCCCAATAACTGTGCTTTTGTATAGACTATTCTACTGCTCCTCTTAGAATTCCTAACTTCCTTCAAAGCTCAATTCAAGTGCTGTCTTTCCTATGGCAAGTATTTTCTGATCCTCCTAGTTGTAAGTGCTCTTTTCTTTCTTAAAGAATCATATCTATACTTATCTTCTTACATATTGTATCCAACCAGTAGAGTGTAAGCGCCTTTAAATCAGGACCTATTCCTCCTACATACCAGACACTATGCAGGCCATTGGGATACAAAGGCACAGATGAGACAATCCCTGATTCTACCAAAGGGCAACTATACATATATACACAAAATATGTGGGCAATGGAGGTGGAAATCAGGGAAGGCCTTATGGTACCAGGACTGAGCTCTGGAACTGGAAACAGATGGCTTGTATTCAAATCCCACCCCTTTGTCACACTCTAAAATGAGGTTCCTAATTTTAGGCTAGAAGGGACCTTAGAGGTCATCTTGTCCAATAACCTCATTTCACAGTTAAGGAAACTGAGACTCAGAGCAGTTATTTTACTTACCTAAAGTCTTTCAAGTAATAATTGACAGAAGTAGAATTCTAAACTACAGTACCATGAGTCCCAAGTTCAGCCCTTCTGAACAATATGAATTCTAAGGCCCCTGCTAGCTCTAAATCTGTGATCCTCTGTGACACCATTATTCCTATAGGAGATGGCACTTGAGCTGAACTTTGAAGGGGAAACTAGAGATTTCAGGAGGCAAGTTTAAGAGAAAGAATACTCCAAGTATGGAGAAGAAACAGGGTCATAAATACCTGGGATGGAAAATTGATTTTTTTTTTAAAGTTTTCGATATCAAAAAACTTATTTGAGAATTGAAAAGCAATTAAGTTCACACTTAATTACACAATTACACAAAATATTGTAGTGTTTCGTATATGGTCATGGTTCTTCATTCTCAAGATGTCTTCTACTTAATATCGTTGTATAAAAGGAATGACTAAATGACAGGATAATAGTTGGATGACAATGACAATCCGCCAAACATAGTTCTCACTTGGAGGTGTCATCCTTAGAATTTTTATGCTTAATGATGTGTTAGGGATGTATGGGGGTGAGGGGAGTAGGCATTTTTCTGTCATTCATAGAGGAATCATATTCCTCTCTATCAGAGCAAAAGAATGGAGCTAAAAGACAGAATAACATGTATGAATAATATCAAGGACAGGTAGAGGGTAGGAAGGGAAGTGATTTGTAATCAGGCAGGAAAGATAGAATGATAGCAGACTATGAGGGGCAAATTTACATGTTGAGCAGTAGAGTTTGTATTTTATCACGGAAGCAACAGAGAGCCATTGAAGTTCTTTGAGCAGAGAAGAAAATATTCAGAAAGGTGCTTTATGAATGTTAATTTGTCAGATGTCTGCAGAATGCATTGGAAAAAGGATAGATTGGCTGCAGGGAGACCAATTAAGAGGCTATTGCAGTAGTCTGAGTAAAGAGTGATGAGTTCTGAACTAAAATGTGACTATAGGAATAGAGAAAGAAATTCAAACAAGGCTTGGCAACCAGTTGGATACGGGATAAGAGTAAAGAGCCATGGATGCCGTTTAGATTATGAACCGGGGTAACTAGAAGAATAGTGGTCTTCTTGATAGAAATAGATAGAAGCAGGGACCAGTTTTAGAGAAAATATGAGTTTTATTTTGTATATGTCAAGTTTGAGATAAGTATGGGAAATATAATGTATGGGAAATATAGTTGGCAATTGGCAATGGAGAATGGGAGCTTATAAGGGAAATGAGGCCTAGATATATACATTTAAGAGTCATCATAGAGATTAAGCCATGGTAACTGATGAGAATACTCAGAGAGGAAAAAGAAGAGGTCGCTAGACAAGGCCCTGTTGAGCCAACAATGGATCTGTCCTCAAAAGGTTTTCAATCTTCTTAAGATCCCCAAGAGCCATTAGTCTGTTAACATAGTTTTCAAGAATCATAGATCACATTCATAAAATGGAAGAATAAAAATATCATGGGGGAAAAGTATTTTCTAAAGAAGCTTCCATATTGCCAAAGACAGAATCACTCCCACTAGATTTAAACCTAACCTTGAGTGACTGTTTACATTAACAAATGCAGCAGGATTTTGCCCTTTTTAGACTTATAGGCATAGTTGGAAAGGACCTTAGAGGTAATCCAGTCCAACCCCTTGTTTTATATGTGAGGGAACTAAGCCTCAGAGAGGTTAAACAGATGATAAACTGCACACTGAATTTATACTGAAGGTCCTCAGACTTCCCTCTTTCCACAGAATATGCTAGCTCTTAGGTACCATAACTAAGTTGCATGAATCATCCATATTCTTATGCTGACCACACCAATGTTCATTAAATGCCAATTATAAAGTATTTCTTGGAAACAAAGGATTCATATGTGTATATTTTTATATGTATACATAATACATATGTACAGTATAATCCCCTTTCCACCTCTAGTTTCTAGCTACAGTAAAATCATATTGTTCCTACATTCTCTATATATAACCATATAGAGATATACTTCTCAAGAATTCTTTTCTTTTTACCTTCTTATACTTCTCTTGAATTCTATATTTAGAGGTCAAATTTTTTGTTCAGCTCTGGTCTTTTCATCAGAAATAAATGAAACTCATCAGTTTCATTGGATGTCCATCTTCTTCCCTGAAAAAAAAAAAAAAAGCTCAATTTAGTGGGTAATTTATTCTTGTCTGCAGTCCAAGTTCCTTTGTCTTTTGGAATATCAGATTCCAGACCCTTCGATCCTTTAAGGTGGAAAATGCTAGGTCTTAGGTAATCCTTGTTGTGACTCCTCGGTATTTGAACGTCTCTTTCTAACTGCTTGTAATATTTTTGCCTTGGTCCAATAGTTCTGAAATTTAGCCACAATATTCCTCGGAGTTTTCATTTTGAGGTCTCTTTCAGGAGGTGATTGGTGAATTCTTTCAATGGCTATTTTACCTTCTGATTTTAGGACATCAGGGCAATTTTCTTTGATGATTTCCTGAAAGATAATGTCTAGACTCTTTTTTTCATCATGATTTTCAGGAAGTCCAGTAATCCTTAGATTGTCTCTACTAGATCTGTTTTCTAGATCAGTTGTTTTCCCAAGTAGGTATTTTACATTTTCTTCTTCTAATTTTTTTTCATTTTTTTTGATTTTGCTTGACTGATTCTTGATCTCTCATTGAGTCATTCATTTCCATTTGTTCAGCTCTAATTCTTAGTGAATTATTTTTTCATTTATCTTTTTTAGTTCTTTTTGTACATAATACATATATACACATACAAATATACATAAAAAGAAAAATGATCTATGTGTAAAAATATATATGTATGTGTGTATATATGTATACATATACACAAAAAAAGTAAAGCACAATCCCTCCTCTCAGGGAGCTCACATTCTAATAGGGAAGATAACACATATTTGAAGGTTTCAGCTTCAAGTCAGATGGATAAGTCCCAGAGTTCTTAGGGTGCTGTGGCAAAGCAGATGGTAATGCATCTTTCCTGACATTTCCACTGATCAAATCTTATCATTTTCTTTCACTGAGTCATTAGACAATGTAGAGTACTTTGGTGGGAAGAGTTCTCGGTGGCTGTGGTTATAGCACCTGTAGATGCAGTTGCCAGTCCAAATTTCCTGTATGGAAATTTCCAGTATGATGCGTGTCAGAGCTAAACTGGAAGACCACAGTCTGCAAGGAACTATCACTTCTGGGGAGGAGGGGGGGCTCTTGGGTTTATTTGCTCTTTGGTGACAGTTGGTCAGCATTTGATGAACTAGGGTAATAGCTCTATGAGTAAAGAGAAAGGGAGAGAAGAAAGAAATGTTGTGCAGAAAAAATTGACAAGACTTAGCAACTAATTTGTATGGGCATGAGGGAGAAGGGAGAGTTAAGAATAACCTCAAGGCTGCAAATTGTCATGTCATAATCATGTTGTAATCCAGAAAAATCAAGGAAAATTTTGGGGAAAAGCAACTAATTGAGAGTATTGAGTGCTAGATTTGATGTCATAAAGACCTGAACTGCAGTCCTGTCCTGGACGCTGACCAGCTTACTTTGATTCTACCTGTTTGTTTCCTCATCTAAGATGGGGGTAATAATAGCACTTACCTCCCAGGATCACCTTATATGGGAAGACTGCAACAGCTGGGAAGCTGAAAACAGCATCTTGCAGAAGAGAGCATTCAAGCAGAGGTTTAAAGGCCTGGATCAGGATAATCAATCAAAGAAGAATAAAAGGTTGGCTGCGCAAGTCATTTCCCACTAGATAACAGACAAGAGATATTTTTTTAAAATACCCTCTTCTAGGCATAGTTGCAAACTATTAACAATCATATGAATGAATGTACCAGATCACTAATGATAAGAGAAATGAAAGTTAGTTCTACCCTGTGGTTTCATCTAATATGCAGCAAATTGGCAAATGGAAGAAAAAGATAAGAATAGTCAATTGAAGAAATTCTGGGGAAACGTCACATTGATATGCTATTGCTGGAGTTATAAATTGGCCCACCTATTCTGGGAAGCATTGCAAATAAAATGACTAATTCTTTAATCAGAGATTCCACTGCTAGGCATGTTGGAAGGGACCCCAAAGTCTGGCTTGTCCAGCTGAACCCATCTGTAACTCCTCTGCTGAAAAATCTTCAGGGTCTACCTTTTGCTAACGAGTAATCATACTCCCTCATTTCACAATCTGGTGTCATCCTACTCTTCAGCTTTTCTCATATTACTAAAGACAGTAGCTTGCCATAACAGAGTGCTAGGCTTTGAGTCAGGAAACTGCATTTAAATCTTGTCTGAAAGTGATTCATTGGGTGACTCTGGGCAAGATGTCTAATCACTCAACAATTCCCTTATCTGTAAAATAGGAAAAATTACTCCAGCATGTATAATATAAGACTACTGTAAGAATCAAATGAGGTAATTGTATAATGTGCTATATATCAGTTATGTCAGTTATTTTTAGTATTATACGCTTCCTTTCTCATAAGACTATGTTTTATCCAGTAAACTCTACTTTTAATGTACTTAAATGTACTCATTCTTCTTTCAGCTCAATTGTTTTTCTCTTTGAGGATAGAGATTCTGTATTATATTTCTTTGTCTCCCACATTGGGCCTAATGCTTGGCACATAGTAGATATTTAATACCAGATACTATTATCCTGAGGCAGCTAGCTGATGCAGTGGTAGAGGCCAAACCTCAAGTCAGGAAGATCCATCTTCCTAAGGGTTCCTAAGGCTGCAAATGCAGCCCTAGAAACTTAGTAGTTGTATGATCCTAAGATTGTTGCTTAAACCTACTTGCCTCAGTTTCCTCATCTTTAAAATGACCTGGAGAAATATTTTTGCCAAGAAAACCCTTAAATAGGGTCACAAAGAATTAGGCATAACTGAAGCAATTGGACAGCAGATAGATGTTTAGGAATAAAAATGGATATAAGCTCCAAAAAGTCTAAATTTTTATGCTCAATAACAGTTTCTTTGGTTAACTTTGACCAGCATCACTGCTAAACTATTGGTATTTAATTGGAAAGGAATCAAGAATTGTGGAATTTTATTATTTTATTAAGAAATTGTGGGAATCCACATGGGTTCCTGAATTTCCTTCGGTTCCTTAGATTTTTCATCCAGTTTTCAGGTAAAGCCTATTAAAAAATGATCAATACCCAAAGCTTTGAATATTAGTAAAAGTTACCATTTAAAAAACTAGAGAGAAAAAGCTTCAAGGCCAGAAAGTTTTCCCCCATCTTTCCCTCATGAAATGTATCTTGCCTCAGGGAACTTAACTGAAGGATCTTCTGATATTATCTACAGAATTTTTCTCTAAAAAACCAAATCCCAAAATAAAATGGTCTGATTGAAGGTATTGTTTAAAATGGCTATTAAAATCTCTACTGGCTCCAAGCTTTTCTGTCCTAGGCGAGGCGTTCTCCCTTACTGTCAAACCAGAATTGTGGAAGAAAAATACATAAGCTTATGTGGAGCATTTCAGAATCATAAAGTCCCTAATGTGTTTGGCAATTTAAATTTCTCATCTGTCAACACTGTTCATTGGAGTGTTTTTCTGACAGATTCCTAGCAGTGCCTGTAAAATAACAGTGTGATTAGAAATGAAATGAATGGCAGTTAAAAAAAAAAAAATCAAGACCGACAACTGAAAAATAAATACTTTGGTCTGTGTATAATGATGATAAGAATATGATTCTTAGTCTGTGGTGAAAAGTCATGTGTAACCTTAACCAATTAAGGAAAAAGAAGCAAAATGAAATAAAAATGTGATTATAGAGAGGAGCTATGAGTGCAATATATTTATATTCCAGGTAATTTGGTTTCTGGCATTGGGAAGGTGGAGGAATCTACATAGTAATGTTTTTGGAAGTAAATTCCATTGCCCAAAGACAGAACCTGAGGCAAAATATTCTATGCATATTCCTTGCCAAATAAGAATTTAGGCCAAAAAAGGAACCAACCCCTAACAGGAACAAATAAGCAAGCACTGATTTAAAGAATGAGCAGCAGAAGAAATGGGGTGCCTGGGCATTCATCAGCAGGAAAGAGATCATAAAATTTCTCTTATGGATTGATTAGCCAAGTTTGCCTATCAGCATTTCCATTTGCTCTTTAAAAGAAGTTCTTTATAGTAGCTTGAAAGAGGTATTTATGAAAAGGAACAAGAAATAGAGGAAGGTTAGAGGATGTGGTGTTTGCCTGACTGGGGTGTGGCTTCACTCCATCAAGTTTTAGGGCTGACCTGTGTCCCAAAGTGGCAGGTGTTGCCCAGAGGGTGGGGCATGGGGGAGAGGAGAGGAAAAGGAGCCAGCAGAAAGTAAGTGGTGGCACACGCACCTGCCCATCATCTGCTCTGGGTTGCCTGCACCTGTCAGTAAGCCCATTGTTACCCCCTGACAGGAATGTGAGTTTCACATCTGCCTGGGCTTTCACTACATGAGGCAGATGGTGGGGTGAGGCAAAGCTCAAAGGGAGCCAAACTGTTCAGCCAGCTTTCCAAATGGAATAGTCCTTGGGATTTGGATCAGCCTAGGGGAACACTGATGGAATGACTGTTGGGCCAGAGAATAAGAGATATCATGGTGTTTATGATCATTTGTCTTAAAGAAAACTCCATTGCTGATTTGGAAGTCTCTCAACTTGCTAACTCTATCTGAAAATCATTTTAGTCTACTTAGGGACATTTTGTCAAAATAGGTATAATGCACAGTCTTGATTTGCCAACACACTCAAATTTTTCTTTTAGTTTTACTTGATTGATGACTTATATCCAGTCAAGGAGGTCTCATCCAAATCAGTGTGCCCTGTCACAATCCCTACAGGAACAGAAATAAGTTTCAGTGGGAGGTTTTTTTGGCATCTACCTACTACTATATACATATATATATATGTATATTTGCCCAGGGTCACACAGCTATGAAGTGTTAAGTGTCTAAGCTCAGATTTGAACTCAGGTCCTCCTGACTTCAGGGCTGGTGCTCTATCCACTGTGCCATCTAGCTGTCCTTTATTACAATAGTCTATTCAGAACTTAGATGAAAAAATAAGGCACCAGATCCCCATTTTGCCCTACATAAACAGTACCTGAACTCACTTTTATAAGTGGCTAGAGTTTAATATTTTGTCAACTTCTCAGAATGCTGTACAAGCTGTAATGACAAGTTTTGTTAGTGGTAGAAAAGGTAAAAACCATAAATAGCAAATAAGAAAGAAATCATTCTCCGTGAAAAAAAATGCAACTTATCTAAGATGCAACTTAGATAAGTTGCTAAGATGCAAGATAGTGTATTGGCCTTTGAAAAGACTTGGTCCCAAATTCTCCAGCTAGCTAAATGACCATAGGACAAGTCACTTAGTTCCTTAGGCTTCCATTTTCTCACCTATCATGAAAGGTTTGGACTATCCCTACATATATAAATCATTGGATGCATTTCCTTTGCAGTGCTAATCTTCTTTGCTTCTACTTCAAATTGAAGTTAATAGTAGAACAAGGATGTTATCATCTAGTCCAAAGCCTAAAACAATAGATAGATATTTGTGGCTTATGTGTTGGCAGTCTCTTAGACTATCAGAAGGCAGTCAGCTTTATAGGTTAATGAAAAGGTACAGGCACACTTGTGTTTTGCAGGTGATGCTTTTTTTTTTTTAAACAAATTGAAGATTTGTGACAACCCTACATCAATCAAGTCTCTTGCTACCATTTTCCCAAAAGCCTGTGCTCACATCAGGTCTCTGTTTCACATTTGGGTAATTCTCACAATATTTCAAACTTTTTCATTATTAGAGCTGATGGTGATCAGTGATCAGCAATTTCTGATGTTACCATTGTAATTGTTTTGGGATGCCACAAAGTATGACAAGAAACTTAATACATGTTGTGTTTGTTCTGACTGTTCCACTGACCTGTTTTTCCTGAAGAAACCTGACATGCATCAATATTGAAATTTAGCCAGTTGACAACACTAAAATGACCTTTAAATGCAAGTAAAAAGAAGATTCAATTTATACAGCAAACTCCATTGCTGTATTAACTTTAAGAATTGTCACAGATACTACCTCAGCCTTCCAGAACCAACACCCTGATCAAAAGATCAACTCACTGAAGGCTCAGATGATAGCAGGTTTTGCAATAAAATATTTTTAATTAAGGCATGTATATTGCTTTTTGTTTTAGACATAATATTATTATACACTTATGGGTTACAGTATAGTGTGAACATAACTTTTATATGCACTGAGAAACAAACAGTTGTGATTTGTTTTATTGTGATACTTGCTTTATTGCAGTGTTTTGGAACCAAACTTGGAATATCTCTAAGGCATGTCAGTATTCCCAATGGAAATATGTTTATTGTAGTGCACATTTATTATCTCTCTGTATATGGATCAGTTAATTTTTTATAGTTAGATTTTGTAATAATCATAGTTTCTTGCCATAGGCATAAGCAGTTTTTAAAAGCCTTAATCTAATTGTTTCCCATTGAAGAGACTGGAAGAAGTATTGCCTTCATCTAACTGTTCGATAAATTAAGATGATTGCCAGACAAATAAAGGTAATTGAGATTCTTGACTGAACTTACTACACCCATGAATCAATAAAGAAATTAAAACTAGAATATATGTTTCCAAATCCTGATCCTATTCTCTACTAAGTTTATCTCCTCAAAAGCAAAAGTTACCCATTGGATTTGCTAGCCTTTATTTATGACCCTATCCAATGAGATAAAGAAAAACTGTAGAATTCCATTTTAGGAGAATGTTTTCACTGCCTAGAATTGTACTGAAGTTCTGACCAGAGCCCTGATAACCAAGAATTCAAGACTTGATAGCTTGTGCTTACTTCCAGGTTTAAATTATATAAACAAGATGCTTAGTTAGTTGGTTGTTGTCCTTTGTTCTTGAAGAGACATTTAAAATGACATTACTATGCTGCATTGTTGCCTGATCAAATCAATACAAGCTGGGAATGCCCTACCACAGTCGAACACAAATAGTCCCAATGTACATTTGGGGTGAATTCTCTTATTCTGTACATTGTCCATTTCTTCTGAGCCAGTTTAATTCTGCTTTTCGGACAGAGCATAGCACCTTCTCCAATGAGGGAATGCCATGTTGAGTGGTCCTGTGCCAGTGTCTCCTATGTCATACAATTAATTCTAATGTTATTAAGAGATAAGCAAGATAATGAAGAGAAAAAGGAAAGGAAGTTGGTTTTGTGAAAGCATTTTATGCTAGAGTGGGATATGATTTAGTTATCAGAGAAAGTTTAAGAGAAAATGGGAAAGTCCAGGCATGGAAGTGGAAAAATTAGAGAGCCTTTGTTGATGACATTTTGAAAATAGAAAGATAGGAAATCAAAAGATGAAGGAAAGTACAATACAAAGAGCTCCATTAATAAAGATAAGAAATTGGAATTGGATGCAGGAAATAGGGTAGAGAGTTGAATAACCAGCACACCCCCTCTTTTCTCAGATACAGCAGAATAATCAAGATACACCCCTCCTGGGGTCAAGGCTTTTTTTTCTATTCTCTCTCTCTTCATACTTTTCTCCCTTGAATACTGGTTATGGTATTTTTGATCCTGCACTAATCATTATTAGTGCTCTCCTACAGCCTACTTCCATCTCTAGCTGTAAAATCTGAAGTCTTTCTTGTCCTAATCTTTCTGAAGAAGAGAAGATGTCCTTGGTGATCAAGGGGTAGCTAAACTGGTAACTATTTCTCCGGAAATTTGTTTTGGCTCATTGTCTTTAGGCTGGATTGGGTACTGTGCCTTTGTTATTAAGTGAGGGGGAGGTTTTCCAACCCCTAAGGCAGAAAGTAGGTGAGAAACTTAATTTAAAAGTTCCTAAAAATCTACAGAGCCTGACTTTTCTAAGTACTAGCATCCATTCCATAATTTACCATTGTTAAAGAAAAACCAGGATTGGGAAAATAACCCAACATAAACTCTTTTTGGTACAGTATTTTTTCTAAGGCAGTATATATTTGGGAGAACTGGTAGTTCTAAATAACTCCACAGTCTACACCCCCAAAAATTGTGTCATATAATATTACCTCAACCAATGACACTTTCCATTCATTAAGGTATTACAACCATGTTGTCCCCAATCCTTTGAAACCAAATTGAGAAACATTTTGGTATAATGGATATGTATTGGTTGAACCATAGTGTCAATTCAGAACCCAGATTTGAAGTTAATTCTGGCAAGTAAATGCCTTGTGACCTTAAGCAAGTTACTAACCTCCTAGTGCCGTAATCAACTCTTTAAGCCTGTAAATTATGGTATATTTTCTGATCTGCATTTGGAGAGGGAATGGCCTTTACCAGGCCAGGTGGCCCCACTAATGAAATAAGAACAAGACCTCCCCCCAAAAAAAAAATTTAACACTCTTGAGTGAGGTATGCTTGTAATTCCAACTTTTCACAAGATACTTCTATCCCTATACTTCCCTTCAAAACTTTGGCATAATGGAGTTAGTAAATATGCCTATGATGTATTTCAAATTGGTTTTCCTGTATTCCAGTCTATTTTGCACATAAGCTGAAGCTGAAATACTACTTGGATCTAATCACTTCCCTAATTAGAAACAAATAAATGTCTCATCACTGTTGACCACAGTTTACCAAACTAATTTAACCACATAATACTTTGGTAATTGAAATAGATTGGTGAAGCCCATAAATGGTGTTCGTGATGGTACTTGGGATATATAGAATATTCCTAGGATTAAAATAGATCAGGGAAGTTTTGGAGGAGTATAAAGGGGAAAGGGACACAATATGTCAGAAGATGGCAGACCATATTTATCAAACACAAGGTATGAGGGGGATGGTAGGCCCATCAAGCCCAGAATATATAAATAAGGATGACAGCATATATGAGAAATACATGGTATGTATCTTCTTCAGATACTATTCAAAGAAAGATGGTGGAAGGTGTTTGTATCAACCTTTGCATATGAGGAGAATGGTGGTATATGTGCAAATATAGAATATAAAAGGGAATGGGGAAAAGTATACATCTGGAAATAGAATATGTGTATGTAAAGATACATGTATTATATATACATTTGCTTGTGTCTATATTTACACAGACATGTTTTAATAACACACATAAACATATACAGTGTCCCAAAAGTCTTAGTGTGGTTTTAGGCTTTAATTGCTTAAGCAAGTTTACAACTTTAATAGCTTGAAACTGCATCACAATTTTGGAGATAATATATGTGCCTGATATAATACCATATAATAAGATTGTCATTCTGTAGTTGAATAGCCAGACCAATCAGAGCAAATAAGAAATGTTCTTATGTGACTCACCCCTTCCATCATTCTTCTTCACACCTTGTATTTGATTTACTCACACCAAAGTTGCCTCACATTTTTAGCATTTGCAAAATAAAAAACAAAACAAACCCAGCTATAAGGCACATTGATAAGAGCACCTTCATCTTCTATGATAATCTATTGGTCAAGCAACTCAAATATACACACATTACATATACACTCATGCTCCTTTATATATGTAGGTAAATGTATGTGTGTGTTTATGAGTCGCTGATTATGAGTGGTTTTGATGAAATATGTCAGATTTCCATTTTGGGGGCAAGAACCAGTATGTCATGATTGTGTATGTCAGACACAGATTTTTGGGAGTAAGAGCAAGATAGAATGTACACATAATGAAAGCAGGGTGTTGGCAAAGGGATCTGGAGATGGGGACCAAATTGTGTGTATGTCTGACTGAGATTCTCAAACTGTAAGTCGGGGTGAAAAGGAGTTATGAGGAGAAAAAGTTTGAGAAGCCTCGGTGTATAACAGGAGGGAGCCACAGTGTTGCAGTGAATGAAGAGAATAGCTTCAAGAATTGGTCTGCATCCCTCTCATTGCTTTCTCCCTTCCCCATCTTTCCACACAGATTCTCAACTTCCAATGTAAGAAAAGTCTACATTACAAGCTCGCCCTGAAACAGGCTCAGTAGGAATTCTGCTAACAATACAGATTTGTTTTGATTCCTAAGTGACCCCTACCTACTCCACCCCCATCCTTTGCTAACACTGAAATGTTCTCACAGAATTTTATTCATATAATGTGGAGTCACTAGGCTCTGCAGAACATAATTAAGCATTTCTGCTTTTATTACTATTATCATTATCATAGCTTGAGGCTTATCTTTAAGTTCAAAATTAGAACTTCCCTAATATCACTCATGATAAACTCCATTTACCCATTGGTAAATTTCTAAATTCCTTCTTTCTGGTTTTTTTTTTCCTAGTTTTAGATTTTTTTTTTTTTTTTTTTTTTTTTTAGTATTAGAAATTGGAATTCTATTTCATTCATGGATTAGAAAGTCCAGTTGTCCTCCTAATAAGTAGATTTCTTTGTGAACTAGTTAGATTATTCTCTTCCCCTCTCATTCAATTTTCTGAGTCCTTGCTATTTTTTTTTCTTCTCCCCTCCTTTTCCTCAAAGTAAAAAAAAAAAAAAAAAAATGGCTTTCTCCCTTCTTTGTGCTTCTTCAGGAACTCTCTCCAAATCCACTGAGTCATTTACCTTTTTCATATGAAACTTCTCCTCCATTGATATATTTATGCTAAATCAGTATATTTTTCCTCCTTCATTCTCATGCTTTTTTTGTTCTTCTCTTACCCAAAAAAAAAAAAATCTATAAGAATTTGGAGGAATTTGTTTTTCCTATTTATTGACCATTGTGATCAATCCGGAGCCTTCTTTTCCAAAAGCCACTTTATAGCTTCATTGAATTTTCCAGCTGATCACTGGATATTTGGTTGCAAGGATCAGCCTGGAAATTATTTCTTTGATGTTTTCAAAGGCTGGGAAGAATTTTTTTTTTCTCTCTTTGAGTGCCATTGGGTTGCAGACTAAAGAATGTTACAGCTTGTAGGAGTTCCAATTAGAGCCAATTAGACCTTGTCAGACCTGCCAGGGCTCCAGAATGCCTTAGACAATTCAATCTGCTCTGCCAGAGTGGAAATTTGATTTTTCTTCAGGAGGGCTGGGAATCTTGCTATTTTATTGATATGGCTTGTTTCAGTAATATTCATGGGACTAGTACAGTCTAATGTATAGAAGAGTTCCAGATGTCCACCAAACATCATCACTTTAACTCAGGTTCCATTCATTTCACCAAATTAAATTCAACAAGCATTTTTTAGCATTTACTTTGTGCAAGGGACTGTACTAGGCATTAAGCACACAAAAATGAAATTTTAAAAGTGTTTACCCTTAAGAAGCTTACAAACAAATATGGGTAATGATATATCACACACTCATAGATATCTTTAAAAAATTAAAATATAAATGCAAAGAAAAATTTCAGGGTGCGACAAAAGGAAGCAAGTTATAAGTAATGATTTAAATATAGAGGCATTAAGGAAAACTGAGAGAGATGCTACTTGAAGTGGATTTTTGAAGAAAAAGGAAAGATTTTAGCACTCAGAAACAGTGGTAAGAGAGGTCATTATATCTGTAGCAGATAGACTGAAAAAAAAGGCACAGAAAGGAAGCAGGATGAGATTGAGGAAGAGAGCTTCACAGCTCAGATATGGGAAGATTGGTGATGTGATTGCCTTCAGTCACAGTATGTTAGAGAGAAATTGATTGGAGCTTTGAAGGTGTTAACCTAATGGACAAATCAGTAAGAGCTTGAGTTTGAATCAAGAAGTGAAGAAAATGACTACAGGAGAAGGACTTAGAAGCAAGGTTTATTGCAAGCATATTGCAGGGACAGGTGTCAACCAGTAGCCCCAAATGCAGTGAGTGCCATGCACTATAGGCTTTGGATAGACAGCCCAAACAGCCATGCATCACCACAGATCCCAGACTCCCCAGTGACTGGGAGCCCAGCAAGCACCATGAATAAACAACTAGGAATCTGCCCAAAGCAGCCAGGATCATGACCACAAATGCTGAGGGTCTTAAAGGCACCCTCCTACGGAAAGGGCTTTTATGGGAAATCTAACACAGTTGAGTTTGTTTGTTTTCCACTGTGGCTAGTTCTCACAGGGAACAGTTAAAAACAGAAAAACAAAAAATCTGTCTTTGCACAGAGCACTTGAAGAGTTATAGAGGATGAAGAAAGGAAAATAGTTGAGCCCAGGGCCAGCATCATATCTATCTCCTATTTTTTGGTAAGGGGGGAAAAAGATTAATTTTTGATAAATAGCAGCTTAAACAGAAATAGAACATTTGAATTATGTCCATAAGACTGATTTAAAAACTTAGACCTTTGGAATATTATTGTTCTGTAAGAAATGACTAGCAGGAGGATTTCAGAAAGGCCTGGAGAGACTTACATGAATTGATGCTGAGTGAAATGAGCAGGACAAGGAGATCATTATATACTTGAAAAACAATACTATATGATGAACAATACTGATGGACATGGCTATCTTCAGTAATGAGATGAACCAAATCAGTTCCATTTGTTCAATAATGAATAGAACCAGCTACACCCAGCAAAAGAACTCTGGGAGATGACTAAGAACCACTACATAGCATTTCCAATTCCTCTGTTTTTGTCCACCTGCATTTTTGATTTCCTTCTCAGGTCAATTTTACATTATTTCAAAGTCTGATTCTTCTTGTGCAGCAAAATAACTGTATGGAGTGTGTGTGTGTGTGTGTGTGTGTAATATTTAACATATACTTTAACATATTTAACATGTATTGGTCTACCTGCCATCTGTGGGAGAGGATGGGGAGAAGGAAAGGAAAAGTTGGAACAGAAGGTTTTGCAATTGTCAATGCTGAAAAATTATCCATGCATATATCTTGTAAATAAAAGGCTATAATTAAAATAAAAGAAAAACTTAGTCCTTTCAAGGTGACTTACCATTAATGTAATTACTGTCCTCATTTTCTAAGAGGACCAATGACATCATGAGATGATAGGTTAAGGACTTTGTGACTTAATCCTACCAGCAATGAGACTAGCACAAGGCTCCTTCCCCTTTCTATTTGCTTTCATGTCTTTGAAGAGCTTCAGTGGCAAGTGGGAAGGAGATTACTGAGACTAGCTTCATTGAGTATTCAGTCTTTAAACACTTGCCAAACTCTTTTTATTCTGCCTTGTTTAATCGATTATTAAACATTAATTAAGCACCTGCTATATAAGTAGCTAGATCTGGAATCAAGAACTGAGTTCAAATTCAGTCTCAGATACTTATTAGTATTGTGATCTGGCCTCATGATGCTGTAAGTCTCAGTTTCCTCTACTGTAAAATGAAAATAATCAGCACCTAATTCCTAGAGTTATTGTGAGGATCAAATGAAATATTTCTGAAGTACTTACCCAGTGCCTGACACATAATTGACATTTGATAAATGCTTGTTTCCCTCTTTCCTATATGCCAGGCATTGTACATAAAGCTGAGGGTACAAAAAAGTGAAACAGTCCCTTCTGTCAAGGAGCTTAAAAAGAGAAGAGACAAAATGTACACATATAAGAATATACAAAACACATACAAATCTTATGACATTTTTCCAGTTATAATGTGCTGTGTTGCCCTTATATTAGAGCAAAACATAAGTGTATAAGGAAGTTTAACATATAAGAGAAAATATAAGGAAATAAAATTCTTTTATTATAGATTTCATTGGATCTATAACCAGCTAGGGCATGGATCTTATATTATTGATTGTCTATTCTAGGAATATCCTTAGCCTGGCATTTTAGGCCTTCACTGTCTAACTCCAGGCTACTTTTCTGGCATTATGTCCTATTTGTCTGCTTAACACTCTCTCCATTCCAGCCAGATTTGATATTAGCTATTGTCCAGACAATTTTTCATCTTCAGTTCTTCCATGCCAAAAGCAGTCCCCATTGCCTGGACCCTTTCCCAGAGTCCCCTTTGCCTTGACTGGTCAAAAACCAGGCCTCCACATAATTTCCTGGATATTTCCAGATTATGCTATCTCCATACTCACCATCCTCCTGAACTCCTTGTCACTGGAATTCCCAGAATTCTGCCTCCATACATCGCTGGACTCTGATAAGTAAGTTTTTCATCTTATTTTGCCTGAAGGAGACCTCCACCCAAGTTTCCAGGCATCTCTAAACCGTGTTGCTCACATGTTCCTCTATTTCTTTCCATTTTCCAGCTATCCTTATGTGAGATCAACTGGCATTAGGATGCCCTGAGGACAAGGATGCTTGTATTTCCATTCCTGGTCCTTAGTACAGTACCTTACATATAGCAGATATTTAATAAATGCTGTTTATCATCTGTCTATAGAGGATTTTTGAGCAGCTCTCTCTTCTGTGTTCTCATCTGATAATGTGAGCTTTTTAAAGAGAAAGGCTGGTTTCTGTTTTGTCTTTGTATTCTTACAACTCCTAGCATGCTCCCTTGTAAAATGGTACATGATTAGTAAAGTCTTTTTGGGTTAGAAAAGACTTGGCTGTTTCCCTTCTTATTTTCATAGACAATACCCTCAATATGTACAAAAACTATGGTAACTGAGCTTTTCTACAATTAAGAAGGTTATCACATGGGTCAGTAGTAACTTACATCTAATTGTAGAATCACTTGCCTTTTTTATAATATTTTCTATGACTATTTTTATTCTTTGAAGATTTTTGACATATCTCAAAAATCATCTAATCATTTTTCCTGATTTTGTTTCTTGTATACCATTTCCATTTTCTCTGTGTGTGTGTACTATTTCCATTTATTTTCTTGTATACCATTATATTGTATAGCACATAATGACCAAAGATATAAGAGCCAAAATATGGAGAATTCATGATTATCAATAATGAGAGGTTACCTTGTAGAAAAGCTGGCAGGTTCCATTCCACTAATGTTTGTTATTCTCTCAATTTCATCTACTATTGGAGCATATTTGGGTCTCACAACAATCTTTCTTTAGGCGTCTCTCATGCTGAGCATGCTGAGAAACATGAATGAAACTTGTCAGAGAATTAGGACATTGTAGAACTAGGCACAAGGATAGGTTGTAAAAGCAAGAACTCTCTCTCTGCCTCCCCCACCGTTGGTGGCACAGCAGATGAAGAAAAGATGCTGGATGATAAGGCCCGTATACTCATATATTGCCAGAGTTCAGTGTTGTAGCTATGAGTCATGAGTTGGTGGGATAGAGTACAATGGAAAATATTACTTGATGTGTGTGGGAAAGACCAATAGTAAGACTTAATGCAGTAGTGTTTGAACTCTTCCTCTTTTGTCATTTTAATTGATGGATTGGTGGCTTGGAAGAAAAGGTGTGATACTGTTCACAAGTGTTTTGTGTCCAGCCAGCTCAAGCTTTGTTAGCTGCTAAACCCACATGGTATACACCAGAATGAAGAACATTCTTCTGTAGTGAAACTACAAAATCTCCAGATCTTTTCTTAGACCAAAGTTTCAGTTTAGGGACCCAGGACATTCATAATGACATTTAACTTACCTAAAATATTATCTATATCCCCAAATCCTCTCACACTATTGTACCATTTAATTGTCTTCTCTTAACTGCCTGTGTATTGTATATGATGAATTAGTAGGAGAAAAGAGGAAGAGGTACCTTCAGGAAAGCCAGAGAGTAGAGGAAAGGCTAGAACTTTAGGACTCAACATTTGGAAGGATTCTCCCTTCTTTTTTTCAAGATGGCTCCAGAAGATACTTTGCTAACCTTTAGAGCCCTAACCAAAAGAAAATAATAAATTAGTTTGTTTCCATAACTAATATTTAAAAGTTTACAAAGCCCTTTACTTATAACAACCCTGTAAAATTAGGTAATATAAGTATCGTACTACTTGACTTGCACCAATCATGCAGTAGTCAGAGTTGGGATTTGAACTCGGGTTTCTTTACTCCAAGTCTAGCACATTTTTCTACCATACCACAGCAATAAAAATAGATTTCTGTGCCTTCCTTGCCACATGAGCTAAAACAATCTGGCTAATTATTTGTACTTAAAATTAATGTCATAGGAGATTTAAAATGGTGGTTGCTCTTAGATTACAAACTAGTTAGAGAAGAATTGAGCAAAGGATGATAATATTTCTATAGGGCCTATTATTTAGATCTTGGTACATAGCTCCCCCTGTTGAAGATATTGAGAGCTCTGTGAAGAGTAGGTAACTACTTTTCAAATTTAAATTATATTGGTAAATTCACAGAAGTAGTTGGTAGCAATAAGTATTAGTTTTAAAGAGACAAATACTAAAACCATGAAATGAAGTCCTTTATGAAAAAACTGAGTACAGCTTCTAGGTATATTACAGCTAACCAGATGGTTAGCCTACTTTTTTTTAAAAAACGGTCTTACTGGTCTTTGTTCCCTGTAAATCATCTTTTAAAATAAACTTTCACCTAAGACTTTGAACTTCTTTTATTCTTACTCAGAAAGGATTGATCAGCACCTTGAATATAAATAAAAATTAAACCAGTACTTAAAGTTCACTATACACCTGCCCCAGTCTACCATTATTTTAACTGTTTCCAGTGTTCTGTGTCATCAGAACACTTACGCCCTCCAATATGGAAAAGAAAAAAAAAGGTTTCTTTTATAAGTCTTTTAAGACATTTACATAAAGCTATAAATCAAAGCCTTGACATGGAGAAGACGTTTTTTTTTCCTTTGTGCCTCAAAAATCAAAACAGTTTGTTTTTGCTTCCCTGATTACTTACTGATACCTTATTTATAGTGTTCTCACAGTGTTTGAATTTCCATCCCTTTATAGTATAGGCTCACTGCTAAGATAGTATTGGAAACTTTGTTTAGGTCAACTTCAGTGTTTGGGCTTACTTAGAATAGCAGTTTTGTTCCACCCAAGTATAGTTTTGCCCAACTGCCAATAAACCTCAATAAGTGAACCTTCCTTTGCATATAAACACCAAACAGTTGAACTGTTTACTGTTAAATATTTACAGTGAGGCATTAGGAACATTAAGAACTGGTTTTACAAGTTTCCAGGGTTCCATCAGATGCCTTTGAGAGAACTACTCTTCTTTTCAGTCATGCTGCCCTGCCTAAGCAGGAAGAGCTCAGCATTACCTTTAGTCTTTTATCCCCAAAGCATCTTTAAGCTTGTTTCCAAAATATTGGCTGCTTTTGTTTATTAATTTTATTTGACAAGTCTGAGAGATGAGCAAAAAACCAAATCTTTCTAGGAGCCCTGGTCTTGAATTAATTGATGCTAACTGGTGAACCAGAATTTACTTAACAACTTTAGATGTGGAGACTCACCTTCCTACCATCTTAGCTTTACACTTGTCTCTGAATTTACATGATATATTTATTCCAAAGCCAGCTCTGTTCTTTTTGGTTCAAGAAATGGTAATTGTATTACTAAATGGTAGGTGATATATTTTCTTCTGTGCCACAGTTGGTTAGTTCTTCTGGGATTGTATTGTTATGTATGAGTGAATGAATGAGACATTTATTAAATACAGACTATATACACTAGTGCCAGAAATACAAATAAAAAATTAAGAGAGCCCTGGGTATCAAGGAATTTACATTCTAATAAGACACATAACACATATTTAGCTACAAGTTAGATGCAAAGGTTCCATGAGCTGTAAAGTACAATGGAAAAGATGATAACATTACCTCTTTTGTGTATTTCTACTGATAAAATCACTAAATTTCTAGTGTTGAACCTTTTGACACTGGGCTGGCAGCACAGCTAATTGAAAGGCTCTATATAGAAAATGAAAAATAAGGGCTCCCAAGAAGTGGAGGTACTGAGAGAGAACATTCCTAGGCATGTGAGCCAGACAATACAGACAATATGGAAAATGCAAGATGAAATGTCATCATAAGGGATAGTGAGTAGGTCAAAATTGCTAGACTTTATAATGTATGAAGGGGCTATATGATTAATTCTATTTGGAATATAGATTGGAGCCAAGTCATAAAGGACTTTTAACTGACAAACAGATGAGTTTGTATTTCATCACAGTCAGTACATGATCATTGGAACTGATTGAGTAGGAGAGTGCCATTGTACTTCTTTGGCATCTGTGTGGAAGAGGCATTCAATGGGTATCCTCAGACCAAAGAGTCAGCTATTTTAGTACTTCTTTCATTTCCTCAATCCTATCTGGTTATTACTTATTGTTACACAGTGGATCAGGATCAGATAACATATGTGGCAAAGTGATTTTCTATCACTCCCTCTCCTACTCGGAGAACTGCACTGTCCCCAATCACTTCTCAAATCCACAATAAATTCATCTGTTTGGCATTTATACCACCTGTCCCCATTTTACCTCTCCAGCCTTCTTATACCTTTCTCTCCTTTTAGATAGTCTTTTTTTTTTTTTTATAGAGAATTCACACAGGGCAAGCACTAACAAGATAGTCAGAAAAAGCAATTCAAGGACACTCTCAAGGTCTCTTAAGAACTTTAGAATTAATGGAATGACATGGAAGACACTGGCATAGGACTGCCCAGCTTAGAGTGCTCTCATCAGAGAAGATGCTGTGCTTTGTGAGATAAACAGAATTGAATTAGCTCAGAAGAAATGCAAGATGCACAGAGTTAGAGAGTCTACCTCAAATGTTCATAGGAATTATTTGTGAACCATTTGTGGCAGAGCATTCCGAACTGGCATTGATCTGATCAGCCATAGCTAGATATATTTTAAGTTGACTCTAACATAGCATAGTGATGTTCTTTTGGTCACTTTGGAGCAATTAGATTGACCTTTTCCCTTATATGTAGCCCATTATCCTTTCCATGCCATCACACTGTCCTTTACCTCCACTTATTAAAATCCTAGATTCCCTTCAAGACAACTCAAGTACCACCTTCCCAGATGAAGTCTGTTCTGATCTTCTCAGACATTGATGCTTTCACAGGCAACTTGGAACATGGTGGAGAGAATGCTGGGTGCAGAGTCAGGAAGATGTTAGTTCAAATCCAGCCTTAGATGCTCACTAACTGTGTGACACTAGCAAACTTCTATTTGCCTCAGTTTCCTTACCTGTAAAATAGGGACAGTCATACTGGTGTTGTGAGTCTCATTTTTGTAATTGTTTCTTTTTTAATTCTTAGTACAGTTCCTACACATAGTAGGTACTATAAATGCTTATTCCCCTGCCCCCATTATCTTGTACTCATATCTATGCATATATATAATACACACATAAATTATACACATATACCTATATTATATCTTTATATGTGTTGTGTATTTGTTGTTGTCCATTTGTTTAAGACATGTCTCACTCTTCATGACTCCATTTGAGGTTTTCTTGGTAGAGATCCTGACGTGCTTTATAATTTCCTTCTCCAATTCATTTTACAGAAAAGGAAACTGAGGTAAACAGGATTAAGTGACTTGTCCAAGGTCACACAGCTTGTACATGTCTAAGTCCAGATTTGAACTCAGGCTTTCTTGACTCCAAGCCTAGCACTCTATCCACTGCACTACCTAGATGATGACTGAATGACTGAACACACATACATATATCTCTTTTCTCCCTAAGCTCCTTGAAGGCAGAAATTTTTATTTTTGTCTCTGTATACCCTGTATCTAGCACAGTACCTGGCACAGAGTAATACCAATTAGGATAGCTAGCATCTATTAAGAATCTGCTTTGTACTAGATACCATACTTTACAAGGATAATCTCATTTGATCATTATAATAACCCTGAAAAATAAGCACTATTATTAACCCCATTTTATAGTTGAGGGAACTGAACAAACAGAGATTAATTGACTTGCCCAGGAACATGCTCCTAGGAAGTCTCTGAGACTGAAATTTTTCTAAAATTCAGGAATTCCTGACTCCAGGATCAGAATCGTGTGTATACTGCACCACCAACTTACCTCATAAGAGAATATGTGTATGTACATATACATACATAGATATGTGTATATTTACATATAAAATGCCTACTTTATTAGCATGTATCTATTTTTGGTTCATAAAATATGGTCATTGGAGACTAGAAATTAATGAACTAATATTTATAAATCCCTCTTAAGTTCTTAGAAGAAAAGGACCAGATAATGTTATTACTGTTCCATTTTAGTCAGTTGGCTATCTTGCTCTCAAAAACATCATGATTTGATCTTTTTTTTCCTAACCTGTTCTAAAGATAAGATCTTTTCACTGCGATACGTGTTTTTGCCTATTTTAGGCACAGTTACATGTTTAATTGTTTGGGAGAAAGATAAAGAGGTAAGGCCAAGAAAGTTATTAAGCAGCCAAGTAGTGATTATCACAAATCTACCTGTATTCTGTTTGAGCTTACAAGAACTGGAAAGAAACCAGTTTCTTTAGGAAGGGCTTAGGCAGTTTTGGATTTTGCTAACCCTGGTTTGGTTTCTGTTTCAGCAATTCAAGTTGCCCTCGATAAGATTCTGTTTATTTTCATTTCTTCTCTTACCTTGATTAATATTATCGGGCACTGGCAAGTTCTGACTTGTAACAGAAGCACTTAAAGTGGAATGATATTTGTTTATAGGTAGTAAGGTTTTATTTTTCCCATTATACATACTAATAAGCAGCTGTGATCACAGAGTATTAATATCTTAAGAAACAAAAATAAACACTGCCTATCATTTTGGTAAAATTTGTGGCCTCACTTACCTTTTTACTTTTTTTTAATAGTATTTTATTTTTCCAAATATATGCAAAGTTATTTTCAACATTCATTTTTTGCAAAACTTTGTGTTCCAAATTTCTGTCTTCTTTCCCCCTTCCCCCTCCCCAAGATAGCAAACAATCCAATATAAGTTAAACATGTGCAGTTCTTCTAAACATATTTATAGATTCATCTTGCTGCACAAAAAAATTCAGATCAAAAGAGAAAAAAAATATAAGAAAAAAAAAAAAACCAAACACAAACAGCAACAAAATAAGTGAAACTACTATGCTGTGATCCAATCTCCATAGTTCTCTCTCTGGATGCAGATGGCACTTTCCAGAACATCTCTTCAGAATATTTATTTTAGTCCTACTTCCAAGAATAGAATTTTCAATTAGAAACTGTTTACATTGTCACTGTAGATTTAGTATGTAAAGACATTAAGATGTTTAAAAAGAAAGGGTATGGTTTACCTAGTTTTGAACCTAAGACCTTTTGCCTGTTAGATGAATGCCAGAGAAACATGAATGTCACATTATCTCTCCCTTCCTACAAAATATTAACCTGTCTCTTTGCTGGAGCATCCATATATTTTAAAGCATCATAGAATTTTTAAATAGGAGGGGCCATGAATTCCCTGAATAGATCTAGTCATTTGACAATAATTTCTTGGGGCTCCAGCCAAGTACCTCTTCACCACTGGTCACAATCTTAGCCACAATCCAACCAAGTTGTTTTTGTTATGTGTTTACCTTGAAAGCTAGAGCAAAGCATTTCTTTGTTTGCTTTATTGTGTCCTGGTGTTTCAGAAGTAGCTAGCTCCCCATGACCCTATTTTGGGGTCTTCTTGTTAACAATATTGGAGTGCTACACCATTTTATAGATTAAGGTTAAATGACTTGTCACATAACTAACAAGTGTTTGAGGTCAAATCTGAATTCAGATCTTCCTGACTCCAGGTCTACTGCTCTATCTACAACACTACCTAGCTGCCTTATTTGCCGTAAGCAAGGATTAAAAATCACCTTCCAGTTGTGTTAGAGAGAATGAACTCCCTATATGTATTTTTGACTTATTACAAAAGAAATACTTCTATGCCACAGAGAGCAGTATTTTCTCATATGCATTTACAAAAAGTAGCATTATAAAGCATACATCGTGATATACCTTAGTGTGTGACTTACCCTTATCTTCTCATCTCAGCTCTGGCTATTATTAAAGAAATCTTTGGAGTGACTTTCTAGGATATCTTGTCTAACCTGAAATAGTTACTGAAATAAGAATCCCTTCTACGGTATGCCCAATTCCTGGTCACTTGGCCTTCTCTTGAAAGTCTGTGTGAGGAGATGCCAACTGTCTCTGGAGGTGGCCCATTCCACTTTAGGATGTCTCTTTTAAGATCTTTTTCACTCATATCAAGCCTCTTTGGAATTTCCATCTGTTGCTCCTAGTATCTGCCCTGTGGGACCAAGAAGAGCAAATATAATCCACTTGCCATAGGACAGCCCTTCAAATATTGGAAGACTAAGCCTTGGCTTCTACATACTAAACATTTTCAGTCCATGAACTAATCCTCATGGGACAGCTAGGCAGTGCAATGAATAGAGGGCCAGGCTTGGAGTCAGGAAGACCAGAGTTCAAATCTACTCTCAAACATTAGCTGTGTGCCTCTGAGCAAATAACAATATCTGTCCCAGTTTCTTTGTCTATAAAATGAAAATAATAATAGCACCTGCTTTCCAGGATGATTGTGAGTATAACATGATATAATATTTTTGCTTTGCAAACTTTAAAGTACCGTATGATTTCATTATTGTTATTATTAACATGAACTCAAGACCCTTAACCAGCCTGGTCATTGTCCTCTGTTTGCATTCTAGTTTATCAATGTCCTTCCTACTTAATTAATGAAAAAGCATTTTCATTGATCATGTTTCATAGTTTTAGAACATGAGGTTCAGGGAAAGGAGAATACGTGAATTGCAGCAAGGCAGTTGGACAAGCTATGGAGGAAATGGCCAGAGAGAATAAAGCTTATAACTGTCTTGAAATAGTGGTCTTGGATAGGTGATCATCAGGCAGGTGAGTGAGGTCAGGGGTGGAAAATTTTCCACTATATAGTCTCTAGTTTGGATGGCAAAGTGATTAGTGAACTTATGGAAAAGATGTCTGGAGAGTAGAAAATAAAGTGATGAATGATAGGAGCCTTCTTGAAATAGCTGTCTGAGAGAAGCAATCACCAATCAGGACAGTGGGGCCCCAAGGCAGCAGTTCTTTTCTAAAGTAGTATCATTACTGTTTGTTACCAGCCCAGTGCTACATAATAACTCCTTATCTTATATTTGTGGCATAATCTCATGTTTTTCTTGTGTTCCTCTTGGCTCATAAAATAAAAGCTGGTATCTTCCACTTCTTCCTAGAATACAAATCTACTATTTGCAAAACACTGAACTATCATTTATATTTGTTATTCTTTGCAACAGCACTCAGCAATGGAGCATGTAGAAAGGTGAAAAGTTTGTCCAAATTCACATAAGTCAGTGACAGAGCCATAAAAAAACCATATCTTTGAAAATAAGCATTAATCAATAGTATACATATTTCAGTAGCTAGAGCTAGAGCACTCTGTCTTTTTTTTTTTTTTTTTTTTTTTTTTTAGCACTCTGAGATACAAAAAGATCATAGCATTTAAATCTAAAGTAACCTTAGAGGTAGGCCGACTCCTTCATCCTGCAGCTGCCAAAACTAATCCAAAGAGTTTAAGACACTACCTAAAGTCAATCAGGTATTAAATTAAAAGAGCTAAGATAAAAGCCCAAAAGTCCTCTGTTTCCAAAGCCAATGATTTTTTCCACCACATCATAACCTTAAATGACTTAGATATAATTGGCCCATAATGTTAACATGCTCAGATTCCTGAAACAATTTGGAAAGCCCAGGATCAGGAATATGAAATCTTATCTAGAATATTGCCTCTCCTAAGCCTGTTTTCTGGCTGTAAAGAAATTGCCCAAATGACTAATAAGTAACACTTTTAGTGTCTTGTATATGAGGACCAACCTAAATTTAGAGAGAACTATAAAACTGTTAGTACCAAGTGATTAAATTTTTGGTCATATCTGTTGACCCTTGTAGACCATCTACTAAGAGGTTGTGATCTGTATTATTAGTAGGTAGAATGTAAACACCAATGAAATCACAAAGCCATTTCTGAACAACTTGTTTGGAAAACCCATAGTCATGAGTTTAAAACTTTATCTAGGATATTGTATTTTAATCTTATTTTTTTGGCTTTAGTGAAATTCATGCCTGGTGACTAATAAGTAATGCTCATATTGCACATGAGTACTTCAAAGATTTGTGAGTTCATTAGACAAACTTGGTAGGATCTTCCACAGTTGATATTCACTCTACTTTGTTAGACTTTGAGTATCTATGATCACCATGATAACTTTACTGAAGAATTGTAAAATTAGACAATATATGCACATTTTTTCATATTTCTATAAAAATGTGTGTACCAAACTGAGTGCACTTTGCAGAGTAGAGCATATATACTGATCTTTACAAAGCGGAAATCTGGCTCTTAGTCTTCATTTAGTTATTAGCTCTGGTCTAATTTGAGGGTGTGTCAGGCTGATAGTCGATCTATGCCTGCAGTCAGCAACTGGTTTGTTATTACTTCCATTTGATTCAGGTGACTCCAGAACCACTAGCAGATGGGTGATATTTAACAGCCTTTACAGTTGGATTAAATACAGGTGAACAACACTTTATAAACCCCTAAGACATAAAAACCTGATGAGAACATGTGAAAAGGTGGGGGGGAGGTTTTGTAAATTGAAGCACACTATGATGTGTATATTTGGCTTCATCTTTGCACAGTGCCTGGAACATTGTAAGCACCTAATAAATGCTTTATCATTCATCATTCAACTGTTATTAAATGTTGGCATATTGCATCAAAAAACTACAAGAAAAGTTTGACATTGAGAGTGAAGGTATTTATAACACCATAGTGCTTAACTCCTTGCTATTTAGACATGACTCATAGACATTAACTTGGGTTGAAAAAAAGTGGAATATATTATATTGAGAAGTGTTTATTGAATAATTCTGGAAATGAAATGGTAATCCTCTTCATGAGATTAATAAAATGGTCCAAGAAATAACTAAACAAGAATATGGTGCCTAGAAAAATTAGCTTTCAACAAACAACCTGGCAAGATAGACTCATCTGTCTTGCATCTGTCTTAATAGCATTAGTGAGGCCCGATTTGCAATGGGAATTCAAGGAAGTATTGTGAGAGATGTTGATCATTTCCCCCTATGCTGACTGTGTGGGCAAGCATTATGATGTAGCTCAGTTTCAAGTAGTGTACTTAAATGATATGTATTACATCCATTTCTAAAGACTTATTCTAACACATTCTAAGAAGGTGATTTATAGTCTTATAGTCACTTCCACAATTTTGTCTTTCCTAATGCCACTTGTTTCTGGATCTGAATCAATTTTTTTCTGAGAAGAAAATGGTATTTCTCCATCTAGCTTGCAAATTTATACCCTTAATCCCAGTCTTGTAGTACCTAAAAAGTGTTGGCCAGCCCAAGATTCCAAGTTTTAACTTTATCAAGAGTAGTGTGCTGCCAACCCCATTTTTTTTTACTCCTAAAAAATTCATGCCCAGATGTCATAATATTCTTATAAAGTGTTCTTCTGACATTGCTAATATGACTACTTTTTAATATCCTTTTCCTCGATAGCTTAGATAGATTTCATATGTATATACATGTAAATATATGAGAAGCATATATGTGTGTGTATATGTATATGTGTGTGTGTTTAACCTTTCATTGCTTACAAAAGAGGTCTTAAAATGGTTTAATAATATTTTCTAAATTTGATAAAAAATAACATTGGATCTGTTCTTTTATGTTTAATAGTTTCTCAGCAGTGGTAACCTGTTTTGTAAGCTGAATTCAGCATAATCTTTAAGTTAAAAGTTAAGTAATTTGTTTTCCTTAAAATAAGGCTTGCAAGGTAATAAATTAAAATTTTATATACAGAATTCTAATTAATTTATATTCTTAGATCAACTCTACTGTGATATGAGTTTATGGCACATTCCTGGTTTGCTAGTTGTTTTTTAAAATGTGTTTTATATATTTTCTGTTTAGTCATTGCTAGACTTTGTTTCTTGCCAGTGAGAAAGGTGGTGATTACAGGAGAACTTTTCTTTAAAAGTCCCCCAATTTTCCCCAAAACTGTTTAATCTCCATTGAACCACTATAGTGCTTTGTACTTCCTTGTTACATCTTGAGCTTATAGCTTGTTTCTAGGTTTTTGTGTTACTTTTTATTTTCCTTGCTTGATTATATGTTTCCTGAAGACAGAAATGGTGTCTTCTTCACAATTCTGAGCACAGTTCCTCACACACAGTAGATGTTCAAGGAATTTTAATAAAAGTGAATTATTGTAAAACAATTCTATCATCACTTAGGCAAATAAGGGAAAATGACTTGCCCAGAGACATACAGCTGTTAAATGTCTGAAGCTAGATTTGACACAGGAAGATAAATCTTCCAGATTCCAAGCTCAGTGCTCCAACCACTGCACCACCTTGCTACCCCACAGTATGCATAAAGGGAAGTAATATGCAATTAGCTTGAAAAAGTAGTTTGGGAACAAGTCATGAAAGGATTTAAATGTCAAAATTTCTATTGATCCAAGAGGTAATAGGGAACCACAGGAATTTACTGAATAAGAAACTGGGCTTTGGGGCAAATCAATTTGGCAGATATGTGAAACCTGGCTTGAGTAAAGAAAGAGTTGAGATAAGGGAAACAATTAGGAGACTATTATAGTAGTCCCAGTAAGATGTTATGAAGATCTCATCGAGGGCAGAGAGAAGAGACTGTGTACATATAGAAAGAAGAGTAGATGAGGAAAATGTTGTAAAAGGAGAAGTGACAAGACTTAGCAAGAGACTGGCTCTGTGGGATGAATGAAAGTTACAGATACATGTGAGGTTTCCAATCTGATTTACTTAGAAGGATAGTGACTCAACAAAATAGTGAAGTTTGGAACAGCCAGCGTAGGTTCACTGGAAAGGTTATAAATTTTGATTTTAGATATGTTCAACTTGAGAAATCTGGAGGGGTAAAAAGGGAGAGAGCTGAGAGAGAGCAGTGTCACGGAATTCCAGAGACGAGGATCCTGCAATGAAATCAAGAAGAATGAGTGAACAATGTGAATAGTTCTAAAGACCTGGCATTTAAGCCATCTTTAGTAACTTTGGGGTTAACATTTCTAATTAATGAAGGTGCAAGCCAGATTGCAAAGGAGTGAGAAATGAGTAAAAGGAAAAGTGAAGGCAATGAATATGGAAATACTTTTCTTATAATTTGGCTGTGAAAGGGAGAAGAAATGTAGATGGTGTATTAGAGTCTGGTAATAGGTGTTTTTTTGTTTTGTTTTGTTTTATTTTGTTTTTAAGGATTGGAAAGAATAGGGTGTGTTTATAGCCAGAAGCAAAGGAATCTATCAATAGGGAAGGACTAGAAGCTTTCTCAATTCCACTAATCTTTGGTTCTCTTCATTATAAAAAATAGCTACTTTTCCCAAGCAGTGTTTCTCAGTCATTTCCTCTCTTGCCTCTCGAACAAGCATCATTAGAGCACATACTATAGGAGCTCTCTCAGAAGAGGAGTCACCAGCCTGAATCTATGGGGACACAGATGAGGCAATCTTTCCTAGAACCTGTTTCATACTTTTCCTGAGTGCCATTGACTTTCCTCCTAATTCAGCAAGTTCACTGGAGATCTTGAGACAGACACTTAATGTTATTGCCATTATAATCATTAGCCCATTTTGAACTTCTTTCTTATTCTTGCCATAGCACCCTATAAAACCATCTCACAACTGATCCTCTGCAAATTCTGTCCTTGACCCTGATTTAACTCATAATCTGTGTTCCTGATCAGCTTTAAGCTTTTGTTTTCTTGTTCATGGAACCATACTGATCTTTTTCTATTTATCTAGCCCCAATCCCATTTTACCTTTTCTACTATTAGTCTTTTCCAATTACATATGAATGGTTCTGCTGATTCCCATTCTAAAAACTTTCCAGTGCAACCATACTACTACATGCTTTTTTTCTCCCTCCTTACTATACAAATTGTAACAGTTCTGTAATAGTTATTAATTCCAGGATTACAGTTTCCTTTTCCAAAGGGCAGTGGTCTACTCCATATGTTAATTGTTTCAAAGCAGCTTGTAACTTCCTTTTCCTCATCTGACACTTCTATCTCTGTCATGTGAACTATTCCCTATTAAATGCTTGCTCAAACATTTTTGCAATAAGTGTACTAGCCATTTGGGATAATTCTTAGGTTCTTCCCAAATCCACCCCTCAGTCAGTCAAGTTCAGACCTACAATCAACATTCTCTACCTTGTGATGTTTCAGGATCAGGGATAACTTATAAGAGCATAAAGTATGTGGAAGGTATTAATAAGAAATAAAACTAGAAAATGTGGAGTACAGAGAAATAAAAAAGTATCAGAATCAGTCATAAAGCCCAAAAGACCTAATTCTGCTTTTAACACAGTCAAATTTTCTAGTCTTGGAAGATCTTTTTATTTTTGTCAGGTTGTAGAGCAGACCTGTTTGGAACACATTATCAACATGTCGTGCCAGGATTTATGCAGATTGATTTATAATTTCAAAATAAGGACAAATTTGTTTCATGTGTCTTTTCAATAGCTCACCCATGTTGATTCCAGAGCTGTGCACCTTGGTTCTCTCTTTGTCCGGGGCCTTACCAATTTGATTCTGGCCAACAGTGCCTGTGGGTTTCCATTCAGAATGGATGATTTGATGGCTTGGAAGATGTTTGATGGAAAACTTTTTCAACAGAAGTACCAGCAGTCACACAGAGGCTGTTCTGTGGAGGAACTTCTAGAAGGCAATGTAAGTTCATACATCTCTTATGTTAGAATACATGCTCCAGAAGGCTTTCAGAATGATTGATTGATATTTTATTCTTGCATTATTGATATTTTAAGGTACTTAAAAAAAAAAAAACCTCACAGTCTTTTATCTGGATGTAACAATAGGTATTAGCCCCTTAATTTTAAGGTATTTCTCCCACTTGAATGTGTAGTATAAATATCTTATTTTATAAATGGAGAAACCAAGAATCAGACATCATCTTATAAAGCAAGTTTTCTTATCTATATTATCTTATTTGGTTGGCACAATCATATTGTGACATGTATTCATATTAATTTATAAATGAATGAAATTAGGTTACCTCCTTAGAGGTTAAGTAGTGTCATCTGTTCCATTTTATTTCATATTCCTTTAGGAAAACAAACACGTATTAAAAACATCTATTTTAAGAAAAATTATATTCCTTAGCTTTAAAATATATACTGTTTTATTTTTTTTAATATCATTGCTACTATAAAATGTATCATTTCATAAAAATCAGAAGTATGGAATGCATATCTTTGATAACTTCTGCCATAATATTTAAATAATATTCAAGACATTAAAAATAATGTTGTTGGGCAGGGTGAATGGTACTCATCGATCTTTGTAATATTTAGACATTTTCAAGTATTTTAAGTTCCTCCTTTTTAGCAAAAAAAAAAAAAAAATGCTACATGTAACTCCGTTGCAGTATCCAGTATAAACAAACTCACTTTTGGAGAAGTTACTTATTACTTGAAAAGATTCCCTACAGTTTACAAGTTTAATTGGGAATCTTGACAGCAATCTTAAGTAGTTATTCATTGCTGCTATTTCAACTTTCTAAGTCCAATTGGTATGTGTTTCCTGGTGGAAGACTTTCAAATTAGGCCTTAAAGAAGGGACAATATTGTAGGACAGTGTTATCAGTACTGATACAAAGGTCCGGGATTATATGTTCTCACTATTATATCATTAGCACATCTTGGCATGATCCTAGGAAATAATTGGTAGTTCACTTCTGGGTCTGCTTCTACTGTCTGTGACATTCATGAGTCCTTTAATATACCTGCAATTCAGAAGCTTTAGGATGATGAGCTGTATGCAATTTTTAGATGTCCAGGTGGGAGCAATCTGAATTATCAACAATACAGTGAGGAGGAATGCATTATCATAATTATAGTAATTGAAAATGCTTGATAAAGAAATTATTTATTTCATACTGCATAGAAAGCAAATTTGAGTCAGGAAGACTTGTCCTCATTTCCCACTAATAACAGATTCTGGTTCTGAGACCTGAGACCAGGGAAGTCACTTCCTTTCTCCCTGCCTCCAGACCACTCTTTTCAGCTATAAGGTACAGGGCAAGCATGGATCTGCATGGTTAGAAAGAGTTCTCAAAACCAATAAATAGGGATTGTAGATCCCAGGATTCATAGTAGTAAGGGTGGAACAAAGGCCATCTTATCTAGTCATCCTCTTAGACAGGTGAAGAAACTGAGGCCCGTAGAATTTGAGTGAATTGTCCAGTGTCACATAGGTAATAAGTCTCAGAATTATGCCCTTTGACTCAAGGCCAGTGCTTTTTCTTCTGGATCCAGTCATAAAAAGTAGAGGAAGGGAATTTCTATGTAATTTGATTTTTCCTAAAACATAATGACAAAAGCTAAAGACTGTGCTTTGTTCATTTTGCAAAGTAAGAGATTCTTATTATTAAGGCATTGATTGTGCTACCAAATTAGCTAGTCTTGAATATTTTTAATTTATTTAATAAGAATTTATGAGCACCTACTAATATATAAAACACTTTGAAAGAAACAACTTTTCCTTGAATCTTATCACTTTTTTTTTTAAATATCAGATCTATGATTTCTTTGATTCAGGGAACTAGGTAAGGAAGCTTACTGTCTCTCAGTATAAGAAACTTCATTTTTGCCACTGGTTATAAGTAATTTGTGTTAGAATACATCTCAGTTTTATTGTGGAAATGTCTTTCCATTCAAACTCTATATCCTATATTTTAGCTGCCCAGTTGCTTACTTCCATTTCCTTCAATCTACCATCACTCAAAAAGCTCAACCGAACACTACCTACCCTTTTCACTGTTCAATTTCTGCTGTATAAGCAACAAATTTGCTTTCATCTTAAATCTTTTCTTATTACTTCCTTCTTCTGGATCTCACAGAGACCTGGCTTCCTCCTGACAACACAACCTCGCTGGCTACCCATTCTAGCACTCATTCCCCTTGAATCAGAAGTTAAGGTGAAAGAGTTAGAATACTCCTTGCTTCCCACTGTCACTTCCAGATTCTGCCTCTACCACGGTCACTCTCTTTCTTCAGGGTTCATGTATCTGGCTCTCAGACTTACTGACAAAGGAAAGGGACAGTCTATAGAAATCAGTTGACAGTATTTTGATTGTATAGTAGATATGAATTGCATGATACTGAAAAAAATCACAAATGGTACCGACTTGGGATCACCATAAGTTTATGTTACATAACCTCAGGTTGGCCTTCACTGCTTCTAGATGAACCTTTTATATATGCCCAATTAACTCACTGTCCCATTCACCACAGCATCTTCTCCAGACCTTTTCATCCTTCCTCAAATCTCTCTCATGACTCTCCCTTCCACCACTTCCTCAGAAAAGAACCTTGCTTCATTTTATTGAAAAAAAATTGAGGTCATTTGCCAAAAGATCTCTCTCTTCTGCCTCCCTATCTCCTATCACTCATACCTTCTGTCACTATCTCTTTCTTCACTCTTGTCTCACATGAAGAAGTGGCCCTTTCTTGTCCAAAGTAAACCTCTCTCACTGCTTGCACAAGTGATTCCATTCTATCATCTCTTCCAGCAGATTTCCCCCTCTATCATCTCCACTTTCTCACTTTTCTTCAATCTCTCTCTCTATTGACTGCTTCCTCCTGTCTACAAACATGCTCGTGTCTTTCCCATTCTCAAAAAATCCTCATCTGATCCTTTCATCCCGAACCATCCCATATCTTTTCTATCTTTTGTTGCTAAACTCCTTGAAGAGACCACCTAGAAGGAGTTTTTCTATTTACTCTCCTTTCATTCTTTTCTTAATTCTCTATAGTCTTGTTTCTGGTATCATCATTAAACTGAAACTGCTCTTTCCAAAATTACCAATAATCTTTTTTATAATAGCTTTTTATTTTTCAAAATAAATGCAAAGATAGCTTTCAACATTCACCTTTGCAAAACCTTGTGTTCCAAATTTTTTCTCCCTCTCCCCATCTGGCTCCTCCTCTAAACAGCATTATATATCCCCAGGTTAAACATGTGCAGTTCTTCTAAACATATTTCCACATTTATCATGTTGCACAAGAAAAATCAGATTAGAGGGGGGGAAAATGAGAAAGTAAGAAGCAAGCAAGCAAACAACAATAAGAAAGATGAAAATACTGATAATGTCATCCACATTCAGTTCCCATAGTCCTCTCTCTGGATGCAGGTGGTTCTGTTCATCACAAGTCTATTAGAATTGGCCTGAATCGCCTCACTATTGAAAAGAGCTAAGTTCATCACAGTTGATCATTTTGTTGCTGTATACAATGTTCTCTTGGTTCTACTCACTACATGTAGCATCAGTTCATGTAAGTCTTTTTGAAATCATCCTGTTACATACTTTGACATATTTAACATGTGTTGTTCTACCTGCCATCTAAGGGAGGGGAAGGACGGGAAAAGTTGTGCAACAGAAAGTCTTGCAAGGGTCAGTGCTGAAAAATTACCCATGCATATGTCTTGTAAATAAAAAGCTATAATTTAAAAAAATAATAAATCATTCTGTTAATTATTTCTTATAAAACAATAATTATTCATTACATTGAGTGGATGCCCATCATTTTCCTGTTCCTTGTCACTACAAAAAGGGTTATTACAAAGGGTTATTTTTGAACATCTGGGTCCTTTTCTATAATCTCTTTAGTGTATATAGACCCAGTAGAGATATGACTGGATCACAGAGTATATGCACTATTTGATAACCCTGTGGACATAGTTCCAAATTTTTCTCCAGAAAGGTTAAATCAGTTCACAACTCCACAAAAAATGTATTCATGTCCCAGTTTTCCGACATTGCCTACCTTTATCATTATCTTTTCCTGTCATCTTAACCAATCTGAGAGATGGGAAGTGATACCTCAGAGTTATCTTAATTTTCATTTTTCTACTCAATAGTGACTTAGAGCATTTTTTCAAATTACTAGAAATGGCTTTAATTTCATCTGAAAATTGTTTATTCATATCCTTTGACCATTTATCATGCTTATAAATTTGAGTCAATTCTTATTATTTTTTAAAAGGAGTTTAGCAACAAAAGGTAGGAGAGATATGGGATGATTGGGAATGGAAGGATCAGGTGAGGATTTTTTGAGGATAGGAAAGACATGGGCTTGTTTGCAAGCAGGAGGAAGCAGTCAGTAAAGAGAGAGAGAGATTGAAGAATGTTGAGAGAGTAGAGATGATAGAGGAGAAAAATCTGCTGGAGGAGATGATGTGGAATGGGATCATTTGTACAGTAAAATATATATTTAAACTTTAAATGTCCTTTATCAGACCAATAATCATTTAATTGCCAATTCCAAAGGCCCTTTCTTCCTTTTCATCCTCCTCCTTTTCTCAGTCTTCTTCTTCTCCTCCTCTTTTTTTCTCTTGGGGCTTTTTAAATTTTTAAATACAATTTTATTTTATTTCAATTCTGAATTCTCTTCCTCTTTCCTTACCTTCCCTATCCTTTGAGAAGAAAAACCATTACAAATATATTTAGTCATACAAAACAAATTCTTACTTTGGGAAGGAGAGTGAAGGAAAGAGGGAACAAAGGAATGAAAAAAGGAAAGAAAACTGCATAGGATGAATACAGAGAGGCTTGGAGAGACTTACATGAACTGATGCTAAGTGAAATGAGCAGAACCAGGAAATCACTTTGCACTTCAACAACAATATTGTATGAGGATGTATTCTGATGGAAGTGGATTTCTTTGACAAAGACTCAGTTCCAATTGATAAATGATGGACAGAAGCAGCTACGCCCAAAGAAAGAACACTGGGAAACGAATGTGAACTATTTGCATTTTTGTTTTTTCTTTCCGAGTTGTTTTTACCTTCTGAATCCAATTCTCCCTGTGCAACAAAAGAACTGCTCAGTTCTGCAAACATATATTGTATCTAGGATATACTGCAATATATCTAACATATATAGGACTGCTTGCCATCTCGGGAAGGGGGTGAAAGAAGGGAGGGGAAAAATCGGAACAGAAGCGAGTGCAAGGGATAATGTTGTAAAAAAATTACCCTGGCATGGATTCTGTCAATATAAAGTTATTATAAGATAAAATAAAATATTAAAGAAAAAAAAGGAAAAAAAAGAAAACTGCATATAATGTTCTTTTGGTTCTGCTCATTTTACTTTGCAATAGTTCATACAAGGCTTTACAGGTTTCTCTGAAACCTTACCCTTTATCGTTTCTTACAACACAATAGTATTTCATCACATTCATAAATCATAATTTATTCAACTGTTCCCCAATTGATAGGCATCGCCTTGGTTTCCAATTCTGTTCTACCACAAAAATAGCTGTTGTAAAAAAATTTGTACATATGGTTTCATTTCTTCTTTATTCAATCTCTTTTGGTATAGATCTAATATACTAGATCAGAGTATACGGAAGTGAATAACTTTTTGGGTGTAGTTCCAAACTGTTTTCCAGAATGATTGGATTAGTTCACAGCTCCATTAGAGCATTGTAGTACCTGCTGTCCCACAGTCCCCCTCCAGCTTTTGTCATTTTCCTTTTTGTCAGCTTTGACAATCTTGTGGGTACCTCATTTTTCTCTAATTATTCATCATTTGGAGCATATTTTCATGTGACTAGTAGTCCAGATTGATAGTCTGTGATGACCCTCGCTAGCACCCCAGACACCCCAGAATCAGCCTGAATCAGGATAAGCAAAAGTCCTTAGTCTTTTTTCTTGGTCTTAGACACAGGATTGAACAGGATGGAAGCAGAATCTCTGCAACCGCCTTCTCCCTTATCTACGGCCAAAGTGGTTCTGGCTTATCTTATTCCACTCCCTAGTCCCTCCTACAGTCCTCTGTATACACCAGTCATTGAGCCAGCACAGGATAGTGGCAAGGACCATTTTCCAAGCATATACCCATAAAGTATTGTCCAAACAGTAGTTAGCCTCAAGTGCTTGGCAGTCCTGACCTCAGTGCATTGACTTAATAGTTTCAGCCCTCTACAATAGTCCAGAGGCTTTTTCTCATTCTTCATCCTTCTTGATCTTTCTGACCACCCTTTTTTCTTTTCTTGATCTTCCTCTTTAGGACATTACTCTGTTTTGATTCTTCTCTTGCCTATTTGATTAATCCTTGACAGGTTCCTTTGCTGGATTTTCATCCAGATGCAGTTCTAAAAATTATGATCCCATGAATCTTATGATCCTAAGCCTTTTTTTCCTTCTGACTTTCATTCCTGATTAAGGTGCTCACTCACCTTAAGTGTCCAATAAGGTTCTTAATCTCATTAAGTCCCATAGACTCAGTTATGTATCTCTATACTAATGTTTCACACATCTGCTTATCTAGCCCTAACTTTTCTACTGACCTCTCACCTCATATCTCCATCTGACTATTAGATACTCAAACTGTGTGTGTATGTGTGTGTGTGTCTTAAACTTGTATCCCAAAGTGACCTGATATTTTCTCAAAAACTGTGCACTTTCAAATTTTTTTTATTAATGTTGAGAGACAGTACCAGTTATTCAGTCACACAACCTAGGTATGTCCTTGTTTCCTATCAATCAACTCTCCACCTCCATTCAGTCTGTTTCTAATACATGTCAGTCTCACCCTTTCCACATCTCTTGATCCTGTCCGCTCCTTTCTTATGCTGCTACGGTCCTAATGCAGATCCTCCTCTCCTCATATGTAGACTGTTGAAGTAGCCTGAGGGTGGGTCTGCTTGCCTCAAATCTCTCCCTCGCCAATCCATCCTCAATTCAAATGTTCAAGTGACTTTCGTTAAATACTCCCTATCATTTCCCAACCAAATACCAAATCCAGAATTATTTGGGATTCAAAGTCCTCCATGATCCCACTCTCCCTCTTACACATGCATTGTCTAGTCTTCCCACCCTTTGTATCCATCTCCCATATACTTTTCAATCCAGTGACACTGGCCTCTTTGCTAGTTTATGAAAAAACATTCCGTCTCTTGACTCCAGGCATTTTCACTTGATGTGCTCTTTGTCTGAAATGCTCTCCCTTCTCATATTCACTTCCTGATTTCCCTTACTTCCTTTAAATCTCACCTAAAATCCCACTTTCTACAGAAAGCTTTTCCCAGTCCCTCTTAATTCTAGTACTTTACCTCTATTGATTATTTCCTATTCTTTCTTTTTTAGCTTGTATGTTCAAAATTGTTTTCATTTTGTCTTCCTCATCAGATCATGAGCTCTGCAAACATAAGAATTGTCCTTTCTCTTTCTTTTTATCTCCTGTTCTTAGCACAGTATTTGGGATATAGTAGATGCTTTAAAATGCTTATTGATATTTCATTGTATGTGAATAACAGCAGTCATTTCAATGATGTCATTTTATTAAGTAAATGTCTTTCCTTTGAACTAAATATGTAACATATTAGTTGGGGCTCAGAAGTATAGTTTTAAGGGTGTCTTGAACCTCGTGAAACCGTTCAAAGGAGAAACCATACTTCTATTATCAGGAATTTCCCCTGATATAGCACTATAGTTCAGGGAGAGACTAGCAAGCAAATTTCTTCTTCCAGTGCAGATCAATAGCTGGTTTGCAACTTAGGATCTCAGAAAGTTTCTTTGAGAAACTGAATCATTAAATGACTTGCCCTGAATAACCAGAATGTGTTAGAGGTTAGGCTTGCAATCAAGTCCTCCTTACACCCAAAGCCATCTTAGTACAATGCATTCAGGATAGTACAATAGAAAGAGATCTGGCTCTAGAAGCTAAGGACTGAGATTCAAATCAATCCCACCTCTGATATTTACTACCTTTCTAATCTTGGACAGGTCATTTAACCTCTCTATTTTTCAGTTTCCTTATCTTTAAAATGAGAGATAAAACTAGATTATTATAAGGTCTCTTGCTTTTTATAAAAATTATGATCCCATGAATTTTATGATCCTAAGCCTTTTTTTTCTTCTGACTTTCATTCTTGATTAAGGAAAACATTTTAAGTCAAGTATTTTTCTTATAGTCTTATACCAAGAATTCCAGGAATTGAATATGATTATCCTTAACCATTCCTCTTACACATGGACATCCCTTCTAATTATGGCCCCATTTCCAAATATCAACAAAGTGAAACCAGGTTTCTGTTTCCATTATTCCTCACTTGGACAATAGGAGGGACAAAGCCTTGCCTTGCAAATTTTTCTAAGCAAAATTTCAGGAACAGAACATCAAGAGAGATATTGAAAGCCTGGCACTAGGAAAGGTTATGATTTGCCTTGAGGCAAATAACCAGCTTGAATCCATGATCCAAATATTGGATTTTTAATTGCAACAATTTTAATATAGTTAGCAGACCTGCTAATATTAGATCATCCTACCTTGATACATAGCACAATACTCATTTAAGTCCATTTCCTTTGCAGAAATATTGGCTGACTGAGTTCCAGAAACTAAAATCACTCATCTGCAAGGCCTGCATGAAGAACAACCGAGCCCTTCAAAGCCGACAGCGAGGGAATGAATTCATTAGAGGTTGATGTTCTTGGATATTAGCTCTGCCACTGAAATAAATGTTTAAGGAATTAATACAAAAACTCTTAATTCCCTCAGGTGTGAAAGAAAATAGTAGTGAAAGGTTGATAAATTAAAGGAAAGGTCTGAAATAAAATTGTAGGTCTCTAACTAGTGTTCTGGGATTAAGTTCTGGTCCTAAAGTAAAGCATGTTCAGAAAGGAACCACTCATTTCCCATTAATCATAAATTTTTAAAATAACATTCTAAGAAAGTCCTTTATGCCAATAGAAAGCCTTCTATTATGCCAGTAATTACAACAACTCATCTTTCTCTTTTTGCAAATAGAATAAACTTCTCACAAATCCTACTTCCCTGGCCACTTTGAGAATTTAAGAATAGCCTGTCTTTAGGGGCAGGTAGGTGGTGTGATAGAATCAGGAAGACCTAAATTCAAATTTGGCCTCACACACTTGACCCTTCCTAGTTGTGTGATTCTGAGCAAATCACTTAACCCTCATTGCCTCACACACCCCCACTCCAAAAGGAAAGAATGTCCAGTCCCCAGAGATCAATAAAAAAAACTTGGTAATTGGTGAAGGGAACTCAAAACAAGGAAAGGAAAGCTTACTTAATTACATATCTTTTCTTTTTCATTATCAAGACTATTAGATTCTTCTTAAGTTTTCTTCTACTGCTAATGGGCTATCCAGAAATAGGAGTTTTCAGTACATAGCTCTCAAAGTGGTACTTGGTCCACTAATAGTCACATTTTTATATGGCACAAGTACATAATTACTTTCCACATTTGTATTATTGGAAAACCATTTTGTTCTACTTGTTAAGTTAAAGGCACATAATATAAGAGAAATAGAAATGAAAAGAATTCTTTTATTTTATTCTCAGTGAGTGAGGAAAGCCTTGGTTATCTGTCAGGAGATGAATGGAATACAAATAAATTAACTCTTATAAGTGTAAATGATTACTTTTTTGTCTTCATCTCTACTATACTCAAAAATATTTATTTTTAAAATATCCTTTTAGTTCGACACCATGTTACATACTGTATCACTTAATCAGGAGTTGTTTCAATAATTTATAATTAGATTGCTTAGAGTTATGTTGAAATGAACCCCCTTGTCTTCTTGGGTTGCTTTTCTTTGTTACCTTATCATGTTACAGTAGTTTTTAAAGCTAGAGAAGATGTGTGTGTGTGTGTGTGTGTGTGTAAATCAATGAAGAGCATAACCAAAGCATTTAGTATGTTGGGATAAATAGAAATAATGGGACCAGACAATTATCAAATGATAAGCATAATAAAGAGTTTTTCCTAAGTTTAAAATTTTTGTAAAGGCACTAATATCCTTTAGAACAAGAGTACCCAAATTTTTGGAAGCAAGATAGTACTATGCACTCTGACTTGAGGCCTACAATGGAAGGAAGTCATTTGGTACTACTAATAAAAAAGGCCTACCATTGGAGGCATGAGGAAGGGGGATGGTGGAGATTAACTGCTAACTTAAGTGGTTATCATATTAAATGTAATGTTTTCTGGCCACCCTCTCCACTTCAGTAAAAATTTGAGCTTTGAAGGGAGGGGAGGGAGGAGGAAGGGAATGGAGAGAATGTGCTTCCAGGGATCACAATTATGATATCTGTAATCAACTAATTGATAATGGTAGGGCTCCCCTACTTTTCAATGATCTTAAGAATCAAACTTCATCATATAACCAGAAAATACTTTATCAAGCTATGTTATACATGCTATATAGTTTTGAACATAGCATTAATAAATGTTAATATAATAAATCTATGTCCTTATAGAGTCTGAAAGCAGAAGATGGGACTCCAATTTCCAAAGATCACATCAGCCTCGTTTTTCATCTTTATGTCATAATCCCAACCAATGGAGAGGTCCTCGGCCTTACTCAACTAGATTTGAAACTGATCCTTCAGGTAAAGAATAAATTAATAAAATGGCATCAATATGCTTACAATCGATATATATCTAATTTATATTCTTAAGTATAGCAGATACACAGATAAATTCCATATTTTTGGACTTTTCATAGTTTATTAATTTTTATCACTCTGCCAAGCATAATTTCCCATTTCAGTATAATTTTGTATTTAAACAACAGAAAACTATTTTAATAATCATATACAATACATAGTCCTTTTAACTCAATCCTAATAAAATACAGCAAACTAATAACACTATTCTGAGTTTTTCCGTGACTTGGCTTAATACTGTGTAAAAGCGTTACAATGTAATCTGGGAAATAAAAACAAGTCTCTTACATCTTACATCTGTAATACAGATGATATCTGTTTTTAATGTAGATGTTAAGCTAACTTGGGTACACAGTAATTTGCACTTTAAATACATGGAGAACCTCACATCTACATTTTAAACCTAAATTTGAAACAGTTGTTGACAGTCTAACTCTATAGACTTTCAAATTACTCCAAATTTATAATTTTATACTTTTGAATAGTAGTGCTGTGCAAACACCTCATTATTTTAAGTCTTAAATGATGATTTAGTTTTTTACATTATGACCTTAAAAACTTGTAAATGTTTCAGAAATTGTTAATGTAACGCTTAACTAAAACCAAGTGCAGTTTTCGTTTTGAACGTGGGTCATGCAAAGCATTCTAAATATTCCATTATTAAAAGTAGGAAAGAGAAAAACTGCAAAGATTTGGATTTAAAGTTATTTTAGAGAATCACTTGAGCTAGTTTAACTTTCAGAGGCTTGCCAGATAAAGCGACTATCTATCCAGCATAGCTTTCAGAGGGTTTAATTCACTGTGCTTAGTTTCATTCCATCATCTTCAGTAAATGCTGATACAGTATGAATATAAGTATGATTTCTCCTTTATCAAGTAACAACAGTCCATCATTCAATAAACATTTATTATCAACTTTTGCTGAGCTCCGTATTAAACATCAAGTATATCAAGGCAAAAGTGAAATTAGATCATCTTTAGAACTGAAACTGAAGGAAAAGATTTTCTTTAATTTAAATACATTATTAAATTATTTTAATTCACTCAGTATGATAGTTTAGTAGCTGAGTACTAGACAGAATAGATAGGTAAATTTGTCCCCTACACTAAAAGCAAATAGGAAAGATCATTTTTTCTGGAATATTGTATAATTGGAAGACATGACATTTTTTGATATAATTTCCATCAATAAAGTTTATTTTTTGTTTTAATAAAAGTAAGATATAGCATATGTATATCTAAAATATATTTTTATTTTAGATTAGAGGCAGGTAAGTTGCCTGGGATAGAGTGTTAGACTTGGAATCAGAAAAACCTAAATTCAAATCCTGCTCAGATACTTACTAGCCATGTGACCCTAGGCAAGTTACTTAAACTCTCTCTCAGCCTCATTTTCCTGATTTATAATTACAGATTACATTAAGTATTATTATTCTATTATCTACCCTATAAGGTTGTTGTGAAGATCAAATGAGATATCTGTAAAGCATGTTGTAAACAGTAAAGTGGGGCAGTTAGGTGGCTCAGTGAATAGAATGCCAAGCTTAGAGTAAGGAAAACTCATCTTTCTGAATTCCAATCTGGCCTTAGACTTCTTACTAACTCTGTGACTCTGGACAAGTCACTTAACCCTGTTTGCCTCAGTTTCTCATCCGTCAGATGAACTGGAGAAGGAAATGGTAAACTAATATCCTTGCTAAGAAAACTCCAAATGGAATCACAGAGAGTCAGACATAACTGAAAAGACTACCCCCCCCCAAAAAAAAGGCAGTTAGCTACTACACAAATGTTAGCTATTAGTTGTTAAAAATATGTCTTATTCCTTTAGCACCTAGCATCATACTTTGCAATAAATTTGTCAGATTGGCTTGAATCTTTTGGTGAATTGCTCTTTCAATATGTAGAGACATTGATAATATCTGATATAAGCAGGAAAGACTTCCTTTAGGAGAGTACTCCTGAACTGATTCTTCAAGGAAGCTAGGAATCTTAAGAGATAGAGATGAATGTGCAAAGAGAAAGAATATGAAATAAATCTGGAAAGTAGAGAGGAGCCAGATTGTAAAGAATTTTAAATACGAAAACAATGGTTCTATTTTTTTTACCCTAGTAAAGAGCCAGTGAAGATCTTTTAGTAATATCATCAGACTAGCATCTTGGCAATATTAAATTTGATTTCTGTGGGAAAGAACAGAGAGACCAATTAAAAGACTATTGCAGTAGTCCAAGTAAGAGGTGACTTAGAGTGTCAACTATAAAATCTTATAGAGGAGATTGGTGGGGAAGTGCAAACAGGATCATCTCAATGAATAATAGAGGTAAAAATGCAAATTTACAGGAAACTTAGCAAAAGATTAGTTAAGCTAAATTACACCAAAAGAATATAGGGATGAAGTTGCATGGGAAACAATAAACAGGTAGAAAATGGAAAAAATTGTTCAAGGTTAATGTAAGAAACTGTTTTTCCCATCATTGATGATAGAGCCATTACCCCAAAGTTCAAATATCAAAATCCCCACTTTATTGCCTGAAAAAGAACTTGTGGCACTGAAGAAAATCAAGAAGGGGAAAAGTGTTGGGACTAAACTTAAGTAGAGTATACGTTTAATCTGTAGGCAACACAATTTGGGGGTCATGGAGAGATTGACTCTCAAAATATCCATAAGAAAAGAGGATAAAAACAAATGTTTAGAAAAAAGGATATTATTATCAAAAATAAATGAGATAATATTGGTAGCCATCAACCACTGATACTCTGTAGGGACATAGAATAAGAATTCTCCCATCCTTACAAAATCTTTATGAGGGTATTCTATACACATGTCAAGGACATCATTAGCAAAGGTATGAAAGCAATATTCTACAGCAGATTCTATCTTTAAAATTACCCAATCAACTGAACAGTACAGAAAATATAAGATTTCCCTTAGGGATAATGTTCTTTAACTATCAAAAGACTTGTGATTCCACAGAACAAAATGTCACTTTAAAGCTTTTCTTCCAACAGATGTCTTCCATTTATATGTTAAAATTATCACAGGTTACCTAAAAGATACAAGATATGATGTCAGCCTCCTGATTATAAGTATCAAAGCATAAAACAGGAAGAACTATACTCACCAAAGATGTTTGCCATAGTTATGATGGATTCCCAGCTCAGAAGTAATTATCTGTAGAGACAGTGAGATCCTCCAGATGTTCCTGTTTGTGGTCATTGACCCATGCCCCAGAACATTGCAAAACTTCCTCAATAAGGTAAATTTTCACTTGAGAGAAAGCCTGACATATTAGATTGAGGACCATCCTTCAAATAACCACTGCCTGAGTCTGAGTAATTTATTTAGTTTCCCAACACCTCTGGCAACTTTCTGAGGTCATAAGTTAAAGAGAAGTTTCTAATCCACATTGATGTAGTTTTTCCTCACAATCACAAATTCAGTTTCCACCCAAATTTTTTTTTCTCCCCCAAAATCATTCAGCCTAATTATCTGAGTGTTGGAGAGGAGTGAGGGAGAAGGGAAATCAAGCATATAGAGATATTTATTACTCAAATCATGATATACAGTTGGATAGACAGTCCGTCCATGCATTCATTGTTAAGGTACTGCAAATAGAAGTGAACTAGATCTAGAATTGAATAGAAGAAAGAGAGCAGACTGGATTGCTCTTGGGAAATCATACCATGCTTTTAATGATTCTACGCTTCTCCCTGAAACAAAAGCCTATCTCTCTAACACTAGCATTCTTTGATGGAGATAAAGAGTGTGCTTTAGATTACAGAATACTACCTTTGCAAAATCTTAAAGAGGAGAGATGAAATGTTGTATAAGGGGAATGTCTTTTAGTTTGACTTGAAAAGTAGTACATAAAGGAAAGGAAGCATGGAAGTTAAATTGGAGAGGATTTTTAAAACCAGGCTAAAAATGGCATGTTTATCTTAACGGTTTATTAAAAATCACTAAATATTTCTGAGTAAGGTGTGCCATGGTAAGGCTTGTGTTTCTTCAAGAATAATTTGGCATCTGTACTAAGAATAGATTGGGAAGGGGGGGGAAACTATCAAAGCAGAGAGCATTTATAAATCTAATGTACTAGCTTAAATGAGAATTTATGAGTACTTGAACCTAGGGTGGAGACTTGGTAAGTGAAAAGAAGGGAACAGATGTGAGATGTGGAAGAACAGTCAAGGAGATGTGGGAACTGTTTTGATATGGGTAGTAATGAAGGACAAGGAGTTAAGAATGATTTTAAGGTTGAGAACGTTTGTTACTTAAAAGGGTGGTTTCCTAAACTGGGGGGAAAAATGGAAATTTGGAGGAAGAATGAACTTGAGGAGAAGTGTTAATGAGCTCCATTTTGGATATGCAGATATCCATATACCTCTGTAGCATCCAAGTAGACATACCCAGCAGTTATTATACAAGTTAAGTCATGTAGATAAGTAGTATCAAACTCAAATAGAAACAGATCCTTGTTGACCACATATTGAATTAGAAAATCACAAATTATCAGAGTTTGACATCTCTTATATAAATGACCTAGGGCTTCATTGTAGCCAGTCTTATCTCTATCCCTAAGATTCATTGTTCAGTCCATCAACATGTAGTAACAAAACTTAAAGTAGTATGTAACGATTGGCTTTCAACAATTTAGGGATGAATAATACCCTATCTGTTCAGTTTTCTAGAGAAGAAAAGAGTGAGACTGCCATCTTGTTATCTTGCTACAGGAATAATTTGCTCAATTTGTATGAAATTAGGAACTTATAAAAAGAAAAAAGCCATTTTTCATTATTTTTATTTTTGCTAAATTTTGCAGTTCAAATGTTAAGTGCCTATTTATATACAAGATATTCTGTTAAGTATTATAAAAGATCATCATAAGTTACTTATAGGGGATGATCAAATGTATATTTACATAAATACACATACATGTAAATGTATATTTCTATGTGTATATGTATATATGTGTGTGTAACATATACATATACACATAAAAGTATTTTTTAAAATTCTTGGTCTTGTAGGTAATATGGGACTTTAGATTAATCTACAGTGCTCTACCAGAGTTGGTTAAGATTATGACCTTTATTTTACCTAGTGCATGCTAAGCTTGCAATATCTTCCCAATAATTTCTTCTTTCCCTTAAAAAAATGTTAGTTATTGATATGTTTTATTTTGACACAACAGATACTAGCCAGCAAATAATCAGAACATACAGTATGTTCCTGAGAACAGTTAAGGAGAATCACCCAATAGGGTGATTACAGACAGGAGTACATCACTTACCAATGTATTTGTGAATATTAAATTTACTACTTATTAAGAGAAAATTATGGAGTCAGGAAAGCCCAGGTTCACATCCTGTCTCTGACATATACTGACTGTGTGACGAAGGGAAAGTCATTTAACCTCAGAGGCAGTTTTGCTCCATAGTTAAAAATGCTGCTTGAAGTCAGAAATTCAAATCCTGCCTATTTGACTAGGTGATTATGGGCAAATCATTGACTGGATTTTCTGAGCTTCAATTTCTCCATCTGTCAAAATGAGTATAATAATAGTACCTGTTTCATAGAGTTGTTGTGAGACTCAAATGAAAAATTTATGTGAATTGCTTTTCCAACTTTAAAATGCCACATAAATGTGAATTTATTGTTGTCTTAGTCTCCCAAACAGCTGACACAATTGCTAATCTGCACCATTGGAGAAAGTCTCCTTATCCAGAATTCTGTACACTAATGAAGTCAGAAATGAAAGGAAGAAAGGGAGGGAGGGATGGACAGGCAGATAGACAGACGGATTGATGGAAGAAAGAAGGGAGAAGGGAGTCAAAGAAGGGAGAGAGGAAGGAGACAGGGCAAGAAGAAAAAGTATTACAGAGAAAGGAAAGAATTTGTGCTTTAATTTTAATCATTTGTTAACAACACTTCTTTCATTTGATCTCACTTGTTTTGGTTCTTTATTATTGCTTTTATTTCCAGTAATTTCTTAATTAATTGCATATGTTTATAATTATAAATTATCACACATTTCTTATATATATTGTTCATATTCAGTAGAGTCTTCTAGAAAACTCTCTAAATGGTGATCCCATTCAGAAATAGAAAACCATTAGTTTGAGTCTCTGTTCAGTCATTTTAAGTTGAGAAAGAAGTACTTAGGTGTGTGGTTATTGCAGAAACCCAGTTTGTAGGCAGTCAGCATTTCAGAAGAATAGCTATTGAATTCAGTCTGATTCACTGGTGATTGTTGGAGGATTTAAAAAAAAAAATTTAAAGAGTGCGTGCATATTAATTAGATCTAGTTAATGAAGTATAAAACAAAGGAAATAATATCACTATTTGTGAATCCATTGTATTCACCTTGTTATCAAATATTTATTGCTCCCTTAGTGGGAAGGTGGTTCTTTCATGGAAATGCAGAAATTTAATTCAAATAATCAACAGAGTATTCTGTTTTTCACTTCTAGAAATTTAAGAAAGAATTGAAAAGTTGAACTCTTGGAGAAAGGAAGAAAAGGAAAGGAAAGGAAAAGTGTCATTGAATAATCTCCCTCTCATTCTTAACTCCTGAAAATTTTGTTGTATTTTCAGAAGATTATTTTTTACCCATCAGTTATGAGTCTTTGCCTTTCCTAAGTCTTGCTACACCATATTACAAGTTTGAGTTTTTAAAATGTCAAGAGGGATAACTGAATTCTGAGAAACATTTGTCAGATCTGGACTTCAGTGCCAATAGGGCTTAGGTGCTTTGGCTGTGGGCAGGAGGGGGGCAAGTGTTGTCTAAGGTGCTCCTCTTGTTGCTTAGGAACAATAAAACATGAATGACCTCAGGAGCTAGCATCCAAGGACTTGGCTGAAATATAACAGTAATGCTTTGAATTTTAAAGAAATCTGCTTTTACCATGTTGGTGGAAGAGTAACAGTCTTAATACAAAAGAATATCCCTGGGATAGTAGTGCAGATTAAAGTACAAGGCTGGAATATGTAGCATTTTTTGAGATCTTCAAAGTTGAAAGCAAAGATTAAGTTATAAAATATTAGGTTAGTATAGTTCCAAAGAGTTTAGAAATACAGAAATATCTATAAACTTTGTGTGAGGAATGGCAGGGAACATTCTATTTATATTTTCACACTGGTTGTAAAAATAAAAATTCATTTTTCCTGTATTTGCTTTCTCAATTCAGATAACTTGTATGAGGTACATATTATATGGAATATTTTACCAGGATTGAGCAACGAATATTTTGTTTGAGAAATTTTCTTCTCTATTTTCAGCTTTTGTGAGGAAAGTCTTTTTTGAAAACTAGTTACAATATCATTTTCTGTTTAATTTGTCCACCTCAGTTCTCCTGTACCTTCTTTCTCAGCAACATTTCATAGAATTCACAGTGAAAAAAGGAAAGCAGCACCAGATTCTAGGCTGATATCTATATTCCTAGAACCGTGTTAGAAGTGGAATTTGTTTGTGCCAACAAAAGAACTAGCCTGTCCTCCAAAATCAACATTGTGGGGTAAAAATAGTTCCCCTTTGATGGCCAGCCCTCCAAGGCTCTGAATTTTCTCATCCCTTTATTGGTAAGGGTTAAGCCTGCTCCCTTTGGCTGGGTAGGAGGAATTAAACATGAAAATCACAGGCCATGGATGGTCTTTCCTGGCCAAGGGGACCATTCCTGTGTAAATGGTGGCTATCTTCCATTGTTAAGCAAGGCGTGGCAAAAAACTTTCTCCCTGTAAACAATGGTAACCACCGAGGTGTGAACTCCATCATCCCCATTAACCTCTGGGAGGTGTTAAACATCAAAGCCTACTTAGAACTTTTTAAATGCTAACGGGTGGTCAAAGAACAAAACTACAGCTGAAGTGAGAAATGCTTAACCTTTTCCCTGCTGTTAGATACCTTTGCATTGGCCAGCTGGTGATAAATGATCTGTAAGATCCCACACATGGTAACTACCAATTCACCAATCTTCCTGTGGATTTTCATGTCTCTATTAATACTTTAGAACATAGAAGGGACATGCAGACATGTTTGTAGATCTTGATTAGCCATGGTAATAGGGGATTGATATAGTATAACTGAAATTAATAAATCACTTGGAAACTCTATTGAGCCTATTATTATTATTATTATTATTATTATTATTATTATTATTGAATTCTGTAACCTTTTGCTAGAAATGCTAACAAGTAGCATTTTGCTGGATTTAAGTTTCCCTCCTCCAGTACAACCCCTCGTGGAGGTGTGATCTAACAGTGAGATCAGCCAAAAGATTGTAACCCAGGAAGAAAGTATGTTGGATCACTACCTCTTGAATTAATATGTGCCCTTTAAGACTTGCTTACATATTAAATTTTAACTTTCATTAAATTCCTCCCCTCATATATCACATTGTGTTATAGAAGTTGACCCGGGTTTTCAAAGTTTTTTGTAAGCTCTACTAAAATAGAAATCCTTTGACTTAGGTCCCTTGACTATAGAGCTGTGTATCTACTATGAAATGGATTATTAGCATAACCAGGCTTGGAGAAAATCATTAGAAATTCACTGCTTTTTTTTTTTTTAAGTTCATCTTTTTTGTACACATCATGGTGTACTTTGTAGATTAATGTTCTTACACCAGAATTCTCCTCCAAATACTCCCTATCAAGAAAGCAAAAGGTGATTGAATTATAGGAATGGAAAGAAGGAATACTGTAGGGACTGTGGAAAGCCAAGCATTGTTTTTCCCCCGTTGGCAAAATTTCTACCTGAAAGCCATCTGCATCTAAATTTTCAGTTCCAAAAGTCATTGGCAGCAATAAATGTCTAGATATAATGCAGATGGTTAGGATTGGTGTTAACAGGAACAATTTTGTCTGTTTCCCAAAGGGAAAAGCTTCAGCTCTACTCTTTTTTACCAACAGTTCTACCTCTCTTAATTAATTGCTTCCCACTTTATAGAGCATAGGATAATGGGAGGGTGGGAAGAAGAGGAGAGAATAATAACAGGGACAGGTGGCAACAACTGAAAGGAGAATAAAGTACTGCTCTCCAGATACATGTTTTTGGTAAATATTCAGTTATATGCTATTTTTTCTAATTGAATTATTTTGAGTGTTGAATTATACGGTATGGGTTTTATTTTTGTGTATGTCTCTTAGGTAGAGGATATAGGTCAGAAGATCAAAGTCAGAAGAAAAGAAGATTCCAATACACTCCCAGGTAAATGAACATCCATCTACTTTCAGACTGTTAAAATAAATTTTTAAGTATTACTCTATGCCAAAATGAAATAATGCTCGCTTAAACTCTGGGGCTCATTTTCCTCATATATAAAATAAGGGATCTCTAAGGTCATTTTCATCTTAACGCTATAATTTTATGACTTTTTTGTTTCATCTTTTAGAGCAAAGCCTTACAGACATTTAAGTATCATGATTTAACAACATATATAAGTATAAATTGGATAATGATTTTGATTTTACTCCAAAGAAAAAGCTAGTTGGGATGTGAGGTCGGGAGTCAAAAAGTAACTGACCCTATCAGTCACTTCAGAATAAAAATGAAAATAATTTGTTCTTTATCATTTGCAGGTCTAATGAGCCAATATTTGCTAATTGCTTTGAGATCTTTAAATGAAAGAGCTAGGCAGATATCTAGTAGTGATATTTGTTTTAGTATTTTCTTTTTTCCTTCCTAGGATTTTTGTTGACTATATGAACTATGTTACATGGGATTCATTTAAAGCCTGCATAAATTTTAAATATTCTTCCTTCAACCTATTTATAGTATTAATTTTAAATTGTTTCACGCAGGCTTTAACAATACTATATATTAAAATCTTGCCAAAAAGTTGAAGTAACTTGAGGAGCAGTAATATCACTAGGACAGTGTATAATCACTTTACCACTGAAACCTGCCAGCCCATAATTACAATAGTAACATTGCCACAAACCTTCAGAGGAAAGAAAGAGAAATGTGATATAATTTCACTTAGTGAGAATGGGTCAGTAAGTTAATTAAACCCACTCCCTTGTGGTATTTAGTTATATAGAAAAAAGAAGCCTAGGGTAGCTGCAAATTATAAATTAACCTGTGGTATTGACAGTCCTTTAGTATATATTTCTTTGAAAATATCTCTTTAGAAAAGGTCTCTTTAGAAAGGAAATAGATACTATTCACTATATGATGCTACTTAGAATTTTTATTTATTTTTAATATTTAGTATTCCTTGATGTTTTTGCATGGGACAAAAATGTTTTGTTTAGAGCTTTAAAAAGTATGAATCAACAAGTCTCAGGAAAGCATTCTTAAATTCAGTGACTAATTCTAGTAAAGGAGTTTTGAATTGCAAGTTTGTTATTACCATGGTGTTAAAAAAAAATAAATAAAAAGATGTAAAAGCAATTTAGAGCGTTAGGTAGATTTTCTAATCTGGTAGTTTAGAACATAAAATCCACATTACATTACATACTAGCTTCCGCTATGTTTTGCACTTTATCATTGTACCAGTCTGTTACTGCTTATAAATTAATTCAAAACAGTGCTTTTGCACCCATTAATAAATTTAAATGTTCGCTTTAAATTGTTCCAATAACACCTTGAAACTTCTCCTGGAATGTATTCTCAACATAATACATGATGACTCAGATTTATTTAGCAAATATAATGACTGGGCTGGGAGTCGTGAATACTTGGGTGCAAGTACTTCCTCTAACATATTTAACTGTGAAACCATGGGGAAGTTACTTAATTTCTCAGTGCCTCAGATCACTCTTAGAGTGCACTGCAGGTAGTTGTCTGCTTATCTGCATTAATAGAGAAACTTTACACACTGGCAGTTTCCTATCCTAATGAATTTGGACCCTCCCTACTATCCTCCCCTCCCAAAAAAATAGTGCTTCACAAACACTAGGACTAGAAAAAAGATTAAACAAAAAAATTTATCTGGCTTTCTCCATCTAAGAACTGATTGCTATGAAATATTTACTCTGAGTTATCCCTGCTGGGATTTAATTGGGGGGGGGGGGGGAGAGGGGTTGTTGCTCATTTTATTTTTTATACACCAAGAATGGATGGTGTGGTGGTGTTATTGAGTGAGAAACACAGGCAAAAATAGAAGTTTATTTCTGTGATGTCGGGCATGAAGTACTTCAGAATGGTAAAGATTTGCTAAAGAAGCTGTTGAGACATAGTAGTAAAGATCCTAATTTATAAAACTATTAGAAAATAAAGACGATGTAGCAGGAAAAAAGAAGAGCAACCTACTCTGCACCCTCACCACCCACTCCACACATACACACCCATACTTCCTCCAAATAGAACTAGAAAACATACCAGACAGAATCTTAATTGGAAAATCCAAGAAAAACATCAGTGAGTTATTTTCCTAGCCCAAATCCAAATTGATTAAGTGTCTGGACTCTGGGAACAAGGCCTAGCCTGGACTGTGTCACATGGAGCATTCCAGAGCAGAAACAGGTTCTCTATGCAACAGAGCAAGAAGAGGTCTCATATTCAGCCTGGAGAGGCCTCAATATATGTAAAATATTAGACCAGGTACCAATTATTGTTTACTACCCAGTCTCAAGTTCCAGATCCAGGGCAGATTTAAGAGAAGACCTGGATTAAGTTTGCTATTCCAGAATTAAGAGTGATTATAGGCCTTAGGCTGTGTATCCATCAAGGAGCACTCAGAAACAAGTTGAGAAATAAGCAACATCTTATGTGGCTGAGAGCTCAAGAACAGAATGAAGTCTCACTTCCAGCTTCTAGATTACTCGGAAGGTTGCAGAAAAATTATCAAGGCAAGAATCCCAGATCCAAGGGAAGCCTAGTACTGTTCTTATCACTGAACCAACAGAGTATTCCGGCTGGCTGATAATAACTGAATTCAGCAGCCATCTCCTGGAACTCCACCCAGCCGCAAACCTACAGGCTTTTTGCTAGGTTCAAACCTAAGTTATGAACAGGACAAGGAACTTGTAAAGTTCAGATGGGGGAGAAAGGGGTAAAGAAGGCAGCAATCAGACTTTGCCCTGGATGGGACCAGTTTGGGAACACTGAAAGCTTGAGAGTCCCCAACCTGAGATATCTTTAATGTACTGGAACAATACAATACTCAGTACCCCCAAGAAAGCAGGGAATAGATCAGCCCAGACATCCCCACCAAAAGTATGCGGAGTCCAGTCCTAAGACCAAGTCTGGAATTAGGAATTAGGCTAAAAGAACAAGCAAAAAAAAAAAAAAAACCAATTACCATAAAAACATATTAAGATAACAGGGGCACTCAGGATATCTACAAGCAAGATCTCAACGTAAAATATAGCTTAGGCAAAAATTCAGTCAGAATTCATGGGAGAAATGATTCTTTGGCTTTCATGGTGAGTGAATAGAACCAGGAAAAAATAACAAGAAGATCGTAAAGAAGATCAACATTGAAAAACTTAATTCTGATCAAAACAACATCTATAAGAGATCTATGATGAAGTATGTTACCCACTCTTCACAAAGCAATCATAAACTTAAGTTGCAGGAAGAAGTAAAGATTTTCAGCCATTGCCACTGTGTGGATTTGTTTGACCATGCCTTTTTGTTACAAGGATTTGTCTGTTTTGATTGGTGGTAGATTTTAGAAGGAAGAATGAAAATAGAAGAGAGATTAAAATTAATAAATGATGCCCACAAAAGGTACTATTCTGTTTAAACTTTTTTAATGCACTAAAAAAAAGTTGAAAAAGAAGCATAGACTGGTAATACAACTTTAAGACGAACACATTGCTGGGAAAGAATCTTAGCAACAGATTTCTCTGATTAAGGCTGCATTTCTCAAATGTGTAGGAACTGAGCCAAATTTGTAAGAATAAGAGCCATTCCCCAACATAAATGATAGGAAAAAGCAGTGTTCAAAAAAAATCAAAATGATCAAATCATATTAAAAAATGCTCTAAATCACTAAAACCTAGAGAAATGCAAATTACGACTCTACCAACTCACAACCATTCAATTGGCTAATAGGACAGTAAAGGAAACTGATAAATATTAGTGAAGATGTAGGAAAATAGATGTTCTCTTGTGAACTAGTCCAGCCATTCCTGAAAGCAATTGGAACTATACCCAGAAAGCTATTTATTGTGCATATCCTTTGACACAGCTATATTGCTACTAGGTCTATACTCCAAAGAGAAGGAAAAGAACATATATATATATATTTAAAGCAGCTCTTTTTGTGATGAAGATTTGGAATCTGAGAGTATGATTATCAGTAAGGTAATGGCTAAAACAAATTATGGTTATAAATTAATGGAATACAATTGTGCTACAAGAAATGATGAAGGAAAAGTATTCAGAAAAATCTATAAAAAGATATATGAACTGATACAAAATGAAGTGAGCAGAACCAGGAGAACAATTGATACATTAACAGAAATATTATAAAAATAATAAACTGAGAAAGATTTAGTAACTCTGATCAACATAATGCCAAAATTCTCATGATGAATATGCTATCCACCCCCAGATAGAGAACTGATGGTCTCAAAGTACAGATTGAGGCAGGTTTTGATGTGGGTTTTTTTCTCCCTCTTTCTTTTTTTGGTGATGGCTAATGTAGAAATTCGGTTTGCATGATTTCATATTTGTAATGGGTTTTGTATTTCTTGCCTTCTCAGTGGGTGGGAAAGGGAGAGAATCTGAAACTAAAAATAAAATAAATTTGAATTTAAAAAGAAAGTAGTTTGTTGAATTTATTATAGGCTTTAAAAAGAAAACATACCATGGAATGGAGGTTCATGCTTTTATATGTAATACTTTTGTATATGGAAATATTCAAAGGTGTTTTTTTTGCATTCATTAAGTTTAGAATTTTTAAAGATAATAATCTTTTATCCTTTTCATTGAAAACATTTCAGAGCCACAATATTAAATCCAAAAAGGTCTAAACAGGGGAAGGAAGAAGTAGAATATTGATTTGAAAAATAATAATAACAATAAGTATAATAATAATAATAATACAGGCCTAAAAGTTAGATGACCAGATAGATAATCTCAGTTCTGCCTTTCATGAGTTTTGTGAACTTGGATAAGTTAAATTAACTTCTCAGGGCCTGTTTCCTCACCGGTTAAGTGGGGGAAATGAGATAAATTATGAGGGAAAATGATTTCTAAGGTTCCCTCAGCTCTAATACACAGAGTTTTCTGAGTTGCTTGACAGTTTGAAAGACTCAAAGTTTTTGTCCTTCAGCTTTGACTTATGAAGAAATGTTCCTTTTCCTTATAGAAAAGAAGTTCCCTTCCAGTTGTTTTTAGCTTTAAAAATAAACCCATTTGTGTTTCTGCATTTAATAAACCCAAGTATGTATAGCTTCAGGCTTCAGCTTGTATTCAAATCCCATCTTTCATTTCTAAAACAGAATATTCCCCAGATATTCTAATACCTTTGTATTTCCAAAGTATGAAATATCCTGATTATATACTTCCTGTAGTTTCTTTTCTTAAGAATATTTGCATATCTAATTACTTTCATATGGGTCATATAAATCCTATGGAAATCATAAGTTTTAGAACTTGATCATTTTCCCTTACATTTCTGATCAGTCTGTTATAAATGCCTCAGTTGCCTACATTCTTGTTTACTGTAAGTTTGAAATTTCCAATACTTCCATAAATATATTTGTTGGAATTTCCATTTATATGTTGTTGATATGGACTTAATATTTTATGCTCTTGAAAAATGCCACCATATTAATTTCTTTGAATTTTAATCATAGTTTCTGAGCGCTATGTTGTAAATAATATTGTGTGGTCAACACATAACTGTTGTAATTTCTCCACAATTCAAGTGCTTCATGCTCTTTATTAACTGGTTAGGAAAGTAGGTATTCTCATTAGTCAGAGAGAAAGAGCATGGGAAAGTAGAAAAAGCATTGGATTTGGAGTCTCTAAGCATAAGCTTTTGCTCTAGCTTTGCATTTACCTTGATTTGTGATCTCCTTGAGCAGCTCACTAATCTCAGAGATAAGGATGTTGGGCATAATCTCTGAGGTACCTTCTGACTTTTAATTTTTCAGTTATTCAATTGGTTTGTGATTTCATCAGTGTATTTCTCCCATCAGGGTATACCCCATGATGATACAGATTGCAACCCATATATGTCCACCCATCCTAGTGACCCTTGGTCATGTCTTCTCATAAGTACACCGTTGCAAATCCACCTGACATCACCAGGAGACCACTGTATCTCTGTTAGGTATTCCTTTCTCTCACCCATCTGAAGCAAGCCCATCTCCTTTTTTCAAGCCTTCATTCCTTTGATGACATTCTTTTCACTGCTTTTACTTCAAAATTCCTTATTTATATATTATAATCTGCTTATGCCCACTATATATATGCCTCTCTTAAGATCCTCAATGTGTAGAACTAATTGGATTATCATGTATACCACACATTTGAAAATTTTCAAATGGGATTAAAACATACTTTCCACTAAAATTATGTTGAATATAAGATGATATTTCCTTTGGTAAATTAAAAGGTACTCAGATTCATCGCATAACTTTGAAAGAAAGTTCAAAACCTGATCAACATAGTGACTTTTTTTAAAAGAACAAATTGTATATAACAAATTCGCAAGTTCATATACAATCCTCTTTTTCTTTGTATATTGCAGTATTTGTATTTGTTGGTCATCATCAAAGTTCATGATAAAAAGACAATTTAATTCTTAAAAGGATCATTAAAAATATGAAGGTGAAGCCGTCACTTAACTCACTTTGTCCATCTTCCTCTCTTTCCCCTCCCCCTGAATTTCAATTTCTTTCTTTAGAAAATGGTCCTTATTATAAGCATCTAAACTGTCTGATCTCTTGGCTGTCAAGTTTTGACCATATTCTTCAACACACAACACACACACACACACACAAGCCTTCACATTAATTCTTTGGTTTATTGTAGTATATCTTATTTCATATCGATTGTTTATGTTCTAGGTGGCCCAGATGATACTGTGATGCTGCTGAGATGGAGCAGAGACTTTTTACAAATGAAGAAAACATTTTAAAATTTGAAAACTGGTTGAAGAGAAATATACCTATTTAATTCTGTCTATAAACCAAATCTAAAAATATACATAGTTAGGAAAGATGGTGTTCTTAAAAATATCATTATATTTTGTGTAATGTCTTCTCTATTCTAATTTCTTGGCCATTGCTGTTAAGTAAAAGTGCACAAAAATAGCTTCTTTTTTTTCCAGCAAGATGTAACAAAAATTGAAAAGAAGTTGCTAATTTATATATTTGGATATGGAGTGAGATTTCAATGTAAATTTCACATTAAAAGCTGCTTTCCTCCTGTGTCATTTCTGTATAGTGAAACATCTGGAGAGATTTGAGTTTAGCCACTGCTTCCTCTGTAGTGCTAGAGCAAAAAGATAATTCCAAATGTTCCTTACCACCTTCAGAAGTTTATAACAATATGGAAATGATCTGTGATTTACGACCAAGTATGACTTAGTAAGTTCTGGGGAACTGCTTGAAGTGAATGAGATAAAGTAACTTCCTAGGATCACTAGCTACTAAGTGTCAGAGCCAGAATTTAAAACTACATCCACCTGGATCCTAGCCAAATCTTCTCCATCTTCTATGTTGCCGAGAAGAGTCTGAAAACAATAATAGAAATTTATCTGGAAAATATGTGAACTCTAAAGTCAAGTGTAAATGGCATTAAAAACTTGAGTAAAAAGTGAGATTAGTAAAGAATTATTTGTAAGTGTGATACTGAAATCATCTGTCAATCATGCCTACTACATGCCCAGAATTGTACTATATGTCACAGGAGATAGAGTTAAAGTATGAGACATGGCTTCTGCCCTCAGGAAGCATAGAGTTTGATTGAAGGGAAGGAATCTAATACTAATAAAACAGCAATTAGGGTGAATATATATAATTAAGTACTATGTTATTTGGAATTTATTTTGTGTCAATAGGAGTTCCAAGAAGGAAGGATCATTGTAAACTGGAGTAGTCATGGAAAGTATTCTCATATAAGGAAGAAATTTTCACTTTTTATGGTGATTTTTTTTTTGAGACAACTGCTTATTACCAGAGGAACTTCCTTTTTGAAGGAAAAATTAAAAGGAATAAAAAGGAGTGGGAGGAAAAAAATAAGGATAGGAAATAAGGGGGAAAAAAGAGGGAAGGAAAAAAAAAAGAAATCTGTAATATATCGGGTATTCCCTGGTAACATCTATGTTGAAAGTTCTCCCATTGGCCTAGAAATTATATCTTTACGTGACTAAGGACTTTAAAATTATAGTCCCATATAAATACAATTAAAAATAAATAACCTTTATAATTTACAATACTCTGTGCAAATTGTATATTTTTTAATTAGGCTGCAATAAGCTCTTTCCTGCTATTTCAATTCTTAAGCAGCCCTACATATGATCATAGATTTAGAAATAAAGAGGCATTTAAAAGGCCATTGTGTTCTATATTACAGATGACGAATGACAGTGTTATTTTTTGTCTGATACTTTTTGTTTTATTAATCTCAATATTTTTTTTTACAAAGTAACTGCAAGAAAACCTTTTTAAAGTACTGAGAAATACAGATTAAAGGGTTCTTTACTTTGACAGAACCTATGATAATCCTAACTAATGATAAAATATACTTTGTCTCTCTATATAGAGTGATGCCAGAAATGATTGTCATTCCGTTTTATTTAATTATTTGTGGTATGTCAGGAAATTATTTGTGTAAAAACAGTCATCAATAAAACTTCTTTCAAATAATGTATTATCAAAACTTTTTATCTTTCCTGAGATGACTTCCCTATGGAATTTTAGTCTACAGACCCGCCCCCCTCACCCCCATCCACCCTTTCTCTGATAAACTTTGAAGTTTCCAAAATTTTGTGTGTTTGACTATGCCCAACTTTCCATTCAATTATTAAGGTGAAATGACCACATCTGTACAAAGTGCCAATCATTTCCATCCAAGAAACAGCAGTCCTTCATTTGGGGGGTTGGAGAGATCAGGGGTAGAAGAGCAGCTTCCCTCCTTAGTTCTCCACCTTTTGAAGGATGAAAAAATCATTAAGTGGAATTTTTAAAAATCTCTGCTGCTCAATTTTGTGAAGAAGGAAATCTAAAACATATCTAAATCTTTGAAATATCTCTGTTTACTACTATATCATCCTTCCATGCCAGGATTCTGGTTTCTTATCTTTGATCTCGTTCTTTCCCCCATGCTTCACCCTTCTAGTTACTAAATGTCTTCAAATGAATATAAGTTTTTAATATAGAATATTGCTCCCCACCTTTTACTAAATTCAGTTATATAGTGCTGTCACAAGTCTTAATGTCAGAGCTTTAGGACAAATTCCCGGTTTTCCTAACCTAGTTATGTATTAGACTCTGTTATGATAGTTAAGACTCTGTATCCAGAGCACTTTCAGGGTTTTAATAACATAGAAACAACTGTTTTTAATAGCAGCCTCAGTTGCATAATAATAGCAGCTAGCATTCATATAGAGTTTTAAGTAGTTGATATGTATCTCAATTGATCATCCCAATGATCCTGAAAGGCAGGTGCTATTATTATCCCCATTTTACAGATAAAGAAACTGAGGCAAACGGCATAATGGTTACACAACTAGTAAGTATCTGAAGCCAAATTCGAATTTGAGTTTTCCCTACTCCAAGTCTACAATTCTATCTAATACAACACCATGCTGGTTTGGACTTTTTTATCTAAAACCCTTTTATGACCAGACACAATGAATCCTATTTGCACCAGTTATACCTATAAAGCCAAATGGTTCTTCTTGTATTTGAATCTCTGGTTCACCTTTCTTATTACACCTACCTTCTGTTTTATTACTGGCTCCCTTGGGTTTTATATTCAGTAAATTATATCTCTATCCTCTTGTTAATTGTTTAAAAAAAAAAAAAGTTTGGTCAACCTGCCATCTGGGGGAGGGGATGAAGAGAAGGAGGGGAAAAATTGGAACAAAAGGTTTTACAACTGTCAATGCTGTAAAATTACCCATGCATATAACTTGTAAGTAAAAAGATATAATAAAAAAAATGTTTTTAAGTTACCATAAAGGATAAATACAAACACACTTTTCTCCTTCTATTTCAAGTTAAATATATTTTTGAAAGATCTTCGAGACTCTAGCGATACATATTTCCCAGTCCTTATTAGGTGTTCCCCTTCCCAATCAGGAGCTCATCCTTCATATTTTTATTCTATGGTCCCTCCCACTACATTCTTAGCTGATCACTTTCCAAATATTACTTGAGTTTCTGAAGCCTTTGCCTTCTATCAATGGATAGCAGTAGTTAAGGTAGCAGCTGTATTCTTAGGGTCTTTAGTTCCTTATACAATTCAATAAGCACATATTAAGCACTTGCTTTGTGCCAGGCACTGTGCTAAACACTGAGGGTACAAAGGTTTAAAAACCCCTCTAATTCTTGCTCTTGAATATATTGTAATGAGGATTTTATCATGAAAGTATCTAGATACATACCACTTACATAACAGAGTAAAAGTACTTACAGGGCAAAACCTCAGCAATTGGGGGAACCAGGAAGAAGGCTGGACTTGAGCAATTTTGAAGGTATCTAAGAAAACTAAGAAGCAAAGGAGACAGGGCAAAGCTTTGTGGGCTTGGAGGAGAAGGGGAGAGGAGATGGAATGCTATATCTGAAAGATATCAAATAAACCCCAAAATGTTATCAGAACTATAGAGCTCATGCAGGTGAGATTAGATGTGAGAAGATCAAAAATGTAAGAAGGAATCAGGTTATAAAGAGTTTTAAATCTCTGCTGCTCAATTTTGTGAAGAAGGAAATCTAAAACATATCTAAATCTTTGAAATATCTCTGTTTACTACTATATCATCCTTCCATGCCAGGATTCTGGTTTCTTATCTTTGATCTCGTTCTTTCCCCCATGCTTCACCCTTCTAGTTACTAAATGTCTTCAAATGAATATAAGTTTTTAATATAGAATATTGCTCCCCACCTTTTACTAAATTCAGTTATATAGTGCTGTCACAAGTCTTAATGTCAGAGCTTTAGGACAAATTCCCGGTTTTCCTAACCTAGTTATGTATTAGACTCTGTTATGATAGTTAAGACTCTGTATCCAGAGCACTTTCAGGGTTTTAATAACATAGAAACAACTGTTTTTAATAGCAGCCTCAGTTGCATAATAATAGCAGCTAGCATTCATATAGAGTTTTAAGTAGTTGATATGTATCTCAATTGATCATCCCAATGATCCTGAAAGGCAGGTGCTATTATTATCCCCATTTTACAGATAAAGAAACTGAGGCAAACGGCATAATGGTTACACAACTAGTAAGTATCTGAAGCCAAATTCGAATTTGAGTTTTCCCTACTCCAAGTCTACAATTCTATCTAATACAACACCATGCTGGTTTGGACTTTTTTATCTAAAACCCTTTTATGACCAGACACAATGAATCCTATTTGCACCAGTTATACCTATAAAGCCAAATGGTTCTTCTTGTATTTGAATCTCTGGTTCACCTTTCTTATTACACCTACCTTCTGTTTTATTACTGGCTCCCTTGGGTTTTATATTCAGTAAATTATATCTCTATCCTCTTGTTAATTGTTTAAAAAAAAAAAAAGTTTGGTCAACCTGCCATCTGGGGGAGGGGATGAAGAGAAGGAGGGGAAAAATTGGAACAAAAGGTTTTACAACTGTCAATGCTGTAAAATTACCCATGCATATAACTTGTAAGTAAAAAGATATAATAAAAAAAATGTTTTTAAGTTACCATAAAGGATAAATACAAACACACTTTTCTCCTTCTATTTCAAGTTAAATATATTTTTGAAAGATCTTCGAGACTCTAGCGATACATATTTCCCAGTCCTTATTAGGTGTTCCCCTTCCCAATCAGGAGCTCATCCTTCATATTTTTATTCTATGGTCCCTCCCACTACATTCTTAGCTGATCACTTTCCAAATATTACTTGAGTTTCTGAAGCCTTTGCCTTCTATCAATGGATAGCAGTAGTTAAGGTAGCAGCTGTATTCTTAGGGTCTTTAGTTCCTTATACAATTCAATAAGCACATATTAAGCACTTGCTTTGTGCCAGGCACTGTGCTAAACACTGAGGGTACAAAGGTTTAAAAACCCCTCTAATTCTTGCTCTTGAATATATTGTAATGAGGATTTTATCATGAAAGTATCTAGATACATACCACTTACATAACAGAGTAAAAGTACTTACAGGGCAAAACCTCAGCAATTGGGGGAACCAGGAAGAAGGCTGGACTTGAGCAATTTTGAAGGTATCTAAGAAAACTAAGAAGCAAAGGAGACAGGGCAAAGCTTTGTGGGCTTGGAGGAGAAGGGGAGAGGAGATGGAATGCTATATCTGAAAGATATCAAATAAACCCCAAAATGTTATCAGAACTATAGAGCTCATGCAGGTGAGATTAGATGTGAGAAGATCAAAAATGTAAGAAGGAATCAGGTTATAAAGAGTTTTAAATCTCAATTATGTTTGGTCCTGAAAGTAATTAGAAGACACCGGAGCTCCTCAAGCAGATGAATGTGGACAATCAATCCTTGGAAAGCTGAACAAGGATTGGAGTGGGGGTAGGAATACTAATTCAAAAGCTATTGCAGTAGTCCAGGTCAGGGAAGATGAAGGGTTGTACTAAAATTATGGCTGTATGAATGGAGGGGGGTGAGGGGGAAGGAATATAGATGACACAAAAGTGGAAAGGACAAGACTTAGCAATAAATTGGATGGGAGGGAAAAATCAAGGATGATCCAAGCTTGTGGCTTTTGAGGCAGTGATAAAATTCAGAAGGGAGAAAGTTTGGGATTGGAAAGATGAAATATGTTTTGGACATCCTATAAACTTTATGAAACATTTGTTTTGGGATGCCCAAGAAGTAATTTGCTAGACAGCTAGATGGCATAATGTATAGAATACTAGGTCTGAAAACAGGAAAATTCATCTTTCTGAGGACAAATATGGCTAACACTTGGTAGCTATGTGACCCTGGACAAGTAATTTAACCCTGTTTGCCTCAGCTCCTTATCTGTGAAATGAGTTGGAGAAGGAAATAGCAAATCACTCCAGCATCTCTGCCAAGAAAACCCCAACTGGGGTTTAAATCGTTTGTGAGACATCTATAAGACACTTGCAGACACATATTTCCCAATCCTTGTTAGATGTTCCCCATCTCAACCAGGAACTCATCATTCCTATATTTTAATTTATAGTCTCCCAAATTCCTTTCTTAGCTGGGGTTCTAAAGAGTTGGTAACAACTGAAAAATAACAAGAACTCATTGAGAACGAAGGAAGTAGCTACTTGACTTCTAGGAAATGATGTCAGGGATTCTCAGGTGCTTTCAGGTGAGAGATGATCCAGAAACAGACAGGAAGAATTAATTATGGTGTTAGTGATTATCTGCAAAGGGGAGCTAAAAAAGCCATAACTAGGGGAAGGCTTTGCTACAAGGCCCTGAAATATCAAGGATGTGTTTTACTTAGGCAGGTAGAAACAATTTAATTTAGCACCTAGTTAGCAAGAATAATGAGTTAAAATAGGAAGCTACCAGATGGTGTGCTTCCTTCCTAATCTTGCCAGAGCTGCCTGGCTTAGAGTGAGTCACTTGTCACCTCTCTAACTGATGCTTTAGCAAATGCTTTGTTTCTTCTGACCATCAAAGAGGTCACCCTAACCCTATCTTCTGCCCTGCTGCCATATGCATAACTCCAGCCTCTACTTTTCACCTCTTTCTCATGTTATTCTCATCCTGCCACATGAAAAGGGGTTTAATCGAAAGTAGAAGTCCATTATAACCCTAGTATGGGCAAATACTCAAGGTATGAGTTTCCTGTGATACATGAGGAGAGCAATTCCCAGCAGTGATGTGAAGTTAATGGAAGGTTTTTGACTAAACAAGTACCTATCAGAACTCTCCAAAAATGAAATGAATCATTTCAGTGGGTAACTGCTTTAAGATCTGCAGAATACTTTATATATATTTCTGAAAGAGGGATTAAATTTGACCTATTTGACTCTAGAGAACAAAGCCAGAAATAATGAGTAGAAGGTGCAGAGTCAAATCAAGTCTCAATCAGAGGGAAATTTGCTTTTGAGTTGTTTAATCATGTCTGATTCTTCCTGACCATATGTCCATGGGGCTTACTTGATAGAGATTTTGGAGTGATTTGCCATTTCCTTCTCCAATGAATTAAGGCGGAGTGAAGTGACTTGCCTAGCGCCACTTAGTGTCTGAGGCTGGATTTGAATTCAGGTCTCCCTGACTCTAGTCCCAACACTACCTACTGAGCCACCTAATTGCCTTCCTAACTATGAGTTCTATAAACAAAGTCCAGTGAACCATTTCCTCTTTTACTCATTTTTTTTACTTCTGGTTCCCAGAAGGCTGTCACTAATTCAAAGTAGCACAACAACTGATGATGTAAAAACCCAATAAGTCAATTGTGAAATTTAATTTATTTGGGGTTTTATATATATATGTATGTATGTATGTATATATCAGCTTAAACAGAACTTTATGGGGAAAGAAAATATCAAAAATCTCTTATTTTATCAGTTAGGAAAATGAGCCCCAGAAAAATAAAGTGCTTTACTCAATATCAGGAGACCAACTGTTCTTAAAGCCAGCTAGCTCTTAAACCCAGGTCTCTGGATTCCTCAAACCAGTGAGATTTTTTTCCACTTGACACCCCATTATTGTAATATGGCTTCTGTGTTAAGCAAAGGAAACACAGGATCAGAGATTTGAAGATGAAAGGGACTTTAAAAGACATTTAATTCAACTCTCTGGTTTTCTAGATAAAGAAACTATGCCCCAGAGCAGTCAAGCAATTTGTCTAAGACTATTCAGTAAATAAGGTAGTAGAGCAGGGATTTTAACTTATCTGACTTCAAATCAAGCACCCTTTCTATATTCTCCTTCTCTCTCTCTCTTGTCTCTTTCTGTGTGTGTGTGTGTGTGTGTGTGTGTGTGTGTCTCCTCCCATGTCTCTCTCTGTACTCTCTCTGTGTCTGTCTCTGTATGTATGTAAAAATGCTTATATAGTATATATATGTGCATGTGTGTGTATATATATATGTGTGGGTGTATGTGGGTATATACACTTACATATATACATAAATATATGTAGTCTTTGGGAAATACTTTCCAATGAATCTGATCTTCCCATATATTGCTGGCATTTAAGGAAAGAATATAAACTATCACAGGCTGATGACAATCATTTCCTGTTTTCTGTTACCTTAAACTTTTGGCTAGATTTTCAAACACTTCTAAGCATTTGCTACTTTTAAGCAGGAAAAAAGTAAGCAAGCAGGTGCTATAATTTTAAAAAAAAAATAGCTTTGCAAAAAAACAATAATAATAATGAAAAGCCCACACAGAAAGGTATGATTATGGAACTTCTCAGTGGCCATGTGTGACTGAAACAATGCCATCTTAAGCATTAGCTGACCACACCTAGGATATTGTTTGGCCTAGATTTATTAAAGTTACATCCCAGTAGAAAGGACCCGATTTTTTTTGTTTGTCTGTTTCCTTGTTCTTTCTTTACATTTGGGTTAAGACTGTTTAAAGCTCCTTTGTCCCAGAGTCTGGTTCAGTAAAGGAAGATCTGAAAGGCAGCTTTACCATTGTGTTAACAATGATATTGTTATGCAACCAGACCCTGCATCATTCAATAGAAAGGGATGAAACAACCACTTTTGTCTCCATGTTGAAGGCTGCAAGAGTTCACAGTTGTTGTAACTCCTCTGTGCATGAAGAGAATGGACATCTGGTTTGCTTCCACCAGGTGCTGTGTTCACCTTCCTAAAAGTCCTGTTTGCTTCTCAGGGGCCCTGATGTTTTAATCCCCTCTTGTTTGATGCAATGTCGAACACCCAGGGGTATGGCCCATAGCCCCAAACCATCTGTTTCCTAGTTACATTAGCAAAAGCCGAAGCGTGCCTTTTCTCTCTTGGCTTACGTTTTCCAAATGTTCCTGGAAGCACTTTGTAAAGCATTAAGAAGAACCCTAGGACTCAGGGCTAGCTTTACAAAATTGACCGTGAAATTTAGTCAAACGGTGATGAAAGTGGCCAGCAATTGGCAAACATTAAAAAAAATTTTTTCTTACGTTGAACCAAAAGTATAAGAAAGTACTGACTTATTAGAAAATGCATCCTTTTAATTCTATTTCTTGGTCTTTTCTGATGACCAAGAATATTCTAGTTTATAAAATGGGAATTGATTCTTTGAAACTAGTACTGACCTTCCTTTGGATAATGAGTATCTTTTTTAGATTTACACACACTCTGAACACATTTATAATATAAATGCTCCGCCTGAGGCTGATTTGTTTCAAATTGTTGCAGGAATTCCAGGAAACCGAGAGGCTGCTGGCTGGCATTTCCTGGTGTTAAAACCAGAGGTTTCCCCCTCATTTATGAGAATCCTTCCATTAAGACTGCTTCTCTAGCATGCAATCTGTTTATTGTTTTGGAAATGGCAAAGGCATGGAGCAGACCAGCCATTCATTCTCCAAATCAGATCTGTTGTGTTACTGCTAATTTGATATGGCTTCTCATAAGAAATAAAAAAGTTGCCTTTTACCCTCTTTACCTAGAAAGTTATTTGAACTTCAAAAAACAAATTATGTTTTCAGTATTGATCTTCATTTCTTTAGGTTTTCACACACTGAAGACCTACCTCTCATCTAGTCTAAAAAGGGGAGGATGGACAGAGAACACACATGCACAAAAAAAAAAAAAAAAAAAAAGCAACTTGGAAGCATGCCAATTGGCAATGCCCTATGATCAAACACTTTGGAATGCTGGCTGCTTTTGCCATCGTCATCTTCCAGATATTAGGTATCCAACTGCTGCCTGACCTCTTGACTCTTTTACTAGGAGATCAAAATTGGAATGTAAGAATGATCTGGCTCCTATTGTGACTTATTTTTTCTTTCTTTTCTTTTTTAATGTTTAATATTTTTTTCCCACTTACATGTTAAGGCAATTTTTAGCATTCATTTTTACAAAGTTTTGACTCCAAATGGTTCCCTCTCCCTGCCTCCCTTTCCTTCTTCCTAAAACGGCAGGCAATTTGATATAGGTTATATATGTGCTATCATGTAAAACATATTTCCATATTAGTCACAGTTGAAAAAGAAGAAACTGATCAAAAGAAAAAACATGCAAAAGAATAAAGTAAGTGAAAGAAAATACATTTTTATCCATTCATTTATCTGCATATGGATAGAATTTTCCTTAGTGAGTCCTTTGTGCTTATCTTGGATCACTGTGTTGCTGAGAAAAACTGAATCATTCACGGTTGATCACCCTACCATGTTGCTGATGCTGTGTAGAATGTTTTCCTGGTTTTACTCAATTCACTTTACATCAGTTCCTACAAGTATTTCCAGGTTTTTCTGAAATCTGCCTGTTCATCATTTCTTATTGCACAATAGTATTTCATTATATATACCACAGCTTGTTCTGCCATTTCCCGATCAGAAGGCATACCCTCAATTTCTAATATTTTACTACCAGATTACTAGGTATTGTTGGATCAAATAGTACCCACAATTTGGCTCCCCTTTGGGCATAGCTCCTAGTTGCTTTCCATAATGCTCGGATCAGTTCACAGCTCTACCAACAGTACAATAGTATCCCAATTTTCTCTCCAACATTTATCATTTTTCCTTTTTTTTTTTCACATTAGCCAATCTAATAAGTATAAAGTGGTAACTCAGAATTGTTTTAATTTATATTTCTCTAATAAAAAATTATTTAGAACACTTCTTTATATGACTATAGATAGCTTTGATTTCTTCATCAGAAAAGTGCCTGTTCATTTCCTTTGACCATTTATCAATTGGGGAATCACTTACAAATTTGACTTAGTTGTCTATGTATTTGAGAAATTAGAGACATTTGCTGTAAAGATTGTTTCTTACCTTTCCACTTTCCTTCTAATCTTAGTTACATTAGTTTTGTTTTACAAAAACTTTTAAATTCAATATAGTCATAATTATCTATGTTACATTTTATAATGCTCTCTATTTCTTGTCTGGTCATGAATTCTTTCCTTCTCCATAGATCTGACAGTTAAACTATTCTTTTCTCATTTGCTTATAGTATCACCACATATCTAAATCATGTACCCATTTTGACATTATCTTAGTATGATGTGTGAGATGTTGGTCTATACCTGGTTCTATACCTAGTTTGTATCCCATTGTTTTTCAATTTTCCCTACAGGTTTTATCAAAATAGTGAGTTCTTATTCCAAAGGCTGGGATCTTTGGGTTTACTATAGTCATTTACTATTGTTCTTATGTATTTAATCTATTCCACTGATCCACCACTCTATTTCTTAGCCAGTACCAGATAGTTTTGATGATTATTGCTTTATAATATAGTTTGAGATCTGATATTGCTACACCATCTTCCTTTGTAGTTTTTTTTTTTTTATTAATCCCCTTGATATTCTTGACCTTTTGTTCTTCCAGATAAATTTTATTACTGTTTTTTCTAGCTCTATCAAATAATGTTTGGTAGTTTGATTGGTATGATACTGAATAAATAAATTAACTTAGAATTGTCATTTTTATCATATTAGCTCAGCCTACCTATGAGTAATTGATATTTTTCAGTTGTTTAGAACTGATTTTATTTGTGTGAAAATAGTTTTGTAATTGTGTTCATATAGTTCCTAGGTTTGTCGTAGCAGGCAGACTTAAGTATTTTATATTGTTCACAATTATTTAAAATGGAATTTTTCTATCTCTTTCTGCTAGGCTTTATTCATCATATAAATATATGCTGATGATTAATAATTAAAATGGATTTATCCTGCAATTTTGCTAAAGTTATATTATTTCAAGTTTTTTTTTTTTAAATTGATTCTTTAGGGTTCTCTAAATATACCATCATGCCATCTGCAGAGTGATAGGTTTCTTTCCTCATTGCCCTTTCTAATTCCTTCAATTTATTTCCCTTTTCTTATTACTATTTCTAGTACTTTGTTGGATTTGTATCCTTGCTTCAATGTTTCAATAATAATAAGATTCAATGCAATCTTATTGAGAAGGCTTCTAGTTTAACCGCATTACTGCTAATGCTTGCTGATGGTTTTACATAAATACTGCTTATCATTTTAAGGAAGATTCCTTTTATTCCTATACTCTCTAGTGTTGTTGTTGTTGTTTTTTAATAGAAATGGGTGCTGTGTTTTGTCAAAAGATTTTTCAGCATCTTTTGAGATAATCATAGGATTTTTGTTGATTTTGTTAATGATATAGTCATAATTGCTGATAGTTTTCCTAATATTGAACCAGCTCTGCTGTCCTAGTATAAATCCCATCTGGTCATAGTATATAATCCTAGTAATATGTTGTTGTAATCACCTTGCTAGTATTTTGTTCAAAATTTTTGCATCTATATTAGTCTATAATTTTTTTCTGTTTTGGCTCTTCCTGGTTTGGATATCAGCACCATATTTGTGCCATTAAAGAAGTCTGGTAGGTCCTCTTCACCTATTTTTACAAGTCGTTTATATAGTCTTGGAATTTTGGTAGAATTCACTTCTGAACCCATCTGACTCTGGGGATTTTTACTTAAGGAGTCCATTGGTTGCTTGTTCAATTTCTTTTTTAAAGATAGGATTATTTGGGCATTCTATTTCCTGATCTGTTTATTTAGGTAATTTATATTTTTGCAAATATTAATTGTTTTTGCTCAGATTATCAGATTTATTGACATATAGTTGAGTAAAATGTTTCTTAATAATTGCTTTAATTTCTTATTCATAGGTAATGATTTCACCTTTTTCATTTTTGATACTGGATATTTGGTTTTCTTTTGTTTTTTAATCAAATTAACCAATTGTTGATCTATCTCATTGTTGCTACTGTTTTTCATAAAACCAGCTCCTTTTATTAGATTAAGAGATTGTTGTTTTTTAATATTCAATTTTATTAATTTTACCTTTGATTTTCATTATTTCAAATTTGATGCTCAATTAGGAATTTTAATTTGTTGTTTTCTAGTTATATAAGTTGCATGCCCAATTCAATGATCTGCTCTTTATTTTGTGAGTGTAATAATTTAAAGAATAAATTTTCCCCTGAGAACTATTTTTGAAGAAGGGACTCCAAAACTCTCTTTCTCTCTTTCTGACTTTGGGAATGAGCCATGAGATAAAGCACTTGAAGCTCCTTAAAGGAGAAAATCTCCTTCAACCTTCAAGACCGCCCCAGGAAATCAGATAAAGTGGTTTATCTAGGTGGGGTTGATTCAGTTCTGAACTAAAGAATTCCAACCATATTAAATTAAAAAGACTCATTCAATTCTAAGATCTCCTCAATTCCAGCTTAAGCTGAAATCCAGCTTGTAGATAAAAAGAGCCAACTTGGGACTTCACCCATTAGCCTAGCCCCCATGGAGCAGGCCTAACTTGTAACCAACGCTTTTATTATAAAAGAGCCAATTTTAAACTCATTTCCTTGCAGAGGACCTGACATACCATGCCATGCTATGCCATGCTAGCCAAGGAAACCTTTACCTGCTGGGATGATATTTTCTTCCAGTGCTACCTTCTCTTTATCCTCACCTATTTCCCTAACAAGGCTTTCTGCCTTTCTATCAGATCCCAGTGTCTATAATAAACCTTTTATCAATCTAGGTTTTCGGGTTTGTAAATTCCTTTAGAGAGAATCTCTGTGCCACCAGAAGGGGGTTCCCCAAAACTCCCTACCTTGCATCAAATCTCTAGGGGGCACAGGGGAGCCAAACCTCTCCATTTGTTTCCGTGGACCCCGAACCTGACACTAGACCTTATCATTTAATTCCCTGACCACCAGGAACCCTAATCTCATTTTGGTTCCCTAAATCTAGACCTCATCATTTTGATTACATCCCATAAATTGTGGGACATTGTCTCATTTCTGTCATTCTCTTTAATGAAATTATCATTTCTATGATTTATTCTTTGACATGATGCTTTAACGGGGTCCTCAAACTTTTTAAATAGGGGGCCAGTTCACTGTCCCTCAGACTGTTGGAGGGCCGGACTATAGTAAAAACAAAAACTTTGTTTTGTGGGCCTTTAAATAAAGAAACTTCATAGCCCTGGGTGAGGTGGATAATCATCCTCAGCCCCTGGGCTATAGTTTGAGGACCCCTGCTTTAAGATTAGATTACTTAGTTTCCAATTAATTGTTAATCTATCTTTTCACTGCTCTTTGTTGAATGCATTGCATAATGATTCAAAACAAATATATTTAACATTTCTTCCTTTCTATATTTGGTTTTGAGGTTTTTGTGCTCAGAGTCAATTTTTATATAGCTGACATGTCCTGCTGAGGAAAAGGTATATTCCTTTCTGTTCCCATTCAGTTTTCTCCACAGGTCTATCTAATTTTTCTAATACTCTATTACCTCTTTAGTTTCTTTCTTGTTTCATTTTTGGTCAGATTTATCAAGTTCTGAGAGGGGGCAGTTGAGGTCTCCTGCTAATATAGTCTTGCTGTCTATTTCTTCCTATAACTCATTTAACTTCTTTAAGAATTTGGAAGCTATATCATTTATTGTATATATGTTTAGTATTGATATTATTTGATTGTCTATGGTACCTTTTAGCAAGATGTAGTTTCCTTCCTTACCTATTTTAATTGGATCTATTTTTTCTTTTGCTCTGTCTGAGATCAGAATTGTTAACCCCTAGGTTTTTTTGTTTGTTTGTTTTTTGCTTCAGCTGAAGCATAATAGGTTCTGCTTCAGCCCCTTACATTTACTCTATGTGTGTCTCTGTGCTTCAAGTGTGTTTCTTATAAATAACATATTGTAGAATTCTGGTTTTTAACCCACTCTTCTATCTGTTATGTTTTATGGGAGAATTCATTCCATTCACATTCACAGTTTTGATTACTAATTGTGAATTTCTCTCCACACTATTTTTCCTCCTATTTGTCCTTTCTTCTTTCATCATTTCCCTCCTTAGCAGTGTTTTGTTTCTTTTTACTGCTTCCCCCAGTCTGCTCTCTCTTTTGTCAGTCACTGCCCTCCGAACTTCTACCTTTCCTTTCTTCCCTTCCTACTTTCTTGTCAGGTAAGATAGATTTCTATATTCAACTATTTGTGCATATTATTCCCTCTCTGAGCCAGTACTAATGAGAGCAAGGTTCACAAAAAGACTACCATCCACCTTCCCATCTTTCCCTCCTCTGTAATAAGGTTTTTCATAATTCTTCATGAGAAATAATTTACCCCATTCTACCTATCACTTACTTTTGCCCAGTATACTCCTCTTTTTCATCTTTTTAATTTTTATGTATTCCCTCCAATTTACTTTACACCCACAGTCTCTATCTATGTATTTTCTTCTAGCTATACTATTAGTGGTACAATTTTTAAGAATTACAAATATATTTTCCCATGTAGGGATGGAAACAGTTCAGCTCTATTGAACTCTTCATATTTTCATTTCACTTTTTACCATTTTAGACTTCTCTTGGTTCTTGATATTAGAGACAAAATTTTTGTTCAATTCCGATTTTATTATGAAAGCTTGAAATTCTTCTAGTTCATTGAACAACTATTTTTCCCATGAGTGCTTAATTTCACCAGGTAGATGATTCTTAGTTGTATTTCTAGCTCCTTTGCCTTAGTTTTGACTTTTAAATAACATATAATCATTAATTCAGTGTTGATTATGTCTTCAGATACGGTCAAATGTATCTTTAGTTTTTTTAATTGAGCACCCCACTGAAGGTCACAGCATTTTAATATTAAAGCTTAAAAATGAAGAAGCCAGGAAAGAAACTTCCTTTTTGTAAGATTTGATCCCATGCTAGGTTTACCCATTGACAATATTGTTTAATGTATGCTAATCTCACTTAAGTTTAAGATTTCAATTCAGCATAAAATGTATTAGAATTTTTCTTCTCTTTAGCATCTGATTTATAAGCAATACCATCATGTGAAATCTCCACTCCCCAGTGGATTTTAAAATGTGAGATTTGTAATTTGTTCTATTTGGATTAGATTTTTGACCCACCTGGTTGGGTCAGATACTTCCAGGCCTATAGCCTGTACTCCATGTTTCAATGAAAAGTAAATAAAACTCTAGCTAGATGTATGGAGAAGTAATTTAAGAGAAAGAAGAAGTTGAAAATTATGGCCCTTGCCAATTTTTTTGAAATCCCTTTCTTATTTTCCCAAACTAATATGCTCATACATTTCAGGAAATTAATGTGGAGAGTAGGTAAATGAAGAGAAAAAAAAGAGCATTTTGAATAGAATGTCACAGGGAAAAGCTTCTCATAATAGCATCATCATCCAGCCTAAGAAGATCCTGTTGCCACAGAGAAAAAGAATCACTCAGCACATTTTATGAATCTTTTTAGTTTATATTTATAATTGATTCTGAGTCCCTGGTCACATTTCCCTATTTCTTTCCATTTTGGTTCCTTCCTTGCCCATCCTCTTCTCTACTCCTTCTGTAATAAACTCTTATTAACTGCACTTAAAAAATGTATTTTCAAGTTTGTAGAACACTTTCCTCAAAACACCCTCATGAAGCAGTACAAGTATAAATGGGAATAATAATTCACTAACCACACAGGGATACTATGCAAAAACTGCTTGGCTTATCTTAAACTCCATTTTACAGATGAGGATGGTGAATCTAGCTCTAAGTGATGTTCTCATTCTGTAACCAATAAGTGTGCATGGCAGAATTCAAACCCAGATCTTGTGATAGGTGGAGATTAGAGAAAACTCATGGATCTCATTTTCCCAAGCTAATCCCATTTTTGCTTATTTAAAAAAAGCTAATTTAAAAATGTTCACCTAGTTAAAAAGGCAGTTAATCTGAGACTAAGAGTGGCTTTTTACATCAGTCAGTAGATTTAAGCCCTTACCTGTGTCAACCACTGTATAAGATGTTAGAGTTCAAGGTAAAAATGAAATAATTCTTACTCTTCAGGAGCTTACATTCTGTCAGGGAAAACAATTGATATCCATCATGCCATGTAATAACTTTATCATTCAGCTGATCATTTCTTTTTATAGTATCAACATCATTACCAACTATCCCTTCCACAGGCAAGTACTGAAATTTTTGTTCATTTAATTTCTCTTTTTAAAGCAATGGTTTTGGAGAACAATTTGGAATTATGTCCACAAGACAACCAAACTGTGCATATACTTTAATCCAGCAGTACTACTACTAAATGTCTATCCCAAAAATATCACAAAAAAGGGGAAAGGACCTACATGTACAAAAATCTTTATAACAGCCTTTTTCAAAGTGTCAAAATATTGGAAATTGAGGGGATATCCACCAATTGGGGAATGACTGAACAAGCTGTGGTATATAAATATAATGAAGTACAATTGTGTAATAAGAAATGAACAGACAGATTTCAGAAAAAATCTGGAAAGACTTGTAGGAACTGATGCAAAGTGAAATGAGAAGAACCAGGAAAACATTGTACACAGTGTCAGCAATGTTGTGTGATGATCAACTATGAATGACTTAGTTTTTTTTAGCAACACAATGATCCAAGACAAATACAATGGACCCTTGAAAGAAAATGCTATCCACATGATGGACTTTGAAGCTTGAAACCTACTTTTTTTTTGCTTACTTTATTCTTTTGCATTTTTTTCTTTTGATTTGTTTCTTCTTTTACAACTGTGACTAATATGGAAATATGTTTTATATAATTGCACATATATAACCTTTATCAAATTGCCTAGGAAGAGGAGAAAAGAGGGAAGGAAAAAATTGGAACTCAAAATATTGTAAAAATGAATGCTGAAAATTGTCTTGACATACAATTGGGAAAAATAAAACACCATTTTAAAAAATAAAGCAATGGTTTGCTAAACCTTTTAAGAGGTTTTTATGGATAATGACAAAAGTAGAATAGAAATAATAGAAACCTGCAATATTATCTGGTTCTTCTGCCTGCTTACTCCAGACTGCTAGAAAATAGCAAGCATAGTAAAATGGGCAAAGTACTGATCCTGGAATCAAAGGGCCTGTGTTTGAATGGCATCTTTAATACTTATTTTATGAACAGCCTTCCTTTCCTCATCTATAAAATAAGGATGAACCAGATGGCTTCTGAGGCCCCCCAGCTCTAAATTATAGCTTTATCTCTAAATCTTCAATATCAAAAAATAATAGCTAAACATAATAATCTATAATAGCTAAATATAATAATCCATAATATCTCTAAATCTATAATATCCAAATCTTCTTGAGTCTGAGGCCAGTTCTCTATCCATTAAATTTGGCTGCTTCTTTGTATATACACATACAGTTTTTAAATTCTTTCTTGATGCAAGTAAAAACCAAACTTTGCTTTTATCATTGTCTCCTGTGAAACCAGGCCAATCACTTAACTTCAGATTCCTCAAATCCTCCTTCTTCAAAGCAGGAAGAGGTCTATAGGAAAGCCTGATATAAGGCATGAATAATACTATGTCATAGATTCATGTGTTCTGTTAAGAATTCTATAGAAAAAATATTAAAAATGAACAGTCCCTATCCCCCTTACTTCTAGAAGTCTTCTGTTGCCATCATTTACCTAACCCAAGCTTCTTGGGTAAGCAGGATCATCCCAGATTTTACTTAAACATCAATCAAAAATGTACTTAGAAACTGCACATGGAAATCCTTTATTTCTAAGTATTTTTGTTTAGCTATTTAAAAGGCTTTACAAATCTCAATCCATAATATAAAGAATTTCCTCTTTTCAGAGCTTTCACTAGATTTCTTTGTAGGGCCTTTAAAAACTTTTAGCTGATAATCACTAGTATGAATACCACAAATAACATATTCTTTTTACCACAAAAAGTTAGGCTGCTGAATGGGATAGCTAATTAGAACTAGTATTGGTGAAAAAGATCTGCACAAGGAAGAATATATGGAAAAGACAGAATATATTTTAGATCAACAACTTTTCTATTCTTTATTATTAATAATAGCAAAAAAATGGCTAATATTTATATAGCACTTTAAGGTTTACATAGTGCCTTGGCATGTTATTTCATTTGATCTTAATGACAATCAAATAAGGCTACTTAAAAATAAATGTGTTGTCCAAGGTAAAATTTGAACTCAGTTCTTCTTGACTCCAATTCTGCTGCTCTATCTACAATGCTACCTAGTTGCCTAGACTTGAAATGTTAGGGCATTTACAGAACATAGGATTGAAGGGATTTTTTTTATGAAAAGACATTTGGTCTTTGTTTCTACAACCAATTTTTTTGTTGAGATAGTCCTGTCCAACTCTTCATGGCCCTATTTAGAGTTTTCTTGATAAAACTACTAGAGTAGCTTACCATTTTCATTTCCAATTCATTTTATAAATGAGTACCATGGCCATTGGGTCAATGGGGTTAAATGATTTTTTCAGAGTCACACAGCTAATAGGTGTCTAAGGTGAGACTTTAACTTGAGTCCTATGGACTCCAGGGCCAATGCTCTATCCACTCTTCCACCTTGCTACTCTATTTAACTGCCCCTTTAGAGCCTTTTCTTAGTGGAAATTTCATGTAAACTACAACTTAGCCTATGCATACTGACTTACTATCTATCATAACTGGTCTTTGCATATAAGCACCTCTAGGGACTAGAAGATAAAGGCTTTCAGATTTGTTCCTTTCTGCTTCTTCTGGAGAAAATACCCCAAAAGTGCTTTTATTTGTCTCTCAATGAAAGGACTCTCTTCAGGCAGCCACATCATACTACTGTCTTCTCAGGAAAAGGAATCAGTTTCTTCCATGGGGCACAGAGCTGCCAGGGGAAAACTAATCTCTGGATCTGCCTGGAATCTAGAACTTGAGCCAATGAAGGATGTGTGAGCATCTTGGCTCAGGCAAGCACGTTAGCACATCATACAAGTCGGTGGTAAATAATACCACATTCCTCTCTGCAGCTAACCCTGTGCCTTCACTGCCCTAGCTCCTCCATACAGACTTAGTTCAGGAAAAGGGATGCTGCTTACACAGTGACACTTACTGAAAGGTGGAATGAGGCTCTGAAAAGCCTGTTAGGCAGCCCTCTGGGCTGGCATCCACACCTTTCCCCACTAGGTTTTCTCCAACCATAAGCAATTGACCTTTACTTTATAGGTTAAAACTGTATTATACTTGCACTCCTTGCAAAGGGATTTTAAAAAAACAACTCTGCCATAATAATAGAGAGAATGTATATAATAATAGTAATAGTAACTATTTATATAGTGCCCGCTAGGTAAGAACTTTTAAAGTTGAGTGGTTTTGATTTATAGAGTGTTTTAGGATTTGCAAAGCACTTTATGTATTATTTCCTTTGATCTTTACAGCAACTCTGTGAGAAAAGGTGAAGGAGAAGGGAAAGAAACAAGCACTTATTAAGCATCAACTTTGTGCCAGGCTATGTGGTAAGTGCTTGATTCTCACAACTCTTAGGAAGCAGATGATATTATTATCTTTGTTTTATAGTTGAGGAATATCAGGCAGACAGAAGTAGATTGTCCAGAGTCACACGGAATGTGTTGAAAGCCAGATTTGAACTCAGATGCTCCTGATTCCAAGCCCAAGTCACTGTACCAACATAATTGGAACAATTATTCTCAGCTGCCTATTCCACCAAAGGAAATCAAAAATATCAAAGTATATCAAAAATATCAAAAAGCGAAGGGAAAAAAAAGATTTAGCAATACCAGATCTTACACTATATTATAAGGCAGTAATTATCAAAACTATCTGGTACTGGTTAAGAAAAAAAAAAGTAGATCAGTGAACGAACAGTGGACCATACAATACATAGTAGCAAATGATTATAGTAACCTTTTATTTGACCAATGAAAAAATTTAAACTTGGAGGATAAATATTTGGTTTTTTAAAATTTGGGGAAAGCTGGAAAGCAGTTTGGTAGAAATTGGGAATAGAACAATATTGTATACCATTTAGCAAAATAAGGTCAAAATGGATACATGACCTAGATATGAAAGGAGATATCCCAAGAAAATCAAAAGAACATGGGACATATAAGACTTATGGACAGATGAGTAATTTATGAATAAACAAGAGATGGAAAGCATTGTAAGGTATAAAATGGATTTTAATTTTTCACTCTGTATACAACTCATACTCAATTCCTCAAGTGTCTCTTTGCTCTCATCATTGTGGATACTCCCTCCAATGATGCAGATCCTGACCCACCCCCTGCTCATATTGTCTGACTCTTGCCCACATCCTGACTTAACTTCACCATGGTAGGAAACCACCCAGTGCACCAGGAACTTTCCTTAATTTCCCCTGTCTAGTGAGTGTCACTATAGTGTCCTGGCTCCTACCACAGAACCAGCATGTGTCTACCATACAGTTCCTTGATGACATCTGTTACTCCTGTTCTTTTCCCAGGTTCTTCAATACATCGCTGTTCACTGACCATGCACTTCTCCATTGTCCTCTTTGTAACATTCATGTTTAACCTTCAGAGGTAGTTTCTATTCCATTTTATTATTTGTGTTGATAGAATTTTTAAGCCCTTTAGTTGATATCCTTTAAGAGCTGCTAAAAACAGTTAAACAAACTCAAATCCTCTCTTCCAGGTAGGTTTCCCACTCTTAAATAAAAGAGGGAGAAAAAGAGAAGAAATTATCAAAATCTTGGATAATCCACATACTGGATAATCATCCCCTAATTAACAGAGAATTCACTTCATCCCCTGAAACATTTAGCAACCAATTTTTTAGTTGTTTCATGTGTAACGCTTACATATCACTATAGTAGATTTAGAGGTTAAGTTGTGCATAATCCTTTCTGTTGAATAGGCGCAGACTGAATCCTTCTCAGTCTTCTTCCTGGGGGTGGTTGAAGGTGTAATTTTGTTTTTTCCTCTGGTTACCACACTTCCTTATCTCCTTTGTGGAGATTTAATCAGTCGTAATTATTATAACTGTTAGCTTGCTTTTTAAAATTTGTGATTGCTGTCCATTCTTTTAAGTCATATTCAACTCTTCATGATCCCATTAAAGGGTTTTCTTGGCAAAGATAATGCAGTGATTTGCCATTTCCTTCTCCAGCTCATTTTAAAGATGAGGAAACTGAGACAAACAGAGGTAGGTGGCTGGCCCAGGGTCACGTAGCTTGTAAGTGTCTGGGATCATAATTGAAGTTGGGAAGCTGAGTCTTCTTGATTCCAGGCTCTGTGCTTGCTCTTAAATGTCACTGCTTTTAGAGGCGATGGAATGTTCTTTCAGGTCCATGCTATTTCCTTCTTTGATTTATAATTATATTAGGAAAAAAGTTAGTAGTACAACACAATTGTTCAGATTCCCCTGGTTAAGAAAATTCTTCCCATTCAGCCAGCAGTTTAGCTCTCTGTCCTAATTTAAATCTATTTTCATCTCTAAATCACTATTGAAGAAGTACTTAGGTAAAAGAAGTAAAAAAGAGTATAACAGAGTATTTGTTACATATTCCCTATGGCCAAGCACAGGAAGGGAAAGTTAGGGAAAGAGCAGACTTGATTTTGGATCTGAAGATTTGATGAGATTTGATTGATGAGATGAAGATTTGAAGAGATAAGAACAACCAGTAACATCAATCCAAGTCTTCTGTTTTGAGATCTTTTGAGGCAGAGAGAAAATGACCTTCCTTTCCATCTTCCCTTTTAGTTTCTCCCTTCTCCTCTTGTCCCTTTTTTTGTCCCGGCTAGTTAAGTATTAGGCAGGACTGATTTCCCTATAGCTCACTTATGAATTGCTATGTCTTCCTCCAAGTCTGCATGAAACATATTGTGTGTGTGCTTTTAAGGTCTCTTGAGCATGACTCAGGATCTGTCTTCTGACTCAAAAATTGAAATCATTCCAAATTACTCAGAGGGCTGAGAGGGAAATGCTTGCTCTCTGAACAAGATCCACAATGTCAGTGAGATGTCAAGTCTGTCCTGCACAAGTTTAGAAGATATATGTTAAATTGGCTCTCTATAGATAGCCAAACTTGAATGATTTGATTTTCTTGGAAAATAGAGGTGAAAACAGAAGTCTTCTTTAATATCTTAATGAAATTTAAAGCTATCCTTTTATTAGGAACAAGATATGCCAAAAAGCAATTGTAAAAATATATACTTTTCCTCTTCTTTCATTCTTTCATTCCTCATTCTTTCAAAAAGCTTTTATTTTTGAGAGGTTAGGAGCTGTTCATTTTTAGCATTAACTCTGATATAACTCTTGTGCCAAGAACTAAACCAGTATACCTAAAAATAGATCAAGGATGTGACCTTGTGATACAATGTTAGTCCAGTAGTCATTCCAAATCAGAAGAAGGTTGTAGGTTCAAAACTTTAGTATCGACATTTTCATTTGGGAGACTATGAGAAGAGCCCAGGGTTTGTAATTGAATGATCCATATTTAAATCCAGACTCGGGAAAACAAACAAACAAACAAATCCAGTCTCTGCTATTTACTTCCTCAGTGACCTTCAGGAATTTAGGTAGCTTATCTATAAGTCCTCATTTAAAACTGCAGAGACTTGACTAATAGATTGTGAACCTCTTGAGGGCAAGAATTGGTTCACTGATGTGATTTTATCCCTATTAAATACTTATCAAAGTGTTTAATAAATTCCTAATGGTTCAAAATTGAACTGAATTGAAACTGGGATCCCTAAATTCTACAAATATTTCCTTTGAAATTCCTTTTTGAAATCATAATTTCCTAAAATATGCATCTTAAAATGTGGTCACCGTCTCTTTGAAACACATTTCCATTTCTAATGGAAGCTTCGGGAGCAAAGTACCAGTTGGTATAGTCTCTATTCTTAAAACACTCTCTCCCAGGAGGTCAGACTCTCATCTGAAAAAGCTCACCTTTATCTTCACTCAATATCTCAGTTTTGTTTATCCAAATAGTTCCCTCAGGCACCTAACTGAGGCTCTTCTCTTCCTCCCTTAAATCCCTACTCCTTCTACCACCACCCCTTGAGCAGCAGGATGAATTCAAGAAATTCTTTGAATGTCATTGAGGCAGAGACAGTGCCCACAGATAACTCATGGTTTAGGCAGGGGTGTTCTACATCTCATCAGGTGAATTTAACTTTCCTGTCAAGCTAGCCCTTCTTCTAGCTCATATAAGTAGGAACTTGTACCCATTCGAAGAACTCTCATCTCTCCAAAGCTGTTTCCTCAAAGCCACATTGATAGTTTAGGCTTAGGGTTCCTCCTCCCCTCCAAGCATTCAGGATACTGTGGGCAAGGATAATTCAGGCATTCCCTCTGCTTATCTCTCAGAATATTACACAACTGTGTTAGCCTAACTAATATGATAAGGTCTTTCCGACTTCAGTACATGAGACCATGTAACAGAGGCAATGTGGGAAAATTCTATGTCTGATTCTTTGTGGTAACAATATTGGGGTGATTTGCCATTTCCTTCTTCAGTTCCTTATACAGATAAAGAAACTGAAGCAAATAAGGTTAGATTGTAATGTAAGAGAAACTGAGGCAAGACAGAGATTGGTTTATAATCTTTTAATATGGAGAGTTTAGCCTAGCCAGCCAAATGGAACTCATGTTCAAAACTCATTCAGCCCTGAGGAACTGAGGCAGGGACTTTTTATAGGATGTTAGCTAAACAGGACCCATAACTTGAATATGCAATCTTAAAAGGCAGATGGGGGAGGGGAGAGACAAGGACATTGGGTGGTCGGACCCAGGAGAGGACCATAACTTAATCCTGACAGAATAAGGGTCAAGTTAGGAAGGTTGAAGGCAGGAGACAGTGAGGAGAGGGGGGAGGATGAAGATAATGCACCTGGAGTTTATGATACAGTGGAATGTAAAGTGGCCAGACTTAATTTCCTGACTTAATTCTCCCAGTCCTAATGGCAAGGAAAAAAGGGACACCTATAATAATTTTATTCGGGGCATAACAAGATGACTTGCCCAGGATCACACTAATATCATGCCAGATTTGAACTCCAGAAGATGAATCTTCCTGATTCCAAGCCTAGTATTCTAACTACTATGTCATCTAGCTGCCTGTTTTGCTATATAGATAAGTTATTTAAATAAACCCTCTGTGCTATGCTATGCTATGAAAACTGGTCCAGCTGCACTGTGATTGAACCACAACAATAGAAACCCATGGAGAATTTTAGCGAAGAATCAGTAAAGGCTTTATCAAAGGTTAGGAGGGACAGGGTTTTATTTTGTTTTCTTCTGCTTTGCTTTGCTTCTCTTTTCATTTGTGTATCTTACAGTTTTGACATCCATAGGAGGCATCTTTTTGGAGAAGAAACTTTTAGGAGGAAGTTTGTACTATAGAATTAAAGACTTGTTTTTCATGTTCAACCAACAAGTACAGAATGATCTTACACTCTATATCTTTCAGTCATTTATATAATGATAAAGATGTAAAGAATATCTACTATAAACTTTATCTTGTGAAAACCTGATTTCCTTCTAATGTTCTCTTTCTTCAATGATGCCGTCCATCTATGGATATGTTTGCATAAAAATTTGATATTCATGGGAAAATGGGCATATGGCCAAATAGTTATTGCTTTAGTCTTGGTTGCCTTTAAAAAAAAAATTAACAACGTAACTTTGTTTGATGGCTCTCTCTGTTTACTAATCAGAATAATAAAGTGAGATATTTTATTGTTCAATCATTTCAGTAGTGTCTGACTCTTCATGACTCCATTGAGGTTCTTTTTTTTTTTTTTTTTTTTGTCAAATATACAGCCATTTTCTTTTTCAGTTCATTCTACAAATGAGTCGATCAGAGTTAAGTGACTTGTCCAGGTCATAAAGCTACTGTCTAAGACCAGATTTGGTTTATAATCTTCCTGACTCCAGTCTCTCTACTGAGCCACCTAACGGTCCACATTAGTGAGGCATAAAGTAGCTTAAAACTGCATTAAGAGGAAGATTCTGGAAAGATGGTGGAATAAGATAGGAAGTACTGGGCTCTCCAAATTTCTCCCACAAACAAGAGAAAATATTGCCTCAAAGTGACCTTAAAGAAGCAAAAATAAAATTGGAGGAAAGCAGTTGTCCTCCTAAGACAATCTGAGAGGACTCCAGAGAAGACCTGACCTCCAAGAGTGGAAGCCTGGACCTTTGAAATACAAATATCTCCAGGCAGATTCCACTACATCAACAAATGACAAGTAGCAACCTTAGCTTTAGGAAATTTCACTTCATAGATAGCATGAGGATAAAAGAGCTGAATAGAGGAAAATTGAAGGACTCTTCACTGTCATGGGACACCAGGCTTGGTTATTCTGACCACATATGGTCCTAACCTGCAGCTAGGATGAAGAGGAGTGAGCATACACATAGCAGATGGACAGGGATCCTGTTGACTCTGGGCACTTAAAGGAGAGTGAAGTCCCTGGCTTAAGTTCCAAGGCAGAGAGAAAAGTTGCAAATGTGGGAGGGACTGAAAAATGCAACATGGCTAGGACCATGGCTTAGGGGTAGAGGGGAGTACCAAGGTCAGGACAGGGGATCAGACAGAGCTCAGAAAGTAATTATAAGAAAAACCTAAAGCCTGAGGCATAATTCCCCTACAATTTAAGACTAAAATCTGATTATAAAAATAAGCCATAAAAAAAAAAAGATGAGCAAGCAAGGAGAAAGAACCAAGCACAGATAGCTTCTGTTGGAATAGAGAAGATCGGTGTTCACACTCAGAAGAAGATAGTGGAAAAAGCCACTCCTGCCTCAAAGAAAAATGTCAGATGGTCACAAGAACAAAAAGAGTTTCTGGAAGAGCTTAAAAAGGACCAAAAAGGAGAGGCAAGTTGTCTTAAGTGTAAGATGCAATAACAAGAAATAAAAAAATCTGAGAAAAAATTAAGGGGATAAAAGAGAAGTCTAAGAAAATTATGAAAATAAAGTCAACCAATTGGAAAAAGAGCTCTAAAAATTTATAGGAAAAAAAAAAAAACTCTAAAAATCCCAAACTTGCAGTTGGTTTGACAGTAATCCCTGAAAGAAGTCCCAGGAACAAAAGATGAAAATTCACAGGAATGTTATGGTTGCTTGGTTGGTGATTGTCCTTGTTTTTGAAGAGGACCAAAATGACATCACTATGTTAGAGTCCAGTTATAGTGTGTCCAACTGTACTGTCAAACCGACGCATGTTTGGAGGGCACAGGTTGGACACAAATAGTTCATATGAACATTTGGTGTGGCTTCTCTAATTTTGCACATTTAGAATTAACTTTTCCGAAGTTTTTGTACTTTTTTTAGCATCTCGACCACAGGGTGGGATCCCCACCTGCTGCAGTAGTCAGATCAGGTTGGGTGAGTAGCAACTTTTAGGGAACCTTTTCTAGCCCCTTCCTCACACATGGAGGTAAGCAGTGCAAAACTTCTAATGTTGCTCAGAGATTTGGGGCTGCCAAATCTCACTGCTGCTTCCATTGAGAAGAAGACCCTATGGTCCAGGTTGCCTATGTGCAGGGTTGTAACTACAGCTCCCAGTGTATTTTCACCTGCTACTTTGTTATAGCCCATCATCACAGGGCTTTAAGGAGAGAAATGGTAAAATAGTATAGTGATGCCTTTTGATTCATGTGTAAATTGGATTTAAGTGAGTCAGAGATGCACAAAGTCTTCAGTTTCACTCTCTTTATGAGCTACTACTATCCAAGGACAGGACAGAGCCAATATGACTGGTGATTTAAATCCCACTTCTGACACATGAAATTCTGGCAATAAATGGTTCTTGGCCCTAAAACAGCAGCAGCAGCAGCAGCAACAAAACCCTCACATTCTACTGGGGTATATAACATGTAAACAACTATGTGCATATAAAGACATTTTATGCTGTAAATGAAAGGGACTCCCATAGGGGAAAGAAGGTATTGAGAGAGAGGAGAGAAATGAGGAGTTGGAAAAAGCTTTTTGTAAGACAGAAGTGATGAGGGACAGTATTCCAAGTCCCAGGAACAAATGATACAAATGATACATAATCTGATAGTAGAGTGCTGTGGATGATAAGGTAGGAGGGAAGTATAATATGTGGAAAATAAAATAAACTAAATAAAAGATATGGAAGATCCAGGTTGTAAAATACAAAAAATACAAAAGAAAACCCCAAACTACCTATTTTCCAGAGAATGACATACAATTTGATAAATCACATGTAAAGCACAACAATCAGCGCATATATCTTGGTCAGATAATTCAAATGTACAATAAACTTTTGCTAAATGGAAGAAGAGGAAGGCCTTTAGGAAACTGAGATTATCTTAATGACCACAAGTTTTTCTCCAAAACAAAATCCCATCTTTCTAACATCATTTTTCATCTGGTGATATAGGAACAATATAATTTCTGAAGAAACAGAATTGAGGATCTCCCAAAGACCACTAGAGCGATTCATGATGAGTGTGAGTAGGCAACAATACTGAAGGTAATGAACTGGGCAGGATAAGAAGTATCAATAATTTCATTAAAGAAATGCATAATATGAAGCAGCTAGGTGGCCCAGCGGATAGAGCACCAGCCCTGAAATCAGGAGGATCTGAGATCAAATCTAGTCTTAGACACTTAATACCTCTTATTTGTGACTTTGGGCAAGTCACTTAACCCCAACTGCCTCAGCAAAAAAAAAAAAGAAAGAAAGAAAGAAAGAAAAAAAAAAAAAAGAAAAAGAAAAAGAAAAAAGAAGAAGAAGAAAGAAAAAGAAATACATAATATTCTATATAATATCCTATAATATCAAGGATATCAGAGCAGGTTGCTCTCAAAAAAACCCTGAAAAGTCCTCCATGAGCTCAAGCAAAGTGAAATGTACTATGTGCAAAGTAATAACAATGTTGTGAGATGATCAGCTGTGAATGACTTTGCTATTCTCAGAAGATAGATTTCAGAAAAAAAAATCTGGAAAGACTTATATGAACTGATGCTAAGTGAAATGAATGGAATCAAGAAAACATTGTATATAGTAACAGCAAGATTGTGTGATGTTTGACTATGATAAACTTAGCTCTTCTCAGTAATACAGAAATCTAAGGCAATTCTAATGAACTTTGTATAGAAAATGTCATCTGTATCCAAAGAGAGAACTATGGAAACTGAATGCAGGTTGAAGCATACAGTTTTCACCTTTTTTTTTCTGTTTTTTTTTTTCTTTCTCATGATTTTTCCCTTTTGTTCTGATTTTTCTCTCCCAAAATGAATCATATGGAAATATATAAAGAAATGAATGTACATGCATAACCTAAAAAATTAAATTAAAAAAGAAAAAAATATGTGGAAGTACAAAAGAGAAATTCCTTTAAAGAGAAATCCAAGCCACTAACTTATTCAATGGAATATTGCAATGGAATCTGTATTGCTGATATAGCCACATTGGTAACAAGGATGAAAACAAAAAAGTCTATTTCCTTCTAATGTGTTTCATATATTTTCCATAGATTTCTTTTAAACTTCAAAAACTAGTTTCTTACTTTGTTTAGAAGGTAATATGCTTGCATATGATTTCATTTCTCCTCACTAGATTGGTCATATAAATTCTGCTCTGGTCCCATGTTTTCAAAACCAAAATAATTTGAGCCAAAGCTATTCCTGGAGCTGTCTTACTGGAAAAGCTCCTAAGACATTAAAAATAACTCATATTTATGTAACACTTTAAACTTTGCAAAGTCCTCTTCTTACAACAGCACCACAAGAGAGGTGGCATAAGTACCCATGCATGTAAGGAAATAGAGGCTCAGACAGTTTGAGATTGATCATATTTCTAGCAAGTACCTGACACCAGATATGAACCCCAGTCATCTGATTGCCAGTTCAACACTCCATCTACTAATCTAAGCTGCCCCGCTAATAACCTGCTTACATTTTTATTTTTCTTCCTCTTAAATTCTATGCTGAATTTGAGTTAAGTTTTTTCCACTAAATGAAATTTCATTACATTGGAAAATATTTAGCAAAGTATCATGAGAAAGAAAATTCAATTATATCATTGGTGTCAAGGAACCGATCAAAGATCTTCATATTGGCTTGTTTGCTTTCTTGCTTCCTTGCTTGTTTGTTTGGTCTGAACTTTTGATTTACATCAATATAGAGGAACTCCTAGTAAAAACTCAATTTTTGCATATCAATGACTCATCTGTAAACTAGTCTTAGAGAATTCCATGTAACACTTAAAGGTTAAATGCTTTATTTGCCCTCACTACTAGGATATGACAGGTCTTTAACAAATTCTTACCCTATTCAATATAAGTTATACTACATCTTGTGTTTTTTTTTAAATTTTTGTCTATACCTATGATTTTATCAATCTAAAGACAGACCTTCTAGTATGGAAATTCTATAGAATGCATATTATCAATAGAAACTATTGTATCTTAACAGTTTTAAGGGGACATAGATATTAGTCAACTTGCCCAGAGAGAGCTAATGTGTGTCAGGATTTGAATCCAAGTCTTCTTGACTTGATCCATCATGGCACATTGTCTCCAAAATAAGCTGTTATATGGGGCTTTATTGCCTATAGCTGTGTTTGTTGAATATAATTTGACTCATACCATCACCAGATCCATAAATAGATTCCACTTACATTGACTTTGAAAATCAGTCTACTAGGTCCAAAGGAAGCAGAAATAACAGTGGAAAGATGATAGGTAAGTTAGTATGGAGCTAGAGAAGTTCCAGAGCTCTTAATACAAGACTTGACTAAAAATCAAAGAGCCTCAAGTCTTCATCTTCTTGGTTCTTGGCTTGCTGAAATATCCAAATTTTTCTTACTGTACCCATCAAGGAAAAGATACAGGTCTAGAGATTCTTCGGATTTGTAAAAAGACCATTTTATGGTTACTCCACATAACCTGATCCCCAGTGCCCCTTCTCACTGCCCTGAACATATTCAGGTTTGCAAAAATTAGGAGGATTATGCTGTTCCCCTAGATTTCCTTGAGGTCTAGACAGAATGAGAAGGTGTTCCACTGATAGATGCCTCTTAGCATTGCTTTTGCAATGCCAGGTGGACTGGTCCCTGAGAGGGGACTAAATAAATAGTCTTTATTCTATCAGATGATAGTGACATCAAACTGTAATTCTGCTGTTATAATCTCATTTAACAAAGATTAATTTCATTTATCTTTGTATTCCCCCTTAGTACCTAAATCATCTCCTTTCCTTCTCTTTTCCTTGTCTTCAAATTATAGATAGATGTGTGTATGTAAATATGTATGTGTATACATATATTCATATATTATATTGTGTGTATCTATATAAATATTCATAAATGTGCATATTTGTATATACATATATTACATCATACTGTTTATGTGATCATATCACCAATAAAATGGAAATTCTTTGAGAGCAGGAATTATTTTTCTATTTGCATTCCCAGGTCTAGTACAGTGCCTCCAATCATAATAGATGCTTAATCAATGCTTCTTGGATTGGATTGGATTAAATGGGAACTGAGTGGAAGGGATTGTAAAATTGTAAGTTAAAGACTATCTTAGGGTTTTTTATGTCACAGATTTCCTTGGCAGTCTGGTGAAGCCTATGGACCTCTTCTCCAAATGTTCATAAAATTCATAAAATAAAAATAAATTCACTAAATAAAAAATTCATAACAGAATTCTAACAGAAACCAATTATACTGAAATGCAGTTCACAAAATGTAAAAAATATTTTTTCCCCCATGGGCCTCAGGTTAAGAAGCCCTGATCTAGTTCTGCTTCCTCATTAATAGTTTTTCTCACAAGAAACTGAGGCCCAGATTTAGATGACTTGAGATGCCCTCTATTATAAATGTTTGTTCAAATGGAAGAATGAATAATATGCATTGGGTTGTTGTACCCAATGCTTAGTAGGCCCTAAATACAGGCGTATAGTGCTTGGTATGTAAATTCACCTCTTTCAAGCAAAAAGCAGACCACTGGGGTAACTTTTCCAAGGCCACACAGTGAGTCTATGGCAGATGGAGATCAGAATCAACCCAGCTTTTCCCTTACCATCAACCCTATTTTTAAGACCACACAAATAAAGAAAAGCAATTTGATGGGACTAGAGAAAGGGGAGTTTAGGAAGGAAGAGGATAGAGACTTTGAGGGGTGAAAGCAGTCTTACAAATGGTGATGGGTTTGCAGTTAAAGAAAGGGGGAAACAGTGAAAGACCAAAATAAATAATAGTCAACTCACTCCACATGAAATCATTAGCTTCTTTCAAGAAAACCTCAGATAGCAAAACACCACAAAATACAATCAATCTAGGCTTAGACATGTGGAAATATAGTTCTATGAATCTTTGACTGTCTAAAAGTGGATTTGGAGAAAAGCTCCCATCTCAAATCCCTTCTCTGTCCCCTGAAAGTGCAGCTGGCCTCTTGGGCTCGTTAGCTCAAAAGCAAAACCCCAGTCCCTATTTTGCAGAAACATTTCCATTTACTGGGCTGTCTGTCCCAGGAGCAATTTGCCACAATGGAAAGAGCTGCCATTTGACCTACAATGCAATTTTGAACTAATTAATAAAGTGACCATTAGTGCCCCAAGGGGATAATAACAGGAATAAAAACAAATTACCGCTATGGCTAATGCCCGCTAACTGGGGTGCAGAGGAGATTACCTCATTGTATTGTAAATTTCTTACAGCTCCACTCTCTTTTTTTTTTCCACAAATACTTTTAAAGTGCACCCACTCAACACTTGGACCTTCTAGGGCCCTTGCAAACCCCATAAGAATTAGCCCTTCAAAGATCAATGAAGAGCTAATTGCTGGTAACAAAGTACCACCTGGAGAGAAATGTTACAATATGCCTTCATTATAAAGCACCCGCTTTCTCCTTCCCTTCTCCCCTGGCTTTTCTCCTTTCTCCCTCCCACCATGAAGCAAGGAGGAGTCCAAGAGAAAGATAAGACATATTAAAGATTTGGGGGTTTAAGAGCTGGAGATGTTCTGGTCTGTTTGCGTCTCTGACTGTAGTTCATTCCCATTCTGTTACCTTCTCTATCTTATTTATCACCCTTAGAATTTGTTACTATTATTGTACCACCCAGTTAAGAATACCCAGAGAATCCATGGGGGAAACCAACAGTAACAAACAGAAACTAAAGCAAATATAGAAACTAAGGGTCTATGGTTTCACCATGCCCTAATTAAGCAGTCTATGCAATTAGAAACCTATTTTATTCTAGCCACAATTGTAGGTGCACACCTATAGTCACAATCCAGAAGTTGGAAATTTCCAGAGACCACTCAAAAATTTCTAGAAAAGCAGGTTGTGAAGTAAAACATGCACTAGACTAAAAGTGAATGACCAGACCTGAACTCTAGTCCAAAATCGATTTTAGGCCAATTATTAACCTCTCTGCTGCTCAGCCTGGACAAAGCTACATGTACAAGTACATGTTCAAAGTGAAAGACTGGGTCTGATTTGAAGAGAAAGCGAAAGATGTACAGGATGTGTTTCTAATCCCCAGATTATCAGGGAAGATGAAGGTCATCTGAAAGAATAGAATTGATAAGGTGATGTAGTAGAAGGGAATCCTCTTGGGTTTGGAGGTTAGAGGGTAAAAGAATGTGATGGAGAATGATGGGAAGAAAGACATTGAAAATGTCATTGAAAAAGCTCCAAGTCTATAATAGGCTTCCGTTAGAGGTGAGAACTGTAGCAAAGAAGAACATGTGCCCCACGTTTCATATCAGGGAAGTGGATAGGAGCTGGAAACTATAGATTCCTGAATTTGACTCCTGTTGCCATCAAAAGTATAGAACACATTATTAGGCTTGCTTTTTGAGTACTTAGTAAGGGAAACAATCACTAAGAGCCATCAGCTTCATCAAGAAACAATTATTCCAGAGTTACTTTATTTTTTTTTCACAAGATAACTAGACTGATAAAACAGAGAAATACTGAGATAACAATTACTGGCATTTATATTATGATTTGAGATTTGTAAAATTCTTTACAATATTATCTCAACTCTTTTTCTTCTTTCAAGATGGTGGACCAAAAAACCTAAAAGGACCAAAATGAGAGAAAAGAGTCAAAAAGAAAATAAATGAAAAGAACAAAAAGAAAGATGTAGCTGAAAATGTGATGGAAAACAGAGGAATACTGTGATAATAATGGCTAGCATTTATATTATAATTTGAGGTTTGTAAAATGTTTTTCAATATTATCTCAACTCTTTTCCTTATTTCAAGATGGGGGACCAAAAAAATCCAAAAGGACAAAAATAACAGAAAAGGGTCAAAAAGAAAAAAAAGGAAGATGTACCTGAAAATGTGGTGGAAAAGCTTTGAAAGTATTGCTGCTGGAACCACTTCCTGGACTGAGGGATCAGTAGATACTTGCAGTCTGTGATATATTCCTGTTGAGCCAGAAATAACAAGTGGAAATATGCTGCCTCAAAAATTCAGATCAAAAAAAATTTTTTTTAAAGGAGAGGATACCTTTTACTATCTCAAAGCCACTTGGTATTGTTAAAAATGGAGAAACCCAAGTGATAAAGAGTCACAAAATGCCTACATATTACCCGATGAGAATGTGCCTAGAAAGCTGTCAAGTCATGGCAAAAAGCCCTTCACCCAGCATGTAAGAAGACTCTAAGCTATCATCACTCTGGACACAGTTCTGTCCATGCTTATTGGCCGCCAAGAGAGAGAATAAGTGGTTTTCTAAAGCAGCTGGATAGTAGCTTGCCACTGATAACTGAACCTCGGACCATCAACCATGTTCCTCTGTGAAGGACCTAACAGAAATCTGGAATCGCCACCTCTACCAAGCAGTATCTTTTGGGTGTAAAATTTCCAAATCATCCTACTGGTTCTTACTTCAACACAGAAAAAGAGAAATAAAATATTACAGAGAAGTATAAGGTTGGTCAGAAAATAGTAGACTATTACATCCTGCCCAAAATTAAGAAAATTCCTCAGCTCCATGTTTATCTGCATTCTCTATTCTCTCTCCAGTGGTGTTTATCCTGAGAAATTGATGATTTAAATGCCTTGCAAAGAACTCTCTTAAAAATATCTGGAATAGCAAATGCATACACACATTTGAGCATAAATATAAATATATATATAAAGAGAGGGAGAATAAGAAGAGGAGAGAGAAAGAGATAAGAAGGAAGGTTGGAAGGAAAGAGAGAGGAAAGAGAGAGAGAGAGAGAAGAGAGAGAGGAGAGAGAGAGAGAGAGAGAGAGAGAGAGAAGAGAGAGAGAGAGAGAGAGAGAGAGAAGAGAGAGAGAGGAGAGAGAGAGGAGAGAGAGAGAGAGAGAGAGAGAGAGAGAGAGAGAGAGAGAGAGAGAGAGAGAGGAGAGAGAGAGAGGAGAGAGAGAGAGAGAGAGAGAGAGAGAGAGAGAGAGAGAGAGAGAGAGAGAGAGAGAGAGAGAGAGAATCTCATCTTATTCTCATAAACAGCCTTAGGAGATAGGTGCTTATTATTGTCCCTATTTTACAGATAAGTGGACTGAATCAGACAAGAGGTTAGGTGTTTTGCCCAGTGTCACACAGGTAGTAAATATCTGAAGTCATATTTGAACTCAGATCTCCTGACTCCAGATCTAGCACAGAATTCACTTTACCAACTAGTTGCCTGCTATATATTTTAATAAACCTCTCATGCTAAACCTTTAGATACAATGGAGATATATGGGCTAATTGATAATACAACTGGAGAAATTTGGACCTGGTTGAGGGCAAAACCCAGAGAACAGTCATTTAATGATTCACTGTCAATTGATTGGAAAGGAAAATTAGTGAAGTGTCTCAGATCTCTTTTTGCCTCTTTGCTGGCAACATTTTTGTCAATGACTTAGGTGAATGCAGAGGTGATATGTTTATCAAAATGGCAGATTGCATGGTATTTAGGGGGACTGAGTCAAACATACACAAAAAAAAAAATCTTGACAAGCTCAAACAATGGACTAAATCAAATAAGATGAAATTTAGAAGGGGTGAATCTAAAACACTTGAATTCCAAAAATTAACATCACAAATAAAGGATGGATAGGCAACTATTAATATGAAAAAAAAAGTTTGGAGGTTTCAGTAGATTGCAATCTCAATATAAGTCAACAGTGTAATATGGCAGCCCCAAAGCTACCACTTTGGTTAGCCACGTTAATGTAGTCATGGTGTGAGGAATAAGAGAGGAAATATTTTAGCTCTATGTTTGCTCAACCAGGCTACATTTTAGTAAGACATGGCTAAGCTGTATTGTGTCCAGAAGAGGACATCCAGAGTAGCTAGAGGATTAGAGAACATGGTATAGAAGAATTGATTGAAGGAATGGATCATATTTAAGACAGAGAAATATTTTCAAATTATCTCACATATTTTCAAGTCTTTCGCTTGTTTATGACTTGAAAGTTTTGAGATCATATGAAAGAGATATTAGAAGTTTTGTTTGGCTGTAGAGGATTAAATTAGGAGTGATGGATAAAATGGCAGAGAAGCTGATTTAGGTTTAATGTAAAGGAAAAACTCTTAACAAGTATAGCTATCCAAGAATGGAATGGGCCACATTAGAAGATAATAGGATCCCCCTAAGAAGCAGTTAAGTGGCAAAGTGGATAGACCCCTGATCTAGAGTCAGGGAGATCCAAGTTCAAATCTGGCCTCATACTCTTACTAGCTGTGTGATCCTGGCATTAGATACTAACAAGTCACTTAGTCTATGTTTGCTTCTGTAACCTCAATTTAAAATGAGAATAAAAATACTATACACCTCCTAGGCTTGTTGGGAGGATCAAAAGAGATAATATTGGTTTAGTATCTGGCACATAGTAGACCATAATAAATAAATGCTTGATTTCTTACTTCTCTTCAAATCTTCAAACAGCACCTAAAGACCCATTTGTTAAGGCTGTTGTAAGAACAAATTCCTGTTCAAATATCTGTTGGATTAGATGGCATTTGAGATTCCAGTTCTACTTGAAGATATGTAGGACCACCTTCCAAGCTATAGCTTGTCAGTGTCCTTCATAAAATGTGACACCATGTAGAGAGAAGCATAGGTATGATTAGTAGGGGAAGGAGATTGTATTTGACATCGCTATTATCCCAACAGCAATCCTCTATTAGCTGAGTTTTAGTTTTCTACTTAAGTAAGGACCAGCCCATCTTTATTGGGCCAGTCTATCTAGTGAACTAAGTTTGTTTAGTAGCCATTATGACTAATTATTATGTTACTCACATTCTCATTAGAGTAGAAATAGTCAATAAGAAAGCAGTACACAAACTGAAAGCTTCTTACACTCCATCTTTCACCTGGCCTAGTGAACTTTTCAAAATGCACAGAGAGTCTGCTTTCCATTATTAATGCCAATGTGGGGCTGCTTTGTGAAAGAAAATGTAAATAAGCCAATAATCCAAATTTTAACTTGGGAATGTTGGAACAGTACCTTGTGTACACAACATGTTTAGTTGCTGTTTTCTCAACTGAAATTGACTTTAGGTTTTTTTTCTGCAAGCAAATTTATCTTTCTATGATTATGCTTTGCCTAGCTAATATTTAATTTTGTTTTTCAATCTCTGGAGATCTCTTAGTTCATTGTTGGAAGACAAAGCGTAGAGTCATAATCCACAAAGTGAATAAGTATTGATAGGGACTGAATGGGCATCTGCACACTAACCCAAATATGTATGTATATGGAGACTAAATTTGTCTAAGGAAAGCCTCTGTTTCCAGGTGATGATCATTCTTAATGATCTCTCCCTTCTTTTTGGCAGTGGCACTTACAAGGTGAGCAAGAAACAGGCAAAGGTATGTCCAAAAGAAGGTTCTTCAGGGATCCTTGCTGGTACCTTTCTTTTCTAATTTTGTCTCTAATTTTTGTCTTAATAGACAACTATTAAGTATATGAGGCTGGATTTGAACTCTTATTTTCTGAATTCTAAGTCCTGTGCTCTATTTATTGTGCCACCTAGTTGCCTACTACTAGCTCCTTCTTGCTGATTTTATTATTGTTGAGTTATTTTAGTCATTTCTGACTCTGTGACCCCAGTGGAGGTTTTCCTGGCAAAAATACTGGAGTGGCTTACCATTTCCTTCTCCATGTCTTTTTTATGGATGAGGGAACTGAGACAAAAAGGATTAAGTGACTTGTCCAGGGTCACATAGCTAATAAGCGTCAGAGACTGGGTTTTTTATTCAGGTCTTCCTGACTTAAGATTTAGCACACTAGCCACTGTGTCACCTCGCTGCCCCCCTTTTTTTGCTAAGCTTCTAGTCTGAAATCTTCAGTCTTCAAATAGAAACTTCCTTCTATACAGCCACCAGAACCCTGATGTTAGGGATTCATTCTTCACCATATGATACTCAGTGCCTCTTGGAGGGAGTTCTTTCTCTTTTTTTTAGCTCTATTTCATTAATAAGTATGTGAGTAGCTAGCATGGTTCATGAAAGGCATGCTTAGTAATATACTATAGGATGATTAGTATGTGAATATAATAGCTAAAGTACTGATTCTATATCTCAAACAAAACTTTTTGCCCCTCTAAGCACTCTGATGTCATGACCAGAAAATATTTCAAGTATATCATAATAATCAGTGACATTTATATAGCATTGTGAAGTTAAAATAAACAGTACTCTTCATAAGTTCTTTCATTTGGACCAACTAACTAATAATTAGTATTAATCCCCATTTTATAGATAAAGAAACTGAGTCTCAAACCACTGAATTTGTTTTGCATAACTATGTATATTCACTATAAATGTTTTGGTTTTCTATTTTTCCCCTATAGTGGTGAAAGAAGGGAAAGTAAATCAAATTTTTGTTCACTGAAAAAAAAATTTAATTTAAAAATAATGAACTGAGTCCCAAAGAACTACAGTGATGTGGTCATATAGCTAGTGAGGACCAGAGGCATATTTTGAGCATGGGTCTCCTGGATGCCAAATACTTTATCCATTTATCATCCACCCTTCCTATGTCATAATAGGAACAAGGGATAACAGACTGACGATCTGAGCGATGCATCAGTAACAATGAAATAAAGATTTTCAACACATTAGGTAGATTCCCTATGGAGGTTTTACAGAGAGACACAGACAAGAGCCTCACAGAACAAGAACATATAGATAAATTTTTCTCTTTTTTCCCCAAGGGAAAGGAGTTAGGAAGGGGAGTAAGAGGGTAGCAACAAAAAAAAAAAAAAAGAAAAAGAAAGAAAGAAAGAAAAGAGAATCATTGTGGCATCTTTTGAAATTACATAGAAGAGAACAGAAGAGAGGCCAGAATAAAATCACATGTGAGCAGGATAGCTTGGAAAGCTACAGGTTGAATTTGTTACATATTTAAGAAGAAAAGTTATACTGAACATGTACCTGCAGTTTCAATATATATATATAAGTAATATAAATAAATTGCCCATTTTATTTGTTGTTTGTTAAATTCAAAATAAAATAATTGTTTAAAAATAAGTACAGAGAGGTTGTGATCAGCACCAATGGAGTAAGTACATACATCAATGAAATAAATCACAGATTCATCAGAATAAATTTCAAACACAATGCACTTAACTTCTAATTCCCCCTGTGCATGATTGCAGCTGAAAAGACCAATGCACAATCATTTAACCCTGCAGTATTGCCCTGACTTGCATATTTAGTCCATCGTCTTTGAGCCCTGTCCTTAAATAAAGTGAGTCCTATAGTAATCCAGATGGTGTTGGGCAGGTGTTCATTAAATCAGCATGTGTAGGCTCATGTCACACTGGGCCTTGGGCGGCAGTACAATGGGGGAGACTAGAAGAAGCTCAAAGCAAGAACACAGCTTGATACAGAGGGTCTAGCAGATATTGAGGTCCTATACTGTCAAGAAATATTGGCCAGATACTATGGGAAAGGACATAGGAGTATTCTAGGTCCAAAGCCTAGAGCCAGGTTAAGCAATTCATAGAGATGGCTAGAAACAGAACAGTTTCTAAATAAACAGAGATGGTTCAGTATAATCAGAAGAGATCAGGACAGTAGCAGATTCAACCAATTAGCCACTGGGAGTCAGAAAACAGAAGACATTTGATGTGGCCAGAGCAGATTCCATGGAGAGGAGATGCAGCAGAGTTGAATTTTGCTTGCTCCAGAACTGCTGTAGCCATCTGCCTTTCAAGTCTGCCTCCCTTATCTAGGGCTGATGAGGATCAGCCAGTACTGATAAATTTAGCACAGACAAGAGAGAACAGATAGGTTCCAAGGAGGGCTGGCCAGAAGCAGTGTCCCGGAGTCCAACACAGATAGGCAGGTCTGTACACATAACACAACGTAATTATAACCACTGATCCCAGGCAGAAAATGTCTGTTCTGATTTTATGCACTCAGCACAGTGTAATAAAGCCAGGAGTACAGGTTTGTCCTTCAAATCCACAGAGGCAAAAGAGGAGGGTTTGTCTTCTGGGAGCTCTAACATGATGCTGTCTTCAGGGTGAAACAATTTATAGAATCAAAGATAACTGGATAATTGGACAAGAGTGTAAGAAGTTGGGAGAAAGGGAAAGAAGTAGCAAGAAAGAAGGTATAATGATCCAAGATGTTACAAGGAATTTTTTTTTGGTATGGTTATTGGAAAGGTCAGAAATCTGAGAAAGAATGGATAACTAGGTTGCAAAAAAAAAAAAAAAAAAACTTAATTCAGTAGAGAAATATTTTTCAACAAATGCCTTATAATGAGAATGAGGTTGAGAGAGGAAGAGGAGAAAAAAAGGTAAAATTTTAAATATTTTTGCCACTCTTACCCAGGGCTGAGCTCTCCTAACTAGTGGGGCAGTGAGAGAAAATTCACCTAAGTCACGATACCTAGATGGCCTCAGATCACACTTCATAGGCACCTGGGACACCTCATCATCTGCCCTGATATCACACACACACACACCACACACACACACACACACACACACACACACACTCCAGGGGAGTACCCCCTGGCAAATGCCCCCATTTTTGAGATTAAATCTATATTTTCATTAGTCCCACCTGCTCTACAAGTTAAGCTCTTGCCTGAGAGGTTTGGTGACTTGCCCAGGATGACACAGCCCATCTGAAGAGTCAGGGCTTGAAGCTGAGTCTTCACATCCATGTTAGCTCTCTATTCCCTGTGCCAATTTTTGCCATACATAGTCCTATCTTCCCACTAAATCTCTTCCCAGTACCTGTAAACAGAGGGGCAATACCAAACTCATCCACCAGAATGAGTGACAATGTGAGAAAAGTTATTTAAGTCAACAATTCAATAAAATAGAAAGGGGAAAAATACACTAATATTATATATTATCTAGTCTTCAGGATTTTTCTAGCCCTTAAAAGCTTCTCTTTCCCTGATGTACATATGGATATACAACCCATGATATTCTCATTATTTTTCTTTTTTAAGCAAAAATAATTACTTAAATAATAGTATAGTATTTCACTTCTCTTGGTCTCGGTTCCTTTTTTTATCTACTTCTGTACTACCATCCACAGGACCTCCTAGAATTACCTTCGGCTTTGGAGGTCTCAAAATTAATGCCATGCTTTAGGAACAGCCATGGGTCTTTGTAAACAATTTCATCCCCATCCTATGAAGAAAAGTGTTTAACAACTCCTTGAGGTCCCACCCCACCCCATATCCTCAGTTCTGATTCACAAACTTCCCTGTAAAGAGATTCCTATTCCCTATTGAAAAAGCCTCAGAATCCTGTAAATAACAAGAAAGAAGGAAGTAAAAAAATGTCCCTTTAATAAGAGTTCTATTGACCTCAATAGGGGGCCTTATGCCATCACCTTCTCTTTTCCACCTCATCCTTCCATGGCTTGACCATTAAATTTAAACAATGTTGATTTAATTATGTGCAAATTAGAAGTTTCCCTCATTTGAGAAAGATTCCCACGTGTAGTACAAGGAATAACAACCAATTAAGACAGCTACAATTCATAGTTTTGGCTACCGGCAGACTTGGATCAGGCAGATTTAGATTTGCCTAAATTCTGAAAAGCTTCCTTTCATCCAATGTCCTACTCACCTGGATTTGACCATGCATTTTACTATATTGAATAAGTAAAATTGTAAACTATTTTATTTTTCATAAAAGATCTAATTTGAGGCAAACCTAAATATGTTCAGTTACTAATTTATATGTTTTACTCATCAAATGTAAATGTTTAAGTATCTTTGCTTTTCATCACAATTGAAATTTTTACAAAATTTCTACAAAACTCTATAAAGTTTGCTATCTTTGCCCAAACCTGGGGTAGGCAGTTTTATAAAATTCCTAATCTTAAAATAGAAAAGATTATATATATTTAAAAAATAATAATTTGGCACAAATGAAACAGTTCTGTACAATTTGTTGTTTCCTCAAACCTAGATGAACAAATACTAATATATCTATTTTTAATACCTACATTATCAGGAGGCCACTTATATGGCAATATAGAAAATAGCATGAAGCAGAAAGTGATAATAATTGCAATTGTTGTTGTTATTTTAAATGACCTTTTAGCTGCCCAAATAGAGACACAAACTCTATGCAATAAAGCCCATGCACTAGAGGCAACTAGTGGAATGAGAAGCCTGACTTCAGAGTGTAGCAGACTTAATTCAAACCCTGCCTGTGCCACAAACTGCCTGAGACCATAGGCAAGCCCCTTAATCACTCAATTGCTCTAGGTAGATCTTCTAGACATAAGTTTTAAGTTATAGAGGAGTTGCTAATCTTCCTAAGTAGAGAGTTTCTTGGGTGAACCCAAGAGAAGTTAAGATAAATCCTCCCCCTCAAAAATAAAAGTCCATTCATTTTAATAGCAAAAATGGGCAAAAGTTGATCCCTTTGGGTCCACCCCTGCCCACACCTCCAGTCCTATTGACGTAATTAATCATATTGAGTAAGTGGCAAGATAACCATGGTAACAATGTCAATATATTAAACTGGGCATAAAAAAGATAGAAACAGGATTCTGGGAAGATCGTGGAGTAGGTCAGAGAATTTTCTGCTCTCCAAATTTCCTCCACAAAAAATGACAGAACAGTCTCAGTGCAGCAGAAATGAACACAGGGGTAAAGCAGTTGTCTTCCTAAGACAATCAGAATCAATTATATCGAATCCTCTCTTTTGATCTCCAGGAAAAACCTAACCTCCAGGGGCAGAGATTGGGTCTGATGGGCATAATGAACAAACAACAAGCTCTGGGGGCCATTGGGTTGAGAGGCAGCCTCAGGCTTAGAAGCTTTCATTTTGAAGACAGTGTGGGTGTCTGTTGGCTAAATAGGAGAAGATTGATGGAGTTTCTAATATCGAAGAACTCCAAGTGCAGCTTTGCTGACCAGACCTATCCTGGCTGTGGCTGCAAGGAGAAGGAGCTGGCACACATTTGGTGATTGCGGTAGTGAGGGATAGAGACCCTGTGGTTTGTGGGCATTTGCAGGAGAGCAGAGTCCCTGCTTTCAGTTTAGGGGCAGAGGACAGGTATAGTTTACAGCCACGGGAGGGACCACAGAGAGCAAGCTCATTTATAGAACAGTGTGGCTGGGGATCCCTAGCCATGGCTTAGGAATAGAGAGGAGAGTTCAAGGTTGGTCCCTGAGGCAAGGTAGCAAATAGAAGAAAAACAGAGGAATGAGAGAGATAGAATAAGATAAATAATAAACAAATAGAATAAGAAGAATAGTGAGGAAAAACAGAAAAGAGGAAAATACATAATAAATAGTCATGCCTTAGACTGTGAATGGGATAAATTTACTCATAAAACAAAAACGGATAGCAGAAAATTTTGAATTCAACAATATGTTGTTTTCAGAAAACATAAAAATGAGAGATACACACAAAATGAAATAAAGTAAAAGAGTAGAATTTATTGCTTTTTTTAAAAGCAGGGATAGTAATCATGATCTCAAAGTTAAAGTTAAAATTGATTTAATCAAAAGTGAGAAATAGAGAAAGTAATGTATGTGCCAGCAATGTTGTTCAGTATTATTTTAGACCACTTAAAATATCTAGAAGAATAAAATACCTGTGAATACACTTCCAAAGCAGATACAATAACTACATGATATAAAAGTAAAACATTATACAAATACACTTAGATCTAAATAATCATGGGTAGGTAAAGCCAATATAAATTTTTAAATGAAAATTTTACCTAACTAATCTATTTATTCAATGCTAGCCCAGTTAGAAAAAAATAGTAACAAATTTCATTTGGAAGAACAAAAAAATCAAGAACTTCAAAGAAACTAAGGGAAAAAGATGTAAAGGAAGTAGATTCAGTAGTATCAGACCTTAAACTATATTATAAGAAAAAGCATTTTGTTAAAGTGTAAAAAAGATAATTTCACTTATTTTAAATTAAAATTTTTCTTGTGTAAATAAAACCTATGTATCCAAGAATAAAAGAAACACAAGAAATTGGGGGGAAACTCATATCTCTCAAATATGATGTCATTGGGTTAGAATTCTGCTGTACTGTAGAAAATGATGAGCCTGTTTGATTTAGAAAAACATGGACCTATGAAAAAAGATGCTATCCACTTTCAGAGAAACAGATGATAGATGGAAATAAACATAAGACAGTCTTAAATATGTGTGTTTATGTGTATGTTTATTGGTATCTATATGTATGTATAACCACGTTTAATTCTGGCCTTCTTTAGAGTGGAAGGGGGGGGGGGGAGAAAAAAAAGTTACCTGCACAGCAGAGAATAAAAGAAAACCAACAATGAAGCAAAAAAACAAAAACAAACAAACAACAACATCAACAAAAAAAACAAAAACAAAAAAAACTGGGAAACTTTGAAAACAATATGTAGTATTTATTATGTAGGTTTTCTTGAAACTGAGATTATATTCTCTCATTTTTTGTGGAGGAAATTTGGAGAGTTGAAAATTCTCTAACCTACTCCACGATCTTCCCAGAATCCTGTCTCTATCTTTTTTATGCCCAGTTTAACATATTGATACTGTTACTATGGTTATCTTGCCACTTACTCAATATGATTAATTACATCAATAGGACTGGAGGTGTGGGCAGGGGTGGACCCAAAGGGATCAACTTCTATCCACTTACTCTATTAAAATGAATGGACTTGGGGGGGAGGGGGTGGAAGGTCCAAATCTTAAGTGTGTGAAACTTTCTACTTATGAAGATTAGCAACTTCTCTATGACTCAAATTTCTTGTAATTTTTTGTTTTATATCGAATCCTCTCTTTTGATCTCCAGGAAAAACCTAACCTCCAGGGGCAGAGATTGGGTCTGATGGGCATAATGAACAAACAACAAGCTCTGGGGGCCATTGGGTTGAGAGGCAGCCTCAGGCTTAGAAGCTTTCATTTTGAAGACAGTGTGGGTGTCTGTTGGCTAAATAGGAGAAGATTGATGGAGTTTCTAATATCGAAGAACTCCAAGTGCAGCTTAGCTGACCAGACCTATCCTGGCTGTGGCTGCAAGGAGAAGGAGTTGGCACACATTTGGTGATTGCGGTAGTGAGGGATAGAGACCCTGTGGTTTGTGGGCATTTGCAGGAGAGCAGAGTCCCTGCTTTCAGTTTAGGGGCAGAGGACAGGTATAGTTTACAGCCACGGGAGGGACCACAGAGAGCAAGCTCATTTATAGAACAGTGTGGCTGGGGATCCCTAGCCATGGCTTAGGAATAGAGAGGAGAGTTCAAGGTTGGTCCCTGAGGCAAGGTAGCAAATAGAAGAAAAACAGAGGAATGAGAGAGATAGAATAAGATAAATAATAAATAAATAGAATAAGAAGAATAGTGAGGAAAAACAGAAAAGAGGAAAATACATAATAAATAGTCATGTCTTAGACTATGAATGGGATAAATTTACTCATAAAACAAAAACGGATAGCAGAAAATTTTGAATTCAACAATATGTTGTTTTCAGAAAACATAAAAATGAGAGATACACACAAAATGAAATAAAGTAAAAGAGTAGAATTTATTGCTTTTTTTTAAAGCAGGGATAGTAATCATGATCTCAAAGTTAAAGTTAAAATTGATTTAATCAAAAGTGAGAAATAGAGAAAGTAATGTATGTGCCAGCAATGTTGTTCAGTATTATTTTAGACCACTTAAAATATCTAGAAGAATAAAATACCTGTGAATACACTGCCAAAGCAGATACAATAACTATATGATATAAAAGTAAAACATTATACAAATACACTTAGATCTAAATAATCATGGGTAGGTAAAGCCAATATAAATTTCTAAATGACAATTTTACCTAACTAATCTATTTATTCAATGCTAGCCCAGTTAGAAAAAAATAGTAACAAATTTCATTTGGAAGAGCAAAAAAATCAAGAACTTCAAAGAAACTAAAAAGAAAATCAAAGAAACTAAGGGAAAAAGATGTAAAGGAAGTAGATTCAGTAGTATCAGACCTTAAACTATATTATAAGAAAAAGCATTTTGTTAAAGTGTAAAAAAGATAATTTCATTTATTTTAAATTAAATTTTTTCTTGTGTAAATAAAACCTATGTATCCAAGAATAAAAGAAACGCAAGAAATTGGGGGGAAACTTTCATATCTCTCAAATATGATGTCATTGGGTTAGAATTCTGCTGTACTGTAGAAAATGATGAGCCTGTTTGATTTAGAAAAACATGAAAAGACTTGGACCTATGAAAAAAGATGCTATCCACTTTCAGAGAAACAGATGATAGATGGAAATAAACATAAGACAGTCTTAAATATGTGTGTTTATGTGTATGTTTATTGGTATCTATATGTATGTATAACCACGTTTAATTCTGGCCTTCTTTAGAATGGAAGGAGGGGGTGGGGGGGGGGAGAAAAAAAAGTTACCTGCACAGCAGAGAATAAAAGAAAACCAACAATGAAGCAAAAAAACAAAAACAAACAAACAACAACATCAAAAAAAAAAAAAAACTGGGAAACTTTGAAAACAATATGTAGTATTTATTATGTAGGTTTTCTTGAAACTGAGATTATATTCTCTCATTTTTTGTGGAGGAAATTTGGAGAGTTGAAAATTCTCTAACCTACTCCACGATCTTCCCAGAATCCTGTCTCTATCTTTTTTATGCCCAGTTTAACATATTGATACTGTTACTATGGTTATCTTGCCACTTACTCAATATGATTAATTACATCAATAGGACTGGAGGTGTGGGCAGGGGTGGACCCAAAGGGATCAACTTCTATCCACTTACTCTATTAAAATGAATGGACTTGGGGGGGAGGGGTGTGTGGAAGGTCCAAATCTTAAGTGTGTGAAACTTTCTACTTATGAAGATTAGCTACTTCTCTATAACTCAAATTTCTTGTAATTTTTTGTTTTATATCGAATTCTCTCTTTTGATCTCCTATGTACATAGCAATGGTTTTTTTCTTTTCTCGTTTTGTATTTAAGTATAAAACTTTAAATATTTACCAAAAAAGTCATACGTATATGTATATATGTGTGTGAATGAAGTGAAGAGAAAACTAGCCTTTACCATCAAGAGCCAAATTGCAGAGGAGATCAGAGCTCAGAAGCTAAGAGACCTTCCTGGCACCCAGGAGGGAACAGTGTGAGGAATATCACAAGCAGAGAAAAAACATCAGGATCTGATGTACTTATTGTGATTAGAATCAGATTAAATAGTATTTGGGAAATATTTAATAAAATATATAAAAATATAATATAGCATAGATGTTAATTTCTGTTTTTTTTTTAAATCAACATGCTACCATACGTATCTGTTTCTATTTAAGTTTGATCACTGCTTTAAGTTTTTGCCCATTCTTCCCACAAATGCTTATATTTGTGGGAGAGTATATCCCAGATTTATGAGGATATATTACAGTTATTATTCTTATACCATTTTAATAAATGCCTTTGTTTTGAGCTAATTATATCTACTGGCTATTAAAGTAAGATCACTACCTGGTCTTTCTTTTAGTAGTATAGACACAGAGTACTTTTAAACTTAAGAACAGTCAACTCCCTTCTCCTTTCTGAACCCCCTTATCTCCCCTAAGTCCATCTGCAAATTTGGTAGTGTGAGAAACAAATTTATGAGATACTCTAGAAAAGGACTTCTTGAACTTTTTCTACTTGTGCGTGACCCTTTTTCACCTGTGAAATTTTAACTCTGCCCTGGTTATATAAGTATATAAAAATAGGTATACAGATCAAACATTTGCTGATAATAAATCATAAAAAATTTTATTTTAAAACAATTCTTTGCTATACATATAATTCTACCGTCTATTAAAGACAAAGGAAATTTGCATACTAATGACATAGGTGTTCTTGTTTATTTTTCCATAAAGAATTAAATTGTTTCCCCCTGAGGCAATTGGGGTTAAGTGACTTGTCCAGGGTCACATAGCTAGGACACATTAAGTGTCTGAGACCAGTTTTAAACTCAGGTCCTCCTGACTTCAGGGCTGGTGCTCTATCCACTGCAGCACCTAGCTGCCCCCAAGAATTAAATCTTGATGGAATATTGATCCCTTTTACTGTTACCAAATTTTTCACAACCCTCACATGACCCATATAGTTGCAAGTCATAATTTAAGAAGCTTTGCTCTAGAGTAGTACCTCCTCTCCTTTTAGGAGAGCTCAGCTTTCAGTTAGAATCCATTTACTCTCATTTTTGGTACAATTGTGATTAGGTTCATCTGTTTTCTCAAGCAACATCAAATTGGAAGCAACAAATTGAAACTAAGATAGAAGGAAGCCTTACAATTAGAAATCAGCATGCTCCCAAGACAAGTGTCAAGAAATAACCTGATACTGATAATCAAAAAAAGGTTAGATTTTGTTTCCCCGCACATCCTTTGGGAAGTCAGGAAAGTGAGTAGCAGAAAATTTTAAATGAAAATAGTAAAAATAGTAACACTCTGGGCACTTAACAAAGAAACTATTTAGAAAATCCTCTTTGTTGAACAATCCCTTCTTTGCTAAGTACAAAATCAATGGGTGATATGTTGGGGATAGTTCTTGATTGTCTGAGTATGTCTACTTAAACCTGCTTCCTGAAGTTGCCCAAGATAAGCTCCCAGGCACCTCAGAATGCCTTTTTAAAAGAGATGACTCAAAAGAGAATATGCTACAAATTACCAATCAGTGGCAATGGAGGAGGGTTTTTTTTGTGCGATTTTATGTTTGCCACTAGTAAACCCACAAAATAAGCCAAAGGTTCTTTTAAAAAATTATAATGATAATGCTTCATCTACTTGGAGCAGCTTCTCTTCCTGAAGGTAAGATTGTTTGTGGTTATTATGCACTGAGCACCAGTGGTGTACTTGGCACTGTATAGTACATGCAAAGATAGTCTTTGCCCAGGGGGCACACCCCCCCCCCCAAGCAACCTAGGAAATTTGTTTTTAAACAAATTGAGTTTTTCCTTCTGGCCATTCAAGACTGCTGGATGGATTTTTAAACTGATTTGTTATGGAAAAGAGAACTATGAACACTGCCAGCTGTGGGCCTCTTCCATAATAATTTTTGATCTCCAGATTGATTTCCTTCATATTTAACCAGAGGCAGGGCTTTGACAGTATCTCAACATGGCTCCTAAGACAACTGTGGGCAAAATATGAGGTTCTATACTGGAAAGCCAAAGCAGAAATCTGCTGGTGACATGCTTTGGGGAAAGTTAAGACCTAAGGTGATATATAATATAAAAGAAAGCAGGACTTGGATACTCAAGCCCAAATCCCAGTTCTGCCAATTATTCATTTTATGATTTCAGGCAACCATTTCATCTCTGTGGAATTCCATTTCCTTGTCTGTAAAATAATTGAGTTGGTTTGGGAAATCCAGAGTTAAGAGGCTTAATATGGATGGTTAAATCAACAAAACTGACTGAAAAAAAAATGATTATTCAGGAGAACCAAGAGAAAACAGTGTCATGGAACCCAAAGAGGAGACAGACTATATGAGGATGGGCGATCCATGGAGTCAATTGCAGCAGATAGGTAGAGAAGGTTGAGGACTGAAAAAGGACCCTCAGATATAACAATTAAGAGATCTTTGGCAACTTTGAAGAGAGCCGTTTCAGTCGAGTGCTGAGGAATACAAGGATTACCTAGCAGCAGTAAGAGCTCAGTTCCTTCAGGTCCATTTAGCAGCATGTGAGTAGGAGCAGAAAAACAGGTGGTGGGAGAAAACTACAACTGGATTTGATAAGGATAAAAAAGAGGATGAGGAATTCTAGAGTAGAGAACAGTATGGAATTCAATTTATTAACTACAGAATTTACAAAAGGGAAATGAAGTCAGAACATGGGTGATGACTTGAAAAAGTACTGAGAGACTGACAGACAGAAGATAAGGACAAGAGCAAAAAAGTAGGTTTAGGAGAAGTAAAGCAATAGGAGGGATGCAGTGGTAAAAAGTTATGATCAAATAGATTTAACAGGGGTCATCAAACTACGGCCCTAGGGCCAGATGCAGCAGCTAAGGATGTTTATCCCCCTCATCCAGAACTATGAAGTTTCTTTATTTAAAGGCCCACAAAACAAAGGGTTTTTTTTTTTTGTTTTTGTTTTTGTTTTTTTTTTTTTTTACTATACTCCGGCCCTCCAACAGTCTGAGGGACAGTGAACTGGCCCCCTATTTTAAAAGTTTGAGGACCCCTGAAATAGGTCAGTTGTTGACCAAAGAAGTGATAGGAAACAGAAAGGGTTATCCTCTCTTCCTCAAAGGGTTGAAGAGAAAGTAAGACAGGAAGCAGAAGCACTGAGTGAAAACAGCAACAGGAAGAAAAAAAAATAAGGAGGTGTGATAAAAATAATCATTAAGGTCTCTTCTGGAATACAATGTGATATTCTAGAAAGAGAACTGACTTTAAAGTCAAGTGATGTGGATTTGTTAAAGAAATCACTTTACTGTTCTGGGCCTGTAAAAAGGGGATAATAAGCATCATACTACCTCCTCGAAAGGTTTTTATGAGGAAGATGCTTTGTAAACCTGAAAATGCTTTATAAATGTGAGTTGTTTTAGCTCTAAATTCTATGAAACCTTTGCTCATGCACATAAGACAGTTAATATATTGGCTATAATCTATTTTGGCTAAAGAAAAACTCAAGCCAATCTCAATATTGTTATTGTTGAGCTAGTAAAAGACAAACTAAAGGACCAGATTGCATTCTGAAAATTTGTAGGTTAGGATGGACAGATGGGTCTGGATATGGCCATAAGATATAACAGAATGGTCTTTGAGTGCTTAGCAGGTCTCAGTTTGACATAAGTTGTAGCCACTACATACTGATTCACAAAATCTTTTAATCATATAACTGAAGAAATAGAAAGGATCTTAGTGATCATGTGATCTAACTCACTCTTGAGCAGGGATCTTCTCTGCAATATTCCCAACAAGTGGTTATACAGTTTCTGTATTCTACTTCCTTGATCAAAAATTCTTAACATTCTCTCTGACCATAGAATCCCTCATTGCTCATTGATTAATTGAAGCTCATCTCTTACAAAAACCCAGATCTAGATCATTCTCTCTACCTGCCTTCTCTTACTACTCACATACTGCTGAATGAGCCTGGAGGAAGTCACACAACTGTGTCAAATGGATATTCTACCAATTTGATCCTAGAGTCAGTGGAGTTTATTGAATAGCTAAGTGACACAGGAAGACCTATACTTTAGGAAACTCCCTTTGGCACCTGGGTGGAGGATGGATTAGAGCACAGGGAAACATGGAACAGAGACACCAATTAGAAGGCTATTGCTACCGTTCAGGTGAGAGGTGGTGAGGATCTGAACTAAGGGCAGTAGCTGTGTCAGTGAATAGGAGACATGTACAAGAAATGTTGTGAAGGTAGATATAACAAGATTTGGAGTCTGTTTTTATTATGTGTGTACCTAGTCTGTATATACTTATATTTATACCTGATATCCCCCCCCAAAAAAAGTAAACTCCTCAAAAAGAGAGATGAAATTTTTTTGGATATATTTATATCTCCATCATCTAACAGTACCTGACACATTCTAGTAGCTTAATAAATGTGTGTTTATTGGCTAACCTCTAGGGGTGAAGATTTACCTCTCTAAAAGGATGCCATTTCATTTTTGATGGCTCTAATCATAAACAAGATTTTATTTCTATTGATCCAATATCTGCCAGCCTGATAACTCCAGTGGAATGTAAGCTTTCTGGGGATGTCTGATGTCTTTGGATCTCCAGTGTCATTTCTCTGCCTTTTCCCATATTTGAAGACAACCAAAGACTCTAAGACTTCTCTCTACTAAAAAGACATACTAGAAAGCCTCAGTTCTTTCAGCCTTTATTAATTTTCCCATAAATTGTGTGACTATCTTTTTAAACTCAAGATTCTTAAACACTGGTACTAGACTCTTTTGATAGCAAGGTCTATCACTTGTCAGTTTGTTTGTTTTTTTAATGTGTCATGGTTCTGACTACTCTTGTCATCCTGGTGTCTCTGAATGCACACAATGGCCAGACTGATCACAGTATTCCAGATGTGTCCTAAGCAACAAGAAATATAATCAGGTTTCTACCTCCTTTATTTTAGACACTGGTCTCTTCATGAAGACTAAGATTATGCTAGCTTTTTCGGTCTCCTCCTGAAACAATTGACATATGGAGCTTTCAGTCCATTAAAATCTCAAGTCTTTTTCATATAAATTGCTTCCTATGCACATCTACACTTGTATAGGCGATGTTTTAATCCACCTACGGATTTATATTTATCCTTATTAAATTTCATCATTAGCTTCAGGCATATTAACATATGCTATTCTAGACTTTCTTTGGGGATTTCCAAGTTTTTTATTATCTAATCTATTAGCTATCTCTCCTAGCTTTGTGTCCAAATTTGGTAAGTATGCCATGTGTGTCACTAAAAAAAATTCTGAAGAGAATATAACCAAAGACAGTGGTATAGCAATGTTCTAGAAACCTTACCATTTCAAATTGCTAAATCTAGGAAGATGGAAGCAACAATAGAAATTGAGAAGTTCAGGACAATTTTGGAAGAAAAGATGATCTTAGTTTAGGCTATGTTGAGTCTATGATACAATCAACACATCCAGTGATAGTTGTTCAGCAGGCAGAGACTGAGAGATAGGGGAATGGGAGAGGGTATGGAAATAGGAATTTTAAAAATTTCTACCTTCTATCCTGAAGCCATAGGATTAGATAAGATCATGAGGAAAGAAAAGTACAGAGGAAGAAAGGAAGAGGACCAAAAACAGAATCTTGGAGGGGACAAATATCTATACTTAATGAACAAGGATACAAGGAAGAGTAAAGTAAGGTAACCAATTAGGAGCAGAGAGGTGTTATCAAGAAAGAATAAAGTGTCATTGAAGTCAAGAGAGAAAAAAACCATCAAGAAAGGCCAGTGTAATTGGTTATAGGAAGATCACTAGAGATCCTGAAGGAAGTTCTTACAATGGAGTGATAGGGATAGAAGAAAGATTTATGATTTTTTAAGGGATTTATAAGGGAGCAGAGAATATGAATTACTCTTTTTGAGAGCCTAACAGTGAAAGAGAGGACAAATGTACAAGGTTGCTTGGTGAATGGAAGGATTTTGTTTGTTTTTTAAGAATAAAAGAGATCTAAGGCCACTCCTGCCTTGAATACTGCAGATTACCTAATAGCTTCTAGTTCTATTAAAAAACAATAAATGTTGATTGAATGAACATTCATTTGACTCCTCCATCAGATTGTGAATTCCTTGAGAGCAAAAATTCTTTTTTGCAGAGATATATATATGCATATACATATAAACATACATACATATCTACACATACATACATGCAGACACATTTGTGTATATCACTTAATAAATGCTTTTGGGTTGGACTTTTGGTTTATTTAGTATCACTTAATGAAACGATTCTGAACCAAATAGGATGTGGATAACAAACTAGCAAAAGGTGACCGAATATGAAGAACCTGGGGAAAACAGTGTTATTAGAGCTGAAAAAAGAGAAAATATCCAGGAAAAAAAAAAAAAGGAGGGGAGGGGTGTTCAACAGTGTCACAAGCTGTAAAAAGGACACAAAGAACAAAGACTGAGGAAAAGATTGAGATTTAACCATTAAGAGATTATTGATAACTTAATAGTTTAAGTAGTTTGTGTGTGTATATGTGTATGTATGCATGTATATATGTGTGTGTATGTTTGTGTATTGTTTGTACATAGTTGTTTTCATATTGTCTCTCTTAGACTTATGCCTCAGCCGCAGGCTTGGGATCTGCATTTGTTTTGTCCAAACTCAATATGTTCAAGTCTCAGCTAAAATCTTATCCTCAATAAGCAGCCATTCCTGATCCTCTTTAGGGCTGTATAAATATAGGTATGTAGATATGTCTGTATGTATGTGTGTATATATGTACATGTATGTGTGTATGTATGAGGTATGTCTGCCCCAAGCATGTGAAGACTTCCCCCTGGAAGAGTGGATAAGAAAAATTTGTTCAAAAGTCTATGAAGCAGTGGATATGGAACACTTAGAGCTTGGTTAGATACCAAAGATGCCATGCTCATCCGCTGTATCCCAGGCCATTACTTATCATCTGGACTTCTGTCTTGCCACTGGAAGAGTGAAACTTTGGACAATTTTACCTTATTTCAATCAAATTCACACTCAAGTCATCATCCCATGGTTTCATGGGTCCTCTTCTAAAGGACAGATGAACAACAATATGTTTGTATATATGTATGTATATTTGTGTATTGTTTGTATACAGTTGTTTTCATATTATCTCTCTCAGACTTATGCCTCAGCCCCAGGTTTGGGATCTGTGTTTGTTTTGTCCAAACTCAGTATGTTCAAGTCTTAGCTAAAATCCTACTTTCAATAAGCAGCAATTTCTGATCCCCCCTCAGGGCTATATAAATATAGATATATAGATATGTCTGTGTATGTGTATATCTATCTATCTATCTATATCTATCTATCTATCTATCTATCTATATATATATATATATATATATATATATATATATATATATGTATATACATTTGCATATATGTGTATGTATGTGTTGTATGTCTTCCCCAAGCATGTGAAGACTTCCCCCTGGAAGGATGAATAAGAGAAATTTGTTCCAACGTCCATGAAGTGATGGATATGAAACACTTAGAGCTTGGTTAAATACCAAAGATGCCAAGATCATCTGTTGCATGCCAGGCCAAGATCTATCATCTTGACTTCTGTCTTGCCACTAGACTTCCAAGACTGGAAGAGTGAAACTTTGGGCAATTTTGCCTCACTTAAATCCAATTCACACTCAAGTCATCATCCCATGATATCATGGGTCCTCTTCTAAAGGACAAATGAACAACACTATGTTTGTGTATATATGTGTGTGTGTGTATGCATGTATGTATGTTATTGTTTTACGTAGTTGTTTTCATATTGACGCTGTCAGACTGTGAACTCTTAAGAGCAAAATCTGTCTTTTTCTCTGGTTTTTTTCCCATCTCCAATGTTTAGAACAGAGCTTGGCACATAGTAGGTGCTTAATAAACACTTGGGGACTTGACTTGAGTCCACTTCTCTAAGGTTGTGATTGGTAACTAACACTTTAAACTACTTTAGTATTCTAAAATAATTTCAGCCTTGCCCATCCTTCTTTCACTCTCCCCCAATGAAAGAGTCTTAGATGTTTTAGCGACATTCAAGTCATCATTCCATGATGTTATGGGTCCTTTTCTAAAGGACAGATGAACAACAGTATGTTTGTTTGTGTGTGTGTGTGTGTGTGTGTGTGTGTGTGTGTGTATGTATAATATGTATTGTTTGTACGTAGTTTTCATATTGTCTTTTTCAGACTGTGAACTCCTTAAGCGCAAAATCTGTCTCTTTTTTTTTTCCCCATCTCCAATGTTTATGATAGAGCTTGACACATAGTAGGTGCTTAATAAACGCTCGGGCGACTTGACGGGAGTCCACTTCTCTAAGGTTGTGATTGGTAACTAACACTTTAAACTTTCTTAGTGTTCTAAGATAATTTCAGCCCAATTGCCTTGCCCATCCTTCTTTCACCCTCCCCCTACGACAGAGCCTTAGATGTGTTAGCGCGATTCAGTCCGACCTCGGTCCCATGTGGAGGTTTGGGTGCCTGCCATAAGAAGCCACAGCAATCGATGGCATCGGTCCGAGCCGGTGCATACCTAGAAGGTGGCAATGCCGGCCTGCTAATTAGCGTTCTCGGGGAAAACCTGCCCGCGAGGAAAATAAAGCCCCCATCGTTAGGGCCCGCTGCATTTCCCTTTGTGTTGCCGGGCGTTGTTAACAATGTTGCACTCTGGTTAAGTAAAACTCTAAGACTGCACTGAAGTGTTAGTAATCGGGGCTTGAGCAGATTCCCGTTCACGCTCTTCACTTTTCCCTGCTAATCTTCCTGTGCGAGCTCTAACAATGCAGCACCAAATGAGAAGGAAATGTCAGGTTATGTTTCAGAGCCAGCCTCCTGCCCACCCTCCATCTGTGCTGATGTCAGGGCTTATTGGAACATATGCTGCCTGTTGCTCACTGACCATCTGTTCGCGGAGCTGATGAAGTGTTCCCGTTACTGTGGCAACAGAACCCTTGATTGCCGGTGGCACCGAAAACATTCTCCGCTCAGGTTTCACTTTTATCTGTGCTCTGGAATGGCAGCTCAGGGGTGGGGTGGGGTGGGGAAGGCTCAACCTTTTCTTGCCCCCCCCTTTCTTTTTCCCCTTTTTCTCTCTACCTCCGACACACACACACACACACACACACACACACACACACACACCCCTTCCTTCAGTCGTGGCCCCTTCCCCACCAGGGCTGAAGCACTTTCTCTCGAGCTCAAAGGCCAAAAGGGGTGGGGGGGGGAGAAAGGGGGGAACCGGGGGGAGCTTATTTATGTCTGCCTGGCGCCCGGCGCGTGACTCCAGAATGAAACCTTTCCAAAACTGCAGGCTGGTTCCTAAGATCTGAGGGCGCTCAGCCTTTCCAAGGGAGCTCCAAGTCCAGATTACCAACTGGCCAAGATGCAGGCTCTGTGGCGTGGCGGATGGAACATCTGTCCACTCCTGATGCTTTTTTGGAGAGCTAGTTTGATGGGAACAAATAGGCTATTATTAACTATTAACAGGAGCTGTTACATTGACTGTAATCCTGGGAAAACCCTTTGCTCTAAGGCACCATAAGGTCTCCTGGATATATATGCAGCTGGGAGGTGTGCAATACCATTCCCACAGGCCCACGGAGTTAATTCCAGTATCTTTAACTTGAGAGCAGAGAGCACTTGAGAGAAGCTCAGACACAGCTCGTGGTCATATTAGGGAGCAATAATTAGGAAGCCCCCAAATAGGAGATAATCATCTGTTATATAACTAGAAACACTGTTAGCTCAAGTGCCTTATGCTTATCACAGTGCATGGTACATAGTAGGCACTTAATAAATGCTTGTTGACTGACTCGAGTGACTGAAAAAAAGATAGACCAAAACAATTTCAGCCTCTCCCCCTACCCATCATATTTACAGGATTTCTAAGCATAAGGAGTAAAATATAACTTATTGTTCTCTCCCTCACTCTGTCTCTGTCTCTCTGTCTCTGTGTGTGTGTGTGTTTTGTTCATTTCATGAATTCATTCTAGTTTTTGAGGTAGGGAAAGATTATTTCATTTACCTATACTTCATTTTATGGAAGTAATCAAAGTTTCTTTACTTATAGCTCGGTATAGAAATAGCTTTTCAAAATCCCTAGATATGAAAGTGATAGCTCTTAAGGAGATTTGCCATCATTTCTGATACCATATTGTGATGTCTAGAAGGAAGGCAAATTTTGGGGTCAAAAGATTGGGTTCAGAGCTCACCTCTGACACTTTACCTGTGTGACTGAGCACTTAACCTCTCTAGAATACTTTCCCTTTTCTCTGAAATTAAGGGAGAAGAGGGAATAAAATGTCCCTTCAAGTCTATAATCTCTTAAAGAGCTGAGCATTGCATTAGGGCCTATGTGCTTCAGTGATAGCATAAACTATAAAACATCTGGGAATACTTCAATGTGCCAAAGGTTCAATTTTTTCATTATGAAAGGGCAAAGCATATTTTTATTACACTTGACAAGGAAAAATGCATCTGGTTACCCGGCCTCATTTGCTAAAATAGGCTAAATTACCTAGGTCTTCTGCAGAGTCAGAACCAGATACTGAAGGCTAATTGTGGGATCTGTTTAGATAATCATTATAACCTCTGTCAGGTCCTTTTTCAGGCCAAAGCCTCATGGATGTCAAGGCAAAGGGAGGAATTTTGCTTGCAGAAGTGTGAATAATACAGAGTACATGGGGTGCATATAATCTACTTTAACAAATTCATTGGAAAGCAAATGTCCCTGAAAGACAGCCACAGAAGAAAATGACAAGCTGGCCTTTTTCAATAGACTCAGTTCACCTCATTTGCCAAAACACAGGATGTCTGCTTTAAGCCTCTTCCAAATTTGTCTTGCCCAGCACAGAAAAGATGGCCCTCCTAGCCCAACTCTCTGTATCTGCAAGAAAAAGAGAGAGCATCCCTTTGTTTAGTAGTGGGTGGCAAGAGCCTGAATATTATAGTAAATCTGCTTAAGGAGTTAATTCCTAGCATTAAATAAAAATGCCAAAAAACCCCAGGCAAAAAAAAATGAAGAAATTACATCTGTGCATAAATACAAATATGAACAGTATTACTCTGATCCTGACTGGGCTTTGTTTAAGAGAACACTGGCACAATCGTCCCCCTAAACATGGCAGCTCTCCAGTCATTATTTTCTCAATATCCCTTTTCAGAATGTGTAAGTGGATTCTTATTGCCCCTCTGGCCACAGCACATATGATCACCAGTCTACCCTTTCAGCTGTATCCCTTTTTCCTTTTCTATTGCTTGCATCAGCCATTGACTCCTTCCCAGACAGACTGGTTTGCCTCTCCCCACACTTTCCAGAGTGCCTCTAGTTCTTTGTGAAACCCACCCCATCCTCTCTGGGAAGATGTGGCTCTCTCTAATACCAGACTTCATTTCCATCCTTCAAAAACCAAGCTCTCAGTATGGCTCTCCATGAATCCATTTAACTGGACCTTTGGACCTACTCCCGTATGGCATTATAGATGTCATATGTTTTACATATGTTTAGCCAAATAGTGTAGATATTATCTGTGCATCTACTTTATTTGACCCCAAATGGAAACTCTGTAAGGTAGGGCCACGCCTTTTATTGTATTATATTGTTCTGTCCGATTCTTCACCCATTGTGTTTTATATTTAATGGTCTAGCCATTTTACTGCACCAATGTTAGTGACAACTTTAGCATATTACAAACAAATGAAAGACTATGCTTATGATTAACTTGTGAACTATGGCAAGCAATCCAAATGTGGTTAATTGTATTATGGCCAAATATAATTTTCTTCTTCTGGTAGAGTCTCTTTTTTAGAGACCACTATTAATTAAGACAGTTAATGGAAAACATTTGATATAGTGAACTGCCTGTACTAAATAGAAACAAAATGAAATAAAATAGTATATTGTAAAGTCGATGCAAAAATAATTGTTGGGATTTACCTAAATGACCCAGGAGGATACAAAACTAACTGAAAAGTACTTTTTATTTTCAAATATGAGAATTTTTTATAAAATATAAATTTTGTGGTTTCCTTGAATTTTTTTTGGGAGGAGTAAGTATATTAAAGAAATTAAGACTACTGCTTACATAAGATTTTGTTTTAGGGGAAAATATGTTATTGTTTACTAAATTAATTTTGAAGGTCTCCAGGTTAGGTTATATAAGTATATTTGACTCTGTATGGATTTAAATCCTTATAATCTAATAAGCATATTTTAAATCTTAGTCAAAAGCAGAAATTCTATCATCATGAACAATTACTGGCTACAATTTTAATTGAATATCTTAAAATCTCACCTTTCCTTTCCACCTGAAGTCTTCACCTCTTGTCTTTGACCATCAATTCCAGGGGCATGTTAGAAGATTTCTCTTTTGGTCTTTAAGTATTAAAAAGGAGAGTGAGATCTATAACGTGTGCCAGGCAGCCAAGAAAACCCTGGCTGCTGCTGAGGTGGAGGACATTCAGGCAATGCTAGGGCTCATATGTTGGCATTCTTTCTGCTGAGAAATTCCCACAGTACTTCTAGATTTCCTCTGCCACTCAGTGCTTTAGCAAAGTGACTCTCCTGGGCAAAGGCAGAGGTGAGGAGATGGTGTGAAAGAGAGTTGGTTAAACACTACTTCTCTAATCCCAACAGGATAATTTTATATGCTAGGAAGGGGAAGGGGGAGAGAATTAATTCAATATAACCTAAAAAAATGTCCCTTTTCATTATTAAACAAGAGTCTTTGCTGGAATTCACAAATTGAGATAATTTGAAATACTAGGTGTCACTGTGAAAATCAGAGTTCTGTGCCCTCCTTCTTTTTCCTTTTCTCTGGGTAGCGTTTAGCAGCCTCCCTGCCCCCCCCCCCACCCCATGTTTACATTTTCAGCAGTGCCATATTCCAATGGGGAAATCTAAGTCCTAGTTTGAGAGTTCTGCTTGGAAGAGTTGAAGGACCATTCATAAAACTAATGTAGCTCAGTCTCTAAGGAGGTCTTAACCCTCCTATGCTAGAAAAGAGTCCTGTTGTGAAGAACAAAACTCCTCAGAGTCATCCTTTCATGCATGCTCTGATCTTAAGAACATATCCACAGACAGTGGGAATGAACTAATTTATGAAAAGAGAATAAGGCTTGCAAAATGCCACCAGCAGTGATGGGTGGCAAAATAGAACATAGTTTTATTTTGTTGTTTTGTTTTTCAAATAAATGGAAAGAAAGCTGTCTCTTCAGCCATTTGCTTGCAAAGGAGGGGGGAGAATCCACTATCAGTTGAGCCCTTCTTCCAATTGGGTTCAATCCATTCCGCTTTCTGAGGTTACCTCGGGGAGAGCCTGATTGCTTCCCCCTCTATTAAACTGTCTCTTCCTTCTTTTTCAGTAAGATTTCATCAAAGCCGAGGTAGTAGAGCCCCAGACTTTCTTTTACCTATCTCATTCACCTGTGTAACATTGTAGATGGTGCCATACATTCATTCAGTGAGCATTTAAGTCCCCACTACTTGACAGACTGTGCTGGTGAACTATGGTGAGCAACTCAAAAGTGGTTAATTATGCCATATTCTAATGTAATTTTCTTTTTTCATCAGTCTTTCTTTTGCGCATACAATTAATATAATTAATGAAGATATAAAATTATGTAGAAAATGTTCCTATCCTCAATGCTTTTGAATTCCAAAGGATGGAATTGGGGATGGGAGGAAGCCAAGGAACAATTGAATCTGCAATAGAATCTTGAGATTTTGAACTGGAAGGGACTTTAGGAATCATCTAGCACAATTCTATTTTACAAATGAGGAAACTGACCCAAAAAAAAAAAATTCAGGGGAGTCAGTTGTTAAATTTTTAGTATGTTCACCTATCTATTTATTTACACTTTGAAAATTAATGCTTGATTTGTTAGTTTTGCTAATTGTCTAGACTTCAGAAAATGATGGAAAAATGTTAATAATACAAATAAAACTTAAAACTTTCATATATACACATATACATATATAAAGTGATCATATATATGAAATATAATAAAACTTAAGTGTTATATGTATAAAATAAATGTGTATAATAAATAAAATTTCAAAGTGTTATACATAAAGTATAAAATAACGTAAATGTGTGTTAGATATTTAAGGTTAGTATATAAAATGTTAATAAAACTTAAAAGTATGTTACATATAAAAAATGAATATATAATATATATAATAAAATGTAAATATGTTACATATATAAAGTGAGTATATATAATTTGTAATAAAATATAAGTGTGTTGAGTATATACATATGAAATATATATAAAACAAAACTTTAAAATGTTACATCTATAAAGTGAGTTAGTATATATAATATGTAATAAACTTTAGTGTGTTGAGTATAGATATAAATATATTATTTATATATAATATACATAGCATAGATATAGATATACTCAACTCACTTTTAGAGTTCTATTTACATTATTAACATATGTGTGATGTGTGTGTTTCTCTTTGTGTGTATGAATATAACTTCAGTCCCAAGGAGAGTATGGGATTCTCTCCTTATTAGTGGAGATTAATGTATCTCCTGATGTACTTATGTGAAAAATGAGGCAAAATTGGTGAAAACAGGAAAGAGTAGAGCTCTTCAATCTTTCACTTGTGTTCAAGTTGTTATTAAGTTTCTTCAGATTTCAGGAGCTTCTGGCTTCCATAGAGAAAATGGAAGATGCCCACTTCAGGTAGCTGAAGATTCTAGGGAGACTTGAGAATAGATAACAGTTTTTAGCATGTCTCCATTCTCATACCAGATTTTGAAGAATTTCCCCTTGGGTGAGATATAGAACACTCTCTCTCTCTCTCTCTCTCTCTCTCTCTCTCTCTCTCTCTCTCTCTCTCTCTCTCCTCTCTCTCTCTCTCTCCTCTCTCTCTCTCTCTCTCCTCTCTCTCTCTCTCTCTCTCCTCCTCTCTCTCTCTCTCTCTCCTCTCTCTCTCTCTCTCTCTCTCTCTCTCTCTCTCTCTCTCTCTCTCTCTCTCTCTCTCTCTCTCTCTCTCTCTCTCTCTCTCTCTCTCTCTCTCTCTCTCTCTCTCTCTCTCTCTCTCTCTCTCTCTCTCTCCTTTTCTCTCTCTCTCTCTCTCCTCTTTCTCTCTCTCTCTCCCTCCTCTCTCTCTCTCTCTCTCTCTCTCTCTCTCTCTCTCTCTCTCTCTCTCTCTCTCTTTCACTCTCTATCTCTCTCTTCTCTCTCTCTCTTTCTGTCTGCCTCTCTGTCTCTCTAACTCTATCTCTCTCTGTATGGCTCTGTCTCTCTCTTTCTGTGTGTGTATGCATGTGTGTATATGTGCCTCTCTGTCTCTCTTTGTCTCTCTGTGTATCTCTATCTCTCTGTGTGTGCCTCTCTCTGTGTGCCTCTGTCTCTCTGCCTCTGTGTGTGTGTGTGTGTGTGTGTCTCTGTGTCTCTGCCTCTCTGTCTCTGTCTCTGTCTCTTTGCCTTTTTGTCTCTTTGTCTCTGTCTCTCTCTGTCTCTCTCTGTCTCTGTCTCTCTCTCTCTCTCTGTCTCTTTGCCTTTTTGTCTCTCTCTCTCTCTGTGTCTCTCTCTCTGTCTCCCTCCTTTTCTCTCTCTCTTCTCTCTCTCTCTCTCTCGTGAGATTAACTATCTTGCTCCCAATAGGAGAGTTCCTTTATGCTGTCTGTTATATATCCTCTTATGTATATTTTCTCTGCATTTGTTTTGCTATCAAATTGGATAAGTGGGCTTCTTTGATAATTGCTATGTATGTTCATTGCAAAACTGTTATTTGATGAAAAGGGACTTGAGCCTTGGATATAAAGCCCGAGCCCATAATAATAAACAATCAAAAGTTAGCTTGAACCTGAAAATCATATCACTTAGACTGATAATGTTTAAGAAAAAAGATATAATTCTAACCCAGTATTCCCTTCTCTGTGAAGAAAGCAGAGAGTCGTCCAGCCCCAATCTCCTGCTTCTCCTCTTGACAGGAAATAAAGTCTCCCGTGGAGAAGGGAGCTGAGAAGGAGGGGGGAGAAGAATCTAAAGATGTCTATTCTGCCTTCTTTTGAGCTACACAATGACACCCCCATGCTATATCCAGGCAATAGCCCTCTCTACATATGTATGTGTATATCTGGAAGAATCAGTTAAACATTTACCAATACACTGCTGGTGGTAAGCAATAACCAATCTGCTGCTCTTCAGAGAGACAGAGACAGAGAAAAAGACAGAGTCATGTAGACAAGTGTCTAGATAAGATAGAAAGATACATAGAGATTAGATAAGTATTTATTTAGTGCTACTATGTTCCAAGAACTACAGAGAAAAACTGATTCATTTTTTTTATTAAAGCTTTTTATTTTCAAAACATGCATGGATAATTTTTCAACATTGACTCTTGCAAAACTTTGTGTTCCAAATTTTCCCCTACTTTCCCTCACCTCCTCCCCTAGATGGCAAATAATCCAAAACATGTTAAAAATATATGTTAAATTCACTATATGTATACATGTTTATACAATAATCTTGCTGCACAAGAAAAATCTGATTCATTTTTTTAAAAGCTGGTTCATGTCAATAAACTGAGCACATCAGTCCTAAAACATGATTTTCCTGCTTTCTCCCAGTGACAGATCATCGTGAGTTAGAACACACCCACTAAGCCTTCCAAAGAGTACAGAAAGGAAGAGCTCTAAGCTAATTCAAATCCCTGCTTCAATGGTGAATTACCATAAGTGGGGACATGCTAGAAATATTTCCCCACCTGTTTGGATTCTTGCCATGAACAACCATACCACCTGATCACTTAAGGCAGCATTTCCCCAAACTACATGCCACCGGCAACCACAGGAGCACAGCTGTGGCCCTACTTGGCATGGGAGGTTCTCCATCTACACAGTATAGCTTAGTATTGGAGTGGAAAACCTGCTTGCAGATATTGTTCACCCCCTTGGAAATAGTTACATTCTGAATGGCTACCCAGTTCTGAAATGGCTTTGTCATGCAACTGCAGAAGGGGAATACTCTACATACCCTTCCCCCACAACCAAGTGACCTGAGGTAAGCAGTCTAATGATGGTGGGAAACCAAACAGGTGGATGCCTTCCTGTTGTCTAAGATGGTGGTGGAATCTCAGGCATTTGAATCGAACAATGGTTCTGACAGCAAAGATTTTATAGACATAAATAGTTCCAAAATAATAAACCATCTCAGTCTCACAAAAGACTGCCCTGTTCTGCCTTCCTGCCTACCTTCATTCTCCTACACACACACATACACACACACACACACACACACACACACACAGTGAGACACAGGTCAAAATATGATGGAGAACACACACCAAACTGTTCATGACAGCCTTTTGACAAAGAATTGTAAACAAAGTAAGTTGCCCATTGACTAGGGATCAGCACAAGAATGTAGTGGATTATTACCATGCTATAAGAAATGGTGAATGGAGAAAATAAAAAATGATTTGTGTAAATTGATGTAAAATGAAGTAAGCAAAACCAAGAAAACTATATAAAATGACTACAACAATGTAAGGGGAAAGAACAGCAAAATAATCAAAACTGAATTCCAAAAAAATTATCATATCCAAGCTTTACTCAAAGGAAAAAATATGAGATGCTTTCTCTTACTCCTTTGAAGAATCAGAGGTCCATGTAATGGAAGAATACATATAATGTTAGACTTTTTGATGTTTAACTTGTTTTGCTAAACTTTTTCTTCTTTTTTTGCTCTTTGTCACAGAAGGATAATATTTTTATAGGGAGAAACATAGGTGATTTGAAAACAAAAGGTTTCAATTAAAATATCTTTTTTTTAAAGAAAAAAAAAGTATAGAAAAGTATAATTGAACCTGATGGGTGGTTCTGAACACAGCAGACCTAATGGAACATTTGCCCACCCAAGAGATATTACACAATTTGAGCTGTCATGTCAGAAAATAAGTTGCTTTAAAAAAATTTTTTTTGGTAAAAAAGAAAAAGACATCACCACAGACCATGTTAGCCAAAACCTCAAAGCAGACCTTTTGTTTGTGTTTTTGTGACCTAAATTCTGAAAACTGTAAGCCTGAGGGAATTACAGTTAACTGAATAAAAGGTTATATGGATTGGGGCACAAGAGAAACTAATAAATCCTAGTTTTTCCTAGTGTACTGTTGAATTTCCCACCTTCTATCTGTCCCAATTCAATATTGCTGCCACCTCAATACAATTTAACTCATTTCTAAAATCTTTTGGAAAAGCACTTACTGTGTGCAGAGTCCTTGTTTTAGTGGCTCCAAAAAAATAAGGTCAAAGTCTCTTCCTTCAAGAGGTTTACAATGGAATAGAGGAGATAAGATGTGCATATAAGAAACAAATAAGGAAGCAGTTACAGTGGAGTATGAGGATGCTGGTTCTAGTTTCTAAGGTCCTGGTTTCAAATCCCATTTCTGATTCTTATTATCTATGTGGTCAAGCCACTAAATCTCTAAAGTCCTCAGTTTTTATAAAACTGAATGGCCTCTAGTGATCCAGTTCTGAGACTATGATCTTGGGCACTTGAACAGAGACTAATTTTGCAATTAATGCAAAAGACAGGTCCAGACATTGTTATGAATTTAAGAGGGAGAATTCTAAGGGAAGATTAAGGAAAGCTTCTTGGAAGAAGCGGCAATTTAAATAGGACTTTGAAAAAAGGTAAGAATTTTTAAGAGGTGGAAATAATGAGGATGGCTGAGGGAATCCAGTGCTGACCTGAGGAAAGAGCTTCTAAGATAAGGAGAAGCCAAATGAGAACTGGGCAAGTCAAAGGCCACAGTTATAGTCTATCAAGTGCATGGTGAAAGAAATAGGAAGAAAAAAGGCGGGAAAAGCTATAAAGGTTATGATTATGAAAGGTCTTTAAGACCAGGCTAAGTACTATCTATATTTTCTAGTGGAGAGTCACTAAAAACAAAGCATTTTCTTCTTTGGTAAGGAACTTCACAAAATTCCTTTCTAAAACCCCAAAGAAATTTCTTAAGCTGTAGAGAAGGGGTTTCTTTTTTTTTTTTTACATTATGAACCCCTGTGGTAATCTGGTAAAGCCTATGGATTCCTTTAAGAATAATTTATTTTTAATTTGGATTTTTTTTTTTTTTTTTTGCTGAGGCAATTGGAGTTAAGTGACTTGCCCAGGGTCACAGTACTAGGAAGTGTTAAATGTCTGAGGCCAGATTTGTACTCAGGTCCTCCTGACTTCAGGGCTGGTGCTCTGTCCACTGCACCGCCTAACTGTCCCTAATTTGGATTTTTTAAAATTAAATTAATTGCATGTTTAAATTTTAATTTTAAAATTAATCAAAGGAAATGCTAAATTTCAATTAGAAGTTAATGGGGGGAAAGGCATAATTCCCCCCCATCTCAGTTCATGGACACTCTGAAATTTATCTCTGGACTTATTTATGTATCCCAGGTCAAGGATCACTTCCACAGAGGAAAAGAAAGGGAAAGAAAGAGTGAAGGAGGGAAGGAAGGAAGAAAGAGAGGGAAAGAGAGAGGGAAGTAGGGAGGGAAGGAGGAAAGAAGGAAAGGAGGAAAGAAAGGAAGGAAGGAAGGAAGGAAGGAAGGAAGGAAGGAAGGAAGGAAGGAAGGAAGGAAGGAAGGAAGGAAGGAAGGAAGGAAGAAAGGAAGGAAGGAAAGAAGGAAAGGGAAGAGAAGGGAAGGGAAGGGGAGGGGAGGGGAGGGAAGAAGGGAGAAGGAAGGAGGGAAGGAAGGAAGGAGGGAAGGAAGAAAGGAGGGAAGGAAGAGAAGAAGGAAGGAGGGAAGGAAGGAAGGAGGGAAGAAAGGAAGGAGGGAAGGAAGGAAGAAGGGAAAGAAGGAAGGAGGTAAGGAAAGAAGAGAAAGAAAAAAAAGTCAGTCAAAAACAATGAACAAGTCCTGTGAACTCTGAAATTGTCCATGCCAGGAATTGGGCTCTGCTTTTTTTTCCAGAGGCTTTGAGGTACACAATAGAGATGATGCCTTTATTCGCTGAGTGATCTCATCAGCCTGAGTGCCCAAGCTTCTGCAGCAGCCACCAGTAGAGGCAGAGGCCCAGCCTGGCAGGAGCAGCAGCACAGAAATGACCGCACTTTGCCAAATAATGAGCACTCCAGTAGTTGCTGTCCCTGAGCTCAGAGAGACCTGTGACTCCTCAATATTATCTTTCAGTCAATCAGAGATATGTCACCTTCATAAAATGCCTTATTTTTGACACACTGTGGAAAACAGGGAGTAGAAAGAATATCATCATCCCTTTCCTTAAAGATAATTTGTTGAATAGACAAAATCTGTGTGTGTGTGTGTGTGTGTGTGTGTGTGTGTGTGTATGCATGAGTGTGTGATTTTTTGAGTAGTATCACTTGGCTTATGTAATTGTTTCTCCCCCCAAAAAATTAGTCAAATGAAGAATAAGACTAAATATAACTTTCTTCTAGAAAAAAATTACTTCTCTAAGATCCCGTATGTAGCACAGTATTTGAACCCTGCTCTTTCTAGGTAACACAACCCATTGCCAATGATACTAAAAACCTATCTAGCTTAGAAGAACCTATAAAAACTTATAGTTCCCAAGCACACTCTTAATGAACCCAGAGTCAATACCCTGCCATAACTAGAGCAGTCTTTTTTTTTTATAAAGAAATACTATTATTCAAAGACTTTATGAAGATGACGTCTATTATTGCAAAGTCTTACTATTCCTAAAGAGTACTATTACTATTACTATAAATTCACTTTAATAGAACATTTTGAGTTTCATAAGGAGCTTTCTTCATAGAAACCAAAAAGACTAGTAGTTCAGACATGATTATCACTTTACAGATAAGAAGGCTGAGGCTAAGTGATAAAGGGAATCTGCCTGTAGGTTACATGGCTCCTTAGCATATGATATAGAATAATAGAATTTTTAAATCATAAGGAACCTTAGATCTAAGTCTAATCCTTCTCATGTTACAGATGAGGAAAATGAGACTAAGAAAAATAGATAACTACCTAAAGATTCAGTGACTCTTTTTAGCTAAGGTAAGGAGAAGGCCTCAGGCAATTAAGAGAAGGACTTGCTTCTAAAAATAGTAGATCACTGCTAACACTAGTAGTTATTAGTATTTCTACTAGGTTTAATGTAAAAATAGTTTAAAATTACTTAGCATATATTAACTGTGAAATGACCATGCAGAAGGCTTAGTCCACAAACAAAAACCTTAACATTGCAGCAGATTTATGTGAAAACATCATTTTTAAAAGGGGGTGTGTGGAGAGGGGTGCTTTAGTTATCATCTTCTTACAAAAACTTGCCCAAAACTCAAATGTTAAATTGATGTTTAGAATCTAGCAATGAATTTGATATCTGAGGTTGAGTTTGGGAGGTTTTCAAAGGAATCTATGCTAGTTTTTTAAAAAGTGAAGACCCAGTCTTTCTGAGTAGATTAAAGTAAAAGTCAGGATTCGGAGTTTGAACCCTAGCTCTAGCCCTTCCTAGCTGTCTTCTCTCCTAACTTTAGACACATCATTAAGTTTCCATAGCTGTAAAATTGATGTTAGTACCAGAAGCAAATTTATCACCTCAGATGATAGAATATATATGTAAGAGGCCTGGATAGAAAGAAAGCCTGGAGTCTTTGTTTCAACATTTTCAGTCTCTGTGGACAAAAATATTTCCTAAATCTGATTATGAATAGAAAAGAGATCTTCAGAATCAACAAGTAAGTACCTATCGCTGAGGAGGGGAGAGGGAGAAAAAGAGGAGAAAAGTTTCTCTATCTCTAAAAAAAAGACTCTTTTCAAATATTGGTCTGATTTGAGGAACACGGTATTAGGTCCTAGCAACAATATAAACTTTGCTGAATTTTTTCGCACTTCAATCTTTTCAACAAGAAATTTGCAACAATAAACTTTTTTTAATGATTGGAAAAATCATTATTTTTTGTGTATTATTAAGGGGAAAAAATTAAAATCCACAACATAGTTGCTTGAGCAGAGAGTATTTATAGGCTTAATCACTAGTCAAAATGTGAGCTTTGGTTTAAAAAAATATCATATTGTCTAATACAACAATAATATAGTTGCACCAATTTTTAATGGAATTCAGTACAATTCTGAGGCTCTGATGGAAGGTATTGAATCTTTACAATAAAATTCACAGGATCAGTGAGAGATTCTTCAGAAATGAATGTGATTTCCATGAAAGAGAGAACTGAGAAAGCCAACTGGAAAAGAGCTGAGTACCACTAGCAATAGTTACTAGAAAAATTACCTACTTACTTCTATGGAGCAAGAATAACATAGGAGAATGCTTTACACATAGTTGATTAATAAATGCTTGTTAAATAGTTGATTTAAGAAAGAAAGAAAAGAAGGGATTGGGCCAATTTCTTCAATTCATGTTCACTATCACTTTTTTTAATCAATTATTTTTGAAGTACTTTCATATAAATATAACAAGATTTCAAATGTCTGGCTACTTCATTGGTTCTCTCTGCTAAGGGACCTTGGAGAATAACTGAAGAACCAGTCCTGCGATGATCCCAAACTCTTTTCCTTTGTCCATGTGCATAATACTGTGATTTCACTTGTTCGGAAATGTCTCTTGACAAAATGTCTGTGACTTTCATCCCTTATTGAGATGATTAAGGGCCCACAGTGGTCACACAGAAAGTTTATATGTCAGAGACAAAATTCGAATCTGGGTCTCTGCGATATCCTTTTCTCCTGGCATTGACCAAAAGAATAATTAATTTTATCCCATGCCTCCCTGGATTATGCTACAGCAAGCACATGTGCAAATGTCCCCAAAAGGCTATGGGAGATGTTTCTAATAAAGGCTTCAGGATTTCATACCTACCTCTACAAAGAATTGGACCCCATCCCCAAGGAACAACCTCATAATCCTGTAGGAATCTTCTGATTTCTTCTTCTGCATTATTGTGTGCGTATGTGTGTGCATGTGTGTGTTTCAGTTCTAACCTAAGTCTTCCAAAACAGAGAGCAAGTTACCTTTCCGTACAATGAGTCAGACAGAGTTCAGTCCAAGATTGCAAAGAGTCATGCATTGAATAAAGGTCCCAGACTCTGGAGAAACCAGGTTCTACCAATCCGGGGCTGCCTTTCAAGGCAGCATCTGTGCTTAGCATATGGCAACTATTTATTATAGCTCGAGAAACAACAATTCCCATGATAACTGGTTCTCGTATATCAGGATGCTTCAGTCACAGTTTCCCACAACAATCTGCTTGTCTGGTATGTGGGTGCCAATGCCACCACAGGCCAAGCAGACAGTTGTCTACATTTAGTCATTTACTGAGGGTAAACAGACATGACTTGAGTGATGGGAGGGGAGGGAGGGAGCGAAAAGACAGGGAGGGAGGGAGGGAAAGGAGCTGCTAATTTAGTCTGGCTTGAACGTTGAACTGTGAAAGAAGGCTCAAATACTAAGTGGGCAGTATTTACAAAGCCCTCCCACTCTCTAGCCCACCTGCTCCATATATACACCCTTTGCCTTTATCCCAGGACCCATCTTGAGACTAGTAGTGTTTCCTATTTGCTGAAGTGCCAGGAAGGATCTGTTTGTTCCAAAGATCCCTGGTCCTCTCTTTTTATATCAGCACCCCATTAAGAAGAGAAGAGACCGATTAAACTACCTGCTGCTGTTTGCTGAATCAAACTCAGAGATAGGGGATACTTTACCAAAGACTTTCCTTTCAATCGGAGCCTGGATGATGGGAAAGAAAACACGTGGGCATCTGTGCAAAAGCCATAATTTTGTGGTAAAGTCATCTCTCCGGCTTTCAACTCCCCAATTATCCACTCTGACCCTTCACATTAGTGGATTTAATTGTCAAAGGCAAAAGAAACAATTCAACTACTTCATTAAACTCACTTTTGAAGCACATTTTTAAAAATGCCAGTAGCCTTGTCTATAGCTCCTAGCATTCATGCTGTTTATTTATCTCTTCTTTGAACCCCCTTGTATCCCCAGGTTACTGATTGGAGCCTTATATGAATGCAAGATTGTGTTTATTTGATATATAATTGCACTTAAAAATTGGGTTCAACTGTAATGCTTTTTATATTTGATTTTGTACAAACAATTTTCAGCTCAACCAGTGGAAAGCTGTTCCTTACAGCAGATGAATATGTAATTAGTAGAAATAATGGAGCCAGAGTCAGCTGCAAAAGCCACTTCTTTGCCTAAATGTGTGAGGACTCCAGGCCGGGGCACTTTATTTGGCTTCCACATTATTAAAGTCTATTAAGTTAAATTATGAGAAGTGTTTTTGAAGTCTTTGACACAGAGTTTGAAGCCTCTCCTTCCTTATTTACATTTCGGCATCTATCTGGATGGAAGACTTTTTTCTCTCCCATGAATTAACAACTGGGGAAAACAAACTATAATAGAGAAACAAATACTTATTTTGAGCACTCACTCATGCAAACACCCCACCTTCAAAAAATACATGCATATATTCTCAAATACCCCCCCAAACCTCCTATCTGAATTTCCTGACTAATTTATTCAAAGAACATAATTGGTGTATCCCCAACTGTTGGATAATTTGCAGTTGGAAATGCATTTGCTTGGCTTCTTCCCACTGGTGGCCGCTGACAAAGTGTCAAACCAACGGGTCTTTGATGGTTGTTTTGTATGTGTATGCTTGTTCCTGTGTACCCGTGTGTTTGTGTGTAACATCTGAGCACATGCCGTTTATTTAGATTTCAACACATATTGTGGAGATTTTTTTTTCCTAATAAAAGGAATTATCTGAGAGCTTTGCATATAAAATGTAAATCTGGAGAGGGCTGGCTTAATGCTAAATGGTTTTCCCATTGGGGAATACATTAACTACTGGCCTGATAGTAGACGAACCTCCTCCTTAATATAATTCAGCTTCAGAAAAAAAAATTGCAGAAGGAATCTATGGGTAGATTGGAGAAATACCACTGAGAACAGACATTATATCTATTTGTTCTGTGTTGAACTGACTGTGAAGAGATTTTAAATAGCATGGACCAACTTGGGCCACAAGTTCAAATTTTATACTTCCTTCCTCCCCATACCTTCAAAACATGGAACCCACTTAACACAAATCTGGTTGAGATCATAACAGCTTTTTTGCTCTCCATCTTCTCTATCACCAAGTCATAGTTCATGGGAGATAGAGCTAGAAGACATCTCAGTCAATCTTCATCTTGTTATAGTTGAAGAAACTGAGGGGAATTTCTTCCTATCAATCATACCAGAGGTAGGTTTCCAATCTAAGTCTAAAGTTCATTGTTCCTTTCATCATACTAAAGTATAGATCTCTCTCCCTTCCTGACTGCTGACACTTTATTGCAACTACTGACCTCTGGCCATTATAAGTAACTACCACTTTATACAAAGTTTTTAGGTCTGCAAAGTGCTTTACATATATTATCTCATTTGATCCTCATAACCCTGCTATTATTATCCCTCTTTTACAAATAAGGAAATTGTGGTAAACTATGTTCAAGTGACCTGATAGTAAGTGTCTTAGGCTAGAAGTGAACTAAGTAAGTTCTTCCTGACTCCAGACCTAGTACTCTATGCTTTGTCACTATTATTTCCAACTAACTGTAAGTATGGTTATGGCATACTGGTAATGGAAGCTATGTAGAGGAAGCTGTCATTCAAATAAACTTTGAAACTTGAGCTTCAAATTGAAAATTATAGAGAACCTCCTATCATAATGACAAATTTACTTGTGCTGCAAAGCAAGAAGGGGAGATTCATTAAAGCTTTTTTTGGAGCCACAGAATTTCTTGGAAAACTAGATGACTCAGTGGTCCAAGTGGTAGATCTCAAATAAGAAGACCTGAATTCAAATACAGCCTCAGACATTTATTAATTGTGTGATCCTAGGCAAATCATTTAACCCTGTTTTCCTCAGTTTCCTTATCTGTAAAATAAGCTGGAAAAGGAAATGGCACTCCAGTAACTCTTCCAAGAAAATCCCAAATAGAATCAACAAATAGAATTTAAATTTACATTATGGGTCATTACCAGGATAGCACAAAGGAAAATCTGACTCAATATTACTTTACATTTTGAGGGAACACAAGGACAGTACTTTGAAAAAAAAAAAACACTGGATTAGAAATGAGGAGATTTATATTCCAGCTTCAGCTCAGTATCTAACTAGCTCTGTGACTTTAAGCTTCAGTATCCTCTCTAAGTTGTTACCAATTTTATTCTATTGGAAAAAAAATGCTTATTAAACACCTACTATGTGCCAGGCACATTATTAGGTACTAGGAATATAGACAGCTTCAGCACAGCTCATGAGTCAATTGTTATATTTTCAGTAAATTCTTCAAATCAGGGCTTGTACTGTTTTGTTGATTGTTTAGACTTAAGAGATGAGGGAAATGTAACAATACAGATTAAATTTTAGAAGTGCACTATGTTTATTTTTTTATTTTCAGAGAGCTGGTTGCTAAACATTTACCAGCACACCTCCATACAGAGACCAAACACAAAATAATCTTTGGTCTTAAAGTTACACATAAATAAAGACAAAATATATAGGATTGTAGATCCAGAGCTGAAAGGAATAACAGAAATCATCTAGTCCAAACTCTTCTTTTTACAGATGAAGAAACAGACTCAGGGGAGTTAATTGACTTGCCTAAAGTAGCATAGTGTCAAAATCAGGATTTGAAATTGAGACCTTTGACCTTAGATTAGTTTTTGCCTTATATCAAATATGAATTAATTTTTGAGGGGGTAGAAAAGCACTAACAACTGGGATGGAGAGCAGAATCAGGAAAGCTCTCTTGTAAGATGCCCACCAGCTCCAAAAATATATCATGGAACAATGAGGAGTGTTATCAGTCAAGAAGGACTCTGCGGAATGCTTTCTTCCTTCACCCTTCCGATCTGCTTTTCTTTTCCCCATCTTTTTAATTATTTTCCCCTAAAAACCAAACTCAGAGGCCTTATTATGAATTCTTAAAGATTCAGTGGTTTTCATACTTGAAATCTTCATCTTAATTGAAAAAAAACCCAAGGCCTTTCATAAAGCAGACAAAGGAAATTCATAGACCCTAATTTTTTTTCCTAGTTTTAGTTTATCTATAACAAGCTGAAAACCACAGTCTCTCAAAATAAGCAAGTAGGGGGTTGGGGACGGCATGTGAATTTTGTTCCTTATTCCCCACTCTATTTCTCCCCATTCTGTTTTCCTGGGAGTTGGGTATTTTCTTTTTTTCTTTTTGGTACAGGAAACTATCAAATATGGTGTCCTCAGGCCTATGGGAGTGTTCAGATTGTGTCCAGAATGCCTGGGAGCCAGTTATGTTTTGATGAGAAACCCTGTTTAATGTGCTCCATTAGAAGAGACTGCTAAATGTGGCTGGAGAAAAGCAGGGTCTGTTTTGTGCTGGGGAATTAAATCATGCTCGTTTGGATACATGGCTGGCACGGGTTCCCTCTGCTGCTGGCAGTAAGGCTCAGCAAATCTCATTATGAGATTTGGTATAGACAAGGCAACCAGCAAGATTTTTTTTTCTCTTTTTTTTTTTCAAACAATTATTCATTAAAATACAGTTGATGTAGGGAAGCCAGGGCTTAATTGCCCAACCTAATTTTAGTATCACCCCCAGGGGGTAGATATTCTGTTTTGACTGTATGATTATGATTATTATTATTATTTTTAATTCTAGGCTAAATGAAACAGATGCTTCTCAATAAACTTCTTTGGTAAACACACTTGGATAATCCTCAGCACGACTGTAAATGTCTGCAGTGGTGAGGAATACAGCCGGGTTTGGGAAAGACAGATGAAGTCACAATTATCTAAGGATCCTGAGCATCAAAAATATAGTTAAAGCCTTTGAAAGCAGTAGGAGGGTTGGGAAAGAAAGGGTAGAGTCCATGCTTTTTGTCACCATTCATTCCTAGTCCTTATAAGGTAATGTGACACAGAGGATAGAGAATGAGGAAGGTATGAGTTCAAATCCCACCAATAATATATATTGACTTTGAAACAATGAACAAACTGCTTAATTTCTGTATGTTCATAGGTAACGAATAAAAATAGGATTTAACATTTATACAATGTTGAAAGGCTTTCTACATGCTACATTAGGCTGCGAACTCCATAAAAGCAGGGAATGAGTTTTGAGATGGTTTTTTAACCCTCCTTTGTGTTTTTAGCACTCAGTACAGTGCCTAGCAATAGTAAGTGCTTAATAGCTTGTTGACTGACTATGTGTTTTACATATTTGAGTCTGTATTGGTAGAGAGATTTTCTGAGGAAGCCCTTACCCCTAGAGAAACCACAAGTCTTTCTGAAATAGAACAAAAAGAACATTTCTGGTCCATGTTTAACCATGAAATGATTCAAAGTCTGCTCTAGTTTTGAGTGAAAAAGAGGGGAGAGGATGGGAAGAAAGAAATAAGGCATAGCAAAGCTTTGTTGCACTGGTATTGTTGACCTTTGATGATATCTTTTTGTGCTTGTGGATAATTGAGAATTATATGTACTTGCTCGCTCTACTCTGCATTCCCCTCACAGCCAGTTGCACAAATCGAGTGCTACCTCTTCTTAAAGAAAGGAAAAGGAATCTAGCTTTGAGCACCTTCTTCCAAACATGGACCAATTTTCCACCATCTTGCATTCAGAGAAATAGGTACAAGAGAAAACTAATTAGATAATGGCTGACTCTTAAGGGTAAAGAATACACAGGTTAGGACGACTCTATGCTTCAAATGGTGGTCATAAATTCCCCCCTCACCTCCTGTTTCTCCCCAAAGACATGTTTCCAAAAGACATATTTCTCCAATAAATCCAATTGATAGAATCTTGAGGCTTTCTGGGGGAAGTCAGAAAAGAAAAAAGAAGAAATTAAAACAGCTAAGAGCCATTTTGGAAAAAGAATTAAAAGTTATTATTGTTGTCATTTGAGCCTTGGGAAAATCAGGAAAATTTTACTTTAATGTATTATAGACTTGAGAACAAAAATCCCCAGAAACAGGGTAATAATAGCTAATATTTTGTATTGTGCTTGAAGACTTACAAAGTAATTTGCATAAATTATCTTTTAATGAGTTTGGCAATCTTGTAAGGTAGGTGCTATTGTGCCTTCATTTTACAAATGGGGTCATTTGACTTGCCCAGGATCCTATAACTAGTATATGAGTCAGAATTCAAATTTGTCTTTGTGACCCAAAGCCCAGAGCTCTTTTCACAATTCCATTCAACCTTATTTGAAGTTCTCCTAAAAAAATGTTTCTGATCTGAAAACTAGGATCCTGAAGACTGGCCCTGGAACTGAAGTGAGTTCAAGCAATGGAGTGACCATATAGTGATTTTCTTTTTTTTTCACTCCTAACCTTTCAATGAAATAAGGAAAATGAAAATTTCAATGATACAAGGAAGTTCCAATGACCAAATTCCTCCATGAGAATTTATCAAAGCAATTTCCAATGAGGAAATTATCTATACAAATTGGCAATTTTCTCACAACTAGCAATCTTAGAGAGTTGCCTGGTTCCCCTAGGGGTTCGGTGACTGGCATAAGGTCACATACTAGAATTCAAGGTAGGCTTAAATCTAGGTTTTCTTCCACTATCTTGGGGAAATGATATCTATTGAAATGGATAATTTACATGGATATAGCAGAAGTCACACAGAGACACAGAAACATACACAGACACACACACACACATTCGCACACACACTCACACACACACACACACACACACACACACATACACACACCCCTCACAATTTAGAAACCAAATAAATCAGAACTTTTTATTTTTAAAAAAAATTCCTCTTTTTGGAAGAGTTAGGATAAGGTCTAGGGTAAACTAATCACTCCTAAATGTGAATATATACCCAAGGCCCTCTAGCTGTTACATGAAACCTCCTCTGACTTCTTTCTCCTCATAAAATAATAACAATAATTGTATAGTAACTCAAAACTTGTTCATTTTCTTTAATATATGATTTGTCCAGTTAACCTTAAATAATGCCTAATTCCTTTTGCTGTTCTCTGAATTAGTTTGGGAAGGATTAAAAGATTGACATTTTAAAAAATCACCTCTGGGAAAACAAAATTGTCACTCTTTGCAAATGATATGATGGTATAATTTAGAGAATCCTACAGAATCAACTAAAAATGTCTAGAAACAATTAACAACTTTAGCAAAGTTGCAGAATACAAAATAAATCCACATAAATCATTGGCATTTCTATAGGTTACCAATAAGGTCCAGCAACAAGAGATAAAAAGAGAAATTCAAAATAACTCTAGATAATATAAAATATCTGGGAGTCTACCTGCAAAGACAAAGCCAGAAACTATATGAACACAATTACTTCCTATATTTTAGTTAGATCTAAACAATTGGAAGAATATTGAATGTTCATGAACAGACCAACAATGCTGCACCAAATTGTCAAGAAATCACTTTATAGTGCTTTAAAAAAAATAAAATTTATCTGAAAGAATAAAAGATCAAGAATTTCAAGAGAATTAATTGAAAAAACATTCATCCTTGCAAAACTTTGTGTTCTAATTTTTTTCCTTACTGTTCCTCACCCCTTTTCCCCTTCCCCTAGACAAATAATCTAATATATGCTAAACATGTGCAATTCTTCTAAACATATTTCCATATTTATCATGTTGCATAAGAAAAATCTGATCAAAAAGGAAAAAATAGAAAGAAAAAAACAACAAAGGTGAAAATACTATGTTATGATCCACATTCAATGCCCACAGTTCTCTGAATGTGATAGCTCTCTCTTTCTCAAGTCTATTGGAATTGACCTGAATTACCTCACTGTTGAAAAAGAAATGCACCCAGATCTAAAGCTATATTACAAAGCGATAGTCATCAAAACCATTTGCAACTGGTTAAGAAATAGAGTAGTAATCAGTGGAATAGATTAGATTCACAAAACACAAAAGTCAGTGACTCTAGTAATCTAGTGTTTGATAAACACTAATTTTTTGATAAATAAAAGTTTTAATAAACATTAAAATAAATTCTGAGATAGCTCAATGTTTGACAAAAACTGCTGAGAAAATTGGAAATTAGTATGGCAGAAACTAGGCACTGACCAACACCTAACACCCCATATGGAGATAAGGTCAAAATGGGTTCATCACATAAAGAGTGATATTATAAGCAAATTAGAACCAAGGATAGTTTATCTCTCAGATCTGTGGAAAAGGAAGGAATGTTGAAACTATCTTTACATGTATTTTGAAAAATAAAGTTATTATTTTAAAAAGTCACTTCTGGTTTTGTTTCCACCTACAATGATATGCCTTTACATTTCTAGCTTCGCACTGAAGGTGGGAAATTCTCACTAATTCTTTCTTTTCCATTCTTCACACCAAAGCCTAACTCACAGCATTCTTTAGTCCTTTTGCCAGTTTCCCTTCTAGGAAAGAAGCAGGGTCCAGGAGATGGATTACCTGGATTCTCAACCTGGGGTCTGTGAATTTTTTTCAAATTTTAATAACTATATTTCAACATAATTGTAATTTTTTAATTCTCTGTCTCTGTCTCTGTCCATCTGTCTCTGTCTCTGCCTCTCTTTTTCTCTCTTCCCTCCTCCTCTTTCTCCCCACAGACATTACATATACACAATATACATACACACATTATACATGGATGTATAGAGGTAATGTATGTATGTATATGTACATTTATGTATATATATATGTATATAAACCCACATTATTCTGAGGTTGTCAGACTGCTGAAGTACCACAAAATATCACAAAAGTCAAGTCAACAGGTGGCTACTACTAAAAAAAAAAAAAAAAAACCAAAGGTGGAGGGTGAAGGGGGATGTGATTAAGAACCGGATTAGAATTTAGTGACTGCACAATTTAAAACACATTCTAGCTGTTAGTGTTGATGTCTGTGGGATTAATACTGAACCTGAAATCAGATTCACTACAGTTCAGGAGGAATAAGATTTCAATGGAAATGCCCTGAAACTTATTAGTAGCCTATTTGTTACCTGGGATCGGGGACCTGGGACCTCTCCTACTAAGGATGATTTTTTCTTGAATCTGAAAAATTGTGTGACCCTGAGCAAATGGCTTGATCACAGTTTCCTCATCTGTAAAATGGGAATAAGGATAGCACCTGGTTCCCAGGATTGCTGTAAGGATGAAAAGAGAAATATTTGTTAAGTGATTAGTACAATTCCTGGTATATTGTAGATGCTATATAAATGCTAGCTGTTCTTATTAGCAAAATTAGGACTTGACCTGAGGTTCAAACCTTATGCTACACTGCTTCTCTGGGAGGATATCCTCCTTTCCCTCCCCCTCCCCACTTTTTCCCTCTACCATTCCCCATGTACACACACAGACAGATGAAGAACATCTGTGGCCTAGAGGATTAGGGAACACTGGCAAAAAGACTGGCAACTCCCCAGTGATTATCTGAGCTGGGACTAGAAAGCACAGTACAGGGCGGAGGCACTGCCTTTCACTGGCAGCAGATAGAGAGAGGGAGGACCAGAGGCAGGGACTTAATTGTATCTCTAATTTCTGGCTATATCACAGCTAGAGCAAGCATCATGACATGCATAGTAATGGATGGAGGCTAGACAGGAATTGTATGAAATACCAGTGTCTCGTCTAGTACCGAGATGGCATCCCTAATGGGTCTGGATTAAATAGGTTTTTCTCTCTTTCCCCCGCTTTTCCTGAGTGCTTTTGATTGATTCAGTTTCCAGATCTCTGACTTAGGCAAAAAGAGGGCAGAAATAATAACATTCAGGTCCTCCCACAAGATAGCAACAGATACTCTTGGGTGGGGGAAGAGTAAAGCATTTCTGATTTACCACCAGGAATTCCCCAAGGGGTATATGTGTGTGTTGGGGATGGGAAGGGGGGATGAATTGAACTCTGTGGAGCTGGGAAAAGGGGAGGAGGGTTGCCATTTCTGTGACCCCTCAGATGGCCTTGGAAAGCTTCAAATGGACACTCAATGAACTTCTGCAGAATTGGGAAATGCTGTTTCTTTGTGAGGAGGGTAAGCCCATGTCTCCTGGGAGGAAAGAATAAGAAGAAAAGAAAAATTGGTTTATCTTACACTTAGTGGCAGCTGTTGAGGTATATAATTAATATACAAACACACACATACAAAGGCTACAGCACCCAGATACAGAAACATTGCAATTGCCACCATCAACAGTTTCCCAAAATAGTGTTAAAATCTATTCAATTTACTAATTACATATTCTCTCTATAATGAAGGTAATTGCTGCAATTCTTCATAGTCACAGCAGATCTATTAGGATCTTTAGTAGAAGCACATAGGTAAATACTACTGTAAGATTTGTTATAATGGGGAGGGTTGTCAAAAACAATAACCCTAAGGATCATAAAAACAAATTTTAAGATTAATCTATGAGATATGTTTCTATTTGACACAAATGCTATAATTATTAAATTGCTGGCACTCTACAATTACAATATTGATTATAATAGTAATTGAGAAGTCATAATACCCAAAGGGGGCAGAGAGATTCAAAGGAGCAGCCTCCAAATGCACCAATCAGAGAAGGCCCATGACAATGCTGGACTCCATTCATCTAGAAGGAGGCCTTTAAATGTTTAGTGATTTTTTTTCCAAGGTCACTTAGCCATAGTAAAAGTTAGTGGCAATACCACGCCTTAAACAGTGGTCTTATGACTCTACAGAAATAATCTTAGCATTTGACCCAAGAAAGAAAATTTAAGGTCACTTTCTGTCTTCATAGATCCCTTAATAGATAAATAAATAGTTGGAGTTGTAAAAGTTGCCTTGTACAAGACAACCTAATCATTTGACAGATGAAGAAACTGAGACCCCGTATTATTAAGAGGCTTATTTAGATTCAAACTGCTAGATAGTAAACATCAGAACTGAGACTCAAACTTAGACTTCTTGATTATTGTTTCCAGGACTCTTTCCATACATACCTTGCTCCTTAATTCTTTCTATACACTCAAGAAACTACATTACATCATGGATAAAATGCTAAATAGAGAGCCAGGAACATTTAGTTCCAGTCATATTTCTGCCACTTATCAGGCATGTGATTTCAGACAAATTGTTTAAACTCCAAGCCTCAATTTCCTCATCCATAAATTAGGGATGGTATCAGCACCTACTGTATGGGCTTCATGCAAGGTTTGAGTGATATTTTGTATTTAAAATAGATTGTTATTAATATACACTATAGATTTCTTTTCATATTTCTCTACTTCCCCTTTCTACAAAGTAATCCTATTTTATTTTTCCAAATACAAGTAAAGATAGTTTTCAACATTCCCTTCTGCAAAATTTTGAGTTCCAAATTTTCTTCTCACTTCCTCCCTTATCTTCCTTCTCTCCAAGACAGCAAGCCATCTGATATAGGTTATACTGGATAATTTTTTTTTTCCTGAGGCAATTGGGATAAAGTGACTTGTCCAGGGTCATATAGCTAGGACGTGTTAAGTGTCTGAGGCCAGATTTGAACTCAGATCCTCCTGACTTCAGGGTTGGTGCTGTATCCACTTTTAACATATTTCCATATTGTCATATTGTGCAAGAAAAAAAAAAAAAACATGAGAAAGAAAAAGCAAACAAACAAAAGAAAACCGAAAAGACTATACTTTGATCTACGTTTGGGCTCCATAATTCTCTCTCTGAATATGGATGGCATTTTCCATTCCAAGTTTTTTGGAATTGTCTTGGATCACCACATTGCTGAAAAGAATTAAGTCAATCATAGTTGACCATCATATAATCTTCCTCTTACTATGTATAATGTTTTCTTGGTTCTGCTCACTTATATTCAGCATCAGTTCAGGTAAGTCTTTTAAGGCTTTTCTGAAATCAGCCTGTTAATTTTTTATGAGCAATAATATTTGATTATATTCATATACCATATCTTATTCAGCCATTCCCCAGTTAATGGGTATCTACTCAATTTCCAGTTCTTGCCACTATAAAAAGAGCTGCTACAAACATTTTTGCACATATGAGTTTTTTTCCTCTTTTATGATCTCTTTGGGATACAGACTCAGCAGTGACACTGCTGGATCAAAGGGTATGCACAGATTTATAGCCCTTTTGGCATAGTTCCAAATTTCTCTCTAGAATCTCATATCTCTTCTTTGGGGTTAAGCTTGTTCTTTATAATTTCCTTCACTGTTTTGTAGTTATAATTTCTACTTACATTATTGTTGCATTGTGTCTATTATTTTCTTGACTGGTTTTTTTTTTTTTGGCTTTAATTCATGTCTTTTCATGTTTCTCTGTATTCAATATATTTTCATTTTTATAATATAATAATATTCTATTATATTCATATACCATAGTCTATTAATTCATTTTGTAGTCAATAGTATCCATTGGTTTCCAGGTTTTTGCTATTATAAAACAATGATGTTGTAAATATTCTGATGAATATAGTGCTTTTCTTTTTGAGAGTGACTTCCATCCCAGCACATTCCTATCAGTGGAATTGCTGGGTCAAAGGATAAGATATGTTAACCATTTTATTTGCATAATTTCAGAAAAGTTCGATAATTTACAGCTCCATCAACATTGTATCAATACTTATTTTTTAAATATTCCCATCATCCATCATCTCTGCCAACTTGCTAAGTATGAGGTAAAAATCTCAGGGATCTATTGATTTTTATTTCTCATATGATTTGGAGCATTCTTTCATATGATTGTCATTTGTTTGCGATTCTTCATTTGAGAGATGTTTATTCATGTTCCTTCACCACTTAACTACTAGGAAATGGCTTTGAGTCATATATTTCTGTTAATTGTCTATACCAAATAGATATCAAACTCTTGAAGACCATATATGTAGAGTACTTTACAAAACTTAAGGTTGCTACATAAATATGTTATTATTTTCCTTGGAGGATAGTACCCCACATTTACTTTTCTAGCTCTAAGTCAGAGGAAGAAAAGTGGTTGTTAAACTTGACACTCACCACAGTTTATAAGGCAATCTAAGAAATTGCTTATTTCTCATAGGGCCTTGTGTTAGGGAATGTAAAGGAGTGGCAGCTCCACATAGGCTTTGTCCACTTAGAGGGTACAGACTTTCCCTCTGTGCCTTCTTGCTCAAGGCTCAAGACCTTCCATTTTTCACCCTTCTTACTTGGTTCACTAGGTCTCTGAACTTCTGAACTGATTGCTGAGATAGCAGTGATTTACACAAAGTCAGCACTGTTCCAGAGTACTAAAAGAAGCCAAGAAAGTTCTGATTAGAGACAGCTTTTATTTTATCACACAGAAGATGTAAAGAATGAAAAGAACTCATAAGAACTCAGGAACAAATACCAAAAAAGTATATAATCACTCAATCAAGAAGCATCTATCAAGTATCTCTTAAGTACCAGGCACTGTGCTAAGCATCTGGAATTGGAATACAAAAAAAAAAAAAAAACCACCAATTTCTACATTCAAGGAGCTTATATTCTAAAGAGGGAATACACAAGTAGGCAGGATGCATATTGGAGAGGGCACTAGACTTGAAGTGGGAAAAAGTGTGTTCAGATACTGCAGGGAGGTGGATGATATAACCTCTAGGGTCCCTTCCCACTTTAATGTTTTAATGAACCTGTGGCTCCTCAAGGGATAAGGCAAAATAGTTTCTGGAAGCATTGTCATGATAGGAGGTTCTTTTGGAAAAGTTTTATTTGATGGCCTGGAATCTATACTCCAAAGTTTTTTGAAGCTACTTTTGTGCCCATATTTCCTATAGAAACATTAAGCAAAGAATATCTCATTCTTTTTAGCTTTAGGTGAACTCCTAAATCAGAGTCTTTACCTCCTACTTCTGAAATCTGGGGTGTGTGTGTGTGTGTGTGTGTGTGTGTGTGTGTGTGTGTGCTTACAGTTGGTTTAGGAAGACTAAGAAAGCTACTCAGTTACACTCATTTTTAAAGGAATTTGAAGCTAACTTTAGTGAAAGACATTTTAAAGTACAATTAGTTGGTCACAAATTGTATAGTGATGGCTACAGTGACAAAAATCCATAACAAAACAAAATATTCCTTTCATAATTTTACAATATGAAAACTGAGGGAATTAATAATAATGAGAACTAACATTTATATAGTACTCACTATGTGCCTGGAATTATGTTAATCACTTTATAATAATTATCCCATTTGATTCTCATGTCAACCCTGGGAGGCAGGTGCTATTATTGCTCCCATTTTACAGAAGAGAAAACTGAGACAAACAGGGGTTAAGTGACTTGCCCAAGGTCACACAATTAGTTGCCTGAGGACAGATTTGAAGCAAACCCAGCATTCTATTCACTATACCATCTAGCTACCTCTTGTTACTAAATGATTATCGGTTCTTTGAACCTCATTTTCCTCAGCTATACCAAGAGATCTTCCTCTGGAAAACTAAGTCGTCATATTGATTCCTGTAGCCAGGAGAAATGCTGAGCCCAAGGTAAGATCAGGAGCAAAAATATTAACCCTCCCCTGCTCTTGGCAAATGAAAAATCAAGTCAGGCAGATAGTTAACATTTGGTAAGTGCCTGCTATGTACTAGGCACTGTGTTAAGCACTGGAAATACAAAGAAAGACAAAAGGAAAATATCTGCACTCACTGAGAAATTCACAATTTAATGAAGGCTTCATCTATCTGGACTAAAGATTTCTTCTCTATAATAATAACTATAATTATATGTGTATATACATACACATCTATATCCACACATACATACACATATAGACATATAATTATATATAGCATAATCATATATAATATAAGTTTCCTCATCTTTAATATTAATTATAACAGCTGGCAAAGTTATATAATAATAATAAAATAATTGTGTTGCATCTACCTTATAAGATTGTCATAACGATCAAATGATACAATATATATGATACAATATAATTTTCTATATTATATATAGTAACTAACATTTACATAGCATTTCAAAGTTTACAGTGTTATATCTATATCTATATGTTACATATGTATATGATTTTTATATGTGTATTATATGCTACATGTAAGACTTTGCATATCTTAAAATGCCATGTAAATGCTGGCTGCTATAATATATATAGTGTATATATGTATATAGATAGATAAATGCACACATACACATATTATCATCCCATCCTTGTGAAGTAGATACAATTACTATTCTCCCCCCCTACCCCATTACAGATGAGGAAACTGAGACAGAAAAATTGAGTGACCTGCCCAGTTTCACAAACCTAGAAGTATCAGAGGACAAACCAAGTTCAAGCTTCTCCAATAATGTTAAGTCCAGCAATCTATCCGCCAAGTCACCCAGTTTCACAAACCTAGAAGTATCAAAGGACAGACTGAGTTCAAGCTTCTCCAATAATGTTAAGTCCAGCAATCTATCCGCCAAGTCACCTGTGGAGCTGTCAGAGTCATATAATTCTAGAATTAGAAACATATTTAGAAACCACTTACCTAACTCCCTCATTTGGCCAATAAGGAAATTCCCACAAAGAGAAATTGAGTGGCCATGGTCAGTCAATATGTTATTGGTAGAGAGCAAGAGAGGCAGTTTAGTATGTTAGATTTGAAATCAAGAAAACCTAGAAAAGCAAGAAAATTCTCTCTCTGCCACTATCTCTTTGTGTGAACCTAATGAAGTGTCCTATTATTCCCCTGTGCAACTCTCCAGGAGGCTCAATAGGCAGGTGCCTATATTGTGGGATTTGAAGGGGTGATGAGACCTAACTGATCCATCTCGCTGAGAACCTGAGATTGTCAATAGTACAATTTCTGAATGACCTTCTTAAGAGGAGCTGAGCATTTTGGTTGGATTAAAGCAATAGATAATTAGGTATGTATTTCACATTAGACAGACCACAGTTTAGTTTATCTGATCAATTCCTTGCTACTCCATTGTCACTTCCTCTGTTTGGTGTTTGAAGCCTTTCACAACCTGACTCTGCTCTATTTTTCTGGACATTTAACCGATGACTTCCCTTGACACACTCTATGACCCAGCCCAGTATCCTTCTAGCTGTTTTTCACACATGACATTCCAACTCTTGTCTCTGTTATCTTTGCATAAATGTCTCCCTGTGCCTGGAATGTTCTCCTTCTGGCTCATGGACTCCCCAAGTTCAGTTCTCCAGTGCCACCTTCTATATGAGGTCTTACTCTGATCCTGCCAGAGGCCTGTACCCTATCCCACCCTGAAAGTAACTTAAATTTTCAAGTACATTTTATGTATAATTATGTATGTGCATGTTGTCTTCCCTAATAAAATGTAAAGTCCTGGAGAGAAGGGACTGTTTCATTTTTTTCTTTATATTCCCATTGCCTGACACATAATAAGCAATTAATAAATGTTTGTTCATTGATCAATTGATTTAACAAGAACAGAAGAGCTGAGGGAATGAGACAAGGGAAGTTTGAGGAGGGAAAGAGAAGACCAATTCCATGCTGAGGATATAGAGGATATATATGAATGCTGACTGATAGAATAGTGGAAGTAGGTGAGGTCTCCAAAAACCGGCTTTGTCCATCCTATGGTTTTACCTAAAGATTGTGTCAATGCTAATATAAAAAGAGGGAGTATAGAGTAATGGATAAAAAGTAGATAATTGTACTCTGGAAGATCTGGGATCAATTTCTTCTGACACATACTAGCTGTGTACTCTGGGCAAGTCATCTAACTTCATAGTGATTTAGGTAACCTCTCTATGCTTATAAGTTACAGAAAAGGTCTACATTGGTCAAAGAAATTTCACTAGCCAAACAATCCCTTATCAATGAAATCAGATTCATTCCTCCTTCCTACTTTTGAATAGGACAAGTCATGGACAAAACTATGAAGGGAAGATTTGTCTCCAGTTTCCAGGTAACCCACCCCTGTGGGCTACCTCAATCCTTGCTGTCCCCCACTTCCACCTTTCATCCCTTACGACCAACATTTCCTTGCATAGGACCCTACCCCCAGCTCTGAACCTTCTTCAAGAATTGGCACTTCCTCCATTCTCCAATTGATGAATGGTCAAAGGATATGAATAGACAATTTTCAGACAAAGAAATTAAAATCATTTCTAGTCATATGACAAAATGCTCAAAATAACTATTGATCAGAGAAATGCAAATTAAGACAACTCTGGGATACCACTACATATCTTTTTTGATTGGCAAAGATGACAGGAAAAGATAACGATAAATGTTGGAGGAGATGTGGGAAAACCGGGACATTGATACATTGTTGGTGGAGCTGTGAACTGATCCAACTACTCTGGAGAGCAATTTAGAACTATCCAGGGCTATCAAACTGTGCATACCCTTTGATGTTACAGTGTCTCTACTGGGTCTGTATCCCAAAGAGATCATAGAAAAGGGGAAAGGACCCACATGTGCAAAACTATTTGTAGCAGCACTTTTTGTAGTGGCAAGGAACTGGAAATTGAGTGGATGCCCATCAGGCTGGAGAATGGCTGAATAGGTTACAGTATATGAATGTTATGGAATATTATTGTTCTATAAGTAACAATCAGCAGGATGATTTCAGAAAAGCCTGGAAGGACTTACATGAACTGATGCCGAATGAATGAGTAGAAGCAAGAGAACACTGTACACAGTAACAACAAGATTATGCAAGGATCAATTCTGATGGATGCAGCTCTTTTCAACAATGAGGTGATTCAGGCCAATTCAAGTAGACTTGTGATGGAGAGAGTCATTTGTACCCAGAGAGAGGACTATGGGAACTGAATATGGATTATAATATAGTACTTTCACCTTTTTTTGTTATTGTTTGCTTTCTTTTTGTTTTTTCTCATTTTTTTTCCTTTTGGATCTGATTTTTCTTGTGCAGCATGATAAATATAGAAATATGTTTGCACAAATTTATCATATATTGGATTGCTTGCTGTCTAGGGGATGGGGAGAAGGGAAGGAGAAAAATTCGTAACACAAGATTTTGCAAGGATGGATGTTAAAAACTATCTTTGCATATATTTTGAAAATAAAAAGTTATTATTTAAAAAAAAATACCACTTCCAACTATCAATAAGCCATGATTCTCTTACTGTCCCAGGGCTGCTGTCAGCTAAGGAGAGCTAAAACATTATTCTCTTGCTAATGGGTTACATTTCTTAGGTAGTTCGCGTGCATTTTCACAGTGCTTTTTCTCATGAGCAATGCTCTAACATAAAGAATTTTGTAGCGTCCCTTAAGGCTACTTTATTTGCCCACCATCTGGGTGGCCACAACTAGGCCAGCTCACCTGCCTTTAGCTCCACCCCGGGTAACACAGAGATAGGCCAAGTAGGAGGAGCAACCATTCTGTCTTTATTCAGTCATCCTCTTAGTGGGGGTAGCAGGAAGCAAGAGTGCAGGAGCACAAAAGCAAGAGAGTTCTACTCAAGGCTGTCTATTTATGCTGCCTCTCTTCCAGGATTGCCCATGTCCAGCCCACTCAGAACTGCATAGGTGGAGCCCCAGACTGGAGCCTTCTAGAGTTAGTGTTGCATCCCAGGAGATCTAGCTAGAGGACACGTCCCTTGCCGTCTCAAGAAACTGTGGTATACAGGCTCCATGACACATCTCAAAGAGAGAGCAGGGCTTCATTGCCCCTAACAGAATTTCAAGTTGAGAAGGGGATGAGAGTTGGAGTTATTCTTGGAACAGGGACTCTTTCAGTGTTCTTCAATACATAACACATAGGCATAAAGTTGGCCATACCTGTGTATAAAAGAGAGATATATGTCTCTTCTACCTAAATCCTTTGCAGTCTCACTCCCATAGCTCCATCTATTACCTCCATGAAGATGATTTCCAAATCTATATTATCAGAGAAGTGAGTTAGGTGGCAAAAAGGATCTGGATAGTGTGGTGGATAGAATGCTCAGCTTAGTGTCAGGAAGACCTGAATTCAAATTCAGACACTTACTTGTGTAACTCTGAAAAAGTCACTCTGTTTGCCTCAGTTTCTCCACTTACAAAACAGGAAAAATAATAACTCCTACTTTGCAGGGTTATTGTGAGGCTCAAATGACATATTTAAGTACTTAGCACCATATCTGACACATAGTAGATGCTCTATAAATGCTTATTCCCTTCTCTAAAAGGTCTCAACCTTCCATAACTCTAATTGTTTTGACTTTCCTAATTGTTTTAATTTTTTTAACTTTCCTAATTGACTCATTTTTCTTTATTTTTCTAATTGTTAAGGGAATTTTTCTTTTCATTGAACTCTCTACACATCTCCCCATTTGGTCCCAGTTCTACCATGCAGAGGCAAACAGAACAAATTTAATCTCTCTTCCACATAATAAATATTTGAATATTTGAAGGCAATCCCCAGACTTCTCTTCTCCAGCTTAAATGTCTCCAGTACCTCCTATCTATGCTTCTAAGGCATAAGTTCAAGGTCCTGTACCATCCCGGTCCCCTGACCCTGGTCACTCTTCAGCTTATTAATGACCTTCGTAAAGTGTATCCAGAGAAGTGAACACCAGAAGTAGTCTAACAAAGTAAGAGGATAGTGAGATTATCACTGAGGTCCCTCAGCTTGGACCTCCCATAATGCTTCTCTAAATGAGAATCCATTACCTATTGGGGTCACCATCAGACTGCATTGGCTCATATGAAGTTAGCAGGCTTATTCAATCTCCACAATTTTATATGAGCTTCTTTCTAGCCCCACTTTCCCTGTCTGGCACTTAGGAAGCTGAATTATTTTTAACCTAAATCTATCACTATAAATCTATCCCTAATTGATTTTATCTTACTAAATGTGATCCAACATTTTAATTAGATCTTTGGGAATCCTGATTTTTTCATTCAAACGGTGTCCCCCTAGCCCATCTTATTTGATGAGCAAATTTACGCAATGAAAAATATGATGAAGGTATCTTCAACAATGTCATTGGGTAAACATCTTAAATAGCAAAGGACATTTGCTCAAAACTCTTTCCCTATATCTAAAATCCTCAATTCCAGTTTGATTGAATTATTTCATAATTTTAAAAACTCAGGTAAAATTCTACCTTCTCTAAAAAACTTTCAAGTGATATTCTCATTCATCCCCCAGTCAGTAATAATCTTGACTGCTTTGGTTCTTATTTTGCTTTTATATTGTTTAGCATTATAGTTTGTGTATGTATGTGTATTTGTGTGTTTTATATCCAACTTCCATAAATTCAGTGACTGAGCCTCATATGCACTTTTCATTTCACTCACAGCCTAACATAGATTTATACACATGGCAGCTACTCTTAAAAGTAGTTGTAAAATATTTTTATTTCATTTATTCATTTGTTTATTTATTTATTTTAAGCAAAAAAAAATAGTTTAAAAAAATAAACTGGCAAGGCAGCCTTCTTGATCTTGATTCAGCACTTAGTATAGTGCCTGGTACACAGTAAGTGTTTAATAAATGCTTATTAAGTTAAATTGAATTGTCTTGCTTTCATAAGCTAAGCCAATATAATGACTGCAATATTGGAGATTTAAAGATTGAGAGAGGAGGCTGGTGAGAAATTTTGTGGTAAGGATGGTTTTTATTGATCCCCAGCTGACAAGGCTTAGAATTCTACTCTTTTTTCTGAGAAAAGTTAGCCCTGCTAATCTTTTCCTATTGATTCCATCACAATTCCCAAATAGCTTTGGAAACAAAACTCACAGCTCTAAGGACAGATTAAAAATGAGAAGTAAGTCACTTTTATTCAGCAACCAAAGAAAAGAAAAACTCCAAAGTGCTGTACTGACATGGAGTCAGCTTTACCTACAGTTGAATACTTCTTTGAATATATCCTGCCTGTGAGGGCTTAGGCAAGTCACTTCACATTTTTCAGAACTCAGTTTCCTTGCTTGCACATTTAAAAGAATTGGAGTAGGGAGCAGCTAGATGGTGCAATAAATGGAGCACCAACCCTGGAATCAGAAGGACCTGATTTTAAATCTAGCCTCAAACACTTACTAGTTGTGTGACCCTGGACAAGTCTCTTATTGCCAATTGCCTCTCAAAAAAAAATATTAAAGGTTTAGAGTAAGTCTAAAATCCCTTCCAATTCTAAATCTATAATTCTATAAGAAGCCTCATAATTCTCAAAAAAAAATTAGTGTTGGTTTAAACACTGCATTTGCAGATAAACCAAGGGGAAGGGATACTATTTTGTTTGTCCCACACTAACAGCACTTAAGAACATATTATATTTCTATATTGTGTTTCAACTTAATTGTATTTAAATGAAACATTAAAAATCTGGCACTTTTTAAAAAACAGTGTTAGCTTATCTTATTATGTAATTCAGACTTTGGCTCTTAGAGTTATTGGATGAGGAGGGAGACTGAATTTTAAATCAGTAAGCTTAATGACTGGAGCTGTTTATGGTAAACTTAAGTTCGTTGGATAAAGTTCAAAAAGGATGTTCCCAAATATTGAGCTCTCTCTCCCTTATACTCTACACAAGAGTAACAATAAGTATTATAAGATTCCAGAGTATATACAAAATATCTGGATTTCTGCTATGATATATTCATAAATTCATCCAAATACACTAAACGAATTTAATTACATCTTAGAAATTTACACAGTGTTGAGAAAGAAAGACTCTCACCCCATCCTCCAGGTCACACAAATTAACACAGGTACTCTCTGTTAATGAGGGTAGTACACTGGCTGGTAACTGTTTAAAGTACCCAATAAAGAATCCTTTGACATTGCCACATTCTTTAAACTAGTCATATTCTGAAGTTATCTCATGGGTACAGACCAAGGTAAATCTGGCCCAAGGCACTCACAGAATATCGATCCCCATCAGTTGTGGCTAGCATAGCTTTATATATCCTCATCTTATCATGAAGAGCCAGGATAACATGTTCCATTCTGAGATCCCCAAGTATCAGGTAAACAGCTTTAGTTCTGAGATCCCCAAGAGCTAAAACCTGAACTCCCAATAACCATCAACTCCAGTCCCTAGACTGGGTAGGAAAGGACCAGGTTTCAGAACCAGTTTCATCTCTCCACAGTTCTCAAAATTGGTAGTCATCTAGGGCAGCCAATATATTGCCCATCCCTTTGTTCCATTCCCAAACTTGAGTTGCTTCAGCCTAAAGCAGACACACCCATGAAACCCATAACACTCCAAATTTACAAGACTCGGCCAAACTATGGGTGTGTTGGAGCTACTTTCTAATGTCTCAGGAAAAGTTCATTGTTAAATTTTCAATTTGAACATTTATACCTTGAAGATCAGCAAATGCTACAAATCAAGACTTGATTTATTGTTTTGTTGATTGTATAGCCTTAAGAAGTGATGGAGAAATGTTAATAATGCAAATTAAATTTGGAAGTGTGCCATGAGTAAATTATTTCCCTCCAGAGGTCCTATCATTAAACATTAAATATTATTAAACCAGGATATCTGTGACCCTCATCTTAATCAAATGCTTGTTTCATTAAATGCTAGAATAAGGAGAGGAAAGAGTAAGAAGAAGGGGAGAGTCATTGAATCATAATTTGAAAGCTCACAGATGATCTACCCCAAATCATTCTGTACAGATGTGCAAATCAATGTCTACAGAGGTTTAATGACTTGTCCAAACTCTTACAAGTAGTAAGCTTCAGAGATAGGATTTGAATTCAGGTTCTCTGACTCCAGAGGGAAGGAGAAGGAAAGATATTAAGCATTTATATAGGCCTACTACATGCCACACTCTGTGCTAAGTGCTTTACAAATATTATCTCATTTCACTCAGAGCTAGTGCTCTTACCATTATACCACAGAGCATCCTTCCCAAACCTTTTACCATTGGGCTTTAATTTAAAGGTAATCCCACATGTAAAAATAAAGTAAAATACAAAAAATAAATTTAATTATTGTTCTGTAAGAAGTGATCAAGAGGATGATTTCAGGAAGACCTGGAAAGACTTAAATGAACTGATGCTGAGTGAAATGAGCAGAACCAGATCATTATACATGGCAACAACAAGACTATACAATGATCAATTTTGATGGACATGGATCTCTTCAACAATAAGATGATTCAAACCAGTTCCAATTGTTCAGTAATGAAGGAAGCCATCTCCATTCAGAGAAAGGACTATGGGAACTAAGTGTGGACCACAATATAGCATTTTTACTCTTTCTATTGTTATTTGCTTGCATTTTTGTTTTCTTTCTCAGGATTTTTTTTCTTCTTGATCCAATTTTTCTTGTGCAGCAAGATAACTGAATAAATATGTATACATATATTGGATATAACATGTATTTTAACATATTTGACATGTATTAGACTACCTGCCATATAGGGGAGGAGGTGGGGGAAAGAAGGAAGAAATTTGGAACAGAAGCTTTTGCAAGGGTAAATGTTGAAAAATTACCCATGCGTATGTTTTGTAAATGAATAATAAAATAAATTTTTAAAAAAGAAAATAAAAATTATTAAATAAATTTTAAAAGAATATTTTATTTTAACATATTTTAACTAACTTTAACTATTAATAATTAACATGAACTATTAACTTTCAGCATTAGCACCAACCATCTATTGCTTTCCTGACAAACCTGAGCATCAGCTTTTTATTGTCATTTGCCTCTAATTAATATTTTCAGTGGTCTGATAACAAGCACAAAAGAACTTGTAGCTTTCACTAAAGAAATACCAAAAAAAGGTTTTTTTAAGAAAAGATGCCCAATTTCCTGGCATTTTATTTTAGGGGATCCCACTAGAGATTTTCTGCTCATCCCCAGGCCTTTTCCCCAACAGGCACAATTGTTCTCCACAATCCATGTTCTTGGCTACCATAAACTCACGACTCATAGATAGGCTTGGAAGAATTTCATCTAATCTAAACTCTTCATTATGTAGATGAGAAAAAAGACTAAATAATTTATCCAAGGTTACCCAGAGTATACAGTAGAGTATACATGCTTATAAAGCAAAGTACTAGAGAACCAATGACATCAGGAAGGTAATGCCTTGACTTGCCAGTTAATTGGATTTAAGGGAGGCAGAATTGAACAAAGTCATCAGCTTCACTCTCTCCTCCAGAGGTATCAGAGTTTAGTGGCAATGCTAGAATGCAGAAGACTGGAGATGGCCCAAGTAGAAACCTTAAAGTACTGCATAAGTATTACTTATTATTATTATTCTTTTTGATGCCTTTATGATAGATTCTGAACTCAGTAGACTAGCCAAACTGCAGATTCATAAAAACTTAGCCCTAGAATATCTAATCTAACCCCATCATTTTACAAATGAGGAAACTGATGATTCTTAAAGGTAAAGTTACTACCTGAGGTCATATAGCTAGGGTCAACAATGGGGTCAGAATCAAAATGTCCTGACTCCCAATATAGAGTTTCTCCCAATACTGTGCTATTATTCATCAATCTGGGTGAGAATACTGATTCTTATTCTACAAACATTTATAACATTGCCAATATCATAAAGCAAAATAACAACCAAGGTCTCACTATTCTAAATAATTTAAGCATTGATTGGTTTTGACATTGATTTATTAATTTAGATATTTATTAAGCACTTACTATAGATATAGCATGGTAAGGAGCATAGAGGAGGGAAAATACATGCTATGGAGAGAGAAGGGAGTAGAAGAAGGCATAGAAACTCTGCTTTACTTTCCTGGTCTAAATAAAATCTTTAAAAATCACATATTGTGAACTGCTAACTTCAACCACACATTGAGAAACGTGTTTCATTTTTCCTTGGCACCAGAATAGCTTATTGGTTCAAGGCAGAAGAGGAATGTTGGGGGTTGTAAATTGCTTCACACTTTGTCCTTTCCCGCTTTTAAAAGTGAAAATAATACAGGGATCAGGAGGACTAGCCCTCTGTCCCTGAATAAACATTTATGCTTCGAGCTCCCATTATTGGAGAGGTGTTAGGATAACATTCTGATGTTGATGCCAGGTCTACCCCAACACTACCTCCCCCTCCTCCTCCTCCTCTGGAGGTCCTGCTTAGAGGGCTTTGAAGTGCACACACTCTCACCTCAGCCCCTCCACATGGAAATAAGATCACTACAGCAGGCAAGAAAGAAGCTGAGAGTTGTTTGAGGGGTGAAGGGTGAGTATGGAGAGCAGAATAGGAAATCACACCTTTGAGATAATTATTCACTGATTCTGTAAAAGTCTCCCTGCATAAAAAAAAGAAAGAAAGAAAGAAAGAAAAAAGAGGCATAGTAATATTTTTTAAAAGTGTGTTGTTTTATGAATCACACACTTAAACATATAATAAAAGAAAGGAGAGAATGAATGAGTTTGCAGCCAAGAGCAGCTCATATCCCTATGCTTTGCTTTGGTTTAAAAGAGAAGAAAAAATAACCTTCAACTCATTCCAGCAGTTCAATATTTTAAGAACCATACATGGCACCAAAAGACCAAGTCCAAAATCATAGGATTGAAAAGGTCACTGGGAAATCTTTTAGTCCAATGGTTCACAAAATATCTTCAGAATGCTGAGAGTATTCAGGGGAGTAGTAGTATAATTTGGCATCATTGAAATTTCTGCTTATGATAATGAATTAATCATTTAGTTTGATATGCTTTATAAATATCTCTTGAGCTCTTCCCATTAATTCTAGTGCACATGGTATACATTGGACTTTTTTCTTCCAAGATTGCTCTCAAGATTAAAAATATTTGAGAACATTTCTCTGTTACATTATTCTTCTCTCTCCAGGCAAGATGGCACCGGTACCACTCAAGAGAGATGGGAAGAGATGCTAGAATCTCCATTAATAAGGTCCCTGAAAAATCACAATCCAGAGTCCTAGGATGTCATAACTAGAAGGGAACTTTATTTTCAACCCTCTGAATTTTACAGATGTGAACCCTGTTAGAAAGTTTTTTGTATCCAATCTAAAATCACCACTCGACAAATGTAAGTCCATTTTTGAGTTTCAGACAGTTCTTTAGGACAAATGTATTGAATTTCAGATTATTCTTTATATCATCAGTCTAGTGTGTTGTTTAGATTGTAAACTCCTTGAGGACAGGTATTTTGTAGTATTTTACTTTTATATGGCTAGTTCCCTCAGATAGTGGTTTGTAGGAGAAGGAAATGACAAATCATTTGAGTATCTCTGACAAGAAAACCCCAAATGGAGTTAGGAAGAGTCAGACATGACTAAAACAACTGAAAAAAACATTGAGGTAGAGGAGGAGTAAGAACAGAGATTATAGTACTTGAAGGATTTATAATTTCATTTGGTGTAGGGAAATCCAAGGAAGGAATTGTACTCTACCAATGCAGATATACTGCTGATCTGAAACCAAGACTATTGGACCATTGTGAGGACTAAAAAATTCAGTGATTTGTCCAGTGGCACATAGCCAACATGTGTCAAAAGTAAGATTTGAATCCACTTCTGGACAGAGCTAAACTTGGCTCTTTTGCTACTACACTGTTGCCCTGAGCATAGTACCTGATAAACATCTGTTGAACTCCATTGAATTCACAATACTCTGTCATTTAAAGGCATAGGATTAGAACAGAAAATTGACTTCTGGTTCCGTCTCTATTATATATTAGACATAGGATCTTGGGCAAGTTGTCCTGAGTCCTCACCTATAAAATGGAGATTGTGAATTGTGTCTTGTCTATTGTGAAAAGTCAATTTAATCTTGTTCAATTAACACTGGTCCTAGATAGCTCCTATAGAGTTATGAGAAAAAATTAACGAAGATATGTAAAGTATGTTGTAAATTCTGAAATGCATCCACACAGATGTGAGATGGCATCATTGCAACCATTAAAGCTGTTAGAGGTACATAGCAGAAAGAGATAAGGAAAAAAAGATGGGGAAAGGAAATATGCTCTAATGGAAGGATCCTGGGATAGTCATGAGATCTGAGTTCTATTTCCAGCTCTGTCTGTGTGACCTTAAATAAACTAGTTAGCTTTTGGGGGTTGCATTTTCCCCATTGGTAAAATAACTAATGTTGAATTAAATAATTTAACAATAAGATTCTTTCCCATATTTCACTTAAACACACACACATACATACGTTTTTAATTTCCAAATCTATAGTTCCATATAGAAGTCCAATAAAACTGGGAAACTAGAGAAGTTGAGAAAGGGTTTAGGACTTCCTTCCAAAGATTAAAAAAAATAAAATAAAATAAGATGAGCCAGATCCTCTCCATAAAGAGAGTTTTTAAAGGATCCAGAGATATGGTCTTCGGAGGTTTTTTCCTAGATTTAAACCCAAGAATGAAATGTGGAAGTCTGGACCAGGTGTGTTCTTGATCTATTTTGGTCCAACATGTCATTCCACACTTAGCTTGGAGCTTCTGTTCCAGCTGTTTAAGATGCCAACTGTGTGAGAGAAGGGGAGAGAGATGGATGAGATCAGGTAAACGCATCAGATTCCTTCCAGGGGGCAATCTGCATTATTTAAAGCCTGTAAGGAGGGTGTTAATTTAACACCTCTGCAGATTTGCAAACTACCATTCCAAACAGCTCCCTTTTGGACCAGATTTGGGCTTACACCTCTTCCTTCCCAGGCCCCCCATGAATCTGACTTGCCTTCACAGGACTCATGCTGTTAATGTGAATCTAGGACCAATTAAATCTGTGTTGTAGACGATTTAAGAGGTAAGTGGCAATACTAGCAGCCCTCATGTAAAAAACAGCCCATGAGAAAGAAAACAAGGATTTCTTTTCTGCTAAACTCCAGTGGCCCTTCAATGACCATATTATTTTAAATTTCTTCCTCCTTATCCTCACACTCTATACTAATAGGCCCCAAGGCTACTTTAAATGTCTGTGAGGTAGGAAAGTTGTCTTCTATCTATACTAACCTCCCTCATTCTCTTCTTTAGTTGGCCTGGAAGGAAATAGAGAGTCTAAAGACACCCCCCAAGCTCAGTCAATGACTAGCAGACTTCCACAAGTGTCACACTCCCAATATAGGCTTTAGGCAAGAAGATAAATCCTCACCAAAAATTAAATAAAATAAAAAGCTTGGAGGCTCTTGATCTACACAAATGTCTCCTCCAACTTCTTCCATTCCTTTTTACTGGAGTCAGGTGGCAGGAATGGATAGAGGAACACGAGTTCAAATATGACTTCCATTTTACTCTGGCCAAGTGACTTGATCTTTATTTGCTTCAGATTCCCCATCTGAAAATGGGGATAATAGTGACACCTGCCTCACAGGGTTGTTATGAAAATAAGATGAGAAATTTGTAATGTTAAGCATATAGTAGGTCCTTAATAAATGTTTTTTCCCTTTCTTTTTTGTGAAATGAATTTTGTTATAAGCAAATTCATTCCACACACATGCAAAGGGAAAGTAATAGAGACCTGAGGGTGTTGGTAGGGTTGTCAGGTAGCAAAATAATAAAAACACAGATGGTTTTTTAAAAGTTTGTAAAACTCATTAGGATTATAGAAAACATTTCCACCTAAACAGAATTCCTTTTAATCTTCACAATAGTGTATGTATTCATGTAAGTGTATGTATGTGTGTTTATAGATATATGTATGTTTGTGAGGGAGAGAGGGAAGGAGGGAGGAAAAGGAAGGAAAGAAGGGAGGAAGGGAGGGAGGAAGGAAGGAAGAAAGGAAAGAAGGAAGGGAGAGAAGGAGAGAGGAAGGAGAGAGGGAGGGAGGGGAGAAGAAGAGAGGGAGGGAGGGGAGGAAGGAAAGGAGGGAGGGAGGAAAAGAGGGTAAGAGGAAAGGAGGAAGGAGGGAAAAGGGAGGAAGAAAGGGAGGGAGGAAGGGAGGAAGGGAGGAAGGGAGACAAGGAGAAAAGGAGAAAAGGAGGGAGGGAGGGAGGGGAAGAGGAAAGAAAAGTAAAGAAATCAAGAATTTGGGCTGAAGATGCTGTCATCAGGTGTCTTAGAGGGCATCATGTTTTTACTCATCTCCAAAGGATTCTGAAAAACAAAAGTATTCCCTGTAAAGTGATCCTTCTCAATTCTTTGCAGAGTGGGAATGTGTGGGTGGGGAGTGCCAAAACCTCTCTGCTCTCATCTTTAAAATCTTTAAGGGAAAGATTTGTTACTTTCCTATCTACAGGCAGCCTTGGGAGAAAGGGAATAGTATACTCAAATCTATAACCAAGTCAAAGGAGCACCTTCTCTCTTCATCTTTATGAATCCCATGAATCACTCAACACATCTGGGAATGGTCTCCAAAGTAGTCTTGAAAACAAAATAGGATACATCTTCACACTGTGACTTTAATTTGCATCTCATTTATTTAATGAAAGCTGAACATTCTTGTGGATGTCTCTTTGAAAATTAGTCCTTTGTTAAAAAACAAAAGATATCAACGAAAAGATTTTTTAAATTAATCTTTTGTGCTCAAAGAGACATGAGTTTTAACAAAATAGTATAAAGATATTTCACGCATTCCCAGCACATAGAAAGGACTAAAGTGGGAAAGAAGGCTACCATTAATTACCTTAAATTAATACAATGAACGTCATAGAAATATTCTACTCCCTTAGGACTGCTGTGTTTACTGAATCTCTTAGATGGAAAGTCAGTTTTTAGAAGTCATCGCCTCTCCTCCTTGCCACTGGGAAATGTTTGACTTGGCTTTTCACCCTCTAAAGGCCAAGAGAACAAGGCCCTCTAACCTCCACTCTTACCCAAGTATTCACATCATGTCCACCTACAACACAGAGGTCAGGTAGAAGAACAAGAGCCCTGTGGAGAACCTTTATAGCAGTCAATTCATAAGCATTTGTTAAATGTTGACTTTGTATGCCAGGAATTGTGTAAGATACTGAGAATTAGATGGAAAAAGAAAAACAGTACTTGAGGAATTTATATTTCAATAGGAAAAACATTACATAAGGAAGAATATATAGAGAATTTACACAAAATAAAAGTCAAGTCATTTGGAGAAAGGTAATGACCAACAGCTAGTGACTGTGCAAATTGGGATAGGCTTTGAGTTGAAATTTTGAAGGAAACCATGCATTCCAAAAGGCAAGAGATGAGGAAGAAGAGCATCCCAGCCTTGGGAGACAGCCAGTTCAAAGGCATATAGCCTAGAGATAGTCATGTGTGAAAAACATCAAGAAAGGTAAGGTGTGGATCATAGAGGATGGAAAGGGGAATAAAGTGTGAGAAAAATGAGAAAGGTAGGAAGGTTATAAAAAGTTTTGAATGTCAGACTATTTGCATTAGATAATACTGATAATAAGAGAAGGAGGTAAGGAGGGAGGAGGTGGGGAAGGAGCAAGAGCATTAATCAGACCTTTGTTACCTGCCCCTTCCCTTCCTTATTCTGTAATATGTCCCTAGATTAACCAGAGGGACCGTTGTTGTAAGAGGGGTCTCTGTCAGAGTATGCTCCAACCAGATGGCACCAGCTCTTGAGATTGTGAAATTTTCACTGTGAATGTTTATACCTCAAAAATCAACAAATGCTACAAATTAGGGCTTGATTCAGTATTTTGTTGATTGTCTAGACATAAGAAAGTGATAGATAAAATATAATAATGCAAATTCAACTTTAAAAGTATGTCCTGCTAACACTTAGCCAGAGAGAGAGAGTTTTTAATTTATCAATACACTCCATCTCTGTCTCACTCACTGTTCTCCAAAATATACATAGCTTTCCCTGTGTGCTCATATCAAGGAGAATGAAATCCACATAGTGAGTTAATCAGTAAGCGTTTATTAAGAGCCTGTGTGTTCAGCTTTGTGCTAAACCACGTGGATACAAAGAAAGGCAAAGGTAGTCTATGCCCTCAAGGACCTCACTCTCTGATGCAAAAAGTTCACAGAAAATATCCTAAAAGATGTGAACAGAATATAGAGAAAAGAGTATTCAACTCAGTGTTCCAGACCAGAATCTTTACCAAACTGTGTGATACACTTAACCATGTGACTCTAGGGAAGTCAGCTAAATTCCTGTGCTTAGGATTTCACACATAAAACAAGATTGGCCTAAGTGATGTATAAAGTTCCTTCTAGCGCCTCCCCCCCGCCAAAAAAAAAAATCAAATGATTTTATATCTAAAAAGATCTTACATGATAGAAAAAGATGATAAATGTTGGAAGGGATGTGGGAAAACTGGGACACTGATACATTATTGGTAGAGTTGTGAAATGATCCAACCATTCTGGAGAGCAATTTGGAACTATATCCAAAGAGTTATCAAACTGTGCATCCCCTTTGACCTCTACTGGGTCTGTATTCCAAAGAGATCATAAAAAAGAGAAAAGGACCCAGGTGGGCAAAAATGTTAGTAGCAGCCCTTTTGTAGTGGCAAGGAACTGGAAACTGAGTGAATGTCCAGCAGTTGGAGAATGGCTAAATAAGTTATGGTATATGACTATTATGGAATATTATTATTCTATAAGAAACAATCAGTGGGTGATTTCAGAGAAGCCTGGAGAGACTGACATGAACTGATGCTGAGTGAAATAAGTAGAACCAAGAGAACATTGTACACAGCAACAACAAGATTATATGATGATCAATTCTGATGGACGTGGCTCTTTTCAACAGCGAGGTGATTCAAGACAACTCTAACAGACTTGTGAAGAGGATTACGGGGACTAAATATGGATTACAACATAGTTTTTCCACCTTTTTGTTGTATCTATTTGCTTTTTTCCCTTTTTTTATTTGATTTTTCTTGTTCAGCATGATAAATGTGGAAATATGTATAGAAGAATTGTGTTTATATATTGAATTACTTGATGGCTAGGAGAGGGGGTGAGGGAAGGGAGGGAGAAAAATTTAGAACACAAGGTTTTGTAAGGATAAATGATGAAAACTATCTTTGCATGTATTTTGAAAATAAAAGGCTATTATTTTTAAAAGTCATACACAGTGAAGGTGCAGAATAGGATCCTTTATCAAGAGATTTCTCACCATTAGTAAGATGTATTTTTAGGATTTTACTCTAGGGATGACTTGAAATGGAACAGAGATGACTATAGAAGGTGCCGTAAGCTAAGGGCTTGTCTCCTGTGCTATACAGCAATTGGAGGTGGAAAGAAGCCAAGGTTATTAGCTGAAACAGTGTTAAGAGGTAAGAAATAGATGTGATTTGGATATCAGAACAAGTTAGAGACCACCAACTCATTATAAAGATTAATTAGTCAAGGATTTAGCTACTAATGTCTTGCTCCAAATTCAAACAGGTCACCTCTGGTGAGTGGCCACCAGGGAGTCAGTTAGCTTTCCTACCTGAGTGTGAATTGTAACATCTTAACAGCCTTATTTCACAAGGAAGGAGCTATAGATAGATTCATGTTGAAGAGGGACTAATGGATTGAAAGGAAAAGGTGTCACTTGAGTAAAATCTCTTTTTGGTTTCCAGTTGTGACTCCTGAGGTTCATTTACAACAAATTTGGCAAAATTCATCAAGTACCTACCACGTGGCTCTGCACTTTTTTCTATGGGCTACTTTGTGCTGGGCACCTCAAGGCATACGGAATCACAAAAATGATGAATTTGTACTGTTTCAACCAAGCATTTTGTTTCGTGGAAAGAATCTTCACACACTAACAAACACCCACTCTACCAGTTGCTGATGGAACACTATAAGAAGGAAGGAAAAAGAAGAAAGGAGGAAGGGGGATGGGGGTGGTGGAAAGAGAGCTCATTCCAGGGCTATTAACTGCTCATGTGGTTAGAGGGAAAGGCAGAAATAGAATTGTCAGCTAGGACTGTGGAATGAATCCCAGTTGGCTGGAGAGAGATTTAAGGGAAAACAGGTAGGAGAAAACTACAAAACACATAAGCTCATGGGAGTCTGTATAGTCCTAGAATGGCTATCAGTGGTGGTCAGTTTGGAAGACCCCTATCAAAGGATGAATGTGGAATTATCGTGGTTCTCCCACAAAGAGCTCCCACCTCACCCTCTAGAAATTTTCACACAGAGAAAGCCAGTAGCTCATGACAGGTGTGTCTTTCCCAGAACCTGGGAGTGGCCCATGTTACCCTGTGCTGGTTCCCAATATGGGCCACATATGGTCTGGTAAATGGCCACCCTCTCCCAAGGCTCCGGTCTCATCAACACTATCCCATTTCAAGTCCCAGCTGACAAGGCATGGCTCTCTCCTTTCCCTAGCCTAGGAATTCTTCCCTCTCCTGAATTTCTCAGCAATGAGCTGCTGTTGGAAGACACTCAACATTCAACTTCCATCTTGGGAAAATTTAGTAACAGAAATTGCTGGAATGCTAAAGATGAACCTTTAAGGGATGTCACTGAGAGAATCCCAAATGAGGAATTTTGAAAATTAGCAAGAATAATACTCTGCTTATGGCACTTTGCTGTAAAAAGTTAACATGGATTCTCAGCCAAGTTGGGGATAGAACTGAGATGAGGAAGGAAAGAGTATTCTCCACAATAGTCAAGCAGATTTTCTATGTACCTTCCTCATCTTCATAAACTATCTTGTTTTCCATTGGGAATTAGCGTCCTCAGACCCTATTGTACCAATAATATATATCTACTAGTTAATCAAGTTTAGAGATGTCTAGTTCCATACCAGTTTCTCCAGAAGACTCTCAGGCAAAGAATTCTCTGGGGAAAGCCCAAACCTCTGGTCCTTAGTATATAATTTTGGAAAGTGCTTAATTCAAGACATTTCAGTGATTAAACTAAACTAGTGTTGTCATCCATCAGCCACCAAGTGGCAAGACCTTGCAGCTGCCTTCATCTACATCTTTAAACAAATTAATACATTTAAATTCCCCTTTTCCAAACTGCCCCCCACCCCTCTACCCTTTTGTTTTATTCAATTGAAATTCTTTATTTTATTTTCCCCATACAATTCATTTATTTCTCAGGCCTTCCTCCTCTGTTAACTGTGGGAAAAAGCTTGACTTGCCTGGGCACTGCATGCATTGTAAAAGTAATTCAATTTTACACCATAGCAGTGAAATGATCAAGGGAACTCTCAGCTGGCTTTGTGGCCAGAGCATTTAACAAGGATGTGAAAAGTTTCCAAAGGACCTTCCAAAAAAAAAAAGAAGAAGAAAAAGAAGAAAGCAAGAAAGATTATGACAATGGGAAAGATAGCTTGATGGAGGCAAATCAAGAGCCACAGGAATGGTTTTAGCTAAATTGAAGAGAACACCAGGGACCAGAGGGAGAAGGAAGGCAAGAGAATCCTCTTCTCTTCTCTCCAGGACTGAACTTGATGAGGAATATCAGCCTTTACTCTGACAATATAATATCATACAAGTTTTTTTTTTCTAATTGTGTTGAAAATGCAGGTATCAATTTGACACTAAGGGGGAAAAAAGAGAACAAGATGAGGAATGTTTAATAATACCATACACCCATTGGGGGCAGCACTTTGAACCACATAGAAAGAAAACATGGATCAGACCATGTCTCAAAGCTCTAATCAGTAGGCAGGGAAATGTATTAAATTCACTGAAGCTGCTTTCCCTGGGGGTGAGGGCATTGAAAATCACAATGAAATCGTTTCATAAAATACTCACTATCAAGGCTCTGAGGTTTAATCAGAAATACTTCTTATTACCTAATATATCCTGTCTACTTAGAAGACTGTGCACTGGGCTTTTTTGAAGTCCAAACCTAATAATAATTGAGAATCCTATTCCATATATTTCATCTGTCAATTTGTCATCACTAAAGATCCATTAAAATAGCTTTTTTTTCTCCCTCTGGTGATGAAAGATGATATTAGACATTAGATCTGTGGGAAATAATAATAACAATAATAACATATATATTTTTAAATCATGGTCTAAAAATTAGTTTCTTCTACTTCTGTAACCTGAAGTCCTGAAGATGCTCCCAGGCTTCCTATCAGTCAGCTTATCTACAGTGACCTTTAGGTATGCATTTGAAGTTACTAAACCCTACAGAATCTAGGCACTGAAATAGGAAAGAGATAGACAGAGAGACAGAGACAAAGACAGAAACAGAGAGACAGACAGAGGCAGAGAGAAAAACTGGGTCAGAGAAATAAAGACAGACATAGAGCCAGAGAGTGACAGAAATTCAGAGACAGATTGACAGAGACAGACAGACAGACAAAGACAGAGACAGAATTGCAAGTACAGTAATGGAATTTCAGGCTATCCCACAAATTATCAGAAAGTAAAGAGAAGGGTTATATGAAGAACAGAACTGACTGAATATGTATCATAGGATAATGATGCTTCAGTGTCATGAGGACTGGCAATTATCCTGGACCCCACCTTTTCATAAAGGTACAAGCGAGAAGCAGCCTGGTATTAGGAACAAAGAGCCAGCCTCAATCAGGAAAGCCTCTAAATTCTTCTTCTGACCTATACTGTATGACTCTGGGCAATCCCCTTAATCTCTCAGTGCTCTAAACCAGAGGTCAGAAAAGTATGACCTAAGGAACTGCTTACTTTTATATAGCCTAAAAGCTTAGAATGGTTTTATCATTTTTTAAATACAATTTTATCAATAAGTTCTAGAGCAATTGCTGCTCTGAAATGGTGGAGGGAGGTCCTTACACCGATGAAATTATAGATCCTCATTTTTAAAAGTCCATCAGAACATCCTTAAGATCTCACAGAGAAGAAGGAACTCTTTTTGTGGGCCAGCAGAGGCCTCCCTTAGTCAACTAAACCAAATGATGGTACAAGTCAGAGAGAGTCTCCAATTGATAAATAGTCAAAGGATATGAACAGATACTTTTCAGATGAAGAAATTAAAATTATTTGTAGTCATATGAAAAGATGCTCCAAATCACTATTGATCAGAGAAATGCAAATTAAGACAACTCTGAGATACCCCTGTACACCTACCAGATTGGCTAAGATGAATGTTGAAAGGGATGTGGGAAAACTGGGACACTGATGCATTGTTGGTGGAACTATCAATGGATCCAACCATTCTAGAGAGCAATTTAGAACTATGCTCAAAAAGTTATCAAACTGTGCATACATTTTTTAAAATAATTATAACTTTTTATTGACAGAATCCATGCCTGGGTAATTTTTTACAACATTATCCCTTGCACTCACTTCTTTTCCGACTTTTCCCCTCCCTCTCTCCACCCCTTCCCCTCGATGACAAGCAGTCCTATCTTGTTAAATTTGTCACAATATATCCTAGACACAATATATGAATGCAGAACTGAATAGTTCTCTTGTTGCTCAGGAAGAATAGGATTCAGAAGGTAAAAATAACCCCGGAAGAAAAGCAAAAATGAAAACAGTACATTCATTCCCAGTCTTCTTTCTTTGGGTGTAGCTGCTTCTGTTCATTGATCAATTGAAATTGAGTTAGATCTTTTCTTTGTCGAAGAAATTCACTTCCATCAGAATACATCCTCATACAGCATCGTTGTTGAAGTGTATAATGATCTCCTGGTTCTGCTCATTTCACTTAGCATCGGTTCATGTAAGTCTCTCCAAGCCTCTCTGTGTTCATCCTGCTGGTCATTTCTTACAGAACAACAATATTCCATAACATTCATATACCATAACTTACCCAGCCATTCTCCAATTGATGGGCATCCACTCAGTTTCCAGTTTTTTGCCACTACAAAGAGGGCTGCCACAAACATTTTTGCACATGTGGATTCCTTCCCCTCTAAGATCTCTTTGGGATATAAGCCCAGTAGTAACACTGCTGGATCAAAAAGTATGCACATACTACTGGGCTTATATTCCAAAGAGATACTAAAGAAGGGAAAGGGACCTCTATGTGCCAAAATTATACATGGCAACAACAAGACTATAGGATGATCAATTCTGATGGACGTGGCTCTCTTCAACAATGAGATGATTCAAACCAATCCCAGTTGTTCAGTAATGAAGAGAGCCATCTACATCAAAAGAGAGGACCGTGGGAACTGAGTGTAGACCACAATATAGCATTCTCACTTTTTCTATTGCTGTTTGTTTGCATTCTGTTTTCTTTCCCAGTTGCTTTTCTTCTTGATCCGATTTTTCTTGTGCAGCAAGATAACTATATAAATATGTATACATATTTTGGATATAACATATATTTTAACATATTTAACATGTATTGGACTACCTGCCATCTAAGGAAGAGGGTGGGAGAAAGGAGGGGACAATTTGGAACAGAAGCCTTTGCAAGGGTCAATGCTGAAAAATTACTCATGCATATGTTTTGTAAATAAAAAGCTTTAATTTAAAAAATTTTAAAGAAAAAAAAAGAAAAGAGTACTGGGAAAAACTGAAAAGAAAAGGGAAAAAAAAAGAAGTCAATGGGAGTACAATATTGTAATATTTTAAAAAGTAGAATCCTGCTACTAAGGATTCACCCAGAATCCCAACTGTGGGAGCAGAATGTCAGTTCCAATGGAGAAAAATGGAAAGGAATTTCGAGGCAAATACAGGAAGAAACTGAGATTGGGACAGACAGAAACACATACAAACTGAACAACGCCAACAGGTCTGAATCACGCAAACAGAACTGTAAAAATAAGCCATTTCAAATGTGATGCAAACTAGAGATTATAATAGGCATCTGGAAGTTGGGAAGAGAATAGGCACATTTTTATCCCACCTGGTTTACACATGGGAGCCAACCAAAAAAAACTAACGTAGAATTTCAACAATATGGAAATATATTTTCTGAAAAAAAGTTCTCTCTGAAAAAAAAAAAAAAAACAGAACAGCTGATAAAGTCTTGACTTGCCTCACTTAAAGGAACCAGTAAGAAATAATTATCTTGGGCTGTTAAGTGGCATAGTAAATAAAGTAAATCAGCCCCATAATTAAAATCTGGCCTGAGACACTTAAGCAAATCACTTAACCCTGATTACCTCCCAAAAATAGAAAGAAAAAAAGAAAAAGGAAGCTCAAAGACTTTAAAAAAAAAAAAAGCCAACTACTATTCCAGGCCTAATTCTGACCAATAAGGAGCAGCTGATCATCAAGTAGAATTGACAAGAATCTTGGAAGGAAAGAATTGTGTCATCTTAAAGTTTGATGGAAGTGGAAAATCATTCAAATATACACACCTTATATTTATGAAAAGCAGATTTCAGAGAGTTCAGAGAAAGGAGGGAGAGTTTCACATGGTCTAAAATTCTCTAGGGGAATTTGGGCTAAGATCAAATGCTTTCAAGAAATGAAATTCTGATGAGACAAATGCAAATATTCCAATGAGGAAGAAAAGTTGTCTAAAAAGAGCAAAATGAATGTGTAGGGAACTCATCAATCAACTCAACACTCAAAAAAAAATGTATGCAGAAATTGGAGGAAAGAATAAGTCTGGGGAAGGTTGACATAAACCTAATAGTACAGTGAGCTGAATTCATCTCAAAATGAACTCAATCAATCAATCAACACTTAAATATGTCTTAATTGTCTACTGTATGCCAGGCACAGTGCTATATGCTGGGCATACAAGTATATAGAAGGAAGCAATAGCTGACAATGAAGGGCAAAGGAAACAAAGAGACCTTTTAAGGCGTAATGAAGTGAAGTTAGAGCTGGAAGCAGCCTGGTATAGTGGGGAAAACATTTGATTTAGTATAAATATCTAGCTTAGAATTCTAACTCTACTACTTGCTAGTGTATGTGGGCAATTCACTTTGCATGAGACTCAGTTTCATTTTCTGTAAAATGTGAGGATTAGTATGTAGCCCCTTCAAGCTCTAAATTTTCTGATACTATTCAGCTCTTTTTGCATTTGTTTTACTTTGAAAAGAAAAATCTAGGAAAAAACAGAACAAAAAAAAAGTTAATTTACTTGAAACCTAAAGCAATGAATGAAAAGTTCTAAAGACCTAATTCCTGTAATTATGACTAGTGAATAATAAATAAAAGGATGGTCATTTGGCTTTCTCTTGAAAACCAAAGATGAATCAGTCTCTCAACCTTTATATGTCCTTGGAAGGGCACATTCTGAGAGGTTGTAGTCAATTTTGATTGGTTAACAATTAATGCTGTTTTGTAATATATTATTGCAATATTGTAAAATATTATAATGAGAGGTGGGGAAAGAAATTTTGATTATGTCACTCTTACTCCTTTTTACCCAAACTACGATCTATCCTTTCAATATATATGAACATGGTGAGCACACACACATATACCTACACTGCAGCATATAGAGGTCTCTTGGTTAAGGTCACAGGGCTAGTAAGTATCCAAGAGTAGATGTCTCTGAGCTGTGCATCTTATTCGGATTATCAAGCTGACCCTATCAGATGATTTTTAATAGGAATTAAATCGAAGTTCTATACTTGGGTTCAAAAAAATAAATTATGGCAGGAGGGGATTTTTGCCACACTATTCCCTCCTCCCAGTCTAAGCCGAATTCTCCTCGTGCTTGAATTTCTATTCAACTCTTTTTCTCTAACTTTGTCTGCCATACACACACACATACATACACACACTTGCCTAAATAAAACACAGTGGGTTCAAATTTACCTAGATTAGATTCTTTGGATGAGGTCTCAAAAAAAGATTGAGAAGAATGTTAAATCCAATCTCATTATCACTCTTGCCCTACAAATGTTGGTTGAATAACTTACAAAGGGCAGATTTCTGAATGAAAAAAAATAGAAAAGAGAAAATTCTAATCTCAATTAATAACTTGATATTAATATGAGAAAACTCTCTTGACAGGATAAGTAAAAAGATAGTAAGAAAGCTATCTATCTATCTTCAGTTATCTAGCTAGCTATCCTCAGTGAGCTCCATTCACCAGACCTGGTAATGAATGAGCCTTTGTAAGTGTTCTTTTTTTTTTTTTAATAATACCAAATTTAAAAAGAGAGAGAGGAGGTTATTTCAACCATAGATTGGTGAGTTTGATCTCAATTTTTAGCAAAATTCCATATTATTAAAGAGATTGCTTGTAAGCTCTTAGGAAAAAAAATAAGTGCTAGCCGAAAAACAGGATATATCAATCCAACTTTTTTTTTAACGACTCAGGCTGGAAATGCAGGGCTTGATCCTCTTACCAATGAGCTTACTGAAGCTTTGACCTGTTCCATTTCTGATACAGACCAGTTTACCCCTCCTTCAGCAACTTGATGGATCTCCCCTCCTAAGGGAGCCTAGCCACTGCTCAGAACTTCCAAGTTCAAAAGGTCCACCAGTCTCAGCCTTCCCAGGAGCTAGGATTATAAGCATATTCCATCATTCTTGGTTCTTACTTTCTTTTCCTGGGAAGAGTTACTAGACTGGTAGATAAAGAAAATGGTGTCAGCATAATACAACTTAACTTCCATAATGTGACAAAAAGTGTTTCATGATATCATTTGTAGACAAGATGGGATGAGGTGGGAGATAACATAAGACAGTTAGGTAGATCTGGAATTGGTTGAACTGGACGCAAAGATTATTGAATCATTGATTCAGAAGGAACTACAGACACCATCTAGCCCAATCCCACCAAAGTGGGATTCATCAAGTCCTAGGGAATTGCCTGCAGCACATAGAGGTCTCTTGGTCAGTGTCACAGGGCTAGTAAGAATCCAAGAATAGATGTCTCTTAACTGTGCATTTTATTCACATTATCAAACTGACTCTATAAGATGATATTTGATAGGAATAAATGTGAAGTTCTCACTTGGGTTTAAACAGAAATTGTGGTAGAGGGATTTTTGCAACACTGTTTCCTCCTCTCAAGTCTAGGCTTCCCAAACTAGAAGCTTCTCTTAGTGCTTGAATTTCTATGCAACTGATTCTTTTACTCTTAACTCTTTCTCTGCCATTTGGAGAGACATTTGTAATTTATGAGTTCTACTAGTCAGTCTAGAAGACCTTGCCCCTCTATAAATTCAGTCCATTTTTGTCTAAGGTAATCCTTCCATTTCTTACTCTTGTGTTTAGTATTATACACACAAACAATAGGAGAACTGGTATTAATTGATGTTGTTAATTGCTTCAGTCCAAGAAAAAATTGCTCATCATTAACAATTAGGGCTTAACAATGAACCATAAATAATCATTTTAATTTAGGTATATAAATAAAATTCCCTACAAGAAAACACTCATTTCAGTATGAAGAATGGATAAAATAAGGCCATCAGGTTCCCACGGCAAGGATAGTTATGATCTGAAAAACATTCTGGGGAAAAAAATCACAGTCCAAGTCAGACCCTTTAATTAACTTCCTAGACAGCTTTGAAGGGAGAACAGAAAAAGGCTAGGCCTTCGGGGAAAGACTGAAGTATCTCTTGGTCCCAATTCCCACCATCATGGTCCCTAGGCCATGGCCCCAAGAGTGAGCTAAGAGAAAGTTCATGTTCTAAAGCTTCATATATAATCTTATTTTCAATGTTTTAATTTACCAGAAACAATGATATAGCAAACTATATAATTCAGTGCTTTACAATCCCATTTACAAGGCTTGCTTCACAACTCTCTCATCTTTCTTCTCTTCCCTCCTCCCTTCTGAAAAACTAACTTTATTTACCTCTTCTATCTGAAAGCCTTCCCTTCAGTATCTCCCTCACCTTCCTATCTACTTTCTTTTCCCTTTGCAACTTTCTCTTTTGTCTTTCTTCCCTCTAGACTCCCCTTCTTCACCTTTATCTCCTCTCTCCCATAGTCAGAAGAGAGAGTAGTTTAATTCAATAAAGAATGATTAAGCACTACATGTAAAAATTGCAATGCTAAGTATAAAACAGATAAAAATGAAAAAGATCAATGGGCTCTCAAGGAACTTACAATATAATAGAAGAAGAAGGAATGAACACAAATAATTCTGATGCAGAGTAAAATATAAGAGTAAAGTAAAGGCTGAAGTAGGAAATGGCAAATCACTCCAACATCTATGCCAAAAAAAAAAAACCTCAAAGGATCAGACATGACTAAAACAATTAAATAATAACATCTCCCACTCTACAGTTGTTTCATGACCAAAGCAAAAGCCTCTCAATGCCATCATCCCTACTCCTTCCCTCTGTCATAGGATTGTGCAGTTTTCCCACTTCCCACCCTGAAAAAAAAAAAAAAACTTCACTTGACCCTGCCATTCCTTCAAGATACTATCTGATAGTTATCCTTTCCCTTGCCTGTGTAGAATCTTCTATTCTTGATATTTTTATTGCCTTATGACCAATTTGTTTCTTTTTTCCAACCAAGGCAATTTAGATTAAGTGACTTGCTCAGGGACACATCTTTAGTAAGTGTTAAGTGTCTGAGGCCAGATTTGAACTCAGGTCCTCCTGACTTGGTCCTGTCATCTATCCACTGCAGGATCTAACTGCCCCCAACCCAATCACTTCTTAATCCCTTATATTCTGACTTCTAGCCATAACACTCCAACCTAATCTAATCCAACAAGCATCTATTTAAGCATCTTCTATGTGAAAGACAATATACTATAGATATAGGGAAAAGGCAGAAGAGTTCCTGACATCAGGAAGCTTATATTTTACTGAATTTACACATGTAAATACAATAATTTGAGAAAAGAGCAAACTCTAGGAACTAAGGGGATCAAGAAAGACTCCTTATAGAAGATGACAAAAGTGTTGAAGGAACTTAAGAATAATAAGAAGGAAGCATGAGGTATATGTCAGTCATGGAGGAAAGTCTGTCCAAAGATATAGAAACAAGAGATGGATTATCAAATCTGAGGAAGGAGGGGGCCATTTTCGCTGCTATATAAAGTTGGAAGTTGAAGCTAAAAATTGATCTTGGATCTTTCAGCTAATATACCAAATACATACCTCCATGCCCATAATGACCTATTTGAAATTAAAGGTTTAGATTAATTACTTCTAAAAATTTAGATTCCAGTTTTAATCCCTGCTCCTGTGATCAATAGTTAAGTCACTATTGTCAACTAAGACATCCTGGTCAATTGATTCACCTATTTCTTTTTCTGTTCTGTCTTTTCTATGTGAGATTTGAATGCCCTCTCAAGCAGTCTTTCTTTTTTTCCTTAGATGTTTTATCTAACAAGGTCTCTTGCTTATACTTACTCAGATAAACTTAAAACTTCTTAAATATGTCAGAAATTAGAAACATTACCCACCAATGAAGTGGGAGATTCTATAATGGGGGGAGGGAATAACCATCCTAGTGCCTTTTCTATCTCAACTGATCTCCCTCTAGACAATGCGAAGCCACAGATGACTTTTAGAAGTCATAATATTAATCACTTTGTGCCTATTTACTCCCTCCCCATGGATTCAAGGGTTATAGGAACATAAAGGTGAATAAAATGTCCAAATAGCAAGTCCTGGCCCTGTTTTCTGGTGCATGCAAGTCCTGCTCCTAAATCAAGATTTTCTGGGGGATGTTTTCCATAGTTTTCTTACTATATCTCTTAAGTGAAAGATGTAATGTTTGGGAGCACAAGGCAGACCAGACTCTTTTGAAGAAAATAAGTTATTCTCTAGGCCAACATACAATAGTTTAGCTGCATTGTGATTCAAAAATCAAAAATTTGTCCTTGCCTAAGGTAAAAAAAATCCTTTATAACATAGATTTCCTCCACCAGCCAGAATAGGATGGGTACCAGGTGTTCATTTCAACTGAAGCTAATCTCTCTAGGATGACAAGACTCTCTTAACTGCTAAGTCTGATAGCCTTTTTTCTTTCTGTTCATCTTCCAGTTCCCTCTGCTTCTTTTGACAAGGATCATGCTATATTCTTTGATACTCTCTCCTCTCTTGGTTTCCATGGCTGTGCTCTCCTTATTTTCCTACAATCTATAGTTATACTCCTTTTTAGTTGCCTTTGTCATATCACCCATGACTCACAACCATATAAATATCCCTGGATGGCAACCATATAAATGTTTCCCAGGGCTCTGCCTTGGGTCTTTTTTTTTAAAAAAAAAACTCTTACCTTTGGTGATTTCATCTGCACCCCTAGGTTCAAGATGTCCCCCCAAATCTCTATAAACAGCTTTAAGTCTCTTCTAAACTCCATCCACATTAACAATTGCCTATCAAACATTTTCTGTATATCCCAAAGGCATCTCAAACTTAACCATATCTGTAGAAGAATTCATCATCGTCCCCCTGAAATTTACTATACCTCTAAACTTTCCTTTTTCTGTTGAATATAGCACCATTCTCCCATCACCCCGGTCCTTGATTTCAGAATCATTTTTGATTTTTCACTATCCTTTATCTCTACCTTATCTAATCAGTGATTGAATCTTCCCCATTCTACCTAGTCTTTGAATCTGGTTCCTTTCCACTTATATAGCTAACACTTTAGTTCAGACCCTGTCCATTTCTTACCTAGACTATTATAATAGCCTGTTAATTAAGTTCCCTGACTCAAGTCAATCAAATTTATCTACCAAATAGCTACTAAAGTGATATTTCTAAAATAAAGTTCTGACCATATCCCTTCCTTTAAAAGAAAAAAAAAACTCCTATGGATTTTCTGTTGCCTCTAGGATTATTATTGAAATTCTCCCACAATTTTTTTTGTGACTCTCTCCTCCCAAATAGATTGCATATTCTTCCCCTTTATTTATTCCCTGTTGTAACCCAATTGTCCCCCTTGCTCCCAATATGTAACATTTCATTTCCCATCTCTGGCTCTGTAAAGAGTACTCTTCATTTCTGCAAATCACTTTTTAATCATCCCTAGTGCTTAAAACCCCTTGCTCCCTTCAAATTCAGCTCCAGAGCCATTTCCTATATGAGGTCTTTCAGGATACTTCCCCCTCAGTTACTTCTGCTCCCTGAAATTACTTTGTGTTTATCTTATACATATGTTGTGTTTAATTAAATATAAATTCAATTAATCATCAAATATTTAATAAGTGTTTACTATGTGTCAGATGTTGTGCTGAGAAAGGCAAAAAAAAAAGTCACTTTCCTCAAGAAGCTTATATTCTAATGGGGAAAATGATATATAAATAGGCACATATTAGGCATGATAAATAAAAAGTAGATACAAGATAAATTTAGAGAGGAAGATTCCAGTAATCTGGAGAACTAGGAAAGGTCTCTATATTCCCACTAACTTGTACAATGCCTGGCACACGGTAGAAACTCAATAACATTTGTTGGTTGGTTGGTTGGCTATAATATCAGACTCTTGACTAATGCTGAGTTCGCAAATTACCAAAAAACCTCCAGCTCTTCTTCAGATGAAATGCTACCAGATCTTCAAAAATTCTGGACTGGAAGTGTCCTTGTGAATATGAGAAATTCAGAAGTTCTGGAGCTTGTCCATGGAGGCAGGGAAGTATACTCAGAAATTACTCAAGAGTTTTTGAGAGGACAGACACCCACAAGAGGATTGACGCAGGCCTGGATGTTTTTACCAACAGATAGGTTAGAAGTAGTTTGAATGGTATCAAAATGGGGAGTATAAACTACCTAATTAGCAGTCTGATAATATTATAGGTTATTGTTAATCTTAACTGAATACTGTTCAAAATGACCAAGTCTGGGTCAGTCCTCTTGTTGATTGTCCTCTCTAATTGCTCTGGAGTTGTGGAAACTCTTCCCTTGCCTTCATTTAACTGTGACTCAGGTATTCTAGAGCTCTTGAACTCCCAAAGTCATTTCCAATCCTGGAAACATTCACCTCAGAAACGTTATTTATTCACCTAAGATAATGAAAAAACAAAGCAAGTGACAGCCAAACATATGATCAATCTTGCCTAAACAGAATATATACTATAGATGTCATGTATTTATGGTCATATGGAGACTGAGGCTGAGAAAAGCCAGCTCTTTATTCTAGTTCATAATGATTGTTATAAGTTGTATTCCATTTTAAGTTTATTTTAATCAAATACATTTCATTTTGTCTACAGGAATATCTTTTCTGTCCCATATCTGATTCATATTATACTTTGGGAGAGATCCTAATCAGAAGCTGTAATGTAAATTAATTTAAATAAAATCAGCCCATGTGAGAATAAGGACCTCCCTCCCCCAGTTAGAGGCCTTGCTTCACAGGACTGAACCCAGTCCAAATGCAACAGAACAATACAACAGCAGCATACCCCAGGTCCTCTGGGCCCGACATCAATTCCTCCAGATTATAATAGTGATAGTTAGCATGCATGTAGCACTGGGGGTGCAAGGTTCTTTATAAATATTACCTCATTTAATCTACACAACAACATTATAAAGTAGGTTCTATTATTATCCCCAATTTATAGATAAGGAAAATAAGTAAGAGAGAGGTCAAGGAACTTATTTAAAGCTACACAGCAAGTAAACAACTGGGGCAAGATTTGAACTCAGGGATTCCTGGCTTCAAGTCTAGCATTTTTTTTCACCATGCTCCATAAGAAACATTGATTCATTTCCCATTATTCCTCAACACATTTTTCCTTTGATCAAATGGATTAAAGGAACTATCATAGACCACGAGAAAGCAAAGATACAAAGTACATCATCTCTACACTCAGAATGCTTATGTTCTATTTGGTGAGACAACATGTATATACTGTATATATGAACACTTTCAGAATAAATATGAAATAAACACAAGATAGTAAGAAAGAAGGGCAGTAAGAGGTAGAAGATAGGGAAAGGCAGGGTACTGAACAGGAAAGGTTTCATATAGAAGGCAGAGCTTGAGCTGAGACTTGAAAGAAATAAAGAATTCTGTGAAGCTCATTTGAGAAGAGAATACAATTCCAATCAGTGCAAAAAAGAAATGGAGTCCCGTATAAAGAAAAGCAACTGAGTCAATTTGACTAGGCTATAGAAGGCAGGAAAGGAGTAATATATAAAGAAACTAAAATGGTAGGTTGGGGTCAGATCATGAAATGATTGAAAAGTCAAACAGAGGAAGTGCTATTTTCTCCTGGAAAGGAGAGGAAGTAACTGGAATTTACCAAGTTGGGGAAGTCTCATGGTCAGGTCCACACTTGAAGAAAATGACTGGCAGCCATGTGAAAGATGAAATACAATGGGAAGGGAAGGGTAGGAAGGCTTTCAAGAAGAAATGAGACACTTCTAAAACTGAAAAGGAAAATGAAAGGGCAGCTATATGGACAGATGTGTGACAATAGGAAAGATGATCGTTCTTAACATTGACTTTTTACCTCAAAGTTTGCTGGGCACTTTACAAAAGTGATCTTATTTTGAGCTCTATAACAATACTATGAGATAAGCACTAAATGTCTCATTATCCCAGGTTTACAGATGAAGAAAGGAAGACTCTAGGGAAGCTGAGTGATTTGTCCATTGTAACACGAGTCTTAAACGTCCAAGGATAAATTGGATGAGTTTGATCCCAAGTGTCTCAAGTTAGTCACAAGCATTTATGAAATGCCAATCAAGGGTCAGACACTGTGCTAAGCACTGAAAATACAAGGAAAGGAAACAATCCAGTTCCTGTCCTCAAAAAGCTGACATTCTGATTGGAGAGAATCTGAAAACTATTATGTGTAACATGAAGATGTATTATAGTGTTAAATAAAGGTAGACTCAGAGAGAAGATGCTAAGGTGAGGGGGAAGGAAGGAAGGAAGGAAGGAAGGAAGGAAGGAAGGAAGGAAGGAAGGAAGGAAGGAAGGAAAGAAGGAAGAAAGGAAGGAAGGGAGAGACGGAAGGAAGGAGGGAGGGAGGGAGGGAGGGAGGGAGGGAAGGAGGAAAAAGGGGAAACAAAATCAGTTCAGTGAAACTTACCATCATACCAACAGAGCCTGATACTATACATAGTGCTCCATACCCAAAGTCTCCCACCTGTGTAAAGAAGGTAGGATAATATATTTTCCCATCTCTTCTTCCAGGCCAAGTTTGGCATTATAATACATAGTATTTATTTTTGGCTCCTTTTTGTCCTTTCCATTTACATTGTTGTAGTCTTTGCACATGTATTGTTTTCCTGCTTCAGCTTCCTTTGGTTTGCATCATTTCATATAATTCTCCCCATGCTTCTCTGTATCCTTTTTTTACAGCATAGTAATATTCTACTGCATTCATATGCCATTACTTATTTATCAAAGAATATGGGGATTTTAATCACTTTTTCCAGCATAATTCCAGATTATTTAATAGAATAGTTGGACCAGTTTATAGCTCCATCAACAACATATTAGTGAGGCTATTTTCCCATACGTCCTCTAGCATCAACTATTCCTCATCTTTTGTCCTCTTTGCTGATTTGTTGGATGTAGAATTAAATTCTGAGCTACTTTTACTTGTGTTTTTCTCATTGTTCATGATTTAGAGCAATCTTTTATATAGTTTTAATTGTTTGAAATCTTTCTTTTGAGAACTGTTGATTAATATATTTTAACTACCTATCTAAATCAGTGACATCCTGTGAGAGGGCTTGTAGGTAGAATAAGCTAGAATTTAGGAGCATAATTCATCTTTATGTATTTCAAAATCCATCTAAGCAGGAATAGGAAACTGAAGGTTAAGAAAAGTTAGAAATATTAGAATTCATAAGATTTCTTTCTGAGTATTCAGGAAAAAAGACTAGAGATGCAGGTGGAAAAACTGAAAGTTACTGAGCGTTAACTAGCCTCAGTCATGAAAGTCAATGAAAACATTTGAATTATAAAAATAACTTTCATTTATATAGCACTTTAAGGTTTTCAAACTGCTTTATATTCTGATTTAAATTGAGAAAATAGTATTTTTTTAAATGTTTGAATTACACAACAACCCTGCTATGCAGATTCTATAGGAATTCTTTTTCTCCATTTTACAGATGAGGAAACTGAGACTCACAGAGCTTCAATGGTTTTTGCCTCAAGTCACACAAGTATTCATTTTAGGGACAAAATGTTAAACGAGGTCTTCTGATTCCAAGTTCAGTGTTATAGCCACTAAATCATACTGCTTCATGAAATAAATTTCAATGCTATGCCCAGTTTCCTGCCCCAGTTTCAAGACTATAAACTCTATGACATTTAAATTTTGCAGCACTCAGGTACTATCACAATGCTCAGCTCATCATAGACAGATCATAATTAAATTGAACTGATTTCAGGTGTGTAATTTTTAGGTGATTTTCAGGTGTATTTCTATGTGTAAAAACATAGATCAGATTTATTTATACAGAGTATTCAGTGCCTTCCACCTACCCCTCCCATACATCAATTTGTGTGCATATGTATATACACGTACAAATACATATATGCATGTATATATATATATATATATAGTGTATATACAAAGAAATTCAATTTTTTAGAAGTATAGGTGAATGTTTTGAATTATCCAGCCTTAGCTTATAGGAATATATTACAGTCTAATTTCTCAAATGACCACTTTTCTTCACTCCTGTGGATGCTATATAAGAGACTTGGCTCCTGAGCAACTGGTAGGATCATAGTAACATCTTCTGGCATGATTCTAACCTTTGCCCTCACCTGTTCCCTCTTCCATCATCCCATCATCTGAGTGTTCCCAATACAAGCCAGACAGATGCAAGTGTGTGTATCCAAATGTGCAATCATCTAATTATATGCACATGATTTTTTTTCTGACAGTCAAACAGCATGATTGCTTCAACAGATGCATGTACATAAACACAGTGTTCCCCACGTTCAAATAGGAAAACACTACACAGCCGTCATTTTGAATGCACTAAAAAAAAAAAAAAAAGTTTGTGTGGGAAACCCTACTCAGAGTACAATGCCAAACAATGCATAATATGTCAAAATTGTGAGGAAATGTCCCTTGTCCTCTGATTTTTCCAAAATCAATTCTACCCAAGTTGTGCCTGAATTGGAGGAAGGTGGGCAAAACACAAAAGGCAACCCCCTCTCTTCACTGAAGATCTGCTCGTTTCAAGTAAATTTGAAAAAATAAAGGGGCATATTTTAAATTTTTCTCAAGAACTTAAAATTTTAGATTACATTGAATAATTATTTTTACAAAGATCAATCTAATCTCTATCACTAACATATTATTGAACCCTTAATCCAAGTCACTCTATTTCTGACTTTCTTATTCCTCTTTCTATAGACTAGGGAGAAAATAAGGCAGTTAATAAGTAGCAACAAGAAATGGTTGTTCTACAGTTGGCGCCTGATTCAGGTAAGTGTGATTAGGTTGGAGGCGAGAATTTAGAACAGGGTTTGAGAGACTGGTCGGAATATTATGCTTCATTGGAGGCTGTATGGAGTAGTGGGATGATTAGGAGGATTAGGTTAAAAGCTAGTAGGGCAAGAACTCCGCCTAAATTGTTGGGAATTGAGCGGAGGATTGCATAAGCAAATAGGAAGTATCATTCTGGTTTGATGTGGGGAGGAGTATTTAGGGGGCTGGCTGGCAAGAAGTTGTCTGGGTCTCCAAGCAAGTCTGGTGAGAATAGGGCTAGTAAGAGGAATACAAGAACCAGTAAGATTATACCTAAGGTGTCCATGATGGTATAATATGGATGGAAGGGGATTTTGTCTGAGTCTGGGTTAATGCCTGAAGGGTTGTTGGAACTAATTTCATGAAGGAAAAGGAGGTGAACGATGGTTAGTGCTATAATGATGAAGGGAAGGATGAAGTGGAATGCAAAGAATCGGGTGAGAGTGGCTTTACTACTGCGAAGCCCCCTCAGATTCACTCAGCTAAAGTGGTGCTGATGTATGTGATGGCTGATAGGAGGTTAGTAATTACGGTAGCGCCTCAGAATGATATTTGGACTCTATTCTAGTATTCTATGATTCATGGCTTGCTAGGCCCTATCAAGAATTTTTAGACACTGTCCAAGTACAGGAAATTGGCTATCTGAATTTGATAACCAACCAATCATGTTTCAGCTTCACTCTCCAGCTAGGTATCTGCCCAGGCTATCTCACAATCTGCCTGCCATCACTGATAACCTCATCTCCACTTGGACCAACACCTATCTTCTTCTCCCTCCTGTTTTTTATTTCCTTCAAACGTCTTCTGGTCACTAAGCTGCTTAGTATTTGTACTTAGAATGCAAACTCTGGAAGTTGGGTACTGTTTTCCTTCTTAAATGTCTGTGTGTTTTGTGATACGTCATTTCACTTCTGTCTGATTCTGTGTTCATATTTGGGATTTTCCTGCAAAGATACTAGAGTAATTTGCCATTTCCTTCTCCAGTTCTTTTACACATGAGAAAACTGAAGCAAACAGGATTAAATGACTTGCCCAGGGTCACATTGCTAGTAAGCATCTAAGATCAGATTTGAATTCAGGAAGGTGAATCTTCCCAACTCCAGACCTGGCACTCTATTCACTGAGCCCTTTAAAGTGTGTATTATCATGATTTACCACAGTGTCTGATACTTGATAAGCATTTAATAAAGGTCAGGATCTGCTATATATTAAATAGCTATGGGATTAATTTAAATTTTTTTCATTCAATCAACAAATACTTTTAAGTATTTACTATGTGCCAGGAAAAAAAAAACTTTAAAATTCATTGCATGATAGAGGAAACACTGGCATAAGACTGTCCAGTATGGCATGCCCTCATTAGAGAAGGTGCTATGCTCTATGAGCAAAGCAGAATTGAATTAGCTCAGAAGAAACATGAGATGTGCAAAGTTAAAGAAGTCACCCCAAATGTTTACAGGGACTATTTGTGTCCGACTTGTGGCAAAGTATTCTGAGCTTGCATTGGTCTGATCAGTCACAGCTAGACACACCGTAACTCAATTCTAACATAGTGATGTCATTTTGGCCCTCTTCAAGAAGGAAGGACAACAACCAACTAACCATGTGCCAGAAACTGTGCTGGATGATGGGGATATCACAAAATGGATGAATTTTTTTTAGATAAAAACCAAAAACAGCATGCATCCAATTTTTTTCAGTATGTTTTTAAAAGAATGAAGCAAATGTCAAGAAGCTGGGGCTGCTTATTTTTACTTAATCATTCCTCCTTCCCACAGCATGTCACCAAAACAAAGAAGGTTCATCTGCCTGATAGTTCTCTCTGATAATCTGGCCACTTGGGAATTGACCTATTCTGTTGAGTAGTAGTAATACTCTAACCTTAGAAATAAATAAAGGGATAAGTAAGGTTAAAAGCAAAACAGGGATTTAAAACTCAGGAACAGCTTAGAACAGTAGAAAAAACCTTGAGTCAGAGGTCTTGGGTTCAAATTCTTGCTCATTATCTGTATAATGTTGAGCAAGTTTATTAATATCTCTAGAACTAAGTTTCCTCATTTGTAAAATGAGGGAATTGAATATACAATTGAGTCTAAGAAGCAAACTGTTAGGTACAGTGCTAGACAAAGTCAGCAATACCTGCACTAAGATCCTGACCCTTATTTACAAAGTATAAATGCCTATACTGAACAATTTAATAATTGAGTCTTCCGTGCCAGTTCACCCCTGGAATCAGCTCTTAACTGAGAGTCATGCAAGTAGAAGAAGAAAGAAATAAGATGAGGCCTGAATTTCCAGTAACCATTAAAGGAAACAGAAGCCAGGTATTGAGGCAGAAGGTAGGGCTTAATACTAGCCATCCTATCCAGATCAGCAATGGCATTAAGGCTACAGAAGGGATAGGACCACCCAATCCATTCTAGAGTTCCAAAGGGATCTGACTAGAACATAAAATTTCAGTCTAAGAGCTAAGGCTGAAAATATGAATAAAAAGAAGGAAAATATCAAACACAATAAAGAAATATTACAAAGTAGGAGACGTTCAATATGTAATCTTAAAAGAGAATAAGCTCACAACAATGACGAGCTGATGCTCAGAATGGAGAAAATAACTTAGCTACAAGAGTTACTAGAAGAAATGAAGCAAGTGACAAAAAAAAGAAATGAGAGTTTGAGAGGAGAAAATAATTGAAAGGAGAATGAATAATTTAGAGTGCAAGTCAAAAATCTTACCAAAGTAATTGGTCTCATTGAAAAATAGAATGGCATAAATAGAACTTAATGACTCTATGAAAAAATTTGAAAAAATAGAAGAAAATGTAGATATCTTTTAAAAAAACCACACACATAGCTGACCTGGAAATGAAAACAACAAAAGAAAACTAAAAAATCATCAAATTCCCTGAAAACCAGGACCAAACAAAAAACTTTTTTCCATATCTCTGGAATCAGAAAGCAAAGTAAAAATAAAAAGACTCAATCACCTTTTGAAGGCTACTCCACACTGAAAACCTCCAGGGACGTCTTAGCCAAATCCAGAGCTTCTTAGTGAAATAAACAAAAAAATTTCAAATAGCCAGAAAGAATTCAGAAAAATGAAGGAATCAGGATCCCACAAGACATAGCAGTGTCTGCTATAAATAAGAAAGAAATCTTAGAACATGACATTCTCAACATTCCAAATTAATAATGATAAAAATAGTAGTAAATTATAAATAACTTAGCCTGAAAATTTGAGTATAATCATAAAGGGCAGAGAGAATAAGATTATTTAATAATATAAAGTAATGATTTCATTACTTTATAGATAGAAATAGGGGTCTTTAGGCTGGCCAAGAAATTGACGCCTCTGATAATGAGGAATTTCAAATATTACTGGTGTAAAGACCAAAGATGAACAGGAACTCTAGAATAAAACCACAAAAAGCAAGAGAAACTAAAAGGATAAATACAACTGAGCAATTACAAAAAGCTTAGAAATTATGAAGTGCATATAATCTGATGGAAGAGAAGGGATGTATATTTTCATAATTCTAATGTCTTTAAGGATCACAGAGAGAGGTGAATAAGACAACTATAAGACTTGTTTTATTGGTTTTAAGAAAGGAAAGAAAAAGGGTTAAAAAAAAAAAAAAGATTCCAAATAAGAGATAGAAATGATCACAGAAAATAAAATGAGCACTTTTGATAACACAAAATTGAAAGGGATCTTTCACAAACAAAAGCAAAACAGTTAACTGAGAAAAAATCCTTGCAACAACTTTCTCTAATAAAGATCTGATACCTACATAGGGAATTGTTACATATATAAGAAAAAGCTCCATTCCCCCTCAATGTATAAATGGCCAAAGACTATAAATCTAAATATCTATCTAAATGTCAATAGTCATATGAAAAAAATTGTTCCAAATCTTTCATAAGAGAAATACAAGTTAAAACAAATCTGAGTCTCCAATACATACCCATCAATTGGCAAAGATGACAAAAATGGATGATTGTTGAAGGTATTATGATGGGACAAGACACAAATGCAAATATGGAAGAGCTATGAATTGGTACAAATACTTTGGAAACTAATTTGGAACTATACTCCCAAAGCCACTAAACTAAAAGCATGTTATCCCCCACCAAAAAAAAAAGTCCAGATGCTCATGGCTATGCTGACTCAGTGGCACCATCATGAGATGATGATTATGCCCAAAAAATGAACAAAGATAAAAGAAAAGCACCCATATGTTCAAAAATATTTAAAGAAATACTTTTCATTAAAATGAAGTACTGAAACCAAAGTGGGTGACCACCAAATGGGGAATGGCTTAAGAAATTAGAGGAGATACATATAATAGAATATTACTGTTTCTTAAAGAAATTATTTAAAGAATATTTCTGAGAATCTGGATAAATTTATATGAAATGATATGGAGTGAATTAAGTAGAACTATAGTACTCTTTATATACTGATCTAAGATTGGAAGAAAAAAAATTTTAAAGCTTAAGAATGCTATTCAATTTATTGCAATCCACTCACAATACCAGAAAAATGATAATAAGTCTTGGTGTTGAAATGATGGATTGGAGGTACAGAATTTGACATATATTTTCAGGCATACCCAATACTATACAAATCTATTTAAGATGACTATACTAAGAGGAAGGGATGTCCCAGAATTCTCAATCTCAACAAATTCAAAACTGAATTCATTAGCTTTTCCCAAAATATTTCTTTCCTGGGTTCATAAAATCAACATTACCCATGACCACTGACTCTTCATTCCTGCATATCCAATCAGTTGCCAAAACTTGCCATCTCTAACTCCATAACTTCTCTCACATTTAACCCTTCTCTCTTCTCATACAGCTACCACTTTAGTTAGGGTTACCATCACCTCTCACCTAGATCATTGGGAAAGCCACCTAATTGATCTGTCTTAAGTCTCTCACTACTCCAAGCCATTCTACATACTACTGCCAGAATAATTTTCCTCCAGCTTTCTTTCCAACCTCATTGGAAAGTTGGACAGTTACACTCTGTAATCTAGAGCCTTCTCTCTGCTTGTCTTCCATGCCTCGAATGTTCTTTTTCCTCAACACAACTCAACTCTTTAACTCCACCAATTGACATCTTTTTGTTCCTTTAAGTCTTCTTTCTTTCTTACTTTCTTAATCTCACTGCCTATTTTCTGTTAATTATTTTTATTTATCCTGTTTGTAGCTTTGTATACATTTGTTTGCATCTTGTCTCCTCCCCTTTGTATCCACAACACTTACTACTGTATCTAGCATATAGTAGATGCTTAATAAATGTTATGGCCTGATCCATCTAATCAAACTGTCCTTCTCTCTGTTTTTCAGAAATGACATTCCATCACCCAAAAATATGAAAATACTGCCTACTGATCTCTACTTTATAGAATTCCTTTTTTTCTTTGAGACCAGTTAAATATCATTTTTTTATTAAAACTTCTTTGTCCCCACTCTTCCAAATTAGCTCATATTTAAGAAAACCTTGTAAATATTTATATTTATTCATTTTACAAATGATGCTATATATCCTTACATATACAACTATGGTCTCATCCTTCAGAATGTAAACTCCTTACAAATAGAGATTGTTTTTGTTTTGAATAACTTATCACTATCATAGGAAGTTTAATATAAAATTTTAAAAATCAGTTGTATGTAATGGCTTCATATAAAATTCTTTCTCTTCTAGCCTTCTTTATATGTGGAAATATTCATCCTTGTTTCATGATTTTTTTATTTAATATTTCTATATGTTTAAAAATAGGTAGATCTACAAGAAAGTTCCAGTAAACAGTGTAATTCCCAAATCTCCCACCTCCCATGCCATCTTGTCTCCTTTCTAGAAACATATGGACCAAATATGTTTTAGGCCTCTGCATTCTGGATCTCTGAGGTCCAAATTTGGAGAAAGAATGAATTCTCCACTTAAATACAAACCATAGAGACAAAAATGGTTATAGATATTTTATTATGCTAAGCTTCTTAGACAAATAGTTGTTAAATATATAAAACTGTTAAATGCAAACAAATCCTTTGCACCAAATGACAATGAGGCACAGCCAAAGAGGCATTTGTTCAACAATTTAATCTATGCGATTTTCATAATTTCATCAGCCAAAAGGGAATGCCACAGATCTGCTTGCTTTTCAGCATGACATGAGATGATTGGAGCTTGACCAGAAAGGCAATTAGAGATTAGGTTTTCTGCAAACTCCAATCCATTTCCAAGGCATAAAATAAAAGGGAGAAAAAGGCAAATGTAGGCTTCTGAGTTCAAGGACTAATATCAGGAAGGATTCAAGAAAACTCTCCTGCGGCGAGAGTGGGGGAGGAGGAGAACAAAGCATGACCTTGACCATTTATCAATTTAGAATGTTTTCTCTCCCCATAGCTTAATTCCTATCCAAAATCATCCTACCCAGAGATAGCTGTCAGCTCAAAGTTCTCAATGACTCTTTCTTCATGATTCTTCTTTCCATTGGTCCTCTTCAAAAACAAATAATGAGCAACAACAATCCCATCATCTCTCTTTCCAGTTTTTTTCACAATTCCTGATCCTATCCCCAGTGGATGACAGGAGCGATAAAGAATGAAGGACAGATAATAGGAAGAAAGCCTCTTGTAGGTAGTGCCTAAAAATTGTAGGTTTTAATAGTTATGCAATTACTTCACCCATCCATTCACTTTCTATTACCAACTATTGCCAACCAAGATTCTATGATTATAGAATCTTAGAGTTGAAAGCTAACTTTCGGGCCATTTCAATGTGTCCTTTAGAAGATAACCTTGGGAAAAAAAATATTGAGTTCTGTTCTGAAGTCCTTACAAAAATTCTAGACTTGAGAAGAAGTATAATCCTAAATGAAAAGGGAATAGGGACAATGCTTCTCCATTCAGCCAAAAACAAGCTTCTTATCTTTTTAGGAACATTAGACTCATTCATAAATGATTCCTAGTAACAGAGATTGTTACCAACCAATTCCATGCCTCACTCTTGGACTTCTCACTATTTACAACACAGCCTGGTCCAGAAAATAAACCCTGCAGGACTTATCACTTTCATGCCTGAAATGCCCATCCTGGAACCCCACTATCTTAATTGGTGGTTGTTTCAGTTGTCTACTAAAGGATGTGTCAATCTATTTTATTATGGCTCACCTCATTAAGATTTCCAAAGCAAAATAATTCTCTGTGTCCCTGGATTTTCTTGTCCCATAGGAATGTAAGTTCTTTGAAGGTAGGGACTATCTTTGATTTTATATTGTTACTTGCCATTAGTGCTTGACACAGAGCTTGGTATATAGTAAATATTTAATTTTTTTTGTCAGTAATTTGTCTTTTAAATCTCTGTAATTTTTATTGAATTTTGTAGTCTATTATAATTTTTTTTGCATTTTAACCCTAAGATGAAATATTGGACTGACCTGAGCAGACAGCAAGGTGATTCAATAGAAAGAAGGCAAGATCTGGAGCTGAGTTCAAATCTAGCTCAGATATTTACTAGCTGTGTGATCCTGAGCAGGTCATTTAACTTCTGTCTCCCTCTGTTTCTGCATTTGTAAAATGAGGATAATAATAGCACCTATTGGTATGTGTAAGGCTAAACTGAAAAGATATTTAGAAAGTGCTTTGCAAACCTTAAAGTAGCATATGAATGCTAGTTATTTTCTTTGTATCCTTACCATTTAGTACATTGACTGGCCAGTATCTGAAGCCAGATTTGAATTTAGGAATAGAAGTCTTCCTAATTCCAGGACCAGCTCTCTATCCATTGAGCTACCTAGCCCTAGCACAAAGTAGGCAGACTTACTCACTCATCTGATCCAGAATAAGGGGAGATTTTGGAATCAGAGATACCAATTATGAGATAATTAAATAAGAGCCTGTAAGCAGTAAAGAGGGCCTAAAATAGAGTAGTGGATATATGAGGAAAGAGAAGGAAACAGATGGCATTTTTTTAATAATCAATTGGATTTGGTAATTGATTATATATAGGATAGGAAAGAATCCAGGATTACTCAGATTGCAAACCTGTAATTGGAAGGGTATCTTCAACAGAAATAGAAAAAAAAAAAAAAAAAGACTTCAAGGAAAGAGAATGATGGGCTCCATTTTGGATATATTTATTGACAAGTTTTTGCCACAACCTTTCAAAATGGTTTGCCAGTCTAGCTTATGACATTTTGCCATTATCCTTCAGAAAACTCAGTAACTTTATGCTTTAGATGAAATTAATTCACGCAAACCCTTTAAGCTTAATTGCCAACAAAGAAAACACTTCCCTATCTTCTCCTACCCACTCAGTCTTAGGATAAGACAGAAAGGACAGAGTTGAAATAGATTATGAAGAGGTTTGAATACCAGATTAAAAAGCTTGGATTTTATTCTATTTGTGTGGATAGGGGAAACCACTGGAAATTTATAAGTAGGGGAGAGAGAAAATTAAAAACTGTGCTTTAAGAAGAGATATCATTCTGTGAGGTGTTGAAAAATTTTGAAGAAAAAGGTGACATGCAGGTTAGAAAACCAATTAGGAGACTATTACAGCAGTTCATGTTTCAGGTGAACAGTGCCTGAGCTAAGATAGTGATAACTAGAGACCAGAATTCCTCTAACGACTACCCTTAAAGAAGGAGGAATGTCTCAGTAAGGAATTTTATTCTGCTGTTTGCCCAGTCTCAGATAAACACAAACTGGAGATTCCAGATCTTCTTCTCCCTGTGGAACACAAAAGTAGGAAGATGCCTCTCTACAATGATCAAGTCCCCAGGATCTACAGTAACTCATAGGTTCTCAGACTTCTTAGCATCACTTAAAGCTGCTTTAGTACACTCTTTGAAATCACTCCTCACTCTCATATGTCCACTAACTAATGGAAGTGGAATACATCAACCAATGTGGGAGAATTGCTACTGACTGGTCTTTTATCAAGAACTTACTGTTTATTTCTACTGGGCTTATATCCCAAAGATATCTTAAAGGAAGGAAAGAGACACACATGTGCAAAAATGTTTGTGGCAGCCCTTTTTGTGGTGGCAAGAAACTGGAAACTAAGTGGATGCTCATCAGTTGGAAAATGGCTGAATAAGTTATAGTATATGAATGTTATAGAATATTATTGTTCTATAAGAAATGATCAGCAGGATGATTTCAGGCCTGGAGAGAATTACATGAACTGATGCTAAGTGAAATGAACAGAACCAGGACATCATTGTGCATGGCAACAATAGGATTACTTCTGACAGACTCTCTTTTTAACAATGAGATGATTCAAGTCTGTTCCAATGATCTTGTGATGATAAGAGCCTTTTATACCCAGAGAGAGGATTGTAGGAACTGAGGGTGGATTACAACATAGTACTTTCATTCTTTTTGTTATGATTTACTTGAATCTTATCTTCTTTTTCATTTTTTTTTTACTTTTTGATCTGATTTTTCTTATGCAGTAAGATAATTGTATAAATATGTATTTCTATATTGGATTTAACATATTTTAGCATGTTTAACATATATTGGATTACATGCAATCTAAGGTAGGAGGAGGGGGGAAGAGAAGAAAAATTGGAACACCAGGTTTTTTAAAGGTCGATGTTGAAAAAATTATCCTTGTATATGTTTTGAAAATAAGAAACTTCAATTAAAAAAAAAAAGAACTTACTGCTATTAAGCTTCCTTTGATAAATCCTGATTGCAAGTAATGCCATCTTCACAGAAATGGGGCAAAAGATTTATACAACCCAGATAAATTTTGAAAAATTGTATCTCTTATGTGTAAAGTCTAATAGAGATTTTCACTGTAGCAGTGCAACTTAAATGATGAAAAAAAATCAACAATCTTACTGTGATCTGGAGTCAATTTTTATGGGATTTTAACAGATATGACAGCCAGGGCCAACTTGCTATTCTGATAACTGTTCCTGAGAATGAAAAGAAAGAGAAAATACACAATTTTTAAAAAGGGGAAATATAACTGACTTTAGTTCCTGGATGTAGGAGACAAAGAAATGAGTCATAGATGACTCAGGTTTCCAGTCTGCGTAATTGAGAAAACAGGAAAATTGGGAGGGAAAACTTTGGGAGAGGCAAAGATGATGAGTTCACTTTAAAGTAAGCCCTGGGGTAATATGACCTCCAAGAAGACTGGGTTGATGAATGCCTCAACACACCCTTCTAATAAACATCCTTCATACTCCTACAATGAGCCAGGACCAAAGATTCTACTACCCCATAGCCTTGAACCTCAAACAGGACCAAAAACTCTATTTCAGCTCTTTTGCCACATGTACATCATACACATACACACACACATCTCTTCCAACTTTTGTTCAGAGACTGATAATCAAATCCATTTTACCATTGCTATTGTGAAGACAATCTATTGCTCTATTGCATTATTCTAAATTCCTGTGATTCTGATTTGTACATTGCTTAGTCTAAAGTACCCTTCTTTGGCTATCACTCTTTGATCCTTCATACTTATCCATGTTAGTCTCATTCTTCAGGTATCCCTAGCCCATGCTTACTTATCCAGGATATGTACACTGTCCATGGAGGTTATGGGTGTACATATGGATCTGTCTAGATGTGGCTTTCAGGGAGAAAAAAATAAATATCTCTAGAATTTCTTTCTCCCTCAAAAAAATTTTTTTCCAAGGAAGACCTTGATTCCTGCCAGGAAAATACTCTGCTCTCCCCAGAGAGAGAGGGTACTACACTAGAATTCTATTATCTATTCCCCTAACTAGTCCAGAAGAAATGATTTTTAGGTTCAAGCTATGCTCCTGATTGTTATACTTTAACGAAAAAAATGTGTGCAAGGCTATATTTCCAAGTCCCCTTTTCACCAAATTCCAGAACACATAGAGTGAATAGTGAATAAACCCATTTATCCACATTGATAGCAAAACAAAATCAAAGATATCTATCTAGTAAACAGCTAGACTTAAGAGAAAGTTGTTCCTTTTTTACATTAGGTTTAACTAGAGATTTGAATCATCATCAAAGAAGTAACGGTTGGATAGGAATTATTGATCTCAAAGTCAAATTTTTAAAAATTTCAATCAAGAAAGAATATACATTATATATCAGCCACACTAATATTATTTTACATGTGTGTGAATGTGTATGTATATTTGTGTGTATATAGTTACATGTATGTGTATGTGTGTGCTTATAAGTGTGTATATACGCATACAAATATACATGTATATATAAATATGTACATGTTTAACTCTAACTTGCTTAAGGAAAGTATAAGGGAAGAAAGAGGGAATAAAGAATAAAGTAAAAAAAAAAAAGAAGAAGAAGAAGAGAACAAAAGAATGACCTACAAGGAAGCAAAGAAAAGATAGACATTTCTGAATGTGTCTTCTATTATTATATATGCTTTCTTGAAATGGAAATTTATTATTAAATATTTTGACTCTTCCCTAATGTTCTGCTAGGGCCATGTCAATGCTTTTTTCTTTTTCTTTCTTTCTTTATCTGTTTTGTTTTTTCTTATTTTGCATTTAAATTTCAAATAAATAAGTATTTGTTTAAAAAGAGGTAATAATTAGGGGCCCAAGACTTTCCTCCATCAGTTCACTAAAGGAAAAGATATGGATAGATAATAAATCAACAAAAGTAGCATGAAAATCCTGAAGAAGGAAAAGATTTTGATATTAAAAGATGAAATCAGAGAAGGATCATTTGCCCTAGAGATAGAAGACATTTTAAAGATTATTTAATCCAATTCCTTTAATTTATGAATAAGGAAATTACAACTCTGAGAAGTTAAGTGATTTGACTAAGGTACTTGAAAGTAAGTACAGAAAATGGACATTTTGATCATCCTTCCCCAAAAACAGTTGCCTAGGGGTTGCCAAAGTCACCCAGACTGGCCTTTTGTTTACTCTCATAATGCATTGAGGCCCATTATGTAAATTATGAATGATGGAATCACAAACGGAATCCACTTTGCCAATACACACCTGTGTTTGGAAGGTAGCATGGCATAATAAGAGTGGTGAATATGGTGTCATGAGACCTGGGTTCAAATCCTGACTCAAATGCTTCCTCTTTATGTAATCATAGATAAGTCTTTTTTATCTCTAAAAGTCTTAGTTGCTTCATCTTTAAAATGAAGATAATCATATTGATACTAACTGCCTTCCAGAATTGTTGTGAGGGATTTTACAGATCTTTCAGCACTGTATAAATAAATGTGAATTGCTATAATTATTATTATTCCTGACAGGCAGTCACAAAAAAAAACTTAAGACTTACAACCCCAAAGTAGGTCACTGATTCATCATGTCTACTAGCTGTCTTCAAGTAGGTAGCCAGTGACAAGATGACAAGATTCTAAAGTTCTTTGATTTATGATGTTGAAGTATCCTTCCCATAATGCAGCTATCTACATGAGCTATCCCACATGGAAAATCAAGTTTAGAAAATTATTCTGTCTAAGCATTTTTACTCTCAGGAAATAAAGAAATAGGGAAAAGCATATGTCTTCATGTCAGAAATTCTCCAAGGAGAAAATGGGAAATTAACGGACATTTCAAACATAATCCAGTAAGGGAGAGATTGAAGTGATCAGGCAGTAAGACAGGCAATAAATTTTCTGGAAGTCTTAACTGGATTTTAGGTCTACAAAATAGATACTGCTACCTGCAAAAGAGACTATAGTTCATAATGTCATTCTTTTTACTTTTGTTTCTTCCTTAAGGTATGGCTGTTTTTAGATACATATACTTCGATTGCTAAAAGATGCTTTTTAAGGATATTTGCATAGGAATTGACATAAAAAAATAACTTGAGAAGAAACACAGCAGTCTTTCAGATAAAATACTGAGACATAAAACTGCCCCATGGACCATACAGAGAACTTTGCTCTTGATGAATTTATTGAAAGGATCTATTTGAAGACAGAGCTATAATTGGAGTAATGATCACAGGGCATCATGGTCCATGAAATCATTTGCATATAACTTTTATTTATAAAGTTTTAAAGGTCACAACAGAAATTATAAATCAAACAATATGTGGGGATTTGGGGAAGATTATATTAAGACTAACAGAAAAGTAGAATTGTTGAGTTTCTTATCATAGGTTAGAGATGATTCACTGCTTATAAAGCATCCCTGAGTTGCAGCATTATGAGTCAAAGAAAACACTATCTAGGAAGAACTAAGCAGAAGAAAAATAGAAAAGGAGAAGAGAAAAATTCCAAATCTATAAAGAATCCAGGACAGAAGGCACAAGGAGAAAAAGCTGCTTATATAAGATAGAATATGTTAACTTGTGAAAGCTATGTTAACCAAAAGAGCTGATTAAAGTCTGTCAGCTCTTTTGAACAACAGCCATTGTTTAAGGGAACTGCTTATCACTGAAAGAGAGTAATACTTTCTTAGTACTCTGCCAAAGGTGGCTATGTGCTACAAAGAATTTGAATTTGCTTCAGTAGCCCAAGAGTATCAAAGAAGACATGCTGTGCAATAAGAGAATTATGAAGACCAAAACGAAGCCAACAGAGAAGCAGTTTTGCCCAACATTGGAGGGGTTGTACAGTCTAAAGGTCCCCATCAAGATCTGCCTTACAGAGTTGTAAGTTGTCCCTAGGTACATAAGTGTCCTTATTCTGATGCTTCATTGTTAGAGTTTGGTAAATGTATTTCCACTCTTTACCAAAGTTACCGTGACTATTGATTGGAAAGTGAATTGTCATATTTTTACTACTACTATTCTATTTTTACCTTACATTGAGTAAAGTGATTTTCCCATTTTTTGCCTTGTTAAGAAAATGTTTTATATTTAAATTAATGATGTCATAGTGATTGATTTTGCATAAATGGGAAGTACAACTGTAAAAGTTCAGGAATTACAATGATAATAGGCATACATACCAATGATGCCAAGGTTTCCCCTAAAAACTGAGAATATTATAACTGAGAATCCATGACCATGTTAGCTGTCTCTCTGGGGACCTACCAAACTACCAAATGAAGTGAATTTCCCCAACCCAAAGAAAGAAAGAATCTGGGGATATCTGGAGGTCAGATCCTTGCCTAGGTTACATTAACTTAAAATAAAATATATTTCAGACTTTCTTTTTCCAATTTTTAACTTCTATACCATTTTGCAATGGCAACAGATGCATGAGAAACATAAACTGATAAAGAAAACTCTCCTAAAATGTAAGGATTTTTTTTTTAATCATAAAACTTTGATCAGTTTTCACAAGTGAAACTCTTAAGAAATTGTAAATTATAATTTTATAAACATGATCTGGGAAAGACAGCAATAATTTTCACAGCAGGACACAAGACAAATGCTCAGATAGATTTACAAATCCCATCTCTGAGTTTATTTATTGTTACTTGTACTTTTGAAAGACTTTCTACTTCCTTATTCTAGGGAGTAGAATCAATGCAACACAGTCTGATTGGTAAGTAACATTAAAATCACCAGAGGAAACGGGCTAAAAACAAATCTCTGACCCAAAAAATTATCAGCTGTATTTCAACCCATATAATAAGAACTTTTAGAGAATTACTCTCTGAGAAAATGCATTTCTTTCCCTTTTTCCCCAGAAGTAGAGGAGTTTGGGTGAGAAATGCTACATATATGATCAGACTACTTATACTTTGGTTAAGTATACTTTGTTTCTGAACTACTTTGCTTCTTTTTCTTTTTTTATTCTTTTTTTTTTTTAGGGCTGAGTCAATGGTCAGGAATAAAATGAAGGACTTATAAAGACAAAAATTATTAACATAAATTTTTAAATATTTAAAATAATCAAAATATTTATTATCTCCTGACAATAGGACACTAAATTAGCCAGATATGAACTCAGAACTTCCTAACTCCAAGGCGAATGTTCTGTCCATTAGATGCCTCTAGCAATAGGTCCCTCTGATTCTTTTACTCTCATTCTCTTCTCTCTCTATAATCTGGCTTATGACTTCATCACTCACTAAAATTGCTCTGTCCAAAGTTATTCACGATCTCTTAATTGTCTTATGATATGTCTTATCTTATCTGCTGTCTTTGACAATGTTGATCTCCCTCTGTGATACTATTTTCCTTCAAGGTTTCCATAATATAATTCTATCCTTGTTCTCTTCCTACCTATATGACCACTCCTCCTCAGTCTTCTTTGCTGGATATTCGGTCCAAGTCAAGCATACTAATGGGGAGTGCTGCCCATATATTTGTCCTGATCCCTCTTTTATTCTCCTTCTATACTATTTCACTGAATGATCATAAGAGCACCCATGGATTCAATTATCATCCCTACACTGATGATTCTTAAATCTACTTATTCAGTCCTAATCTCTGTTTACCTCTAGTTTCAAATCTCCAATTCTCCATTGAACATCTCAAATTGGATATTCTAAACTCAACATCTTAAACTTATTATGCCCAAAACTGTCTTCAGCTCAACATCTCAAACTGTACATGTCCAGAACTCATTATCATTCTCCCCAAACAAGATCTTCTTCCAAACTTTCCTATTGCTGTCAAGGTTTCCACCAACCATCCAACCACCCAAGCTCACATTAAGTGTCACCCTCCATTCCTCAGCCTCGCTCACTACCACCCAATATCCAATCTGTCACCAAGTTCTACCAATTTTACTTTTGTTACATCTCTAACATAGCATACCCCTTCTCTCCTCCAATACTGCAATCCTTTGGGACAAATTCTCATCATCTGATACCTGGACTATTACAATGGTCTGCTTGTAAGTTGCATTGCCTTTAGGTCTTTCCCCACTTTAGTTCATCCTCCAATCAGCTATCAAATTAATCTTCTTACAGCACAGATCTGACCTTGTTGCCCCCTATTCAATAACCTCCAATGGGTCCCAATCATCTCCAAGATCAAATATAAAATATTATTTTTGACATTCGAAACCCTCCATTACCTGCCCCAGTAAGTCCACTTACATACTCTTCAATCTAATGACATTGGTTTTTTTGCTGTTCCATGCACAAGACATTCCATTTCCTCTTTCCTTACATTTTTCACTAGTAGTCTCTATTCCTGTAATTTTCTCCCTTCTCATCTTTGTTTCCTGGCTTCTTTTAAGACCTCATTGGGAGATATCTACCTCCAACATGTGAAGACTTCCTGTGATAAGAACAATTTGTGGCTGTCTCAAGCACTGTGGAATGCTTGGAGTTTGATCAAATATCAGAGGCTCCAAGGTCATCCACTGCATCCCAAAACATCTGAAGAGTTCTCTTGACTCTGAAAGAGAAAGAGACACTGATGATTTTGTGCAACTCTGCCTCACTTAAATCTAATTGACATACAAATCAAGACATCACACATGACATTGGACCTCTTCAAAAACAAAAGATGAACAAGTTCTAACTAAATTCCCACCTGCTACAAGAAGCCTTTTCTGATCTCTGTTAATGCTAGTGTTTTCCCTCTGTTGATTATCTCTTGTTTATCCTTTATATAGCATGTCTATACACAGTTGTTTGCAGATTGTCTTCTCTATTAAATGAAGACTGTCTTTTGTTTTATCTCATATCCCTAAGGCTTAGCACAGTACCTACTATGTCACTGGGGAAAAAAAAAAAAAAAAAAGATCATCTCTATAACATATCTAATGAGTGGTCATTCAGCCTTTTATGAATGACCTCCAAAGAAGAGTTTTCATTTCCTCCTAAAGCAGCTAATTCCACTTTGGACAGCCCTAAATTTCTGGGATTTTTTTCTTGCCTTCAAGCCTAAATTTACTTCTTTGTAACTTCTACCCATTGCTACTAACTGCCCTCTTATGCCAGAGGTCATTTGATTCCCTACTAAAATGCACTTTCTAATATATCAGAGCTGTATTGGGATCTGCTGGCATGGGAAGAAAGGAGGACAGATTGAAAAGGGAAAGTGATGCAAGAGGCCAAGAAAAACAGCAAGAGAGTGTTGGAGCATGGGGTGGGGTAGGGAAGAAGTGGATTGTGAAGGGCAGAAAGTACTCACTTTTAAGAATACCTTGGTTGTTACTGGTCCTCGTGCCATAAATGAACTTCAAATGAAAAAAGAAAGAGATTTCAAAGGAAGAGAGGGGAGCTGGATCAAGAAGATTGGATAAATGGGAAGAGACAACTCGTATCTCTATAATAGTTGTGGATGTTTATGGAATGAGTATAAGAGGCTTGGATATTTTTAAAACCAGGCAATGGAGCCAATTCTGAGTCATTGCCCAGCCTAGACCTCATGTCAGTAAGCAACTAACTAGGGGGGAGGGGGCTGGGAGGAATCTCTATGTAAATACCCACTTAAGAAACCAGGATTAGGAAGGTGGAGGAGGAGGAAATAAGAAAAGTGAACTTCTGTAGAAAGCTGTTTAATTTTTCACTGTAAACAAGAAGTAAGGTAGTCTTGTCTGATTTGGATAGTGTTTGGTTTTTTTCATCTCTTATGGGACCATAATTTAAACTGACAGCAATCACTTTCCAAAGCACCCTTCAGTTTATGGTGATGAGTTCATTATCTCAGTTGGTTAGAGCATTGTGCTCAATGGGCCACCAGGGTTCGCTCTATATACAAGCCAATTCACATAGCTTCATACGATTTTAAAACTGAAAAGTACCAGAGTAATCTCAGCCAGTACCCTCACTTTACAGCTAGGTGGCAAAGTAGAGTCAAGAAGATCTAGGCTGAAATCCAGCCTCAGATACTAACTGTGTGACCCCAGGAAGTCCTGCTGCTTTTGTGCCCCAGTTTACTCATCTGTAAAATGGGAATAATAATACCATCCTGGCCCCAAAGTTATGGTGAGGATAAAATGAGATAATATTCATAAAGCATCATGCAAACCTTGTACAGTGCTATATAAAGGCTAGTTATGGTGGTGATGGTGGAAGTGGTTGCTGTTGTGTTGTTGTTATAGATAAGAAAACCGAAGCTCAAAATAGGGAGATAACTTACCCAGGTATTAAACTAACATGACTGAAAATTGAATCCAAACAGGATCTTTTTCATATCCACCAAATGAATCTTCCACTCAAATTAACCAGCTTGCAAATGTGCGCTCCATCAGAAGGAAAGCAGACTGGTTTTGGATTTTTATTTTTGTTAGTTTTTTTTTTTTAAACCAGAATGAAACAAATCCCTCAGGCTAATGTATATTCCATTCAAAATTTGACTGAATGAATAGGATTTGGAGTATTAGACCTGGGTTAAAATTCCAGCCCTTAGTTACTACATTGTGATTTTGGACAAGTCACTTAGCTCTTCTGGAGTCCTCAACATCTGTAAAATGAGAGACCAGCTGGCCTCTAGTCCATTATAATTCTAAATCCTGTGACTCTAAAGCCTTAAATGGCTTCTTTAAAGGATGAATTCTGGTGGTCTCTGGCACAGTGATTAGAGAGTAGGACCTGAAATTAGAAAGACTCAGTTTCCTGGGTTCAAATCTGGCCTCAGATGCTTACTAGCTTACTAACTATGTGACCCTGAAAAAGTCACTTAACCTTGTTTACCTCAGTTTCCTCATCTGTAAATGTGCTGAAGAAAGAAATGGCAACTCAATTCAGCATTTTTGCCAACAAAGCCCCAAATAGGGACACAAAAAGTTCCACTCCACTCAAATAACATAATAACATAGCATAATGGTCTAAATTCATTCATATATGTTAAAGGCTTCTGGGAAGCAAGGAAACAAGCATTTATTAAATGCCTATTATGTGCCAGGCACTGTATGGTGATTTATAAAAATTATCTCATTTAATCTTCACATCAACCCTAACAGAAACCTTAACAGATAGGTGCTTTTATTATAACTATTTTAATTGAGGAAACTGAGGCAGGTGAGGTGAAACAACATGTCCAGAGTAGTACATCCAGGAAGTATCAGGGGTGTAGATAGATAGAGAGATAAATAGATAGATAGCCTGGATATTATGGTCTATTATCTCTATGTGTAACTTCATCTTCTGTAAGAAAAACAACTGCTTATTTTTATCCAGTCTCAGAGAACTTTAGTAGTATTAATACTGCTAGTAATGGAAGTGAAGATATTTGTAGGCTTTTAGAAAAAAATTTTTTTAATATCTGATTGCTTACTGTCTCAGAGAGAGGGAAAGGGAAGAAGAGAGAGAAAGCTATAATGTGGAACTCAAAACTTTAAAAAGCCCAAGTGTTAAAAACTATTTTAACATGTAGTTGGGAAAAAATATTAAATTTGAAAAAAGTAAATAGGGTCATTTCATCCAGTCTGCTGTCTTTAGGCAGGACTATCTCTATGCTATGCAAAAAAAAAAAAAAAAAAATCAAATTACATGTTAAAATAGTTTTTAACACTTGGGCTTTTTAAAGTTTTGAGTTCCACATTATAGCTTTCTCTCTCTTCTTCCCTTTCCCTCTCCCTGAGACAGTAAGCAATCAGATATTTTTTTAAAAATTTCTAAAATACTACAAATCTCTTCACTTCCATCACTAGCAATAGGAACAGTTCTTCAGAATAAAACAAAAGCAAACACTAAAATAATAAACATATGAAGGAACATTAGCCCTTGGCATCTTAGACTCTTTCTAGGAGACTTCATTAAATCTCTCCTTATACATGTGCACTTATATTTTCTAAGAGATAATTAACAATTTGCGTTACCATGCTGCATTGCGTGTGCTGTTTCCTACTTCCCGAGAAAGTTTCAGCTTTGTTAAACTCCCTTTGTGAACCGAAGGCTTTAATGAGTCCAAACCATCAACATTTGGCTGGGGAACCAGGATTCTTCACCTTCTTCCCCTCCCTCACCTCCCAAATGACCCTGAAAGAGGTGTCAGAGATCAAAGAGACCCCTGGCAGTTTGCCTGGCCTCCTCTTCTCAATTTCTCAAACTCTTCTGTTGATGGAAATTCACACCTGCATGGAGCTAGGGTGCCTGGCTTCCACCAGCTTGAGCAGAAACCCAAGGTGTTGATAATCGGGCTGCTCAGAGAGGTATTACCTGTCGAGGTTGGTATGTTTGAACTTTCAAACGGTGGGTAGCCCCATAAGCTACCACGGAGAGGTGTGAAGTTAAAAGACCCAGAAGCTTCCTCCCCAGCAGAAGCAGTTTGGCTGTATTTGCATACAAGTGGGATCCTTTTTTCACGAGTCTTTTTATTTAACCTTTCATCTATTCTCCAAACTGTGGGACTTAAGGACCATTAGAGAGAAGCCTTGCAAAGCTTCCGGGTGAACCTCCGTCTTCCTCACGGCCCTTCTAGTTGTCAGCACCTCCATTTCTGGCATTCGGAGTCCAAGTGAGAGAAAGAGAAGAGAGAAAAGTGAGACAATGCTTTTATTAAGTGTTGCTAATCATAAAATTAAAAAAAGTTTTGCTTGATATTTTTCTAAAGATAGCCAACACCTGAAATAGGTTAATGAGGGGCAAACCATTTGCTAATAATAGATTTAAAGCCACAACGGATCTTAGAGATCATCTAGTTAGAATCTTGTGATGTTATTATCTTGTTAAAACTGAGATTCAGAGAGATGGTGATTTGACCAAACATCACTTGTAATTAACAGAACAGGGTTTCTGACTCTAAATTCAGACATAGATTCTATAACGCTACACTGACTCTTACAGATGCAGTCATCTTAAAATTTTCTACTTAGATGCTAATAAGTAGATGGAGAGGGACAAAGAGGGATGTTATGAGCCGTGTGCAGCAACAGGAGAGTACAGAGGAGAGGAACTCTAAGTAAGGGTAGAAATGGGCACTGGGGGCTAGTTGTGAAGGACTTTGAATGCCAAACTCCTCTAATAGCCCTGATTACCCACAACTACTGCATTATATTCAATTCCCAATCCTTTTTCTCCCATGAGGATCCCAGTAATGTTGTATCATTTTTATTTCCAAAGCATCTTCCACTTAAGACCCATTTTCTCTCTGTCCATGTTGTTTATTATTAATCTAATCATCATAATAGAGAGCATGATACAATGGGAAGAAGATGGGTTGGAATCACAAGACTGGAGTTCAAATCCTACCTCACACTATCTATGTGTGGACAAATTAGTTTCTAGGGCCATCTAAAATGTCTAAAATGGTCTAGCTGGCTTCTAGGGTCTTCTAGATTTCTAACCTATTCTTTCAGAGGTCCCTATGTAGAATACAGCTCGCATCTCTCTTGGACTGATCCTCCAGCTACCTCAGCTCCAGGAGGATCTGGCCCTCCTACTTCTTGAAGAAAAGACAAGGTAGCCATTCTAATATCTCAGGCCTGGATAATTCAACAGAGATTGACAACCAACAGGCCAGCTCGTGACAGGGACGCACACCTGTCTCTCTAGGAACTAAAACAAGACCACTACCTCATTTTGTATCCCCCACCAAGCAGCTGTCAGGCGGCGGCAGCTTTTGGTCTCCACGTTGAGCCCAGCCAGATTCAAACAGGTGGTCTATACAGGTGAAAGCTCTGTATCTCGTTACCAGTTCCCAGAGCTATCTAATTCCCCTTTAACTCCTTTTGAGAAAAAACTTATGATGAAAAGAAATCTTGAGCATGTGACTTCTTCCTTCTTCCTTTTCTCATTTTATTCCTCAACCAGTCAGAAGAATCTAAGCAGAGAGATTTATTTTCTTTGGTACTTAATCCTAAACTGACAGATTCAGGAGATTCAAGAGAGACCATCAAGGTGACAAGTTCAGATGCTTTTTTGAGTGGAGATAGCTTCCTTAGGAAATCTGTCACACTTCCTACACTCTCAGATTCTTAACCATTAGATTTAAAGGGTGAGCTAGTATCAATATGATTTCTGTCAAATTTGCTAATTCAATTCAATAAAGATTTATTAAGTGCTCACTATGTGCCAGACGTGTTAAATACTGGTTTCTAAGCAGTTTGGAGTTGTATGACAGCTATTGAATAATGTTACATGATTCCATAGCCCAACCTTCTTCCTACTGAAAGTGTCCAATAACATGTCTTTGTTTTAAAAACTAAAATCAATTAAAGCTCATTATCTTCAGGAATGTTTTTGAGGATTTAGCCAAAATAAAGGGAATGATACAATATAGAAGAAAATGAAGGTCAGAAATCTCAGGCTTTGCTTCCCTCCAGCATTTGGAGGGACCAAGTCCTGAATATGAAATATCTAGTCCATGTAGTGGGAACTGCCATATCTTTGCAGGTTACACTGAATATCCCAATGTAAAACAAGGAGCAACACCAGGAAAATTAGTCACAGCACAAATGAGAACAATTGCATCATAGTCATTGATCCTCAGTGTCATCTAGATTAAGGTTATCATTTCTTGTCCATTTCTATGTCACCCTTTTCTACCTCTATCTTAAACTTAAGGATCCACAGCTGTGCCAGTGGGCCCCTTTCTGGGGAAGATTCACCTTATATTGCTGGGTTTCAGGATCACCATGACACTTCTGGGTCATACCCATGCCATACTGCCCTTCCCTCCCTTTCCAATTCAAGTCCTGAGAACAGTAACCAAATCAACATTACTATTCCTGGTATAGATATGTCGATCAATTGTCCCATAACTAAAATCACCATTCACTCTAATTCTCCTATCCAAAACTCTCATATTCTCTTATTCAAAAGTAAATTCTTAGAGGGCAGGAACTACTCGGCTCATATTCAAATCCCATCCAAACCAAGATCTATTGATGTCACGAGCACTGATTGCCTCCCTATGCCAGGGTTTATGGGGGCAAGTGCCCCTCTATGCCAGGCCACCGAGCTGCTTGGGCTCCTCCTCTATCATTCTTTCTGATGCAGAAAACTCCTGCTGCTGCCAATCAGCTCTGACTGACATCCCAAACTTCTTGCCATCTTGAACTCATAAGCCTTCCACCAAAGCTAGGAGTGTCCAGCTCAGGAGTGTTAATCTCTGTGTGCTCAAGAAAAAAAGACATAAAAGAATTGACCAAGGACTCCCCTAGACTAGTTCAATCCTCTCCTTGCCATAAGTGAACAGTCAATATTTCTGCCAGTTGGGGGAGGATATCTGAGGTCTCTACTTAGACCAGAGGTCCTCAAACTTTTTAAATAGGGGGCCAGTTCACTGTCCCTCAGACTGTTGGAGGGCCAGACTATAGTAAAAACAAAAACTTTATTTTGTGGGCCTTTAAATAAAGAAATTTCATAGCCCTGGGTGAGGGGGATTCCGTAGTTTGAGGACCCCTGACTTAGACCTATACCACATGGGACCTTCCTTAGCTATCCTGAAATAGAAATCCCCAGAAAAAAGAGACCTGCAATACATAGGAACAGAAGTAGAAGCTGTCTCTTCTAATATAACACCATTCCTCCCTCTCCCAACCTATTCTGAACAAATCAACTGGGTTACATTTGACACGTTGGTCCAATATCCTTAATTCCAGACAAGTCTCTGGGCTTCTGAGGACAATCAAGCATTTTCTTTTCAAGTGCCTTCCCCAGAGACTTTTGCCAGAGCCTCAGCAAAGTGGCACTGTTCCCAGTGGCTCCTAAAGCTCCTAAATGCCATATAAAAAGTCTCAGTTTATTCAGTATAATTCTTACAAGTCCCAAAATTACAGTATATAGGATAAATCCAGGCCTACCATAGCTAATTGGCCTAGAGATCAGTTATCCCCAAAAGTTATGGAATTTCAGCAAATGACAACGGATAACATTCATTATCTTTAGGACAATTCTTAAAAACAGTGCACATTCACACTTGTCTCTAGTTGCTGAGAGATCCATTTATTCTCTAATTGTCCTAGGGCAATGGGGTCATCTCACTCTATAGGCAGTCAATATAAACAAAAGCACAACCAGAACCAATTGGCCACAGGGCTTCTATATCGTCCAGGGCTAATTCCCTTCTATACTGCCCTTTCTCCACTTTAACAGTATGCTTCAAATCCAGTCCTGCCAATTAACGCCAAAATGTTGAAGGCCAGGAATAACTCAAGCTACTCTCCTGGTCCATGTTTGAAACTGGAACACAAAAACCTAACACCTAACAGATAACCATAGCTGAAAAGTGAATGTAATTTCTCTGCTTCTTAATTTGTCACAGAGGCAAATCAGTGTCAAGCCTTAGGAGAAATTGCTGGTTCTTTGTCCACTAGCTTTTATACTTGGATTACACACACACACACACACACACACACACACACACACACACCCCAAAACATTTAAGTCTGGACAAATTAAGTCTCAAAGATGATTTTAATATTTTTGAAAGAAAAACTGGACCACACAGGGTAGGATCTTAGGAAAAACTATAGTCAGAGTTAATTAGAAATAAAAGTTAGAGTCAGCTAAGTTGCTAAACATAGAATTAGGAGAACCTGAGTTCAAAAAACAACCACAGATACTAGCTGTGAGATCTTGAGGAAGTAATTTAATGTCTCTTTGCCTCAGTTTATAATAATATCTTCTACCTTCCAGGATTCTTATAAAGATCAAATGAGATAACATTCATAATGATCCTGACACATAGTAAGTGCTATGAAAACCTATGTCTCAATAGTAAGATGTCTTTAGGGAATGAACCATGAGTCCCAAGAGTTAATACCTCATTTTTGATTTGTATCACTTCTACTTCATTAAAAATCTGCTTTTACCACAAGTGATCTAAGAAATATTCAAACAAAGGGATTAATTCAAAACAACATCATTGGTATGGTACCAATATAGCACTTGTTTTCTCTCTCTTTCTCTTTCTCTTTGTTTCTGTCTCTCTCTTACTCTCTTCCCCTTCTCTATTTTTCTACAGTGGGGAGGAGGGAGAAGAGCCATACACACCGTTACTATTCAGCTCTTGGGATCCTAGAAATAATCCTGGTGAGGGAAAATGCATTCCTACTACTAGACACTATTGCTCTTCAGTCCCCACTAGCATCCTTCCCATCTGCACAGCCAGTCAATATAACACAGCATTGCCTATACTTAATAAAATCAAATCAAGAATTACTATAACATTTACTGATTAAAAACAATAAGTATCCAAGGCAATCCCAATAAACTTTGGATGGAAGTTTACCTGGATGCACCATCTGCATCCAGAGAACTATGCAGATTGAATGCAAATCAACACATGCTATGTTCACTTCTTTTTTCTACTGAAAAAAAGTTTTTTTTCTCTCATAGTTTTTCCCTCTTGTTCTGACTTTTCTCTCCTAACATGATTCATAAATCAATGTGTATTAAAAATAAAAGAAAAAAAAGTAAGGATAACTATAAAATGTACTGAATAGAAGGGAATATTAAGAAGATATATTAGGGGCAGCTGGGTGGCCCTGTGAATAGAGCACCAGCCCTGAAGTCAGAAGGACCTGAGTTCAAATCTGGTCTCATTCACTTAATACTTCCTAGCTGTGTGACCCTGGGCAAGTCACTTAACCCCCAATGTCTCAGAAAAAAAATATTACTCAATAGAAGAAAAAGGCAATGATTCAAATCTACATTGGGATGCAAATTCAATAAATCCAACTTTCAATTAGGTATGACCCTAACAGTCTTTCTATAATCTTTCATAGATCCCAATTATTTGATTGACAATTTCACAGTTCTGTCCTTTAAGACTGAAAATAGTTATATGTCATTGAACCAATGGGTCACAAAGAAACTGCAGCCATCTTTATCTTATCCTCTTATCAGCCTCTACTTTTAAATAAGTCCTCTTAATACACTGATCTGAGGGGAAATTTCTTCTCAGATCCATAGGATAGTCTACATCTTTCCTCAAGAACTTTTAAATGAGGAGCTACATTCCTTCCCTAGAAGATTCTATCTTTCTTCCTTTTGTTTACTCTTTTTAGAAACTAAAAGGTACACACAACAAAGGAGAAGTACCTTACATGATATCTATAAACAAAGATAGTACAGCTGATGGCAGTTCCAAACCTTGAGCTGCTCTTCCATTTGTCCTTAGTTGGCTCAGCCCTTTGAATATCTCAGATAACCTTCCTTCCTTCTCACCTTCTTGGTGGTACACCCAATAACTAAAGGTATCACCATACCCGTGGAGTCATATGGCCTGTAAGATAGAACACATGGATCCACATTAATCTTCTCTGGGAAATAGCTTATACAGAACTCATGTTAGCTAAAGCTCATTAACCCATTGCTGGCAAGCAGCAACCAAATTTGGTGATGATTAAACTATAAATCAATGGATTATTATCCCACCATACACTAACTTTAGCTCTCTCCACATAATCTTTGAACATTCATTTCAAAGTCATCCCATCTTAGGAAACACAGAATGTGGCCCAGGCATCTATCCTAAGTGTAGGTTTCACCATAAGCTATTACCCACACAATTGCTTAAGAAATAGCATTGGAGAACAATTACTTGTGGTTTTTTTACAAATTCAAGTTTCAAGGAAGTAATTTCTAGATCCACATGGAACATTAGGTTGAGTAATTCACAGATTTTTTTTATTTTCTTGATTCTTTTTTTTTAAGGTTTTGAGTAACTTTCCACTCAGCATCCATAACAAGGTAATTGTGTAAAGTATGATGCAGCTGTGTGGTTCAGAAATGGTGAGGTTTATTAAATTTTTATTTAATAAAAAAAGCTAGCAAGATCTCTAGAAGCAAAACAAAGTTTATTATACATTCTCGAGAGACGGGGTCCTACCCATCGAGCAGACAATGGAAGGGAGGAAGCCCCGTCGGGGGCAGAGTCAACACTTTTAATCCTTAATGCAAATATCCCCTCCCACCACTGACCCTCATCCTTATTGGCTGAGGATCTTACATTCTAAACGTGTGAACTACCCAAGCAATTGAACTTGATCAATAAGTATATTGCCCATATTTGATTAAAATAGGGAGACGCTGGTCTCAAGGGAGGATAACAGGAAGTGGACTTGGGTATTCCCTTGACTCAATGCTTAAAGTCCTTCAGGCCTCCTCAAACTCTGAAGTAGATGAAGCCTTACTCGATTTTCACAACTGTCTTGAAAGATCTCATTTCATCTCGTTCACAGTTATCCTGCCTGGCTTTTTGTTTTGTAGATTCTTAAGTTTTTCTACTACCAATTTTTGGCAGGGAGGAGAGTAGAATGAGGAGAGGAGGGGAGAATAAGGATATTTTACTACCTCCCTTCTCACCCTCACCCTCCCCCTCCCCACACACACACACACACACACACACACACACACACACACACACACACACACACAATGTTTTCATAACAGAAATTCCAAAGAGCAGGTTTGTTTCTAATTGGTTTTCTGAGAATTTATGCAATTGTGAAAAGCTTTTCATCTGTCTCTTTCATTCCATTCCTCATTCTGTTAACTTCTCTGTCTCTCTTTCCCTGTTCCTATATTTCTCCATTTGTTTGACATTTTAACTTTTTCTTTTATGCTTTATCTCCAATGAATTCTTTTTAAAAATTTAAATAGTGCTGGTGGAAGGAAGGAAGAAAGGAAGGGAGAAGGGAAGGAAGGAGGGAGGAGGGGAAGAAGGAAGGAAGGAAAGAGGGAGGGAAGGAAGGAAGGGATAGAGAGGGAGGGAGAGGAGAGAGAAGGAAGGAGAGGGAGAGAGGGAGGAAAGGAAAAAGGAGGGAGGAGGAAGAAAAAAGCTGTGGGTGCTATTAACTTTGTTCAAAGACTCAGGTTGAAATTATAAAGACTTTAAATGGCAATTGACTTCTTCACTAGCTTTAACTCCATTCAAAAACTAGAAACTTTTAAAGGTTAGACCCAGATATTCAGTTGCTTGTCATACTAACAGACCTAAACACAAAACAGCTTTGAAATAGTAAAATATTTACTTGGAACAGAAATAAATATTAAGAAAATGAAAACAATATCAGAATATATTTTTGAATTAGTATAGAGTCCCTCCATTTCCTCCCTGGATTGTTTAGGAAGTGAACTTTCCCCCAAGGACTCATGGCTCATCTAGAATAGGGTTCCTCTGCAAACAAAATAGGTTAAAAAAAAATTTTTTTAAACCCACAACCAGCAGATCATTATACACTTCAACAACAATACTATATGAGGATGTATTCTGATGGAAGTGGATATCTTTGACAAAGAGAAGATCCAATTCAGTTCCAATTGATCAATGATGGACAGAATCAGCTACACCCAGAGAAGGAACACTGGGAAATGAATGTGCATTTTTGTTTTTCTTCCCAGGTTATTTTTTGCCTTCTGAATCCAATTTTTCTTGTGCAACAAGAGAACTATACGGATCTGCACACATATATTGTATCTAAGATATACTTTAACATATTTAACATGTATGAGACTGCCTGCCATTTGGGGAGAGGGTGGAGAGAGGGAAGGGAAAAGTTGGAACAGAAGTGAGTGCAAGGGACAATATTATAAAAATTACCCATGCATATGTTCTGTCAATAAAAAGCTATAATTAAAAAAAAAAAAACCCACAACCTCAATATAGACAACTCTGATTCTTGCTCTAACTTACCCTAAAATCTGATGCAGCATTCAACTTGATTTACCTACTACTGTCTCTTCAATAGACATTTTACACTCTTTAGTCCTCATCCTTACAAAAGATTTCTATAACTCCTTCATCTTCATGGCAGGAAAAACAAGAAACAAACAAAAAACATTTTTTCATGTCACCATCCATTTCACCGAGAAGAGCATGAAAGCATCCTTCCTGTGGCACTTGATGGAAAAAAACTTTTCATCCCCGAACAAGTGGGGAATGAGTCTTTCTTTTTCTCTAAAAACAGGAAAGGGAAAGAACTGCACAAAGATAAGCCTCAATATCCCAAGAGTTGCTGGATACTTTCCTTTTTCCAGTTAAAAAAAAAATTATGGTCCATGCAAATTACATTAGATATATTTGTAATAGGATATAGATAAACATTGTACCACATTTGTTAATTTATATAGAGCATTGTTACAGGCAAATTATCTTAGACATACATGGGCTACATATAAGTACATGTTCTATAAAGATGCTAGGCACTATATAAAAGTATCATATAAATTATTTGCTTCTCTCTCTCTCTAGGTTCTATTGAACTGAATCCATAGTCAAATAGTAATAGACCTCTTTGAACTTCTTGTCTGAGTAATGAACCAGTTGAGAGTCAATACATTTCATGTATTCTATGCAAAGGGCCCTGGAATAAGAGGTTCAAATCTTGCCTTTGTTGCATCTTTCTTACATGTCTTTGAGTAAGTTGTTTTACCTCCTTTCACTTTACCTCCTCCTTCCCTAGTTTTTTTATTAACAAGATTAAGGGGTATTCACTGGATGATCTCTGAGGTTCCTTCCCACCATATAATCTTCCTTATTTTTTCCATTTTCTAAGACTATGTCTAAGAACATAAGTTCTTATATTCTTCCTAACCCTTTCCAAAGGCAAGAATTAGATACAGAGAAGCCCTGAAGATCTGCTGTTGTTCATGGTTTTTCAGAACAAAGGATTCAAAATGGTGATATTTTCCTTTAATCATCCCCTAAGTGATTAAAGCAAAAGGCAATGTAATCAACAGTCAATCTGATTCTTGCTCAAATGTTAAGAAGGTACAAAGTTTATCCTGTTGTTCCTGGTAGCATTATATGAATGCATTAAAAAGGCTACAAGTTGACTCTACTGAGATTTTTGTTTAAATTCTAGCATCACTGATATGGTCACAGTGTGAGATTTTTAAAACTTTGACTATAGGTTTCCTTGCCTAGAATCTAGATCTTTAATTCTTACTAAGTCAAGAATTTTAGTCAGTAATTTGCTCTCAAAATGTCAGGTTAAAAATTAGGGCAAAATTTCAACCCTAATCAGAATGGATTTTGATGATAAAGCCATCATACTTCTTCAACAACACTGGCTTCTGTAGAAGCCTTCTAACACCTATCTGTGTAGACTTCCATACTGGGAGCAGTGGTTCATAATCATTAGACTGGTTCTTATGTTCTTCCTAGCCCTTTCCAAAGACAAGAATTAGATACAGAGAAGCCCTGAAGACCTGCTGTTGCTCATAGTCTTTCAGAACAAAGGATTCAAAATGGTGATATTTTCCTTTAATCACCCGCAGCACAGGTCTCACATTTCTTTCAGAAATCTACTGACACCTCAGACCAACTTAACCTGTTTTATGCCTGGACCAGAGGGGATAAAATAACTGGACCTGGAGTCAAGAAGGCCTGAATTCAAATCTAGTCTTTATATGCTTACTAATTGTAGGACCCTGGAAAAGCCACTTAATCTCTTACTGCCTCAGTTTTCTACTTCATAAAAAGAGGATAATATATAATATCTATCTTATAGTCTTGTTGGGAAGATCAAATGAGATATCTTTCAAGTGCTTTGTAAACCTTAAAACATTACATAAATGCTAGCTAAAAAGTAGTATCGTTTTCCTCAGCTCAAGTATGCAATATTCCTTGAGCATATTCAATTTTCTATTTGTGTAATAAAAAAACAATAGAAGTGAGGAAAGAAATGGGAGGGGGGTTAGCAATAGGGGTGCCAAGAAATAAAGAAAAAAGAACACCATCAAAGCATATTTTAATGCATAGAAGACATTAGAAGGAAATACAGAAGGAAATATGGACTGGCAGTATAACTTTGAAAGTTAGTGATTGAATATGTTGAATACTTGACAAGAAAAATAAGATGTATATGTAGAAATCTGCAATTTCAATCTACAAAAAATCTATTTTTTTCTTCTTTCCTTTCTTCCTCCCTAATAATGAAAAAATAAGAGGAAAAACAAATTCTTTGTAACAAATATGCATAAGGCAAAACAAATTTCCACTTTGTCCATGTCTAAGAATTATCCTATATACACTGACTTTTTTTACACCTTGTATGTCTCATTCTATACTCTAAATCTAAAACAAAAAACAAACCCTTTATAATAAATATGCATAATCAAGCAAAACAAATTTTACTTTGTCCATGTCCAAGAAATACCCTTTTTATACTAAGATTGTTGGGATTCCCTTCATATTTTTTGGTTAGGAAGTAGTAATTACTTCACATAAATGTCCTGTCAGTACCACCACATTAATTGTCCAACCAGAACCCCCCCCAAAAAAATGGGTATTGGAGTCTCAGGATAGATAGGATACCAAAAAGAGGGCCCTTAAGATTCTGTCTCTTATATTTCTTTACATTTGTCCCTGTATGTGCTAGCCTGGACTCAAAAGCTCCTTCCCATGAACACAGGTTATACCTCCCCAAAAAAATTGATTATAACATTCCTTATGGACCCCCATATCTGACTACAGTAGTTGGTTTATAACCTATGCAGAAAGCCTAGACTGCAGCAGTTGGTTTGATTGGTTGGAACCAAATGACATTGTGTTGGGCACATTAGACTAATACAAGCTCAGAAGGCTCTACAGCAGTTCAGACACAAATAGTCTACATGAACATTGAAGTGGAGATGGCTCTAAATTTGCATATCTCTCATTTCTTTTGGGCTACTGCAATTCTGCTTTGCTCATAGAGCACAGCCCCTTCTTTGATTTCTGTACGTTGTTTTAGGTAGTCCTTCGCCAATGTCTTCCATGTCATGCAATCGATTCCAGAGTTCATAGAGATCTTGAAAGTATCCTTGTGTCACTTCTAAGTGCTTGACTTGTGTGAGTTCTCCATAAAATAGTCTTTTAGTCAAACATATTCCTGACCTTTCCCAGTAAGATCTGGAGTGAAGCAAGGTTGCCCACTATCACCATTATTATTTAATATCGTATTAGAAACACTAGCCTCGGCAATAAGAGTCGAGAAAGATATAAAAGGAATTAGAGTAGGCAATGAGGAAACCAAACATATTCCTGGCAGTGGGTGCTAAAGAGAATGTTTTTCCCCACCAGGAGTTTTCTATCAGCTAAATCCAAGCTGATCTCATCAGGAAGAATTTAAATTCACTCAAAAATTCTCAGAGAAGGGTTAGTAACTAATCGCCCAGCATTCCCCACTTCCCCCCCCATTTTCCCCAACTTGGCAAGTATCTCGTTGGAGACTTGGAATTGGGAAAGTTTCACAGGTTCAGGAAGCTGGCAGATCTTTATTTTTGAATACATTTCCCAAAAAACTTACATCCCACCTCACCCCCAAGGCATTCACAGACTTGCATAAAGTATTATTCCTAATCACAGTCAGTAAATACTTCCTCATTGAGCCCACAATGCTTGGAAAGGGTCTAATTCCTACAACTAAACAAAATTTCTCCAATAACTGAATAGCCACAATGGTTACTCATCCCAACACATAATTTTAAAATGGTTCCTTTTATTTGTTTGGTTTGAAAGCAGAGGATTTGTTCCTTAACTCTAAAAACAACAATGTACCTAAACCCCCGAAATATAATATGGACTAATTCCACCAGAAAACTTCAGTGGGCACCTACAATGCTGGTACAAACATCTGTCTTAGTCCCAGAAAAAAAAAAAATCTAACCCATAGGTCTCATCACCTCTGGATTCTCATATCTAAAGAGAAGCAAAAAAGGACTTTTTAAGACAGTTTATTCATTTTGGTTCACTTGCTCCTACCCAGTTTGAAATTGAAAATTTTGAAGCAAATAGACATTCATATGCTCATCATGCAATATAGGCAGGCAAAGGAGCAACACTGAAGTAATAAAACATTTAATTGGGGAAGAAAGAAATAATAAAGCAATGAAAAAAAGCATTGCTCCACAGTGTCCTTTCTTTTCTCCCAAAGCACTTTGGGAAATGGACTTTTTTTGAAGAGCTCGCGCCTTGCATAAGACAGGGTTCCTCATTAGCCAGTCTGGCCCAGTGCAGGGAAAGAAAGGAAGGGATTTCACTGCATTCATTCTTGTCATCATTGCCTAAAACTTGTCCTGTTCATACCAGAAATCTGCTGTTTATCACTTCCCCTGCCACTCCCCATTTCTGAAGCAGCTCCAAGTCCAGCTAGCCTCAGGTGCTCTCTCTATTCCCAGTTGCTGACAACAAAACCCCCAGTACAAACATCATTATTCTATGTTTTTTATAGAAGCTTCACCTAGAAGGGGATAAATACAGCTTTTTTCAGTTCCTTGGCTGAAATTGCTTTCAACACCCCATCCTACCCTGTGTGGGTGTGCACAGTCAATCATTTTTAATCTATGTGTGTTCAATCATGTCTGATTCATTGTGATGTCATTTGGAGTTTTCTTGGCAAAGATACTGGAATGCTGCTAAGATGACAGGAAAAAATAATGATGAGTGTTGGAGGGGATGCGGGAAAACGGGGACACTGATGCATTGTTGGTGGAGTTGTGAACGAATCCAACCATTCTGGAGAGCAATCTGGAATTATGCCCAAAAAGTTATCAAACTGTGCATACCCTTTGATCCAGCAGTGTTTCTATTGGGCTTATATCCCAAAGAAATGCTAAAGAAGGGAAAGGGACCTGTGTGTGCCAAAATGTTTGTAGCAGCCCTGTTCGTAGTGGCTAGAAACTGGAAAATGAGTGGATGCCCATCAATTGGAGAATGGCTCGGTAAATTGTGGTATATGAATGTTATGGAATATTATTGCTCTGTAAGGAATGACCAGCAGGATGAATACAGAGAGGACTGGCGAGACTTACATGAACTGATGCTAAGTGAAATGAGCAGAACCAGGAGATCATTATACACTTCGACAACAATATTGTATGAGGATGAATTCTGATGGAAGTGGATTTCTTTGACAAAGAGACCTAACTGAGTTTCATTGGATAAATGATGGACAGAGACAGCTACACCCAGAGAAGGAACACTGGGAAACGAATGTGAACTATTTGCATTTTTGATTTTCTTCCCGAGTTATTTTTACCTTCTGAATCCAATTCTCCCTGTGCAACAGGAGAACTGTTCGGTTCTGCAAATATGTATTGTATCTAGGATATACTGCAACATATTTAACATATATAGGACTGCTTGCCATCGGGGGGGGGGGGGGGGGTGGAGGGAGGGAGGGGAAAAAATGAAACATAAGCGAGTGCAAGGGATAATGTTGTAAAAAATTACCCTGGCATGGATTCTGTCAATACAAAGTTATTATTAAATAAAATAAAATTTAAATTAAAAAAAAAAAGATACTGGAATGCTTTGCCATTTTCTTCTCCACCTTATTTGACAGATGAAGAAATTGAGGTAAACAGGGTTAAGTGACCTGTCCAAGGTCACACCGCTGGTATTTAAGGCCAAATTTGAGGTTAGGAAGATGGGTCATCCAGACTCTAGGACTAGTACTCTAACCATTGCCCTACCTATGTGCCATCCTACCCACATATATGCAAAAAGCCTCCTACTTTTTGGCAGAGGACAGGAGACTTGCACACAGTTTCATGCTACTCTCTGAGAAGCTATTGACTATACATATAATATTAACCTGCTTAGAAAGAGGTCAGACTTCTCACCAATCTCAGCCCTCTAGAATATATGTCCAAACTCCAAAATCCAAGAAGTAAATAAAAAATGATATTTTAGCACTTGAATTAAATGACAAAAAGACTCAGTATCCAAAAAAAAAAAAAAAAGCCAAAATTATACAATTTTTAAACTTTTTTGCAAAACTTGAAAATATTTAAATGACAGAACTTATTTATTCTGATCCATACTAAGAAACAGCAACTCTTTATTTAGCATACAATTCTTTTACAAGATTGGTTTTCTAGACAATGATAAATGTTGAAAGGGATGTGGGAAAACTGGGACACTAATACATCATTGGTGGAATCGTGAAATGATCCAACCATTTTGGAGAGCAATTTGGAACTATGCCAAAAGGGCTACCAAACTGTACATACCCTTTGATCCAACAATGTCTCTACTGAGTCTGTATCCCAAAGAGATCTTAAAGGAGGGAAAGGGACCCACACATGCAAAAATGTTTGTAGCAGCATTTTTTGTAGTAGTAAGGAATTGAAAATTGAATGGATGCCCATCAGTTGGGGAATGACTGACTAAATTAAGATATATGAATGTAATGGAATATTATTGTTCTATAAGAAACAATGAGCAGGCCGATTTCAGAAAATCCTGGAAAGATTTACATGAACTAGTGCTGAGTGAAATGAACAGAACCAAGAGAACATTGTGCACAGGAACAACTTGATGATGGACTTGGGTCTTTTCAACAATGAGGTGATTCAAGGCAATTCCAATAGACTAATGAGAAAAAAGTGTCACGTGCATCCAGAAAGAGAATTATGGAGACGAATGTGGATCAAAGCACAATATTTTTTTGTTGTTATTTACTTGCTTGATTTTTTTTCTTTCTCATGCTTTTTTCCCACTTTTGATCTGATTTTTCTTGCACAGCATGCTGAATATGGAAATATGTTTAGAAGAATTGTTTAAACTATATCAGATTGCTCGCTGTCTTAGGGAGGGAGTGGGGAGAGAGAGGGAAAAATTTAAAACACAAGATTTTGCAAAGTTAAATGTTGAAAACTATCTTTGCATATATTTGGAAAAATAAAATACCATTTAAATAAAATAAATAAATAAATAATTTTTAAAAGGATTAAATGACATAATACTTGTAAAGCCCTTTGTAAACCTTAAAGCACCATATAAATCATATCTATTAATATTTTTAAAAGAGGAAGAAGATTGATTTTCTGGTTTCTTGTTCAGGGCAAGAAGGAATGTAGGGGAGTACCAGAAGGAAAAAAAAGTGAGGGTGGACAGTCTGACATTAAAGGAAGAGATATTAAAAACAAAAACCCTAAAAAATTGACATAGAACTGAATTACTACATAATGTAATAATGATTTTCATAGTATTATCAATTTTAAATTCTTTTGGAGACCCTATGTTTAGAGAGAATTTTAGACATGGGGAACAACCTACATTTGTGCTTCATTATGGCAGAGAGGTGACTCTAGGCAACATGGCATGATAGGAAGAGTATTCAATTTGTCACAGAGAGCCTGGGTCTAAATTTTAGTTTTGCTCATTAATAGGAGGCAGCTAGGAATCAGTGAATAGAGTGCTGAGCCTAGAGGAAGAAAAACCTGAGTTCAAATGCTTAGATACTTTGTAGCCCTAAATAAGTTTTTGTCTGCCTCGGGTTTCTCCAATTGTAATGGGAATAATAATAATACTCATCTTCCAGGATTGTGAGGATCAAATATAATGATTACAAAATGTTTAGCACACAGTCTGGCACATAGTTGATACTTTATAAATGTTTGTTTCCTTCTATCTACCAAAATGATATTGAATAGGTCATTTTAACTCTTAACTTGTTTCTTCCTCTGTAAAATGAATGGGATGGACTAGAAGATCCCCCCAGAGCCTACCAAACTGAAAAGTTTTCAAGCATAGGTCTGCCTTAGGCAGGAACAATCTTCTTCCTGAATTTGGAGGTTATCATCAGAATGTCCTTCATAAGTGATGAATATTCTTTTCCCACAGAAACTTCTAAAGATACTTCTTAGAAATAGAGGGGTGCAGGGATGAAATCACAAAGCTGTTAAGTATTGATGGTTAAAGAGATATCATTTACCTAGAAATTTCTCATTACTAGAACAGCTAACCCCCTATCAATATCCAAAATGGAGAAATATATTTGCATGTACATTCTCCTCCCTTTTTTGGGGGGGAGTGGGGGTGGGGGAGAATGCCTGTTTATATACATGTATATGTATTGTGTGGGTGTTGCTTTATAGATTGGGGGGAGGGGAGGAAAGAGCTGTAACTCCTCTCCCAGAAAAGCTGACATGGAGATTTGGTGAACTGGAATGGAGCATATAAGTATGCATTTACCCCGTGTTCTCCAGATTTTCTATCCTGGGGAAAATTCATTTGACTAGAGAAATTCCATGGAGACTAGGAGAAGAAGAAAGTATGGCTGAATCTAATTCCATGCCTCTCCTATTAAGGGAGGTTGAGATGGAGCCAGGTCCTTCCTGCTGCAAAAGGCAGGTAACTGAGAGGCAATGATATCATAAAAAAATTAAGCACTGCCCAGCCCAGAGCAAAGAGCAAGAGTGAGATGGACATAAATCAGAGAGATTTGAAGAGCTCAAACAGATATGTAGAAGCTGACTGAGAAAGGAGAATGTATTGGGCCAATCTCACAAATCTTGATTGGTGAGACAAATTACATCAGCCCCTAGCAGCCTCTACATCTACTATCTACTTCCCTGAAATGCTGCTCTGGGAACATTTCCTTAACCTATAAAGACACTTTAATTTCCCTTTCCCCTCTAGTTGGCCTAGAATTGGGCTGTGATGTGGAGAAGAAAGGGAAAAAATCAATTCTACCTGCAACTGTCAGCTCAACCTGCTGTAGCTTGTTTTATGGTCTGTTATCCCTCTGGGGTTTTTTTCCCCCTCTCTTTATTGGAGGCATTAAGGGTTAAGTTTCGAGCTTAGTTACATAGCTATTAAATAAGGCTGAATTTGAACTCAGGTCCTCCTGACTCCAGAGCCAGTGCTCTATCCACTGAACCATCTAGCTGCCCCTCATCTTTATGCTTTTGAGACTGCTAATAAATTAAATAGCCATTAAGAGTGGCTTTTTTCTTTTTTTCTTTTTTTTTTATTATAGCTTTTTATTCACAAGATATATGCATAGGTAATTTTTCAGCATTGACATTTGCAAATCCTTTTGTTCCAACTTTTTCCTTCCTTCCCCCCACCTCTTTCCCCAGATGGCAGGTTGACCAATACATGTTAAATATGTTAACGTATAAATTAAATACAATATAAGTATATGTGTCCAAACAGTTATTTTGCTGTACAAAAAGGGTCGGACTTTGAAATAGTGTACAATTAACCTGTGAAGGAAATCAAAAATGCAGGCGGACAAAAATAGAGGAATTAGGAATTCTATGTAGTGATCCATAGTCATCTCCCAAAGTTCTTTCCCTGGGTGTAGCTGGTTCAGTTCATTACTGCTCTATTGGAACTGATTTGGTTCATCTCATTGTTGAAGAGGGCCCATCCATCAGAATTGATCATCATATAGTATTGTTGTTGAAGTATATAATGATCTTCTGGTCCTGCTCATTTCACTCAGAATCAGTTCATGTCAGTCTCTCCAGGCCTTTCTGAAATCATCCTGCTGATCATTTCTTACAGAACAATAATATTCCATAATATTCATACCACAATTTATTCAGTCATTCTCCAATTGATGGGCGTCCACTCAGTTTCCAGTTTCTGGCCAGTACAAAGAGAGCTGAAGAGTGGCTTTTTTCTAAGCCCAGGTTTAGCATTGTCTGTCTTTAGACTTAAAAAGGACATTGAGTTTATTGGCTCAAGATTGAGAGAGATGAAGTCATTGCTTAAAGGAAAGGATTTTCTAGATCCTGGTCCAGACTGGGGAAAATAAGCTGATTAGAGAAAAGATGTCTTCTGGAAATATTACAAATCATACCCCAGAACACCCTTTGACCTGGAGAGAGAATTATTAAAGAAACAAGCTTATGAGCAGAATATATATAAGAAGAGGGAATTGTATATGAATGAATCTTTTTGACACTGATGATAGCACCTAATTTTTCTGGTGTTATGTAGCCTCTAAAGCCAAACTCCCTCTTCCATATGGGAACCTCTCCTTATAGTATCAAATAGCTTCTCTAATCCTTTATTTTTACCATCCTTTCTTTTTGTTCAACATAGTTTCAGAATCCAGAATCTGATGTGATCCAGAATCTAGATCTATTATATCAGCCAGAAATCCAGGGAATTAGTATTTCTACTATTTTGGCTATGTATGCATGTAGATACCATATATAACTACATGCATATATTGCTGCCCTTCATCATCATACATGATTGCTGCCTTCCTGTTACATGGACATGGCTGAAAAGACCACTATGCAACCATAAAAATTGTTCTTTGGGTTGTGGCTACAGCTGGTATTTCTAGTCTGTCGTTTTGGACTCTGTTCCGAAGGCTTCCTCTTTGCCTTAAACCATACTTATAAAGGATTGCCTCATTCCTAGTCCTGGCATGCCAGGACTATGAGCAAAAGGGCTCTTTTAAAACCCTTTTACCCATGCAACTCAGCAAGTACCCAGATATAACTGTCTTTGTTTTCTGAAAGAGGATACAGCTCAGCCCAAAGAGGTCTGGCAAGCAAGACTAACTCTAGACAAAATGTTAAACTATGAGATGTTTGTCTTTGGAGCTTGTTCTGAGCCATTTTACTATGCTCAGTAGAATCCTTTTCCTTCCACACAGGTATTCCATACCCTCTCGGTCTGTCTTCATTCCTTTTTATAAAAATCCATTTGCAAGAAATGATCTGTAACTGATTCATTCTGAAGTATAAATGACCCAAAAAATTTAAATGGTTACCTCTGTGACTAAATGCAGAGCCAGATTCCTATGACTCATTCCCCATCTCTTGCAGGATGCCTATACCTCCAACAAGGTAGTGATGATCAAACTGAGAGCTTAAGGCCAGAGCTTAGAACTGAAAGGAATCTTAGAGATTATTTTGTCCAACCCTTCATTTTACAGATAAGGAAATTGAGGTCCAAGGAGGTTCACTAATTTCCCCAAGGTCACATAGACAAATGTCTAATGTAAAATGGCAAAAATGGGATTTATACCTGGCTTCTCTCAGTCAGAAATATAACATTCTTTTCATTAGACAATGAAACTCTCTAGATAAATGTTTTAAAGCACTTTGTTACTATCTTGCTCCATAAAAATGTGAGCAATTATTGACTTTCTATAGTCTGCACTAATCTCTCAGAAATGAAAGAAGAAAGATCCCCATTATCCTTTCAGAAACTAGCCCTAAAGCAGATAGAGATTACCTAACAGAGCTAAGAATGGATGCTTAGCATTTTGTTTAGAGATATGATGTTCTGAGCCATGTGTAGTTCTCTGAAATAAATCAATAAAAACTTATTATCTTTACAGATAACTCTTAGGTAAACTGAAACCTAAGCTACAAATGAGGGAGAAAGTGTAATCATCTGCTTTCTGGAAAGAGCTCTGACATTTTCCCAAAATAAAAAAAATCTCTAGAGAATATTTTTCACACTGTTCATAATATGTTTTAACACTACTATTAAAGTACAAAAGACATTATTTTTATTGGGTTAATTAATCATCTTCAATTTATACGTGCTAGCAACTTGTAACAATCTTCCAATCACTCCTCTGTCTCACTCCAACATGAAGAAAAGTATAGTCCATGCTTTCAGCATAACTCAAAAGAGAAGAGTTCTAATAATTCCCCTCCCCACTGTGCCAGGACTGCCACCGATTCTCACTAGCCTACCAAGGGATTGGATGGATAAAATGGCCCCAGAAAACAATGCAAGATCACCAACCAAATAAAAATGTGGAGGAGAGATGCCAAGGACCTGCGAGGAAACCATAAGAGATCCCATTCTCCATGTGTCACCCCTTAACTCGATTTACGGTGTTCCATTGGTATTTAATGGACAGACGAGGGTGAGAGTGCACCACTGGAGCGTTCCCAGCTCAGCTGGCCATTTTTGTGCTTTTCCCCCACCCCTGGCTGGGAGATAATGACAGTGTCAGCTGCAGAAAACCATGGGAAGCGGGCTCTGACACTATTGCTTTGAAGTAGTTATCAAGTCTTCATTTCTCTACTCCAGAGATCTTTCTCTTATGTTTGCCTCCTCCTTTCACTTCTCCCTATCCACTCCATACCTTGCTTCAACTCTAGCCCCAACTTTATCTCTCTCTATCCCTCTATCTATCTATCTATCTATCACTATCCATTCACATCTATCTATATCTGGCACAGGGTTGCCACCTACCAGCTGTCCATAGTTCCCTCACCCCCACTGCTTCCCAGCACCACACTACCATGAAACACACTTAAAAAGAATATCTTCCACTTCAGTGGGTTCCAGTTTACCAACCCTTCATCCCCGTCTTTGGCCCCATTGAGATGATTTAATAAACACTGCCTCCCCTCCCCATCTTGTTGTTGTTGTTCTTTTTTCTACTTTCAAGCTGCCTTCTCTCAAAAGCCCCCTTTCCATCTCCAAGGGAAGTGATTATATTTGCTTTTGTGGCCCAATTCAAATTTGCCAGTCTGTCGTCTTCTAATTGATTTACATTGATCTGCCCACTGTTTCTCACAGTCTGGGATTATTTGTTCTCTTTCTCTTCTCTTCTCCTGAGTTGTCATCATTCACAAATTATACACAGAATTTAGTTTTTGCCTTCTTTCTCTCTCCTTTTTAAAGGTTTCCACTAACTTGAAAAATAATAAAGTTTTCTCTTCCATCATCTTCTTCCTCCTTTTCATCTTTCTCTTTTTCTCTCCTCTGTTCTTATTTTTCCTTATTTCCTCTTCTTCTTTCTCCTGTATTTTCTTTTCTTCTTCCTTTTTCCCTTCCTCCTCCTCTTTTTCCTCTACCTCCCTTTGGAAAATTCAAATGGTTTCTTCCAGACTTTAATTCTGCATGCCTATTTTATGAATTTTGCTAAATCTAACCCAGGATTTTAGTCTTAGGGATCTCTAGAAATAGTTATGGATCACATAAAAATATTAGTAACTGGGAAAAGCAGCAGGCTGCAGATGAGGCAATGTCCTGAGCATTAGTGTTTACAGCTTTGATCTGATCATATATATATTGGAAGGTAAAGAAAAGATAAAATGTCCCTCATAGCACTCCACACCATCCAAATAAAAGTATAGAGGAAATATGGCAAGGACCTCTCTAAGTTATCTAATGAGATATTCCATTCTTACTCCTTAACATGATCAACATATTGCTTTTAACAGGATGTTTGGTTCTATGAGAGCCACCCCAACCACTGTTGTATTTGCATTTTTTGACATAGAGGAGAGACAAAATTTTACAAAGTTTTAAAAATGCAATTCAAATCAACAAGTATTTACTAACTTCCCATTATACACCTGAACTGTGCTAGCTCTTAGGGATACAAAGATAAAATGAAACAATCCCTGTCCTTGAGGAGTTTATATTTTGTTGGAGGAAATAAGATATACCTATAAGTAAATACAAAACATATATGAAGCATTTATATGAGGAGAACACAGATCAAATATGAAGGGCAGTTTATCAGCAATAGAACAAATATTCCATCAACAAAATGAAAGGGTAGGGAAGAGCAGGATAAGGAAATCAGAAGCAGGATGCTCATAGAAGATAAAATGGACAGTTGTAATTCCATAAAATTTAAAAGTATTTACAAAACAGAAATAATGCAGCTTAAAATGAGAAGGAAAATAGGTTGGGGGGGGGAAGTTTGCAGTAAGTTTTTCAGATAAAAGCTTTGTTTCTAAGATATTTAAGGAATGGATTCAAATGAATAAGAATAAGAGCCATTGCCCACTTGAAAAATAGTCAAAGGATCCAAATAAAGTTTTCTAAGGAAGAAATCCAAGCTATCAATAGCCATGAAAAACAAGCATTTTAATGCATTATTAGTAGAGATATGAATTGGGTCCAGACATTTTGGAAAGCAATATGAAACTGTGCCCAAAAAGCTTCTAATTTTTGCATCCCTTTTGACTCATAAATATCACTATTTGGTCTATATCTCGAAGAGAGTAGAGAACGAGAAAGGGGTCCCATATGCATAAAAATATTTATAGCAATTCTTTCTTTTTTTTTTTTTTGAAAGCAAAGAACTAGAACCTAAAAGAGTGCCATCAGTTGGAAAATGATTGAACAAACTATGGCATATAAATTTAAAGGAACAGTACTGTACAATAAGAAAAATGAAACAGTTTCAGAGAAACCTAGCAAGTCTTATTTGAACTGATATTGAATGAAATAAGCAGAATAATTCATACAATGACAATGACAGTGTAAAGACAAACAACTTTGAAAAATAATAAGTCTGATCAACAGTAACAAACCACAATTTCAATTTATTATTAATTACAAAGTATATTATCCAATCTCCCGTGCTTCTGTCCAAGTACTTCTTTCTCCAAAATATTTGCCAAAGCATTGATGAGTTTCAAAATCCATAATTACTATATCTTATACTTTACCTTCATCTATTGCTGGGAGAAGATAGGGAAGAAAGAGATGCAATCCTAAGCAACAGTTTAATTTCAGCCTGATATTCAAAAAACTCTTTTCATTTTGTTTTGTTGTACTGTTTTTTTTAAAAGTTCTGTTTTAAGAAATCAGATAACCATAGTATAAATTATCGAAATCCTTTGAATGCAATTGATCATGAAAAAGAAAAGGAAATTCACACACACACACACACACACAGAAACTTAACAGAATTTAAAGATTTTTTTTTTCCGGGCAAATTCTGAGCTTTAACTTTTAATTAATATGGAACCTAAGTCTGAAAGTAGGTCATTCATTTTATATAGTTGGAGCACCATCTGGTGAGCAGCAAAGAATACTGACACTGTTGGGAAAATCTGAACCCATGCAGTGATGTAGCTGTTAGGATGGTTGCCTGAAAGTAGCACCACCTTCTGGCCAAAATATACACAATAATTTCTACCAGCAATTAATTTATTATATTACAGCCCATGTAGATGATTGATAGAACAAGGTTATGGGAAGAGACGCAAGAAATGAGAATAAAACATAAAGATGAGTATTAGCTTGAACACCGGAGTAAAGAAGAACGTAGGTGAGAACGCTGTAAAACTTTTGAGATATGAAGATAAAGAACTCACATAACATGGGCTCAATCTCTCCAGTAAAGTAGGAAACAATGTTAATCAACTGAAAACAACCAAGATGGGGGTAAAACTTAGGATTTGAAGAAAGAGGAAATAAAATATGACTAAAAGTATGTCTGTGCAGTAGTGAGGGTCCAGGTGAAGTTAGATATCATAAATTTGTAGTGGAGCCAAACAGCTTGATTTCAAACTTTCTTAAAGCAGCATCTAGCAGCTTCAAAGTGTAGCAAAGGAAGCAGATGGTAAAAGTTACTCAGGGTTGAGAAGTAGCAGAGTGGAAATAACAGAAGGTCAAGAGGGCAAAGGATTTAAGGATGGAGAAAGCATTATAGAAGTAGCTAGTCACAGGGTAAAGACTGAGTAAGAAGAAAACTGAGACCAGAACTGTGTGGTATATTGGGCCAAAAGAGTACAATTGTCTGCACACATATATTGTATCTAGGATATATTGTAACCTATTCAACATGTAAAGGACTGCTTGCCATCTAGGGGAGGGGGTGGAGGGAGGGAGGGGAAAAATCGGAACAGAAGTAAGTGCAAGGGATAATGCTGTAAAAAATTGCCCTGGCATGGGTTCTATCAATAAAAAGTTATTAAAAAAAAAAAAGAGTACAATTGAAGTACTAGGAGTCATAATGAACATGAAGAACAAGCATGGAAGGATCAAGTAGCTGAAAGAGGTAAAAAATTGGGGTAAGGGAAAAGAATTTCAGAGTTCAAGATTTCAGAGATAGAGCAATTTCCAGAGATAGTGAGGTCTACACTGTGATCATGCTCATGGGTTACCAAAGTAGCAAGAAGGTGAAGGTCATAGAGGTCGCCTATTTTGAAATCACCCCTACTTCTGACCATATGCTTTCTATTCTGCTCCTAGAAGCAGTAAGGAGGGAGAAATGAGATTCCTCCTAAACACAGAATTTAAGCTAGTGGTATTATAAGATCTAGTATTTATTTTGCCTTTATTTTCTTATTTTTAATTGTTGGGAATGGAAGCCAAGAAAAGAGGGGAGAAAAATTGATCGTTCACCCAATGTGGAAGGGAGTCTGGCTTCTACTTCTTTTCTTTTTCCATTAAAACTCTAAAAATTTTGAAAAGTTGTTTCTCCAGAACTTCTGTGTAGTAGCAGAGATATAGATAGCTATAGATATATGAAGTGACGATTAGGTGATACCTATTTTCTGGGTATCCTTATTAACAATCGCTAGATCATTAGGGCTGACACAATACTGTTGAACTGAATGGAGTAACAATGTGAAGGAATTTGCTGAAGTTTTATGGTGTGAACTTATGAGTTGTACTGTAGTACCCTGGTGCATGTATCACACCACACCTACACATACTAACACATACGCCTTAAGGCTATGGAAAACAAAGTAACCCTGCCCCCCCAAAAAAAAAACACACAAAACAAGTTAGAGTATCTGCAGCTGGGTACGGATTGGTTTTCTGGTCAAAAACCAAAACAAACCAATTTGGTAGTGGCTTGGAATGCAAAGGTAGTTGAGGGAAAAGGATAGATATATTGATCTGAGTGTGGAGTGGAAGGAAAAAAGGGGAAAAAAAAACATTTTTAATGTGAAATGAATTTATGGTTTCAGCCAAGTTTCCCAGCTGATTGCCCACAGCAGAAAGGGGCCGAAGTGGTTAAACCATCATGGGAACACAAGATTATCTCCCATAGTTCCTCTCCCATATAGAGGAGTCATTGTGAAGGGGTCTACATTGGGGGAAAGAGGATTTATCCCTTGGGAATGAAGCTACTCATCTAGTTTCAATTCATCTCTTGCATTGCCTTCTGTTACCAAACTAAATATGACTTCTTAACCAAAAACATGAAGCATTTCATTTGAAAAGATTCTATAGCATACTCAGCACAAGAGATTCTGAGCTCCATCATTGAAGTCACCTGGATGGCTGAGTCTAGCAAGTGACTTTTTTTGTCCAACCTCAGGCTTTGCACTTGTATAATCCAAGTTTGGGGTCCAGTTCTATCACTTCTTAGCTCTAGTTCCTTTTGAGTTCTAGCCTTCAAGAGAGTTCCTATAGAGGCAGAGTTTTTTGCCTTTGTATAAACCTTTTATGGTTTCCAAAGTACTTTCTTCCCAATATGATATTAAAAGTGTTATTAACTCCATTTCACAAATGAGAAAACTCAGATTATTAACTTGTTTACTCACAAGTTATACATCTGCTAAGTGGTGGAACTGTACCTTGAATCCAATCCTATTCTGAGAAAACATGTCTTTGAGATTACAGAAGGGTAAATTTACCCATATTTCTAAAAAGTTTCATTTTAGGGAATGAGATTTTTCTGGCTACCCTTCTCTGATGTTTGCTCCATAGTCTTGGCTCCTATGTACAGATGGTCCAGCTCCTAATCCTAATACTTCATGTATCTTTCAGAGTCATTTGTTTTTCCTCCAGTGTCCTTACTAAGAGTATGGGATAGAGTAGAGTGGAGTGGATGCTATAGGATCCTACTCTACTCTCCCTGATAAAGCTATGAAGAACCTGGAAATGAGAAACCCATATTAATTCACTTTTACTATTCTTAGGGGCCCCTAGGTTACTTTACCTTCTATTGAATTACCCAGAATAGCTTGAACACAGTAAATACTCGGTCAATACTTGCTGATATATATGTATCTCTTATCTATATCTGTAAATATAGGTTTTATGCAAGTTATTTTTGTTCTTAATGTTATAAGTCTAATGATAGAATATACTAGTTTGCACTTACATTTTCTCAGTAATTTTTTTATTTTTAATTCGGATCTCCCCTTTCCCAATTTGTCGAAATTTAATTTTACATTCTAGAATTCTTAGCAATCTTTATCCGGTTTAAGTCTATAGATAACCTCCTCCCTCCAGGGTGAATGTCCTTGGGGACAGTTGCATGCACCATTAGCATTTCCAAGTCGCTTTCTCTCCCCCCACCCCCTACTCCCCACCCAACTTTCTCCTGAACTAACTTTCCTATTTGCTGACCTTTGTAGCGTTTGTCACTACCTTCACTGATCTAGGCTTTCAACCATAATGCTTTATCAACAAAACCATAGTATTAGGGGATTTCAGTTCTCTTTGCTTAGATGACAAATTCCTATAATCACAACTCTAAATTCGAGTTAGATCGAGCAGTTTCAACAGGGCCCAGAAAAATTTGGGGTTCTAATGCCAGTTTTTCTCTTTGGAAGAGATGGATATATCAGTAAGCCAGAGTTAAAAACAAAGAGATAGAGGGAAGGATACTTCCAGTCCGTGGCGGAGCCACAGCAGCAGGCGGTAGCCTGTATTTAGGGGTGTCCAGGAAAGGCAAAGAGAGACTGGGAGGCAAAAGGAAGGGGAGGGGGATCCCGGAGCTTTGCAGAGCAGAGCTCTTGTGTGCCGTCAGGAACAATGATCGACAACACGGATGCGCAGAAATCAATACGCTGCAGGATCCCGGGGCCTGGGGATCCCGTGGAGGAGCTGTTCCATGCGCACGCACCGGGCTGAACATCTGTCGGGCAAACAAAAAAGCGAACTGAGGAGAACAAAGGCGAAGAGGATTATTTTCACTCAAGTTCTTCAGCCTCAGCAGGAAACGTCCAAGCTGTTCTGGCCTTCAGACACTGAAGCTTTATGGAGTGTGCTGTCCGGAAGACGCCAAACCTAGTTACCAAAGCACAAAAGGATGAAGGAGCGAACAAAATGCAGACGGAAAATTCAGAGAGAGCCTCAGAGTGGGAATAATAAAACCTGCCAACGGGCTTCATAAATTGGGAATCTAAATTTCCAGCTCCATATCATATACATATATCTATGTGTATATATTTCCGCATCGCCTGTGTGTGGATTTCTTTTCCTCCCTCTCCCTCTCACTGCATACTCAGATTAGTTTATTCACTCTCTTCCCTCATCTAACTCTACATTCCACCCCACCCCCAAATTCTTTGATTGTTCCTAGAAAATCAATCAGAAAATAGACATATATGTGTGTATATATTTGTCAATATATACATATACATATGTGTGGATATGTTTGGATGTGGATATATGGATATTTTTATTCCACAAGTGCTTACTAGTCATACTAATTATATTCAATATATTCTTAAATTAATCTATAGTAAAAGTTCTTAATTATTTTGAATGTCATGGACCCTTTTGGGGGTGAAGCCTATGGAGCCCTCCTCAGAATTATGTTTTTAAGTGCACAAAATAAAATGCTTAAAGGAAACCATATGTCATTTGGCATAAAGGAAAGCCAAAGCAAAGGTTTTGTTTTTCTCCATCCAATCTCACAGATCCACAGGCTCTGGCTGAGAACCACTGGTATAAAAATTATAGGACTTGAGGAAGTCAAGTAGAGCTGAAATGAAAAATACTTAAATCCAGACTAAATAAAGTGGTAAATGTAACTCTATAAAATTAATAAAACACCTAAATTGCCAGAACAGAAACACCAGAATTTAAAACCAATACACCCACAATATAAAGATGCCAAATGGTGCTTGATAAATAGCCTCCTGGTCCCTGGAAAACTCACCCTTTGAGGACCTTGTCTAGACATACCTATTCTGCCAAGCCCTCATTACTGCCATAAGCTTCCAGAATTGAAGGTTAAATGGAAATATAGCCAACACACACAGACACAGACACCCATCCCCAAATACATACAGCTCTAAGCACCCCAAGGATTCACTACGTATTTAAATTGAGTGACTGTCCTTCCTGTCTATGGAGAAACCTTACAGCTGAGCTTCATCAGTATGCATGGTCATATTAGCTAATTCTGAGTTATGTTAATTCATTCATCTGTACTGTGGATTCCATATGTACAGACTGCCTTTCCCTCAGAAGCCAATTATAGTCAATTGCTCTGTCCAAGTGTCCTGCTTCCTTCTCAGTACTGGGTATTACAATGCATTTAAGAATCCTAAGACTATGACTTTGGGGGCATTTGTTTGAATTTCATAAATTCTTTGAGACAGTTTATGGTAATTGAGTAGTAATTAAGCAGATCATTCACCACTGGTTGAGAGGATTTTTTTAGTGAAGGAAGGAAGGAAAGGAGGGAGGAAGAGAGGAAGGAAAGAAAGAAGGAAGGAAGACAGGAATGGAGAAAAGGAAGGAAGAAAAGAAGGAAGGAAGGGAGAAAAAGAAGGAAGGAAAAAAGGGAGGAAGGAAGGAAAGGAGGGACGGAGGAACTTGCAGAGTGGCTGAGGGAAAGAGAGGATTAAATCTTAATGACTTAATGAATGGTCAAATTGTCCAAAGAAATAGGCTTGTTTTGTTTGAGGTAGGAGATGAGGAGTTGAATTTTAGACATGCTATAGTTAAAGAATCGGTGAGCATTAAAGGAGAAATATTTAATAGGTGGTTTCACCTAGGCACAAATGTCGCTCCAGTAACAAGTATTAAAAAAAAAAAAAAAATGAGGGCTGGAGTTATAGCCCTGGAAGTCAGGAACATAAAGGTGATAGCTGAAACCATAGTATGATTACCACTGAGAGAGAGTGCAGAGAGACAAGAGCAAAACTCTGAGAATAAAACTTTAAGAAAGGGAGTGAAAAGGCCCTTAGATTTAGAGCTGAAAGTCATCTTAAAGATCACTTAACTCATTCATTTTATAAATGAGAAAAGTAAGATTCAGAATTACCTGAAGTCCCTCTTACCCAAGTAGTAAGCCTAGTGTCAGAGCTAAATTTCAAACCCAGTTCTCTGATTCCAAATTTAGCACTCCTTCCACAATGCTGCTTCTCCTCCATGTTGTCCTCAATCTTTTGGGAAGAAGAAGCTACGGTTCATTTCCTTGAAGGTTCAAATTCAATGGAGATTCAGAGGAAGTGCCAACAGCACAATCCTTGAGTAAGACATGTTAGAAGCACCACCATTGATTATTTTCTTCCTACTGAAAATCCTACAAATAAGAAGGACTTGGCATTAAAGGGAGTGGTACAATAGCAACTGGCTTGAATATTTACCAGATAAGGCTCTAAGATGTTATATATATATACTAACCTGAGGATGGAATGTCTTTTATTCTTTTACCCATTCCCCAAATTGCTTCTTACTCCATGCCTTGAAACACCTTATTTCCTCACTCATCCCAATCACTAAGGAATATATGATAGATACTAATTTTCCCAAAGGTATTTTTATTTTTTTAAAGGATAATTATAATAACTGAGATTTATAGAGCTCTTTAAGATTTGCAATAAACATTACATAAATTTTGTTCTTTGAGTTTTGCAGATACCAGATGAGATGTCTACCTTCTCTCTAACCCATTTCTGCTTTCTATAAAACCCTTCTTTCTCAGCTTAGAAAAGTAAGGTTCTTGATCCAATTTTTCTTGTGCAGCAAGATAATTGTATAAATATGCATACATATATTGGATTTAACTGTTTTGTTTTGTTTTTTCTGCTGAGGAGGCAATTGGGGTTAAGTGACTTGCCCACGGTCACATAGCTAGGCAGTGTTAAGTGTCTGAGATCAGATTTGAACTCAGGTCTTCCTGACTCCAGGGCTGGTGCTCTAAGATTTAACATATATTTTAATATATTTAACATGCATTAGACTATCTGCCATCTAGGAAAGGAGTGGTGGGGGGGGATAATTTGGAAGAAGGTGTTGCAAGGGTCAATGTTGAAAAATCACCCATGCATATGTTTTGTAAATAAAAAGTTTTAATTAAAAAAAGAAGAAGGGGGGGGAGGGGAGTCATGACGATCCCAGGTCAAAGAAAAGAAAATTAAAGTTATTTTTGTTTTTGTTTTTTTCACAGTGATTCTTGGTGATGTTAGGAGTCCTAACAGTAAGTAGGAAGAAAAAAGAGGGACTATTTATAATCATGGATCATTTATAAATCAGATGTTTGCAAATCAGGGACTGCTGGTATATAATTATATACCCCTAATTCTTCAAGTTATGAAGTAGTTTTTCATTTTAAACATTTGATCAACTATATGATAGGGTGAATATATATAATAGAGGAGGATTAACAGAAGAAACAAGAAGAGAAGAATGAAGATATTAATGATACACAGGTATACAAAGAATTCCTATGTTTTGCATAACCGCATATATCTCCTCAAGGGAGAAGGGAGGGAAAAGGAAATGAGGTAATTTGGAACTCAAAGCTTTAAAAACATATGTTAAAAATTGTTTTACATGTAACTGGGGAAAATAAAATATTAAATAAAATTCCCCTCCATTCCCATGGAAGAGTCTATGAGTAGCCAGGGATCCATCTATTTGAGAATTATCTTGGATTGTTTAAAATTACTGACTCCTAATAGCACTGAAATATTTATTAACTTAATGCCCTAATGGATTGATCCCAGAAATATTAGTAATTATGAGCAGATGCTAAGTGAAGTAAGTAGAACCAAGAGAACATTGTACACAGCAACAAGATTATATGATGATTAATTCTGATGGACGTGGCTCTTTTCAAAAACAAGGTGATTCAGGCCAGTTTCAATGGTCTTGTGATAGAAAGAGCCATCTGCACCCAAAGAGAGAACTGTGGGGATAGAGTATAGGTCACAACATAATATTTTCACTTTTTTTTCTTATTTGCTTACATTTTGTTTTTTCTCACTTTTTTCTTTTTGATATGATTTTTCTTATGCAGCATAATAATTGTGGAAATAATGCTTAAGATGATTGCTTGCCATCTAGAAGAGAGGAATAGGGGTAAGGGAGAGAGGAAAAAAAATTAGAACACAAAGTTTTGCAAGGGTGAATATTGAAGATTATCTACACGTGTGTTTTGAAAATAAAAAGCTTTATATAAAAAATAAAGTTACCTTACACTTTAAAGAAATAAAAAAGAAATATTAATAATTATTAATACTGATGATAGCTAGTGATAATCACTGATGGTATAGGTAGGGGGTATAGATGCCCCTGACAGAAGCCCAAATCATTTGAGATCTCAACCAGAACAGACTGATTCAAAAGAAGATATTATTATCATCTCCTTTTGTCCCCTTTGGATTAAGCAAGCTATAAGTAATATTCCTTTGGAAAGAAAAGGAATAGGAGAAAGAAAAAAGAAAAGAAACTATATTGTGGAAACTATGAAAATTAAAATCTCCCTCTTCTTTGGGGCATGTGTCTGTGCTTCATTTGTTTCCTTTTTAGAGATCATTCATGAAGCAGCCAGGGGCTAATTTGAATAACTTATCCTAGGGAAACACAGCAGTCAAAAAGACAAATGGAGAGATAGTAGACATACCCCTCCAAAACCCAAGATTCAGTGAAGGGTACCAACAGGAGAAGGAAATAAGTTTTTCATGTGTTGATGGAAAGAGGAAGAAAATAGCACTTAACTCATCTGTAAGTTAGTTGGTAGTAGAACCAGACACATGATTAATTAAATGGTCAAAGAAGGAAATATTCCAATAGCACCCAGAGATTTTTGAAGTGAAATGAAAGGAGCTTTGGAACTCAGTTGCACAAAAAAAAAAAGTTTTTGTTTGTTTGTTTTAACGGTTGTACTCTTTTACTTGCATGGTTTTGAATTGGTACTTTTCAGGCTAAAGGTTAACTCTATTAAAGCTGATTTCTGGAGAGTGGATTCCCTGTGGAAGATAGCAAACACCATTAATGAAAGCCAACAAAGGAATTAAACTTCAGCAGGTAAAGCAGCAAAAGATAGCAGTGGTAGAAACTAAGTTATAGGAAGAAGAACTATATCTAATAATGAGCTGGTCTTTGATCGTTGCCTATTGAAGAGAAAAATGATGGAGAGCAATTTTTAGACTCCTTCATAGGATTCTCACTGGAAGTTATAATATAAATCACAGAACCTATGCAAGTTTCATAAAGAAAAGTTGCCTTGTGAAAAAGGAGAGCTTTAGAATCTCTAAGAGTTAGATAAAAATATTTTCTGTAACCACTTATTTGGATATAAAACTATATCATATTCTAAGGCTTGTGAACTTGTTTGCTTTTTTTATTATGGCTTTTTTATTTATAAGATATATGCATGAGTAATTTTTCAACACTGACCCTTGCAAAACCTTCTGTTCCAACTTTTCCCCTCCTTCCCTCCACCCCCTCCCTCAGATGGCAGGAAGACCAATACATGTTAAATATGTTAACATATATGTTAAATACAATATATGTATACATATTTATACAGTTATCTTGCTGCACAAGAAAAATCGGATTTAGAAATTAGGTAAAAATAACCTTAAAAAGGAAAACAAAAATGCAAGCAAACAACAACAGAAGGAGTGGAAATGCTATGTTGTGGTCTACACTCATTTCCCAGAGTTCTTTCACTGGGTGTAGCTAATTCTCTTCATTATTGAACAATTGGAACTGATTTGGTTCATCTCATTGCTGAAGATGGCCAGGTCCGTCAGAATTGATCATCATACAATATCGTTGTTGAAGTATATAATGATCTCCTGGTCCTGCTCATTTCACTCAGCATCAGTTCCTATAAGTCTCTCCAGGTCTCTCTGTATTCATGCTGCTGGTCGTTTCTTACTGAACAATAATATTCCATAACATTCATATACCACAGTTTATTCAGCTATTCTCCAATTGATGGGCATCCACTCAGTTTCCAGTTTCTGGCCACTACAAACAGGGCTGCCACAAACATTTTTGCACATACAGGTCCCTTTCCCTTCTTTAAGATCTCTTTGGGATGTAAGCCCAGTGAACTTGTTTGCTTTTAAGAAGAACTGGTGGCTATCTTTTGGGAGTACCAGGAACTGATGTTAACAGGATCTCCATCAGTAGAACCACAGAGAGGACTGAAGGGTATACAAAATATAAACAAATCTTTAACGTCAGGCAGGCATTTATGATCTCTTTGGATACAGACTAGCATATTCTCACATTCTATCCTGTCATACCCTCTTTATGCAGCATTTATCCAAAGTTACACTACAAGTAGAGAGAGGCCTTCTTTCTCTCTGCTACTCCCCAATCTAAAGTTTAAAAAAAGACTTCATCAATATTTAACAACTTTGGAACATTCCACTCCAGGGTCTACATTGGAAGAATCAGGTTTGCCATTGTTAGCATCACCATTTTGCTTCTAAGATTCCACGGATCTGAAGGATCTCATAAATGTGGATATCCATTTTGTTGCTATAAAACAAAGCCCAGTCATATCTTCTCATCCATTAATCCTCATGGAAGATCAGTTCAATACACTGAAAACCTTACTCGGGGTCTTTTAACATTCTGTAGATACTAGTGTAGTGCTTGAGGTATGCTACAAGTTTTACATAGGTTATTGAATCTGATCCTTAAACAACACTAGGGTATATTCAGTACAATTATTATCCTTATTTTACAAAGTAAGAGAATGGTCCTTCACAGTTCATTTGTCTGAAGCATGTCTGTTTTTGAGAATAGCAGTTCTAAGTTAAGTCTGACATATGTCTGCCTTAGGCTTCTAAGAGAAGTGGTTACTGAATTAAGTCTGACAATCTAAGATGTTGCTGTTGAGTGATTTTTTTAAATCATATCTGACTTTTCATGATTCCACTTGGGGTTTTTTCTGATAAAAATATTAAAATAGATTAGCGATTTCCTTCTCCAACTCATTTTACATATGAGAAAATTGAGGCAAAATAGGATCGAATGATTTGCCCAGGGTCACATAGCAATTAAGTGTCTGAAACTAGATTTGAACTCAGATCTTTCTCACTCCAGGTTTGGTAATCTGTTCACTTTCACCTTTTTAAATTGCTTATTTACATATGATTGACTACGTATTGGAATAAATATGACCTGTTTCAGAGTAAGAAACTGGGGCTATATTTCTAGTCTATGAAAAAAATGCTCTAAATCACTATAGATTAGAGAAATGCAAATCAAGACAACTCTAAGGTATCACTACACACCTCTGAGTTTGGTTAAGATAACAGGAAAAGGTAATGATAAATGTTGGAGGGGATGTGGGAAAATTAGGAAAATCCATTGTGTTGAAGTTGTGAACTGAACTAATCATTCTGGAGAGCAATATGAAACTATGCCCAAAGGACTATCAAATCGTGCATACCCTTTGATCCTGCAGTGTCTCTACTAGTCTGTATCCAAAGAGATCATAAAAAAGGAAAAGAACCCGCATGCAAAAATGTTTGTAGCAGCCTTTTTTGTAGGGGCAAGGAACTGGAAACTGAGTGGATGCCCATCAATTGGAGAATGGCTGAATAAGTTATGGTATTTGAATATAATGGAAAATTATTGTTCTATAACAAACGACAAACAGGCTGATTTCAGAAAGGCCTGGAAAGACTTACATGAACTGGTGTTAAGTGAAGTGAGTAGAAACAGGAGCTCTGTGTACACAGCAACAGCAAGATGATTAGCTGTAATAAACTGTGATAAATAAGGTGATTCAAGGCAATTTCAATAGATTTGTAATGGAAAGAGCCATTTACATCCAGAGAGAGGACTATGGAGACTGAATGTGTATCATAGCATAGTAGTTTCACCTTTTTGTTATTTATTTGCTTGTTTTTTTTTTCCTTTCTCATTTTTTTCCCTTTTGATGTGATTTTTCTTGCACAGTCTGATCAACGTGGAAATATGTTTAGAAGAATTGTACATGTTTGAACTATATTGGATTACTTGTTGTCTAAGGAAGGGAGAAAAATTTGGAAAACAAGGTTTTGTAAAAGTCAATGTAGAAAACTATCTTTGCATGTATTTTTTTAAAAGGCTATTGTAGTTTTTTAAAAAAGAAAGAAAGAACCTAGGGTTATGATATCACCTCTGAACATCCAGTTACTAACTAAATGCCTGATGTAGAATTTCCCTCCAAATGAAGCAGCCTATTCCTTTCATGCTACCCTTATCCATCTGTTATTACTTACCCTTCAAACATGATCATCCTGTATTCCTTCCCCATCATTCCTCCCCTTGATTATTTATTTTATACTATTTCTTGGACAAATATGTACTGGGCATGAATAGGTAATATTCTACACCCTTCTTATTGTTACCACATGTTTTTCCATTGCCCTTTTGGCAACTAGCAATTTTGATTCTATAATTACCATAAGAAAATTTTTTGATACTGAGTGAAATGAGTAGAACTAGGAAAACATTGTACACAGTAACAATATTGTATGATCAAGAACAATAGACTTGGTTATTATGAGCAATACAATGATCTAAGGTGATTCCAATAGATTTTGGGTGGAAAGTGCTATCCACATCCAGAGACAGAACTATGGAAAGTGAGTGCAGATCAAGGCATAATTTTTACCTTTTTGTTTTGTTTTGTTTTTTCTTTCTCATGTTTTTTCTTTTGATCTGATTTTCTTTCCCAAGGTGACTCATATGAAAATATATTTAAAATGATTGTACATGTATAACTTAATATCAGATTACTTACTGTCTTGGAGAGGTAGGAGAGAAAGAAAGAGAGAGAAAAAAATCTGAAACTCAAAACCTTATAAAGATGAATATTTTAAAAACCATCTTAGAATTGTACAAGTTTAACATAGATTGGATTACTGGCTGTTTAAGGAAGGAGATGGGGAGAAGAAAGGGAGAAAAAAAATTTGAACACAAGGTTTTGCAAGGATGAATGTTGAAAACTATCTATGCATATGTTTTGAAAACAAGAAGTTTTTTTTTTAATCATCTTTACATGTAACAGAAAAAATAATATACTATTAAAAAGTTGTAAAAGAAAGAAAATTTTTATCAAATGACAAATATCCATTTGCCACTGTTCATAATAGAGAAACAAATTCAATTTATTCTATCAAAAAGGTTATATGATTAAGTCTAGCCATAGTTAATGTTGACTAGGATGGGCCTTGCTCCTTTAACTGAAATTCCTGACTTAGGAAGTATAATTCAATTCATTTTAATTCAATATATTTTTATTGAACACCCACTATATGGAAGGGACAACTAGGTGGTACAGTGAATAGTGTGCCAAGCCTGGAGTCAGGAAAACCTGAGATCAAATCCAAGCTGTGTGATCTTGGACAAGTTACTTAATCTACTTTGCTTCAGTTTCTTCATCTGCAAAAGGTGCTGAAGAAGAAAATGGCCAACTATTCCAATATCTCTGCCATAAAATTTTCAAAAAAGGATCAGACACAATCAAAAAATGACTAAACACTTAAAAAATCTGAATACAATGAGTGTACAGTTAGATTAATACTGACTGACTAGCTAATATATGCCTGCCATGCTCCTTTCACTGAAATTCTTGACTTAGGAAGCTTAATTCATTTTAATTCAACATGTTTTTATTGAATACCTATTATATGAAAGGCTGCGCTCTATAGCTAAGGACAATACAAAAATGAATAAAGTACAAATCCTGTCATTTAGGAAATAATTTTGGACTCTGGCTTTTGGCTATTTTTTTCAAAGTATAGTTATAAACATGAAAAGAGTGAAATGTACTCTCCCTACTCTGATACTGACCCCACTAAACTAAACATTTCAAGCCTTTGAGAGATTGTGTCAACTATCTATCCCTCTATCTATACCCCTGTTTTGATTTTCCTTGTAAACACATGATAAAGCCTTTGTCTTCAGATATGTTTTCTTAAAATTTAAATGCAATCTTTGTCTGAGTCAAGTCTCTTCAGTAATTTACTGGTGAGGGCAGGTTAATGATGGTAGAGAATTCTAATTGGGAAGTTTCCCCCTTTGGAGAGCTGTCAAATGGCTGAGTTTACAAATAACCAAAATGATCCTTAGCACTTTAGCTGAGCCTGATTCTGGAGTTTAAATACATAGACCAAAAAAGATATTTACAATAAAGTGACTAAAATTGTCTGTGCCCTTTGAGATTCTACTACTAAACCTATTCCCCAAGGCATCTATTAAAAAGAAAGTCAATGTATGCATACACTAAAATACTTATTGCAATATATTTTATAACAAAGAACTGGGAAATAATAAAGACCCATCAACTGGAGAATGGCTAAACAAATTAGAGTACATTGAATATGTATGTATAATGACTACAATAATATAAATGGAAAGAGCATACAGAAAATCATCAAAAGTAAGAATTCTAAAATTACAAAGAACTTCCAAAGAAGACATATGGAAAGACACCCCTAATCCACCCCTAGGAAAAGGTCCAGAAGTATGGTACATTACACATATTCTCAGATTTTTTCTCTTTTTTGTCTTTAAAATATAACTTATTACATGGATTAATTAATTGGGAGGGGAAGGAAGAGGAATGCTTTGGGGGAAAAGATACCAATTTGTTTTTAAAAGAGATTACCTGTAATATTCCCTGACTCTTTTTAGAGAACTAAATATTTGGTACTTCCAAAAAAACCACTTCTTCAGCATTTATATTCTTCCATTGTCAATTCAAACCCAGGCTCTAAAAATCCAATGTGGGAAGCCTTAGGACTCCCTTTCAGGTGACATCAGTGAAGGAAAAGTTGAATTGGCTTATGGAAAGCTAAGGTGAGCATGTGTCCTCTGAAAATATCCAAGATCAGAATTATTTGGCACTTAAACTTTTGAGGGGTGGCAAGTTTCCCAGTTGCTTCTGGACATATGATGATCCAGTGCTTTAAAAAAAATTATTACTTTAGTAAGACATAGAAAATCAAGTAGAGTCCCTTGATCCTTCTCTTCCCCAAGATAGGAAGCAATAGAAGGGAAGGAGAAGGATTGCTGCATTACTTAAAAGGAAAGATATCTTCTGCCTTGCTCTGTCTTCCTTCAACCCTCTAAGAAACAGATTATAATTCTGAGACTTCCAGTGATAAGTGACTGTGGACTAGCTCTTCCCCATCATGATGTAATGGTGACTATACTTACAAGGCCATTAGAGTTAAGGGGGTCTCCATTAAGAGAGCTGCAATCTGGGCCAACTGAGCATCAACCTTGAAGCAGATATATCAAGGCTTGAAGTCAACCTTGTGAGTTCCAGAAATCTAGAGGTCCTAGATCCATGGAATAAAGATAACTGATGGCAAGGGGAGTTTCTTCATCAGAAAAAAGAAGTGGAAGGAAAAATAATAACCATGTGATTTATAACATAGCAAACAGCATTATACTTTTTCCCCTTTATTTTGATCTTGGAAGAGAAATAGCCTTTATTATAGATGCTGTATTGTTGAGTAATATAAACATTTAACAGGTTGTTTCTTAAAACCCGCACTCCTTTGATTACATTTTAATGGAATCTCCTTTTCCTATAAATCAAACTAAATAAAAGATGATTTTGTAGGGCAACTACAAGATAAAAAATAAGAACAGGACAGGAATATTTCATCCACAGCAGACAGTGTTTTTGCTTACAGGAAACTCTCTTTCTTAGAATAAAGACATGTGAGGAAGTAAGGTGGGAAGTGGGGAATGGGGGGGGGGGGAAGCATAGTAGGATGACTCCTACTATGTGTCTGAAAAACTAATTGTGAAATTTCTCTCATCTTTATGATGAGAGCTCTCTAATAGATAATTTTAGAGAACATGTTCATTATCTTAAATTTTTGTCCTTACTGTGACACTTGCTGCTTTCAATTCTGGTCACTGCTAGTGTTCCCAAAGTAGAGTTTGAAGGTGATTTTTCAGTACCAGAGCCCTGGCCTGATATCTTCTTCATACCCCCCTCTATCTTCAATAGCCTGAATGTTTTTGCCTAATTGTTTTTTATTTCACAAGAGAAAGTTCAACCAGGAGTGGTGGGTAGGAGTCAAAAAGGACCATGATAGAAAGCACCCATAAAACGCACATTTTTAAAATACTGGATCATCCACAGCATCATCCTCAGGTTAGCTATTTACTGTACAAGAAACCACTTAACTATGAAGCAAGGGAAGTTATATAAAGTTAGACCATTTATAAACACACAGAATAAAATTACCCAATCCATCATTGTCCCTGAAAAATTTCCTGGTTCTGAATTCTCTATTTAATCCTCTGCCTGATCCATATCCTCCCCTGCTTAGTTCCCCAAGAATCATAGAACTTGAAATGAAAACTCCTAACTTCTCAGAGGAGAAAACTGAAGTCCATAAGGTTAAGTGATTTGCCAAGAGCACAGTTATATTTGTTTTTTTTCTAATTCCACCCTGCTGCTATGTCCAGCCCCAGATTTGAGCTTCCCTCCTTTGTCTGTCTCTTTGTCTCTCTGCCTCTCTGTGTCTGTCTCTGTCAATCTCTGTTTCTATCTCTTTTTGTCTCTGGCTCTCTCTGTCACCCCTCTTCCCCCAATTCTTTCTTTTTATCTGTCTCTTTATCTCTGTCTCTATTTGGTTCTTCCCTTCTCCTCACCATTCTCTCTGTCTCTCCTCTTTCTGTCTTTCTGTCCTTTGCTATCGCTGATCATCACAAAAGGAAAAGGAACAGGTAGGTCTTATTCTTATATTCCCAGCTACTTCAGTGGCGCAGATACATTGAGTCTCTAGCCTGTGAGCCACAGTACTTTCCAGAGTATAAGTCTGCCATCATGTAAAACCAGCCTTGACTTTGACTTTGCTTGACTTTAAGCAAATCATCTTACCCTTCTGTCCATCAGTTTCCTCATCAACAAACTGAGATGGTTCAATTGTATAATCTATCTCTAAAGTCCTTTTCAGCCCTAATATCCATTAGCCAAGTGGTTTCATGCTTGGAACCTTAATTTCCTCATCTGTAAAATGAAGGAATTAGCCTCATTGACCTCTAAGATCCGTTCCAGCTCAGAAAGTCTGTGATTCTATATTTGGAGACTCTGGTAACTATCATTGGCACACATAGCTTCCCACTAATATAATCTCAGCTAGCTCCTGTCTGCTTCTTCCATGTTACTGAAAGCATTCCAAGATCACACCTGTCAGAAAATAGAGACCCTCTCCAAATGGCAGATTAGATTGGACAACCTCCATCAAACAGACTGGTTAAATTCCCATGATACCAGGCTATTAGGCTGAGTTTTCAGGGTGTGGTGAGCAGCTGCTGCTCTATCTCCCACCCTCTAAAAGTGCAAAAATATATAAATTAGTCTCTTGGCCACTATGGAAATGCCCATGTCCCCTGGCAGAAGTTCCACTCTGATAATAGTAAGGGCAGAATTCCAAGGCCAACCTGCCAAGTCTCTACTCCCTCACTGTGTGACCTTGAAGGAGTCATTTCAATTTTATGTATCAGTTTCCAACTTGCCAAATGAGAATTTTATAGTGGTCTTGCTGACCAGGTCATTTGCTTGTGTCCCCAGAATTTCTTGAAATTATGTATTAATGAATGCATCATAGTAAAGAATATGAATCTGTTATTTGGGGAGAAAGAAGACTGTCAAAAACAAAACAAAACAAAATGTGTGTGAGGAATTAAAGAAGTTACCTCAGAGGACACTGAAAAAAAAAAAAAAAACACAGAAAATTGTGGATTATAGGGCCATTGTGAGGTTATTATAAATTTGACTGTAATCATGAGTGATCTAAGACTAAGGTTGGATGTAATGACCGCGTATTTAAAATCAGCCGGAGTCAGGAATTCAGGTTAAGGGAAAAATCTTCAATATTTATTGAAGTGAAGAGGTGAATAAGGATTGCGATAGCAAATATAGGCAAGAAAGATTGCGATAGCAAATATAGGCAGTTGCGACAGGAAGCCAGCTAACAGAGAGAGACGCGAACTGAGCCAACTGTGGCAATGGCAATCCCAAAAGTCTCTCCTCCCCTTCCTTTTCCACTCCCCTGCCTCCACCCACCAAAATGGTCATTTCCTATACAACACATCAGGACTTGCACAAAGAGTGGGCGGGGGCCATTCTTTCTCCAAGCTTATATATTAATAGAGTATGGTCCAATTAATATTTAGCCTCATGTGCTTGGGACCTCAGTGCATCAACTCAAGCCTCAGCCCATTACATCTCCCGCTTTCTTTTGTTTTAGAACACAGGTGATCATGCCATCCCTGACTCCTCAGGGAGGTCAGAGCCCCCAAGGGGAGGTGATCACATCCTCCCTGATTTCTCAGGAAAGGAGGTGAAAGCACCGAAAAGGAGGTGATCACGACCCCCCTGACTTCTCAGGAAGGGAGGTGAAAGCACTAAAAAGGAGATAATCATGCCCTCCCTGACATCTCAGGAAGGGAGATGAAAAGCACCAAAGGGAAGTGGGGGTTGCTAGCAGGTTTCTGGGCTCAAGGGTCTTATTATGCACAAACCCATCAGCATGGGAACACATAGCACATAGCACATAGCAACAACGCCGAGACTATTAGTGATGACTCTCCCCACAGTCAGTGCAGGCTTGATGTGGTGTAACAAACATGAATTATACACCCAAGTAGCGGTATAACAAACAATATAAATCAACATTGTGTTGTAAAAGATTGCCAGAAGTCCTAGAAGGAGAGTATGTAAACAGCAGTCACACATACACCTCTTCAGCAGCCAAGAGATAGTCCAAAACCAGTCTATTGTCCATTGCTTCACATATCAGGGAATCCAATGATCCCCTCAAGTTTTTGAAGTCCAGCAAAAGTCTTTTTATGTCTTAGGGAATCCAATAATTCCAACAGATTTTGAAGTCCTGTAACAGTTGGAAGGTAGAAAATAATAAGTAAATGGAAAAGTAAAAAAAATAAAGTGGATGAGAAATTTTCATTTCTTATCAATATTATCAATATTAACTGAATATTCAGGGAACACATGTTATTAATGTACTAAATTATATAGCCTAGTTGCTATTTTTCCTTAGACAACCCCCCCCCACACACACATCTTTGAATCAATTGGTCAGATTCATATAGATATTCTAAGCTGGGCTTCACTTAAGCCAGTACCCTGGTAGTCATATTAAGTATTAGAAAAAAAAAATGAGACACCTGTAGGTCATACATCATGAACAAAAAGGAGATTTACTTAACCATAACAAGAAAATGATATTCAACAAGGATGGGTATTAGAGACACTTCAGACTGATTCCTTCGCTGGAGTTGTACATCATGATTTCTCAGCCAAGTGGTCAATCTGCAAGTATGTCAACAGTTCAGCCCCCTGGACCAATTGAGACTCAAGAATGGTCTCAATACCTTTTAAGGAAAAATAAGCCTTACTTACATGGGAGAAGGGTTTAAGATAGAGTTTCTACTATGCAAAGAAAGAAAGAAAGAAAGAAAGAAAAAAAAAAAAAAGAAAAGAAAGTCTTTGGGAAAGATTTCCAAACTCTTGTTACTAAGAATACTAGAATGAGTTGTTACTAACTTGCACATTGTTATTTGTCCTTCAATTTTGAAGAATATCATGACATCACCAATGATGTCCTCACTTGTGTGTGAATTGGATTTAAGTAAGACAAAGTTGCAGTCTTCAGCCTCGACTTGTCTTCCTGAGTCATCTAAGTCCAGTGGCAAGACAAATGTCAAGGCCACTAGTCAAGGTGACTGCCTAGGATGTAATGGGTGACATTGATGTCTTTGATACCTGACCAAACTCTAAGCATTCCACAGCCATCTGCTTCAGCCATCTTCATGGCCACTGGCACAAATTGTTCTCATCTGCCCATTCTGCCAAGGAAAGTTTTCACATGTTTGGGGTAGACATCCCCCTAACCCATGAAAAGATTTGAGATCTGTTGGTTATTCTCAACCCCATTTTGCCTATCTGCCAAAACAGTTTACTAGAATATCACCATTGTCCACACTACGGCTTCTTGAAACCATAAGTAAGAGCTGCATGAATCAAGGGAATACCGAAAGTGAATGAGCAGCCCTGAAAAGAGTTTAGCAAACCCTCACACAGATGTCAGTCCTCTTGCACACCCCATACACCCCACTAACTTGTATACTTGTTACTAAATATACTAGAGCATATTTGGCAAGAAAATTCTAATTCTCACATGGTTCTCTGTACCTGGTTTGTGCTACTCCAATCTCACTCCATCATCTTAGTGGAGATGATTCTGGAAATGGCATCAAAAGACCCAAGTTCAAATTTTGACTCACATTTATTAGCTTTGTGACTATGGTCAATTGATAGTTCCTTTTAAGCCTTAATTTTCTCATCTTTAAAATGAGCATATTATACTAAATTATATCTAAAGTCCCATCTAGAATCTATGATCATAAGCTAGCTCTTTTCCACTTTTCCCTAGACTGGTAACGAGACATCTCTATAGTACATTTGCCACATTCATTTGCTAGTCATCCCCATCTTGATTAAGTTAATGATCAAGAACAGAGAAAGGTTGTAATAATAGGGAATGAAGAGGAATAGCAATAGGAATGTTGAGAAGCCCCATCCATTTGAAGCCAGAAAGAGGAAAGAGCTTGATTGATGTCAAACTGATGTCAAGTCCAATGTTATACTTCACAGAATCTAGAGTCTGTGGGGTCAGAAAGAATTCTTCTAGAATAACCAGGCTTAGCACACTTCCTGGCCCAAAGTAGGCACTTAATAAATGTTTGTTGACTGCAGTACATTGGATTGGGCTGTTCATTAGAGGCCCCATATTAGGACTGTGACTACCATTGTCAGGAATGCCAGTCTGAAGTGAAGTGATCAGAAACCTGATGATCCAAGGCAAGAATCCAAGCTTCCACTGCCCTAGTTGGCCTGAGACTCAGTCTAGACTCTTCATGATAAGGTTGGCAATAGAACTGGAATAGGAGAGGTAGGAGGGAAATTGGACTGATAAGAAGAAGAGAAATAAACATTCCTCCTCAATTTAAACCAGAACCACATTCTCCTTTGATTCCTTCAAAAGCTTTAAAGAAGACTCAGCCTTGAAGCCAAACACATTGAGTTTAAATCTCAGTGCCAACATTTACTAACTGTGTGATCCTAGGCAAGTCATTTTACTTCTAGTGCCCTAGGTAACTCTCCAAGAATTTATGATGCAAAATGGATGTTAATCTATTGTTGTTCTTGGTTGTCTGATGCTCTAGGACCCCATTGGGGTCTTTTTGGCAAAGATACTAGAATGGTTTGTCATTTCTTTCTCCAGTTCATTTTACAGATGAGGAAACTAAAACAAACAGGATTAAGTGACTTGCCTAGGATTACACAGGTAGGAAATATCTGAGGCCAGATTTGAATTCAGGAAGATAAGTCTTCCTGACTCTGGTAATCATTGCAACATCTAGCACCATGGTTGCTGATCTACATTGATAGAAACAATCCTCTCCCTGGGAGTTCCAAACTCTAATAGAAACCAGGACGACTAATTTTCACATAAGGATTCCTATGGGCCTAGGTTTTAGTTTTAAAATGTAATGTTGTCTATGTTTTATTTTATTTTATTTTATTTTATCATCTTAAATATTTCCTAGTTACATTTTAATCTGGTTCTGGCAGTACTTCGAAGTTTTGCCTAATGGCAAACCTGGGTCTGATACCTTTATCTTATGCTAATGAAATTACAGGTCCAGACCATAAATGTGAATTATTACAGCTTGATTAAATGTAAATCTGCATTGTGATGCATGATACAAAATGGTATAAATCTATATGGTGATGCATGATACAATGTAATGTGATATCCAGCTGTCAGTGGCACAGGAAGATTCCCAAAACAGAATTGGTTAATCTGTTTTGGCTTTGATGTATCCTTCCTACCTGGGAAATATTCCACTCTACAAGAAAGGCTTGAACAAAACACTCCTAGGAAAAAGAAAAGGCACAGTGATGGAAGTAAAAGAGGAAAAGGAGGAGAAAAATTAGTAATAGCAGATTGATGATAGATTCCTTACAACACAACTATTGAGGTGCATAGTACAGGTAATATAATCCCTCTTTTACAAATAGATGCTCAGAAAAACTGAGACTCCCAGCCAAAATCACCCTAATAAGTGGTAGATCCAGGGCCCAAATTCAGATCTTCTGACTCCTTTCTTCTCTACAAGATTGTTTTGCAAGAAAGAAAAATAGAAGGAGTGAATTCAAATATTTGCATAAATCTATTTATCCAGTAAATATATATTGTGCACATGCCATGAACAAAACACTATGCAAGATGTGGAGGTACATGATAGCTGTCCTCCAGATTACAATTTCATTGGGTTATCAGAGTGTTAGGGTCAAAGTCAGACTGGGACTTTTGAGTCACCTCCCCATTCAAGTATATTAGAACCTCACTAAATCCAAAAGTAATCCAATTAAATTCCATTTTAGCACGTGCATTTTAAAGTTAGGGTTAGAGTTATAAGGACCCAATTAATATCAAACTCCTGCTAGTAGTCCTATTGAGATGCTGGAATAAAATTAATTTTCTCCAGCTAATTTAAACTATTTTTACTAAGCTATTTAAACTAAGAATTATTATGGTGTTAATAATTAGACAAAATTAGCCTAATTAGATTAATGTGATCTAATTAGATGGTGAATGGCAAAGGAGCAGAGACCCTATCCTGAAGTATTCAGATATAAGAGGCCTCTCCAGAGCATGTTCTCACAATACTTTGGGGCCCAGAAAGCCTTTTACTCATTGTCCCAGAATGCTATGATAGTTAATTGGTTTTAAAAGGAAATGCTAAACTTTTTTGCCATAGCAAAGTGTCTAAAAAGTAGATGCCCCTCTGTTGGACAGAGATTAAACATACATGATACCTGAATGTGATGGAATATTACTAAGCTGAAAGAACTGGTGAATACTGAGACATGGGAACACACATGAACTGATGCAAAGTGATGTAAGCAGAACCAGAAAAAAAATAATACATAAGTACAACAATATAAATAGAAAGAAAAAATAAGAACCAAGTGTTTCAAAATTATAATGACCAATCTTGGCCTCAGTGAAGAAATATAAGAACATAATCTGTCTTTAAAGAAGTAGAAATTCACAAATGTAGAATATTAAATATAATAGGAGGCTTTTTTTGTTATTGTTACTTTGGTTAATTTTCTGGAACTTTTTTTTTCCTTTTTTGTCTTTTTTTTTTTTAATCCTTTATTTTATATAATGCATAGCTCTCTGGGTATGGGTCAGAACAGAAATAGATTGGAAATTGAAATAATATAAAAATAAAAAAGAGGACTAAAAATTATTTTTAAAATAAAGAAAAGATCACAAAAAGTTTCAAATGGAGGATAAAAAGACATAAGTGAGGAAAACAAAAGAGAGACAAAACAGGAGTTGAAAGAAATGCATGTGAAACTGATGTAAACTGAAATCTTTGGGGGAGGAGGAGAATGCTGTCTATTCTATAGCTAGGACACCCAAAAAATTCCCGGGAAAATTTGGGTCATCAGAGCTCCATGCTGGAACAGAATTCTCTCAGGGACGACTGAAATAGGAATTCCTGTGTTTTCTGACAAAAGTCCCCTTAATCAGGGAGCGTTTTGTCATCTCTCCCTCTCTAGGGACATCTAAGAGAAGGTCAAGTCACTATAGAATCGGGGAAATCTAAGGCTTGTGGCAAAATGGGACAATCTACCTCTGTCTCTAGCTCTAAGGATCCTTGCTTAGGCAGTCTCTTAAAAAAAAAAACAGAGAAAAATTCGGCTTAAAAAATCTCAAAACTAAAAAGCTTAAATTAAAACAGCACTGCAGGATGTTGCTTAAATTTGCTGAAGGGAAATCAAACTCCCTCCTTTCTGCTCTTCTAGGGACACAGTATCCCTTCTCTGCACCCCTATGTAGTCCTTATCAGGAGGCATCTGAATCCCTTTCAAAACAGGACTTTATGTCCATATGTTGTATGTCCAACAATATTTCTTTAACTCTGTCCCCCTCACCTGAACCAGATGCTGAGACTTCCAAGTCCCGACTCCTCAATCCCTCTGATACAAGGAATGGGACCCCTTTTTCTCCTCCTCAGGATACTGATTTTTTAAATTTTTTAATAACTTTTTATTGATAGAACGCATGCCAGGGTAATTTTTTACAGCATTATCCCTTGCATTCACTTCTGTTCCGATTTTTCCCCTCCCTCCCTCCCTCCACCCCTTCCCCCAGATGGCAAGAGTCCTTTACATGTTGAATGGGTTGCAGTATATCCTAGATACAATATATGTGTGCAGAAGCGAACAGTTTTCTTGTTGCACAGGGAGAATTGAATTCAGAAGGTATAAATAACCCGGGAAGAAAAACAAAAATGCAAGCAGTTTATATTCATTTCCCAGTGTTCTTTCTCTGGGTGTAGCTGCTTCTGTCCATCTTTGATCAATTAAGGCTCTCTTTATCGAAGAGATCCACTTTCAGGATACTGATTTTAACCTCTGCCCCTTGGGAGAGAAGCAGCAGACTCTCAGGAAGAGACACGCAGAGCAGAGGTGCCTCTTTCAATGTCAATGTCAAATCTCTCCCAGACTAAGAAAAAACCTGGCCATTATTCTGAGAACCCCACCTAGTTTTTTTGAAGGGTCCAAGGCCAATGCTCTCCTTGATCTGTCCTGGGGAAATGTTAAGATTAAACAATCTGCTCCAGATATGCGGAGGAAGCTGCAGAAGCCAGTTTGGGGCCCTCAAATTTCTCCCCCTTAGCCGCTAGAAATAGCTATTGGAGGCTTTAATGATAAGGATCAAACTGCAACAGAGGAAAAAGACCACAGATATGGAGAACAGTCCCTACTTTTGGTTGCTAACATTTCCAGGAACTATAGAGGTTTCAACCAGGAGGGCTACTGAAGGAGAGACTGCTCCCCAATGTCCTGCCTTCCAGCAGGAGTTTGGAGCTTGATCAAGCTCTCCCCCCTCCACCGTGATAGCCCAACACCCATATGTTGCCCATAAGACCATGTGATGCTGTTTGAGTGGTCTAGATTCCTGGTGGTCTAGAGGTTAGTGGCTATAAGAGAATTATTAAGAATACCCTTTAAATCAACCACAGGTTTTAGGAGTGAAAGAATTCACTCATTCCCGAATATTAGTTGCAAAATGAAAGTTTATTGTTAGATAGAAATCAGTTTACCCAGAGCCTGACTTCTATAGTGGCAGATCTATGGAAAATGGAGTTTTGCACTGAGAATGCAGTTCTCAGTGGACAGAAAATCCTGACAGCAAAGGGGGCTGCCAAGGTCGATCTGCAAAGACTTTAGTTGATGGAAGCTTATTATATTGGGTGTCTTGGTGGGGGCTGGGACAACCGGAGCAGATCAGAACCAGTGGGGACTGGGCAACTCAAGCAAGTCAGAATGGGGGCTGGGACAAGCCCAGATCTTCTATTGGAATTCAAAGGGATGCTTGGCCCTACCTAACTTAGAAAAGTCTTTCACTCTGTATAGGGATGAAAGGAGAGATCAGGATTTGGGGGTCTTAACTTAGACTCTGGGACCTGACTCTAGACTGGTTGCCTACTTCTCAAAGAAATTGGACTCAGTTTCCCTAGAATAGCTCTTGTGCCTTAAAGAAGCCTCAAAATTTACTTTAGGGCACCAGAACATTTTAGAAGCCAAAGAGCATCAGTGGTTTGCTAGTGGGAGACTTACTAGATATTAGGCTCTCCTACTAGACATCAGGCTCTCCTATTAGACACCCCCAACCTGACTCTCTGGGTGGGTTACACTCTTAATCCTGCCACTTTGCTCCTTGACAACACTCAGTCAAGAGACATTATTCATAATCATGAGGGAGCTTTAGATTCTGTCTACTCCAGTCGACCTGACTTAAAGGACATTCCCCTTGACAACCCAGATGGTGAATGGCTTACAGATGGGTCAAGCTTTCTTGAAAATGAAGAAAGGCAGGTTATTCTGTGGTGACCCTCAATAGCACTGGGACTTCTGCCTAGAAAACTAAATTCATTGCCCTAACCAGAGCTTTGGAAGTGGGCAAGGGAATGAGAGTGAGCAGCAATACTGACTCCAAATATGCTTTTCATATTTTTGCATGCTCACTAAGCTATATGGAAAGAAAGGGGACTTTTTGACAGCAAAGAATTTTCCTATTCTACAAAATCCTACAGCTACTACAGGCTGTCCATAAACCCATATAGGTTTATTTTATCTTATATTTTATAAAGGACACCAAAAGGGAGATTTACTTCAAGCCAAGGGGAATAGGTTTGCAGCTAAAGCTGCTACTCATTCACCCCTGACAGTGAAATGGCCCCTTCCAGTAGTTAACTCCTTAGCCTTTCAACTAGGAAGCTCCGTGGGCAGGGGGAGCATTCAGGATTGTTGGGTGGGCTATCAGCATCCTTAAGGCAGCCCACAAATGGGACCTGATGCAATTTTTTTTTTGCAAAGACCCTATTCCCAAACATCACCATCTCTACCCTGGATGTTACCCCAGTTTTAATCTGCTCTGAAATTTGTTTCCCCCAGGCTCCAAGCTACTTGAACTTACAACATCTCTTAGATGCCTCTGCTGCTATCTTCAGATCTCACACTTCCCCTCCTGGCCTGAACCTCCATTGGGCATAGTGATAGCTCTACAACCCTTGTCAGCTTGAAGCAGCTCTGGAAGATGAAACCTTTGTCCCGTTGCCCCAAATGAATTTGGGGGAACTGCTTGAGGAGAGAAATGATGTAAACAGATCTTTTGGGGATGAAATGATGTAAATTGTGTCCCCTTTAATCTTTGGGGACTCCTGATGTAAACTGTGTTCCCCTTTGGGAGGAAGGATGTTCCTGAAGTCTCAAATCCTGAGAGGGGTACACTCAAGATTTATCTGATATAATCAAGGGTTTGTAAACCCGCCTTTGTCAAATTCCTAATTAGGAGTTTGCCGGCTTAAGAAAGCTGTCTTCTTAACATAGTTTTCTTAATCACCTTTGCTAATTTCTAATCAGAAGCTGTTTGCCAGTCTGGACTTAGCCCACTGGTGAAGAAATTTTCTTTTTAGTGTAAATCCATTTTTATAGTAGTTCTAACTGGACCCTGCCTGCTAAGAAAGCCGTCTTTTTAGTGCAAATAAATCCCTTCTTTGCCACAAACCTCATGCCGGTATTCATTGGAGTTTTCAAATTCTTTTACAACACCTTTCCAAGGGGTCAAAGAGGATCCCATTGTTGGAGGGGGGTGAGAGGGGAGAGGTGATCTCTTACCCTCAATTCTGACACCTCATCAAAATCAGGAGGCAGAACTAAGTTGTATTTATTTAAACTGTTTTGCAAACCTTGAAATGATATGTACATACATGCCGGTTGCTATTGTTGTTGTTATTATTTCAGTCCTGTTGTTACTAAACAGAGGTTTCCCCTCATTTGCTACCGTTCCCTTTAATTCCCCTTAATTCCTATTGTTCCTAAAGATTCCCTATCCTCAATGCCAGTAGACATTTTGTAGATACCAAGACTTTGCCATTATAGTTTTGGGAAATACCCACTTTGCAGATGCTGGGGTTTTACCAGCCACTTTAAGAGAGGATACCTTCTTCTGGTAATCACCCCTTAAGAATTCATCCCTTGGGCAACAGGAAATTTAAGTACTGTGAATTTGTACTCTTTCTGAATGGGAAGAGAAGAAGGAAGTAGTTTGGGGTAATTGGCAAAGAGTGCTTTGTACTAGATGTAACTTTTTTTTTGTCTGTATTGCATGCTGTTTTGAGTAAATATCTTTTTACCTTACTGTGAAATCACATAACTAAATTCTAGCTTCTTATAAGAAGCTCAGAGCACGATGGGGGTGTTTGAACAAGGATTCTGAATGGTTGATGAACCCAAAATTTCCATGAAGTTAGATCTTCTGCCTCCTGCTGGAAGAATAAAAACACTGCTCCATCTAGCATCAGATTCCTCCTTTCCAGGGAGGAGTAGAAAAGCCATTACATCTAGTCTCCAACCCCATCTTCTATCTTGAGGAAGGGGAAATAACACCATTCCTTCATCTCCAAGCACTTGTTCTCTCACCTGAACTCCCAAAGGCCCTGATAGAACTCCACCTTGAGCTTGAGTCTAAATCCTAATGGATAATGAAAATCTAATTAAACTCATTCCTTAATGTTTAACATACCTCTTCAAATTCTCCCTCCCTAAGTAATTCTGAAGTCATGCAGTCATTATTCAAACTTCATTCCTGTCCTCCACTATCCTATCCTTGCTGAACCAAAAAAAAGACCCCTATTGGTTTCTCATGAGAACCTAAACTTGGCCTTCTCAAGCCAAAGACCAAAGTGACTAGTATAATCAAAAGAATGCTCCTTCCCATTCCTGTTTTTCTGCTGGTTTGGTTCATCATACCTGCAAGGTGTTTTCCAAAATAAGATCAGTCATTTTTCTCTGAAATTACTGATCCTGGAAAGTCCCCTTAAACCCATTCCCACCATTGTATGAATATTGTTATTGCTTTAGACTGTGAAAAATCTATTTTTCTTATATAACAGCAGCCGGATGATAAATAAGGAAATTACCTTACTGCATTCTTTTTGTTTCTGTTATTACCTGTTTGCTTTGCTAACTACAATCCTATATAAGCTCACTTCACAACTGGTTTGTCAGAGTGCTTTGGACCATAGTCCCATTCAGTCAGCTAGCTTATTAAACTCTCCTCTTTAAAATTAAACCAGTCTCTACTCTTCTCAGTTTCCCTGATATTACATCCTTTATTTCCATTTTCCTCAATCCAACCTACCCAATGTCCTGCTCTAAAGCTACTCATATCTTTCACTGTACTCTCTAGAATGCCTGTTCAATAAGTAAACAAAACTGTTTTCATCCTAAATATTTTCCTTTCACATTCCTTTTATCTTCTGGCTCTCATTTAGAACTGGCTCTCATCTTATAGCACAGATTCCCTAATCTCTCTTTCTACTATTGTTACACTTCCATCTACTCACTCAACTCACTGATAGAGGTAGGGAAGTTGTATTCTCCTTTTTCCTGATTGCTACTTTAAGGTTTTCCATCTAACACCGTTGCTCAATATCTTCTGTTTCTTTGAGATTCATTCAATCTATATCTATCCCTCAATCAAAATTCTGGTAGCTCTTGTCTATCAACCTCCAAGATACTCTTCTTCCTTCAGTGAATTTGATGAGGTTTAAGGTTTGGGGTTCCCTTCCGTCAGGGAACCAAATGATGAGGTCTAGATTTAGGGAACCAAAATGAGATTAGGGTTCTAGTGGTCAGGGAGTTAAATGATAAGGTCTAGTGGCAGGGAACCAAATGGAGAGGTTTGGCTTCCCTACACCCCCTTGGGATTTGGCACAGGATAGGGAGTTTTGGGGAACCCCCTTTTGGCGGCGCAGAGATTCTCTGTAAAGGAATTTACAAACCTGAACATCTAGATTAATAAAAAGAGATTTATTATAGGCATTGGGAAATAAAGTTTCTAATAGAGAAATCCAGACAGAAATAAAATCTCATTAGGGAAATAGGGGATGGTAAAGAAAGTGTAGTGCTGGAAGAGAATATTATCCCAGCGGGCAGAGGTTTCCTTGGCATAGCATGGCATTGCCTAGCATGGCATAGCATGGCATGTCAGGTCCTCTGCAAAGAAATGAGTTTAAAATTGGTTCTTTTATAATAGAATCTTTGACTACAAGCAAGGCCCACTCCGTAGGGGCTGAACTAGTGGGTAGAGTTCCAATAGAAAATCTTTAATTGAATAGGGTTGGGATTCTCTAGCTCAGCCAACCCCACCTACATAATAGAACAAAGCTCTTTATCTTGTTTCTCTCAGGCAGGGTCCCACAGACACAGGGTCTAAGGAGACTTTCTCCTTCAAGGAGTTTTAGAGAGTTTGGGACCCTTCTTCAAATTCAGTGACTCACAGTCTTTTTCTACTCAATTCTCACTTCATACTAGAGGACTTCAGTATTGATATTGATATTTCCTCAAACATTCTATCTTTACACTTTGTCAACTTACTTATTTCACATGATCTACTCATCTAACCCATCTCAACCACACACAAAGAAGGTCATATCCTTGATTTTGCCATCACCAATACATGTGCTATATCCATATTCATGACTTTGAAATTATCTTATCTGATCAAAATTATTGTCATTTCACCTCTCCCTCTGCCTTGTAACTCCAAATCCTACTTTTTTAATCTTCAATCCCTCTATCCCTCAGTTCTTTCCCAGGCTATCATCCCTGTTTTAGCAACACTTCCTTCCCTGCTCCATTTTGATCCGTTAAGAAACCACAATTCAACTTTACACCTTTTTCTTTTGAGTCTCTGACTCCCTTATCCTATTACCAAACTTATCCTGTCAAGTCACAGCTTAGATCATTCCCCACCATCTACTGCCTTTACCTCTATATATATGTTACTATATGAAACTGGAGAAAATGATGATATCATGCTGACTAGATCTACTACAAATTTATGTTACATAACCTCAACTTAGCCCTTGTTGCTGCAAGGCAATCTTCTTATAGCTCCCTATTTAACTCATTATCCCACCACAGTAGTTCTTTCAAACTTTTTCATCCTTCCTTCATCCTTTCATCCTTCCTCAAATCTTTCATTTCCCTCACCTTCTCAGCTCAGAACTTTGTCTTTTGCTGAAAGAACTGGGACCATTAAACAAGCACTCCCTCTTCTCCTGATCTCATGTTACCCAAACTTTCTGCCATTATCTCCTCCTTCACCCCTGTCTCACATAATCAGGCAGCCCTTCTCCTTGCAAAAGTAAAGCCCTATACATGCCAAGTGATCTCATACCATCCCATCTTCTCTAGCAGATTTCTCCCTCTATCATTCCTATTCTGTCATTTATCTTCAGCCTCTCATAAGTAATTGGCTGCTTCCCTATTGTATACAATGCTCATGTCTCCTCTATCCTCAAAAAACCCTCATTTGAAACATCCATTCTTACTATCATCTCACATCTCTTCTTTTTGCCATGGCTAAACTCTTTTTTTTTTTTTTTTTTTTTTTTTTTTTTTTTATAATAAATTTTATTTTATTTAATAATAACTTCGCATTGACAGAATCCATGCCAGGATAATTTCTACACGACATTATCCTTGCAATCACTTATGTTTCGTTTTTTCCCCTCCCTCCCTCCTCCCCCCCCCCCCCAGGATGGCAAGCAGTCCTATATATGCTAAACATGTTGCAGTATATCCTAGATACAATACATATTTGCAGAACCAAACAGTTCTCTTGTTGCACAGGGAGAATTGGATTCAGAAGGTAAAAATAACTCGGAAGAAAATCAAAATTGCAAATAGTTCACATTCATTTCCCAGTATTCCTTCTTTGGGTGTAGCTGTTTCTGTCCATCATTTCTCCAATGAAACTCAGTTAAGTCTCTTTGTCAGAGAAATCCACTTCCATCAGAATACATCCTCATACAATATCGTTGTCGAAGTGTATAATGATCTCCTGGTTCTGCTCATCTCACTTAGCATCAGCCCATGTAGGTCTCTCCAAGCCTCTCTGTATTCATCCTGCTGGTCATTCCTTATAGAGCAATAATATTCCATAACGTTCATATACCACAATTTACCCAGCCATTCTCCAATTGATGGGCATCCATTCATTTTCCAGTTTCTAGCCACTACAAACAGGGCTGCTACAAACATTTTGGCACATACAGGTCCCCTTCCCTTTTTTAGTATCTCTTTGGGGTATAAGCCCAATAGAAACACTGTTGGATCAAAGGGTATGCACAGTTTGATAACTTTTTGGGCATAATTCCAGATCGCTCTCCAGAATGGCTGGATTCGTTCACAACTCCACCAACAATGCATCAATGTCCCCGTTTTCCCGCATCCCCTCCAACATTCATCATTGTTTTTTCCTGTCATCTTAGCCAATCTGACAGGAGTGTAGTGATATCTCAGAGTTGTCTTAATTTGCATTTCTCTGATCAATAGTGATTTGGAACACTCTTTCATGTGAGTGGTAATAGTTTCAATTTCTTCATCTGAAAATTGTCTGTTCATATCCTTTGACCATTTATCAATTGGAGAATGGCTTGATTTTTTATAAATTTGAGTCAGTTCTCTATATATTTTGGAAATGAGGCCTTTATCAGAACCTTTAATTGTAAAGATGTTTTCCCAGTTAGTTACTTCCCTACTAATCTTGTTTGCATTCGTTCTGTTTGTACAAAGGCTTTTTAATTTGATATAATCAAAATTTTCTATTTTGTGATTGGTAATGGTCTCTAGTTCATCTTTGGTCACAAATTTCTTTCTCCTCCACAAGTCTGAGAGATAAACTATCCTATGTTCTTCTAATTTATTTATAATCTCGTTCTTTATGCCTAGGTCATGGACCCATTTTGATCTTATCTTGGTATGTGGTGTTAAGTGTGGGTCCTTGCCTAATTTCTGCCATACTAATTTCCAGTTATCCCAGCAGTTTTTATCAAATAATGAAATCTTATCCCAAAATTTAGAATCTTTGGGTTTGTCAAACACTAGATTGCTATAGTTGACTATTCTGTCTTGTGAACCTAACCTTTTCCACTGATCAACTAATCTATTTCTAAGCCAATACCAGATGGTTTTGGTGACTGCTGCTTTATAATATAATTTTAGATCAGGTACAGCTAGACCACCTTCATTTGATTTTTTTTTCATTAATTCCCTTGAGATTCTCGACTTTTTATTGTTCCATATGAATTTTGTTGTTATTTTTTCTAAATCATTAAAATATTTTCTTGGAAGTCTGATTGGTATAGCACTAAATAAATAGATTAGTTTAGGGAGTATTGTCATCTTTATTATATTTGCTCGGCCTATCCAAGAGCACTTAATATTTTTCCAATTATTTAAGTCTGACTTTATTTGTGTGAAAACTTTTTTGTAATTTTGCTCATATAATTCCTGACTTTCCTTTGGTAGGTAGATTCCCAAATATTTTATGCTATCAACAGTTATTTTGAATGGAATTTCTCTTTGTATCTCTTGCTCTTGGATTTTGTTGGTGGTGTATAAGAATGCTGAGGATTTATGGGGATTTATTTTGTATCCTGCTACTTTGCTAAAATTATGAATTATTTCTAATAGCTTTTTAGTAGAATCTCTGGGGTTTTCTAGGTATACCATCATATCATCTGCAAAGAGTGATAGTTTGGTTTCCTCATTGCCTACTCTAATTCCTTTAATCTCTTTCTCGACTCTTATTGCAGAGGCCAGTGTTTCTAATACAATATTGAATAATAATGGTGATAGTGGGCAACCTTGCTTCACTCCAGATTTTACCGGGAAAGGTTCCAGTTTTTCCCCATTGCATATGATGCTTACTGAAGGTTTAAAATATATGCTCCTAACTATTTTAAGGAAAAGTCCTTTTATTCCTATGCTCTCAAGTGTTTTTATTAGGAATGGCTGTTGGATTTTATCAAATGCTTTTTCTGCATCTATTGAAATGATCATATGGTTTTTGTTTGGTTGGTTGTTGATATAGTCAATTATGTTAATAGTTTTCCTAATATTGAACCAGCCCTGCATTCCTGGTATAAATCCTACTTGGTCATAGTGTATTATCCTGGGGATGATTTTCTGTAATCTTTTTGCTAATATTTTATTTAAGATTTTAGCATCAATATTCATTAGGGAGATTGGTCTATAATTTTCTTTCTCTGTTTTCAGCCTACCTGGTTTAGGTATCAGTACCATATCTGTGTCATAAAAGGAGTTTGGTAGGACTCCTTCAATCCCTACTTCTTCAAATAGTTTATTTAGCATTGGAGTTAATTGATCTTTAAATGTTTGATAGAATTCAGATGTAAATCCATCTGGTCCTGGGGTTTTTTTCTTAGGGAGTTGATTGATAGTTTGTTCTATTTCTTTTTCTGAGATAGGAGTGTTTAGGATATTTACTTCTTCCTCTGTTAGTTTAGGTAAGCTATATTTTTGGAGGTATTCTTCTATTTCATTTAAGTTGTCGAATTTATTGGCGTAAAGTTGGGCAAAGTAACTCCTAATTATTGCTCTAATTTCCTCTTCGTTAGTGGTGAGTTCTCCCTTTTCATTTTTAAGACTAACAATTTGATTTTCCTCTTTCCTTTTTTTAATCAGATTTACTAAGGGTTTGTCTATTTTGTTGGTTTTTTCATAGAACCAACTCTTAGTTTTATTAATCAATTCAATAGTTTTTTTACTTTCAATTTTATTGATCTCTCCTTTTATTTTTTGAATTTCAAGTTTAGTGTTTGATTGGGGGTTTTTAATTTGTTCTTTTCTAGCATTTTTAGTTGCAAGCCCAATTCATTGACCTTCTCTTTCTCTATTTTATACAAATAGGCCTCTAGAGATATGAGATTTCCCCTTATTACCGCTTTGGCTGCATCCCATACATTTTGGTATGATGTCTCATTATTATCATTTTCTTGGATGAAGTTATTAATTATGTCTATAATTTGCTGTTTCACCCAATCATTCTTTAGTATGAGATTATTTAGTTTCCAATTATTTTTTGGTCTACTTTCCTGTGGCTTTTTATTGAATGTAATTTTCAATGCATCATGGTCTGAAAAGGATGCATTCACTATTTCTGCCTTACTGCATTTGAGTTTGAGGTTTTTATGTCCTAATATATGATCAATTTTTGTATAAGTTCCATGAACTGCTGAAAAGAAGTGTACTCCTTTCTGTCCCCATTACATTTTCTCCAGAGATCTATCATATCTAATTTTTCTAGTATTCTATTTATCTCTTTGACTTCTTTCTTATTTATTTTGTGGTTTGATTTATCTAATTCTGAGAGTGCAAGGTTGAGATCTCCCACTATTATAGTTTTACTGTCTATTTCTTCTTGCAGCTCTCTTAATTTCTCTTTTAGGAATTTAGATGCTACACTACTTGGTGCATATATATTTAATATAGATACTTCTTCATTATTCATTCTACCCTTTAGCAAGATATAGTGCCCTTCCTTATCTCTTTTGATTAGATCAATTTTTGCTTTAGCTTGATCTGAGATCAGGATGGCTACCCCTGCTTTTTTGGCTTCACCTGAAGCATAGTAGATTTTGCTCCAACCTTTTACCTTTAACCTGCATGTATCACCCCGCTTCAGGTGTGTTTCCTGTATACAACATATTGTAGGATTCTGGCTCATGGCTAAACTCATTGACAAGATTATCTATAATATGTACCACCACTTCTTCCCTTCTCATTCTCTTCTTAATTTTTTACAGTCTGTCTTCCAACTCTGTTCATTCAACCAAAACTATTTTTTCTAACATTATCAGTAATCTCTTAGTGACCAAATCTAATGGCTTTTTCTCAATCCTCATTCTTCTTGACCACTTTGAAAACTTTGACATAGTTGTTTTTCCTCTTTTTCTTAATATTCTCTTCTCTTTGGGTTTCAGAACACCACTCTCTCAGTCTTTCTATCTAACTTACTCCTTTTCAGTCTCTTTTGCTGGATCATCATCTGGATTATTATCACTGGTTGTGGTTGTTACTCAAGACTTGGTCCTCTTCTCTTGTTGCTCTATAATATTTCACTTAGAGTTCTAATTAGCTCCAATGCATTCAGTTTCATCTCTATGTTGACAATCCTCACACCTACTTATCCAGTTCTAACTTCTTTGCTGACCTCTGAACTCAGATCTCCAATTACCTATTGGACATCTGGAACTATATGTTCTCTAAATAGCTTCAGCTAAAAATGTCCAAAGTGAACTTGTTTTCTTACACACACACACACACATACATCAATTCTCTCCTCTTTCAAATTTCTCTATTACTGTCAAGAGCATCTCTACCCTGCTAGTTACCTGGGTGTATCTGAGGTGTTATCCTTAGCTCTCACTCTCTCTTATCTCCCATATTTGTTGCCAAAGCCACTAGATTTTACTTTTGTATCATTCCTCCCATATTCTCTTCTGATACTGTCATGATCCTGAGGCAAATCCTCCTTCTGGACTATTTTACCAGGTTACCCCTTATTCAAGAAACTCTAATAGCTTCCTAACACCTCCAGATAAATTCAAATATAAAATCCTTTGTTCAAAAGCTTCATAATCCCCCATTTTCAGTCTTCTTATAATCTACTTAATCCTACATACTCTTTATACTGACACTAGCCTATTTGCTATTCCTGGAAACAGACACTCCATCCAGACATTTTCATTGGCTATTTCCCATGCCTGAACAGCTCTCCTAATCTCTACCTTCTGGGTTCCTTCAAGGCTCAGCTAAAATCCTACCTTCTGTAGGAAACCTTTCCTGATTCCTTAATTCTAGTGACTATCCTATTTATTAGTTCCAATTTATTCCATAGGTAGCTCATTTGTACATAGTTGTTTGTATGTTGCTTCCCTTGTTAGACTATGAATTACCTGAAAGTAGGAACTATCAATTGCCTTTCTTTATTAGTAAATATTTATTGAGTAACTGAGTTTTTAAGAATGTGAACATGGTATAAAGTTCTACATAGATAATTTGATGTAGTTAATAAACTTCTTTCATTTTTTCTTCTTTCTTTGTTCTTTTTCTTCCTTCCTTCCTCCTTTCCTTCATTTATTCCTTTCTTTCTTCCTTCCTTCTTTCCTTTTCTTTTCTTTCTTTTTTAATGAGACTGAATCTCCTAGCCTGGAACTGAAGTGGTCACTCATAGAATGATCCCAATAATGGTTGGCATAGGAGCTATAACCTGCTCCATTTACAATCTGGCCAGTTTTCCCTCTCTTTAAGCAACATGATAATCTCTCTCATCCAGGGATTTACTATATTGTATTTAGTACAGACAACCAATTGACTTAGTATACTGCAGCTCAGAACTCCTGAGCTCAAGCAATCTACCAGCCTCAGCCTCCCCATTGACAAGGTTTACAAGTATATAGAGCCATACCTACCTTTATTTCATTTTTTCTAAATTAAACAGAAAATATAAACTATTATAATGAAAATGATCAATTCACTAATACTTTGACTCCTGCAGCTACAGGAGACAGTCCAGGAAGCAGAAAAAAGAAGGCACATAATTACCAAAACAAATCTTTTGCTTTGAAATTCTTCCTACACCTAGCTTTGCTGCTCCCCTCATTCCAGGAGCTAAATAAATGTTTCTTCCTTTTAAAAATGTGGTGAAAGGAAGAAAGAAAGAAAGAAAGAAAGAAAGAAAGAAAGAAAGAAAGAAAGAAAGAAAGAAAAGAAAAGAAAGAAAGAAAGAAAGAAAGAAAGAAAGAAAGAAAGAAAGAAAAAGAAAAGAAAGAAAGAAAGGAAGGAAGGAAGGAAGGAAGGAAGGAAGGAAGGAAGGAAGGAAGGAAGGAAGGAAGGAAGGAAGGAAGGAAGGAAGGAAGGAAGAAAAGAAAAGAAAAGAAAAAGAAATTAAACAAGCTATTAATCAATTCCCTAAGGGAAAAAAAAGTGGTTTCAAGAGCAGCTATTTCTCCTTTCCATACTTGATAGTCTTCCTTTACAGAACCTGGAATAAAGGGTGAAGTGGGAGTAATAGCCCATAGATATCTGAGTTCACAAACATTTCTTGTAAAATGTGAATATCCCCTGGAAGAGATGAGTTCATCATTTATATCTTAGCTAAGTGTCAAACAATCTGATTGCTTTATTAAAATAATTCACACTAAACTGTGGGTAGAAATTAGAATTTGGATTGGAAAGCAGGAAGTACAGAAACTTTGGAACCTGGGCCACTTGTGAAAGGCTAGAATTGTCCTTAGGGAAAAAGTGCCCAAGTAGGGAGCTTTTGAAAGCCAGATATACTGGGAATAGATGGTGGTTAGGGAAGGAATTACAAGATATACTGGGAATAGATGGTGGTTAGGGAAGGAATTACAAGATAGCTAAAACTTCCCTTTCAGATTACCTTAATTTACTCTCTATATGCTTTATATGTACATAGTTATTGATAGTACCTTCCCACATTAGACTTTATGCTCCTTAAAATGGGACACTAAAGCATTGTTGATGGAGTTGTGCACTGATTTAATCATTCCGGAGAGCAATTTGGAACTATACCCAAAAGGGCAATTAAAATGTGCATTTTTTTTTAATTATAGCTTTTCATTGACAGAATATATGCATGGGTAATTCTTCAACATTGTTCCTTACAATCACTTCTGTTCCAACTTTTCCCTTCCTTCCCTCCACCCCGTCTCCGTATATCTTAAATACAATATATGTGTACATATTTGTACAGTTCTCTTGTTACACAAGAAAAATCAGATTCAGAAAGGTAAAAATTATCTGGGAAGAAAAACAAAAATGCAAGTATTCCATATTCATTTCCCAGTGTTCTTTCTCTGCGTGTAGCTGGTTTGTTTATCATTGATCAATTGGAACTGAATTGGATCTTCTCATGTGTATACCCTTTGATGCAGCAATACCACTAGTAAATTTATATTCCAGAAATCATAAAAAAAGAAAAAATACAAAAAAAATTTATTGCAAATTTTGTGGTGATAATAAGGAATTCAAGAAAAATTTTGTTTATATTATAATGCCAGAGAAACTGAGTCGAGATAGAGATTAGAGAGTTTTTAATATTTTATTTGAAAGGGAGAGATTGTGCTGGAGACATGATGTCCCCAGGGCTGATGTCCAAAGCATCCAGCAGCTAATGTGTGCTTCCCATGAAGTATAACACATGGCTCCAAGCTGCCATTGGATAGACTGAGGCAGGGGCAGAGTCAGAGCATTGAGAGCAGGAACAGACTATCAATCTGGTTCTTAACGGGTGGAGGGGCAGCACCAGACATTCTGATAAGTAGGAAAGGTCTGGAGGGTCATGATGTCTAAGACAGAAGATCTTTCTCCTTATCAAACATCCTGATGATTAAGAGGGAAGGGTGGTGTTGCAACCTGAGGATTAGGGCAGAATAACTGAGGTAAGACAATTCAAGGAGACTGTGGCATAACAACATGTAGTTGTGAAAATAATAAAATAAAATTTTAATGTTAACAAATTTTATTTACATGTAGTTGAGAAAAAATAAAATAAAAATTTAATGTAAAAAAAAAAAAAGATGGGATCCCTTCCTTTATGGAATTTACAATCTAGTGGGGACATATGATATATATAAAAATAGCTATAAATAATAGGAGAACTTTCTCATCTGCTAGACTTGAGCCCATGGAGCTGGGTATATATACATTGGCTTTATAGGAATGAAAGTAAAGTAAAAATAAAATTTATCAATAAAAAATTTTAAATTCAAACAAACAAATAAAAAAAGTGCCTAGTGTACTTTCTTAACTACTATGCCTGTCTGAGTTTGGATTTTCTTATTTATGTCTTTCTGTCCACCCCTTTTATAAGTTTTCTTAAAATTCTTTTCCTCATTCATTCATGATAACAATACATACCACACTGATGACTCTTTAAAAAAAAAAAAAAAAAAAAAAAAAAAAGGAACTCTGCACCAGAACTGAGAAGTGTTGAGACACATCCCTGAGACAATATGTTAAAGCTAAATCTTCATGTTTTTTCCCTTTAGGAATACATATCCAATTTTATAATGCAAATCAATGGGGAAGTAGGATTGCACATGCAAATTTGGCTTTATAGACAGACAATTCTTTAACGATGTGCCTCATCATTACATTAAAGGACACACCTAGGTTCTGTTTGTACAATTTCTTTATTACAGTAGTTACTCATGAAAGAGCAGCTGATGCCAAGGAAAATAAGTCAATCTCATTAATGTAGAATTAATCCTTTCCTACCCCAATATACAGAAGATAATTGGATTTGTTTATTGTTCACTAAATCCAGGTGCATCTGAATTACAATAAATATTGAAGGAAATAGTTTCAGAAAAAACACAGGGAACTACTCTGCATATTTTATTATAATCATTTGCAACTTGTTACTTCTCAAACGCCTGATCCACACCCACCATGATGGCTGATACTCACCTGATACATTCATGCCATAATGCCACTGGTACCTGCCCAAACCACCTCCACTTCCAACTCTTGGAACAATAATCAAATCAACAATACCATTCCTAGAAAAGGCATGTCAATTCTGTGCCCTATGGCTCCACTCAGCTCTTCCTGGCTTCCCTGAAGAAACCACCCCATTCCTACCCACCACTCCGGATGCGTTATCTCCCTTCTTAGAATGTAAGCTCCCCAAGGGCAAAGAATATCTTTTTTATTTGCATCCTCCACACTTAGCAGAAGTCCTGTTGTATAGCAAGCTTTTAAAAATTTTTTATTTGTTTATTCAGAAATAGTACAAGTAAAAAATATAAATATGTGCAAGAATTTAAATAATTTGTTAATTAATCAAATTGTGTTAATATAGTTAGGAATGATAGGAGTCCATTAATATTGGCATGTATTTCATTCATCAAACATTTCTGAAGGAATTCTGATAGACAATAAGCATACAAAAATGAGGGGTAAGGGAGAAAACCTTATTTCCAGCCCTCAAGGAACTTATATTCTCTACTATGCTCAGGGAGTGCTAAGCTTCCAAGAGATATACAGATAAACAATATAAGGTAGAGTATAGAGTGAGAGCAAGAAAGATACTCAAAGTGCTCTAGGAAATTTTATCATAGAAGAAAACCATCCTTCTTTAGAACAACCACCCTTTGGATTAACTGCTAGAGACAAACCACTGACTTGGATGGCCCTTGGATCTGACTCAGAGGGTATTTTTTATGTCCTTATCATGAAGTACCAGAGTCTCACACTGGGCAAGCAGTAGAAATGCCAGCTGGAACAAGTAACATATATCACCAGGAATAGCCTGATACTCTCAATAAAAGGGAACCTGCAGTGCCTGCGATAGTGAGAAGATGGATAGATAAATCACATTTGTACTGCCACCCTTTGTGTCCAGCCAGGACCATCTGGGGAAGCTGGAACTCAAGGACACTTTGTGGTATAGTTCTGCTGGTTGTAACCCACAGCTGTCCTAAATGTAGGAGTAAATCAAAACTAATAATGGTATAGGTAAAGGCAATAAGGAGAATAAAAGTAATAAATTATTCTTTGCTATTATTGTTAAGGCAGCTAGGTGGTGCAGTAGATAGAGAGCCAGATCTGAAACCAGGAAGACTCATTTTCCTAAATTCAAATTTGACTTCAGATACATATTAACTATGTGATCTTGTTTTGTAACTTGATGTAACTATGTTAATCTTGTTTGCTTGTTTCCTCATCTGTAAAATGAGGGTCATGAAGAGTTGGACACAACTGAATAATAATAACAACATTATTGTTATTGCAAGTAACAAAATATTTAAGTTATTAATCCAATACCCATGCTGTCCAATACCCGTATTGTCAATAAAAAGTTATTTTTAAAAAAAGAAAAAGAAAAAAAAAAAGAAGTCTGTGGTTTTTTCCAACTCAATGACTGAACAGATCTTCTTTATGAAGTCTCAAAGTATACTCTTTTTCATTCAATAGCTCCTGAATGCAGAGGAGAAAACAAGAATCATTTGGCTCAAGCAACTGTTAAAACTGTCAGAAACTTTTTGTAATGGTATCTTAAATGAGATTGGGACACTTTTGAAAACAGCAAATACTTTTGTTCATCACCTATCCCAAACTCTGCTGAAATGTTTATTGCTCCATGGATTTCTGAAAACTGAATTAATTTGGACTTCCATTTTAATCTCTGCCTTCATTAGACAATGATTAGGCTACTTTGCAGATACCAACATGGCCACCCAAAACTGAAAAATTGAAAACTGAAACCAGACTTCTGGTTTACTCAAAGCCAACTTGTCAGTTGGGATGATTTTGTTTATCAATTGCTTGATTTAATTCACTTTCAGAGAGGAAAAGGAAGAAAAAGAATCAGATAACAATGGAAGCTTCAAGAGTTCTTCATTTTACATATAGGAAACTGAGGTCCAAAGAATTAAAAGTTACTAAAAATCAGATAGTGTCAGAACTAGAACCCAACACTCCCCATCTCCCAATTAACTTCTTTTTCCACCTAGTCCAATATCTTTGGATTGTGTAATCCTGGCATAAATGGACAATTTAGAGGCAGTGTAGTACAATGGAAAGAGCATTAGTTTGGAGTCAGAGGAGCTGAGTTCAAATCCTATCATTTCTAAACTGTATAACTTTCGGCAAGTCACTTAATCCCTCTAAACTTGCTCCTTATCAATAAAAAGAGGAAGTTAGAGAAATGGCACTTAAGGTCCTTTACAATTCTCAATCTATGAAAAGAAAAAGTTACACCAACACAAACACGTAAATATGTGTATATATTATGTTTATATGTGTGTTTATATGTATTATGTATAGACTAAACTGAGGGAAGGAGAATTGTGTGTTAATTTCCAGAACTTCGTTTCGACACATTTAGTATCATATTGCTTGCTTTGCCAAAAGATGGGAGAAGAGCTGGAGGAAAGGAGAGAATTTGGAATCTAAAATATTGAAAATGAATGTAAAATTTAAAAATAAAATTTTAAAGAGCACCCTTATTGATTCATATGTGCTTATAGGATTAAGTCTTATCAAGTCTTAACATTCTCCCTGAGTTATAAAGGGGCTGTTCTTACCTCATAAATCCTATTAGGAATGAATACCAATTCCCTGTGTGTAAGTATGATCTCTAAAAGAATCCAAGAAAGGTTTTATTAAAAGAAAAGTCAATGAATATAACATTTGGCAACAAATTTATATGGCAACACAACTTTCCCCAAATCCCAAAAATTCTACAATGAGTATTTATGTCTATGTCATAAACCTAGCATGAAAAATCTCCTTATATTTGGGTCTTCCTTGAGCCACTTACAAAAAGACTATTGGATTATAGGTCTGACAGACCTCTGAGGACTTCATTACTATGCTGCTCTCACTTGGTGATCTCTCATTGTTCCTCAACTAACTCTTTGCCTTGTCTCTTAACCATCTCTGCATCTCAGCCAAGGTTCTTCTGTCCTTTGGACAGAATCTCCTTTTGAAGATTAACAGATGTAAAAGTATCAAAATTAGAAACCAACAGTAATATAAAGACAATCTTTTAAATGGAATGCAATTTCTTTTTTTTTAGTTTTAAGGATATCCTTTTGTTTTTTATATCCCTTTCATTTATAAATATATTCCTCTCGTCTTTCCTTTCCAGAGAGCCTTTGTTTGTACACATACACATACACATAAGTACATATATGAGTTTTAGATATAAATGTATACAAAGGTTACATGCCCACCAAAAAGAATAACTCATAAATCATAGCCAGCAAGTCTGTCTGACTTGATTCGAAATCTCAATATACCTCAATTACTCCTCTATTCTTCTCTCCTTTCCTTTGTCTGTTTCCTCTTCCTCCACTCCTCACAATCCCCCAGAAATTATTTGTATTGGTCTAATCATTGTCAACAGCTTTCAGGAAAAGGACTGTGAGCCACTTGTCACAAAAACCACAAGGAGAACAAACACAATTAACTTTGAGGAAGAAAGGTGTTTGACAAACAGTTTGTGAATGTTGTTTGACAGTTCCTAAGCAGCATGTTTTTTGTAAGAAACTATAAGAAGATTGAATTATTAAAATCCCACCAATGACATCCCTGTAAATGCCAACCAATAACTCAGATTTTGCAGAAGGAAACTTGAATTTGCTTAACATTACAAATTAAAAAGAAAGGAAAACAAATCGAAATTCTGCTCTGTGAAGTAATACATAAAATCCAACACTCCCCACTCCCGCCATGGAGAAGAATCATGAATCATTATTACACTTGGCATTGGGAAGATCTGGGTTTGAAGCTAATCTCAGACAATTATGTTTATGTGACTCAACAAATCATGAGCTTCAGTTTTCTCATCTATTAAAATGGGGATAATAATAGTGCTGAATGGTGCAGTGGTTAGAGTGCTAAACCCCATGTCAGGAAGACCACTATCCAAATTCAGTCTCAGATACCTACTAGCTATGTGACTCTTGCTAAATCACTTAACCATGTTCACCTCAGTTTCCCCGTCTGTAAAATGATTTGAAGAAGGAACCACTCCAATAGCTTTGCCAAGGAAACACCAAAAAAGAGTCAGGAAGAACCAGACCAAAAAAAAAAAAAAAAAAAAAGACTAAACAATATCTATCCCACAGAGCTAGTTTGAGAATCAAATGAGCTATTGTAGAATGAGTTGCAAATCTTAAAATGCTACATAAATGTAGCTATTATTATTTGTTTTTGTTCAATTTCATTTGTATACCAATCCAAAAGGACCTTGGGAGTTGTAGGTCTTATAGTTCCAGCCTCACCACAGTGCCTAAGGTTTTGATTTTTGTTATTGTTTTTATAGATTCATGATTTGAGTATGGAAGGCCCATAAGAAGTTAAATGGATGTTAAAGAGGAATTTATAACCCTAATTCACATAATTGCCTGGGACCATGGATGTCAAATTAGTACCAAGAAAAGATTTATAAAAGAATAAACTTAATCTTAGCCTAAGACACTCTGGCTTTTCTCAGGTGCTCATAGTTATGTGTCATGGCTTATGGTCTCAGCCATAACCTGAAAAAGCCGTTAACCTGTCCTCCCCAAATGGAGCTTTTTTAGCATATGGGAACCAAGAAGATAGCATATGGACTTGCAGAGATGAAGCACAGAAGAGAGCAGCAGAGAGCATTTTGGTAATCTCAAAACCAGCAGAGATGTCAAGAAATATGACACACAGAGCCAATACAACATTCATCAATGAATAATATGATGATAGACTAGAAGTCAATGGGTTCTCCTACAGTATCAGCGGTGTAAACTGTCCTGACCATGCGTCTTATCTTTATGTATCCTCTACCTATATGCTCTGGTCAGACGGATTCCTGGAATATGCTTCTTTTAAACATACTCCTGGTTTTTTCCAAACATTTTCAGAATGAATTTACCCTCAAAGTGTTCCCTAGTTTTATCACTTTACGTTCTTATCATTTTATTTTATAAGCTATTTGATTAATGTCTTTTGCTTAGAACTCATGTGTCTTTCAATAGCTAGTAAAAATAGATGGATAGATAGATAGGTAGAAAGACAGACAGACACATCAACAGAGGCTCATGACCAGTGGTTTTGAGTAGGTTTTGACCTTGAACCTGGTATAGCTTTTTTGGAGGCCCAAAAATGAGAAAGGAATACTGCAAGTGCTACAAATTTATAATGAAAAGAAAAAAAATCCCCATACTCAACTTCAGATAATTCTACCATATGACCTTGCTTCAGTGGAAACATGGGATTTGGGTTTGATCTTTTTTCACAGCATATCCAAAGAAATCTGTTTCACAAGTACAAGATGGGGGAATGCATAGTTAGATAACTGTTCTTTAGACATTATATAATAGGTCTAGAGCATCTAGGTCTTGTAGTAGATAGAGCACTGGGTTTAGAGTCAGAAAGACTCATCTTTATGTGTTCAAATTCAGCCTCAGATATTTACTGGCTGTGTTATCATGGACAAATCACTTAACCCTGTTTGCTCAATTCCTCATCTGTAACATGAGCTAGAGAAGGAAATGCTAAACCACTCCAGTGTCTTTGCTAAGAAAACCTCAAATGGGGTCACACAGAATTGGACATGATTGAAATGACTGAACGAATAATACCACAACCAAGAAATCTAATGTGATTATAGGCTCCTTTAAGAGAGTAAGTAATACCTTCAAGGAATAAGAAGGAAAGAATCCTACTGTATTCTACCTAGATTCATTTTTGAGTAGCACATTTTAGAAAGAACATAAGCTAGGGAGAGTTCAAGGAAGAGAAATCAGGATGTGGACAAGACTCAAAATTCAATGCCATGCGAAGATCAGTGGAAGGAACGTGGGATTTAAGCCTGGAGAACAGAAGACTTATAAGTAATAAAAAAATTATCTTCAAGCATTTAAAGAGCTGTTACCCAGAAGATAGATCAGATTTATTCTGTTTGATTCCAGATAGCAGAACTAGAACCAAAAGCTGTTGTAAAGAGGGAAGTTTAGACTTGAAATCAAGAAAAACTTGCTAACAATTATACCAAAGTGGAAGAAATTGTCTAGAGAAATGGTGCATCTTCCCTCAGAGGTCTTCAAGAAAATACTAGCTGGTCCTTTGTTGAGTGTACTATAAAGAGAGTTCTAAATGGCCAAGGAGACCTCTTCTGGCTTAAAAATTCTGTGACTTCTGTATTGCTTTGAAAACAAAGACAATCAATAATCAGGGATGTGCTGCTAAATATTTAACAAACAGGAAAAAAACACATCAATAACACACTTTTAAGTTAAACTGCATTATTAACATTTTCTTCATTGCTTTCTTAATTCTAAACAATCAACAAAACAATAAATCAAGCCCTGATTTTTTTAGCCTTCAGATTTCTAAAATGAAAAAGCTCGTACTGGAAATTTAACAACCAGCTTTTGTGCACCAGTAGAACTGGTTACCAGCATACTCCTATCAATAAGAGAAAAAAAGGTTTTTTTAACATTAAAAAAAAAGACATTTGACTATACTGTTTAGTAATGATCATAAAGGTAAAATATTCTTAAAAACAAATTCCAAGGAATGACGTATATGTGAGTGTGTGAGCAAAATATTCTGTCATGCTAAATATTTTTCTTTTTTTGAGAAAGCAATCAGAATTAAATGATTTGCCCAGGATCACATAGCTAATAAGCCTGAGGCCATATTTGAACTCAGGTCCTCCTAACTTTAGGGCCAATGCTCTATCCATAGTGCCACCTAGCTGCCTGCTAAGTAGTTCTTAAAATAATTTTCCTAATTTATAAAATGAGGGAATTGAACCAGATTATGTGACACAGCCATCAGGCCCACTGTGTTCCAACCCAGGGGAATGATATTTGCCAATACTGATAAGCTGGGACCGCAGGCCCCTTGAAATCTCAAAAACCTAAGAAGGATTTAATTTTCCAAACTAACAGGATGTTAACTCTGAATGGATCATTTCTACCTGGAGGCCTCCAATGCTTCTTTTTAGGGAACAAAGTAGACCACAGGAAGCTGTCTTCAACATATATTCTTGATCTATTGTCTACCATGTGCTTTCAGCAAGTTATATTGTTATGCCACAGTTCTCTTTAACTGTCCTGACTCAGTTTCCTTGTACAAGTTTCCCTTATCTCAGTCTCCCTAACTACTCCCCTAAGCTGTAAATCTCCCTCTGGTCCATTACTGCGGACCAATTACTCTAAGGTTATAAATTGTTAGCCCAAGCAAGATAAACAAGAGAGTAGACCTCCTGACTCTTTTCTGTCCTCAAGAATTTACAATATCCCTCTAAAATATTCCAAGATATTTCACTGACATCTTTATCTCTGTGTATTCAGACATGCTGTCTCTGGGTTTTTGAGGGTTTATGGCCTCCCCCATCCTGACAGCTTCTTACCCCTTCCTTTGTTCAGAGAAAAGGTATTTAAGAAGTTGGGGTTCCTCCATTCATTGCTGGAGGCTGGCAGCTGTTGGCTGTATGCTGGATGCTGGATTCTTTGGGATGACAGTCTTCTCCAGCTCTGGGACCAACATGGATTCCTTGGTCCCAGTATATCTTTATCTCTGTCTGACTGGATAATTTGAGATGAGAGTCCTGTCCAGTCAATCTTACTCTCCCATTAATAAAATATTAAAAACTCTCTAATCTCTCTCCTGCCTCAATTTCTCTGGCATTATAGTATGTTATATAAATATTGGTTTCAAAGTTACCAAATCTTGCATACTATATGATCTTGTGATTGTATAAATAGGTCCTTAATTGATCTGCGGATTGGAAATCTTTCTGTTTAATAGAAATTTTTCAGCATAACTTGAGTTTACTGATTTTTTGATCTGGGATACTACTAATATGATTATGTAAATGTGTGACCCATTTAGGTTTTGGCAATTTTACTGTTGAAAGGGACAAAAAGAATGACATGTAAGACTTACACATGAAAAAAAAAAAAAAACCTAAGAAAGCTACCTGCAGAGACAATGCACCTCGCCAGGAAAAATACTGTTACAACATACTATTTCTTAGCTATTCATTTTCCTAAGACCAGGAGAAGAATTCTGGAGATAATAACTACAGAATTCTGAACCATGAATTGCTGTATGATTATTGGACAAATTATATTGCCTTGTTATAGCTTAGCTGTCAGAGAAGAGAATTTGATAAATGTACTCATTGATTGCTCTAAGTAAAGTGAGATTTTGAACTGAGGGAATCCAGTCCTAAAGTTGAAAATTTGATCTAAGGAAAGACCTCAGAGTCTAGCAAAAGAGAGGCTCTATTTTTCTACATTGCTACCTGACACCTAGAAGACTTGCTTTGAGAAAAGAAAGAATATTTCTCTTCATGTTTCCACTGTTGCATGGAAGATAGAAGTCTCTCAGAGTCGAACTAAGGGAATGGAACTTAAGAAGTTCTGCCAATACAAAATTGAAGGTCTCTGTTCTTCCTGATAAAGTATAGGATGACTCTAGCCATGAAAAAACTTGACCCAGCAATAGAAAAATCTGATCCAACAATCAGGTGGTCTAGAGTAGCAAAGAAATGCCCAGCCCAGAACAGCCTGGCCCAAAGAGTAGTTACAGATCAACACCATTTTGCAGCAGTCACCCATTTAATACTGACATTAAGCCCACCAGTGAATTCTGTGAGGATACTACTTAAGGAACAACATTGAGACCCACATTTCCAAAGTTGTAAGTTTCCCTGTAATATTCCTTAGTGTCATATAATTTACAGACTTTTCCCCAAAGACACTGTATGTACTGGTATAAGTGTTCCCCTTGGTTTGAGGGCAGAATGTTGTATAATTATTATAATTTTCTTGTATAACCTTTAATTATTTTAAGAGTTAATTGAGTCAACTAGCTAAGGGCAAATATACTGCTAAGGTTCCAGAAATATAATAGAAGGGATAACAATCCACAGGTTAGCCCTTGAATCCTAAGAGTAATAGTTGCTGCTCTTTGAGTTCTCAACTTGATACTACAAATGCAGTTTGGGGGAATGAGTCAACATGTAGATTCCTATTATAATAACCTCAACTAAACTTCTTAATGACATTTATATACATAGATCCCTCTGTTATCATAATGTATCTTATATTCTGTGGCTCATTCTTCTAAAATTGAGCTCCTGTATTTCACCCTCAGGATTCTAGACTGGTATTCCTGAGGATTAAGGGTGTCTTCTCTACTGACATCAAATCAAATTCTCATAAACTATATTCTCCCATGGACCAGTGACTACTTAACCATTTAACCACTTAATCTTGATTGACTTTTTCAAAGTGATAGTTACTTCAAAAATGTGGCAAGAATAAGAATACAAACATTTCCACAAGTGCCTCCAGGGCATATTGTTCCCTATACCATCTGTCTGAGGGGGAGGAGATTCAAAACTTGGCTCATTTCCTATATAATATTAATCTCACCAAATTTATACCCAAATTTATTTATTTATGACATATATACTCATGTCATGAGGATTTATTTTAATTTCCATTGGGTAGAACAACTAAATGTCCTCCATAAAATGTCTCCTTGTTCTTTAGAATATTGATATGGCCACAACATTCCCTCATCTTGGACTACAAGGAATCCCAGATTCCTGGAGTTCATGCTCTTGACCTTTTAGAATTTTCAAGATCACAGACTATCACCAGATGCCAAAAGGAAAGGAGTCATCAAGATCCCCTGGGAACAAATGAAGTAAAAAAAGCAAGTTAGTTGACGCTAAAGAGCTTTTAAAATAATAATAATAGTAATATTTATTTTCTCAGTTTCGTGTAAAACAATTTTGAACATTCTTTTTTTTAAGCTTTGAGTTCAAAATTCTCTCCCTTTCTCACTTTCCCCCCACCTCATTGAGAAGTCAAGAAATATTTATATCTATACAGTCATGTAAAATATATTTCCTTCTTAGTCATATTGTGAAAGAAAACACAAGTCAAAAAATAAAGTGAAAAATGATATGCTTCAATCTGTATTCAGACTCCAACAATTCTTCTTCTAGAGGCAAATAGCATTTTTCATAAAGTCTTTTGGAATTTTTTTGGATCACTATATTGCTGAGAATGACTGGGTCATTCTGGTTGGTCATTGTACAATATTGCTGTCCCCTCCAAATATTACTGTTTTTCTTTTCTGTCATATTAGCCAATCTGATAGGTATAAGGTATTACCTTAAAATTGTTTCAATTTGCATTTCTAATGACTTTTTTTTTGAGTGCCTCTGAAGTCAGAGATCCTCTTCCTTCACTTATGTGATTAGCTAACCAGAACCCACAAGGGAATGTGTGCAACATGCTCCATAGTCTTCCTGACTCCAAGTCCAGCACTCTGTCCACCATACACCCAGCTAAAGTAGCATGGTGTTTTGGAAAAAGCAATGGACAAAAGATAAAAATAGTAAATGTTGGAGTTGGTGTAGGAATTCCTATTAGTGGAACTGCAAATAGATCTAATCATTTTGGAACACCAGTTAGAATTGATCCATTGATAGCATCACTAGGCATATCTCAAGGAAGTCAAAGACAGAGGAAAGGGTCCCATATATACAAAATATTTGTAGCAGCAATTTTTGTGATAATCAAAAAGGTAAAATAAAGGGGATGTCCATCAACTGAGGAGGCATATGATTGTAAAGGATTGTTATTTTATGGCATATGAATGTAAAGGAATATTATTTTGGCCTACTACATGACATAAAAAGAATTCAGAGAATCAATCTATCAATAGACACTGTGCCTTGCTATACAAACAAAAGAGAAATTCTCCCTGCCCATATTAATGATGAATAAAGTAAGCAGAACTAAGAAAACAATTTATCCAGTGAACACTATTAAAGGAAAATAAAATTGGAAAACATCAGAATTCTGATCAGTAGTGTGAGTGGTGTTGGCTCCAGAGTCTCACTTCCTTTCCCCAGAGAGAAGTTGAGTTATAGGTGCAGAAGTATACAAACATATGAGCAATGGGATGATTTACTTAGTTTAACTGTACTTCTCTGTTACAGGAAAGGTTTATGTGAGAAGGGAGTTATTGAGAAGTGACAGGATGTTTTTTTAAAAATCAATAAAATTAAGTTACATTAAGAGAAGCATTGCTCCCACAAAAATCAAGGTACTCATCTCATTATTCTTTCCCTTGTCAAACCTCAGCTGGAGAATTACCTTCAGTTCCAAGTGCTGCCGTGTGAGAAGGACATTTATAAGTAAGAGAATAGCCAAAAGTTATCCATGTTGGCGAAGAACCTTGAGTCCATATAATATATGATGACCTGTCCAAAAAATTGGGAACATTTAGCAGGAAAAGAGAAGAAAGGATAGAAATGATACTTGTGTTCAAATAGTCATTCAAATTGTCATATGATGGAGGGATTAGATACATTCTGGTTGGTCCCTGATTGTAAAATCAGGAACAATGGGTAGAAGTTGTAAAGAAGACAATTTCAGCTTGATGTCAGGACAATTTTCCGAACAATTAGAGCTATTCAAAATTGGAATAAGTAGACTGCAGAACTTATGACTTCCTCCTTGGAGGTCTTCAATCAGAGACTAACTATTTGCTTCCTATGTCATTATGGAGATGCATTTTATATATGGATTGGACTAGATAGCTTCCAAGTCTCAAATTCTGTAGCTCTATAATATTTCTTTCTTTTAAAAAATACTTAGGTTCTGCTGAGCATGTTTGTTTTGTATTTAAGATTTTAAAAAATGTTGAAAATTACAAAAACACAAAAAGAAAGCAAACATTGAACTAGCAATTAATGAGCTGAATTCTAGTCTAGCTCTCCTATTATTGAGTTGATATTTAATTAAACCATTGGTTAAGTCATTTATTCTCTCTGAGTCTGTTAAGATGAATAAGTTGGACTTAAAGATATTTAAGATCCTTTCCATCTCAAAAAATTCTCTGAATTTTGATTTACCGCATATACCATTATTCTAATCTTCCTTCGTATATACTAGAAGTTCTAGTTTAATACAATCAATTTTGTTCTGCTCTTACTTTCCTATTTGGGAACTGGCTATCTCTCATCTGAGTTATGCAACAAACACCCAGGCATACAAGATCAAACTCAGATCTTCAGCAAAGTCAACCAGCAAAGGCTGAGCAATAAGAAAGTTTCTGCAGGCCATGCCAAAATGCTATTTTTATACACTAACCTATTAAATTGTTCATGAGAGGGATTCGTGTGAGTGAGACAATACTGTCCTCTGGTGGTTGCCAGTAGAGTGACACGTAAACTGGACTAATAGGAGTCAGGGAGTGAGACTTTCCCCCAAAACAAAACACATCTCTCCATCTTTCTGGATCTGAGCCAAAAGGGCAGGAACTCTTTCAGCTCCCAACAGTCCCTAATAGAGGACTCTTCATCTGTGTTTCTAAACAGTAGCTCTCTTTCTGCAAAAGGCCACTAGCTATTGGTATGCTTGTCAAAGCATTATGACACCCCACCATAATTACATAGCACCTTTCTAAATAATGAGCTCAGAGTACCTTTCAAATCTGACCTATTTAATCCTCACAACACCCCATAAGGCACCATTACCATATTTTTGCATATACAGAAGCCTTCCCTTAGAAACCCACTGTTTCCACCCCAAAACAAAGGTTGTCCACAGGCTACAAACTAAGAGCCACTTGCCTGGTGGGGGTGGCTCCAGTAAGATGTGCATGATTTGGAAAGGAGTTCCAGACCTGTGAAAGCACAAGGCTATCCTTGGGACAGAAAAAAAAAAAAAAGGAAAGCTGTGATATGGCCCACTGAAAGCTTGGGCTCTGCCTTGGAGCTAGAAACAAAACACAAGACGGGATAGGTCTCTTTCCTTTCTAGAATGGAAAACTCCTTACCCGAAATGGTTAATACACCGTTGGTAGTCACTCTGGAGGTAATACAAGTTCGCATAACTACTAAACACATAGCCTCCGGTGTTACTTTGTTCCCTGGGTAAGATATAAGTTACTGGATCCCATCCCAAAATTCAGGTTCCTTGAACTCCCACAGAGAAAGGGCACATACTTCAAGTATTACCCTAAAGGATAAACAATGAGCTGGATCCCCAAAGTGAATAGAGAGAAGCTTTCAGAAATGGTAGTATTTTGAATGATTCCAAGCTTCTCTTTGACCTGAAGATCATTCTTTTTTAAATCAATATTCTTAGTTGGTATTGTAGGATTAAGTTGTGAATAATATTTATTATAACTGGTATTTGTACAGGATTTCAAGGTTTGCAAAACATTTTGGAAAATTAGCTCAATTTATCCTCACAAGAACTGCAGGACATGGGTGCTATTACTGTTCCCATTTTACAAATAAGGAACCTGAGGCAGATAGCAATTGAGTGAATTGCCAAGAGTTACACAATCAGAGTGTGAGACTTGGAGTGGGGAAGACTCCAAGTCTAGCACTCTATCCACTATATCACCTAGTGGTCAGTTTCAAGTACTACAGAATCTGTTGAATTTACGTTTCAGATACCCACACATTTTAAGGCACACAGGGCACACAGTACAGATGCTTGCAATCACAGAAGTCCGTGGAGACTCAGCTGCCCTTTTGTCTACAAAGGTGGCTTATTGGCAAAGAGTTCTTTGTCTTTCCCAGGCATCTGCTCAGATACTAATACCGATACTTCCATTTCTAAGCTCCAATGAGGATTGAGAAATTTCTGCTCAGTTTGATGCTTGTTTCTATATTTTTACTACTGTATAATCTCAGGGATGCTGGTACTTCCTTCAACAATTCAGCTAACTGTCCATTCTCACCATGTCTTATTGCATGATGGGAATCCTCTGGGAATTCTACAAAGAATAGTCTACTGAAACATTTTATAGTGTTTCTGAAACTTTAAATTGCTATATAAATGGTAGCTGTTTAATATTATCATCATCATTATTATTAACTTGCTGGAGGCTATCCTCTAAATCTCTTGACATTATACAATAAACAGAACTTCAAGCCATCTGCCACCCTCTCACTGACCAACTTCTTCTGGACATGAAACTAAAATGAAGATATAAGATAAAATGAGATAATATTTGTAAAATATTTACATAAAGTGCTTTCATAAATGTTTATCATTATCTCCCAGATGATATTTTTCATGTTACTTCTCAGCATAATTTTTCCTTCCTTGGTAATATTTTGTAGCCTTCTGGTGTCCTCCATGCACCTAATTATGGCTACTTGGGTGACCCTGAAATTTTAATTGTTTAAAGACTGATGTCTCACAACCTTACAGGAGCATAGCATCACCAAAAGAAAAATGACATTTGAAAATAGCCCTGTGTTTCAAGAGAGAAGCTTGGGGTCATGAAAAGTGCCACATGGTTTCCCAAAGGCAGCCCATTCCCCCTTGGATTCCCTCTAATTCCAGTTTACCATCCATCTAGCATCTGGTTTCCCCCATGGTGTTTTCCTTTTGCTTTGATTTTTCTCTCCAACATGATTCATAAAGCAATGTGTATTAAAAATAAATAAACTTACATCTAGCATCTGGTGAAATTTAAGCATTGATTGATTCGAGTTCTGGTACTAAGGTAGACTTTATCACCAATAGTAGATATATAAATATTGAGAACCTTATGACATTTTTGTCTTCTTTTTCTTATTGTTTCTGTTTTTGTTTTGTCTTCTTTAAAAAAAAAAACTATCACCAAGTATTGACTGGGCAGCTAGGTATAACAATGCTGACTGGACTCAAAGTCAGGAAAACCTGAGTTCAAATTTAGTCTCAGTCAAGTCACTCCATATCTGTTTACTTTAATCTCCTCATCTGTAAAGTGGGGGTAATAAATAACACCTGTTTACCCATGTTATTATGAGGACAAATGAGATGATAATTATACAGTTCTTAGCACAGTGCCCAGCATATAACAAATGTTATATAAATGTTAGTTGTTATATATTTATCAATAACGCATCACATTAATTTACAAATAAATATATGTCAATTACCTAAATTCCTGTAACTCCCTATTACTTCTAAGATTAAAAACAAATTCCTTTAGTTTGGCACATAAAACTACTCTGAACCTTTCTTCAACACACTTTTCTAGCCTTCTTATATATTTGTTCCCTTCACGTTCCCTCTTGTCCAATCAAGTTTGCCTTTTTGTTCTTTCTCATATATGACATTCCATGTTTATTTCTAACCATATTTGAATGCCTCAAGCCTGGGATGTCCTCTCTCCTTCCCGCTGATTCATAAAATCCCAAGTTTCCTTCAAAGTTCTACTCAAACACTACCTTTATCATGACATTCCTGATTCATTTCCAATTGCTATTCCATTAGTTTGGATTTATTTAATATATGGCTATCTACCATCGTGTGTATGTTCCTATCTCCCAAGAATTTCAGTCCTTCAGAGAAAAAAAAATTGGTTTGGTTTTTTTTTTCTTTGTATCCCCTAACCCAAAGCTTCTTAAACTGGAAGTCACAACCCATATGGCATCCCATTACTGAATGTGGGAGTCATGAAAAATTTGGCAGCAGTAAAAGATTTTTTAACACAACAATCAAAAATTAATTCAAGATCAAACGTGTAATGAATCCAAGGTGTTTCTGGCAATGCTCACCCATATTGCATCACGCAACTTCACTGCAGCTTTGGTTCTGAATATACAACATGAATACTTTGCACTGCACATTCACCATGGCTGCCAGGAATACCTCGGCTGAGATTCCAGGCAGCATTACATAAAAATTTATCGGGTAAAAAGGGGTTGTGAAACCATCAGTCTTTCAAATATAGTACTCAATTCTATATTATCTTATATACTTTATAAGTATTACTCCTCTCCTCCAACAAGACTAAAGTTCCTTGAAGATAAAAATAATTTAATCAATAATCATATATTAAATACTTACTGTGTGCAGAGCCTAAGGATCCACTCAAGTTATTTTGTCCTTGAAGTCTTTTACCTCATCCACAACCTTTCCCCACAGACCTGTGCATTACTTATTTCATATTCCTCTATTCTAGTTTCTTATATTCTTGTTAGACTAAAAGCTCTACGAGGGCACAGGAACTGAGTCTTCCCTAAACTCCTAGGCTCTGCATACTCTAAAGCTTAATAAATGGTTATTAAATTGAATTATTTTTCTCTTCAAAGATCTTAAGTCTAGTTGGGAATAAGAATAATACCTAAAAATTATAAAGTATATTGGACAGTATAAAATTAATTATTATATTATACAGTCAGATTATAAGATTTAGAAACAAGAAGGAATATTAGAGAGAATCTGGTTCCATCTCTTCATCTTATAAATGGAAACAGAGGTCTTAAGAGGTTATATGACTTTTCTAAGATTGAACAGATAATAAGTAGTAGCATCAAGATTTGAACAGAGTCCCTGACTTTAAAGCCAGTGCTCCTTTGAAGCAGTAAGCCAATGAGGACTAGGGTGGATGGAGGTAATTGGCTTGTATTGTTTGTTGATCAGTTTTTTTTTCAGTCATATCATATACTTCATGACCCCATTTGGGATTTTCTTGGCAAAGATACTGAAACCGTTTGCTATTCCCTTCTCTAGCTCATGTCACAGATGAGGAAACTGAGGCAAACAAGTTTAAGTGAGTGGCCCAGGGTCACATAGCTAGTAAGAGTTTGAGGCCAGATTTGAATTCAGAAAAATGAATCTTTCAAACTCTAGGACTGGCACTCTATCTACTGCATCCTCTAGCTGACCTTTAAAGACCTTTATTACCTAGGCCCTTCCCTTCTTTCCAGTGTGCTCCCTGGCCTCCTTGTTATTCCTTGAACAAGACACTCTATTTTCTGCATCTGGCCATTTTTCCTGGCAGTGCTCCATAATGGAATGCTCTCCCTCCCCATCATTGCCCTCTGGTTTTCCTGGTTTCCTTCAGGTCTCTTTCAAAATCCTACCTTTCACAAGAAGCCTTTCTTGATCCTTTTTCATCTTACTGCCTTCCTTCTATTGATTATCTACAGTTTATCCAATCTATATCTTATTTGTTGTCATGTTATCTCTCCCATTAGAATGGGATGCTTTTGCCTTCCTTTGTATAAAACCTCAGCATGTAGCACAGTAAGCATATAGTAAGCATTTAATAAATGCTTGTTGACTGACTGGAACAGATGAGCCTTGAAGGATGCTTTCAATAGTCTTTGGATTTGGGCAGGCATAAAAAAGTAGATGGCATTCTAAGAAGAGAAGCAAAGCAACATGATCAAAGGAAGAAATGAGCATAGCCTGAAAGTGGATGGTGAGAAAGAGTAGGAAACAATATCGGTCAAGTAGATGAAGACATATTTTGTGGGAACCAGAAAGACAGGAAGTGGTTTGATCTTGATTGGGTAGAACCACTGAAGAATTAGGAAGAGGGAAAGAACATGTTTTATTAATGCTTCTTTTTTATTAACGCTTCCTAATTTTGAAAACACATGCATGGGTAATTTTTCAGCATTGACCCTTCCAAAACTTTGTATTCAAATTCCCCCCCTTCCCCCTACTCTCTCCCCTAGATGGTAAAAAAAAATATGTTAAATCCAATATATGCATACATATTTCTTGCTGCACAAGAAAAATCAAATCAAAAAGAAAAAAATGGAAAAAAAATTAAAATGTATGCAAACAACAAAAACAGTGAAAATACTATGTTGTGATCCACACTCAATTCCCATAGTCCTCTCTCTGGGTAAAGTTGGTTGTCTCTTATTGTAAGACCATTGGAACTGGCCTGATCATCTCATTGTTGAAAAGAGCCCCATCCATCAGAATTGATCATCCTATAATCTTCTTGTTGCCGTGTATAATGATCTCCTGATTTTGCTCATTTCACTCATTATTATTAATGTTAATAAGAAACATTTATATGAAGAATTCAAAGATGATATATTAACTTACAATTCATGCAAGTCTCACCAATCCTCTCTATATTCATCCTGCTGGTCATTTCTTACAGTACAATAATATTCCATAACATTCATATACCACAATTTACTCAACCATTGACGGAAATCCATTCATTTTCCAGCTTCTAGCCACTACAAACAGGGCTGCCACAAACATTTTGACACATACAAGTCTCTTTCCTTTTTTTAGTATCTCTTTGGGGTATAAGCCCAGTAGAAATACTGCTGGATCAAAGGGTATGCACAGTTTGATAATTTTTTGAGCATAGTTCCAAATTGCTCTCCAGACTGGCTGGATGTATTCACAATTCCATCAACAATGTATCTGTGTCCTTATTTTCCCACATCCCCTCCAACATTCCGTATTATCTTTCCCTGTCATTCTAGCCAATCTGACAGTAGTGGTATCTCAGAGTTGTCTTAATTTGCATTTCTCTGATTAATAATAACTTGCAGCATATTTTCATATGGCTAGAAATAGTTTCAATTTCTTCGTCTGAGAATTATCCTTTGACCATTTGTCAATTGGAGAATGGCTTGATTTCTTATAAATTAGAGTCAATTCTCTATATATTTTGGAAATGAGACCTTTATCAGAACCTTTGATTGTAAAAATGTTTTCCCAGTTTATTGTTTCCCTTCTAATCTTGTCTGCATGAGTTTTGTTTGTACAAAAACTTTTCAATTTGATATAATCAAAATTTTCTATTTTGTAGTCAATAGTGATCTCTAGTTCTTCTTTGGTCATAAATTCCTTCCCCTTCCACAGGTCTGAGAGGTAAACTATCCTATGCTCTTCCAATTTATTTATAATCTCATTCTTTATGCCTAGGTCATGAACCCCTTTTAACCTTATCTTGGTATACCGTATTAAGTGTGGGTCAATACCTAGTTTCTGCCATACTAATTTCCAATTTTCCTAGCAATTTTTGTCAAATAATGCGTTCTTATCCCAAAAACTGGGATCTTTGGGTTTGTCAAACACTAGATTATTAAAGTTATTGGCTGTTTTGTCCTTTGAACCTAACCTATTCCATTGATCAACTAGTTTATTTCTTAGCCAGTACCAGATGGTTTTAGTAACCGCTGCTTTATAATATAATTTTAGATCTGGTACAGCTAGGCCACCTTCATTTGATTTTTTTTTTCATTAATTCCCTTGAAATTCTTGTTTTGTTAGTGATATATATGTTGATGACTTTTGTGGGTTTATTTTGTACAGTTTCCAGTTTCTTAATGCTTTTTTTAATATCTGTTATCTCCCTACCTCCAGACAAAACTTGACCTTATGACCAAAAATAAATAAATAAATAAGTGAAAACAGATGTATATACTCTGTGTTTACAATAGCTTACAATACAATAGCCTGCAGCCCCCAACTTCTCTACTTTAAAGAGGAAGAGGCTTTATTCACTCTCCTCCTGAAGTTAAGCTGATTTTTCTATGACTCAAAGTTCAACTTCCTTTTAGTGGTCTTTTCATTTACATTTTGGAGTAGATTATTCTCTTGGTTCTACTAATTTTTTCTTTGGGACCTTTTGGACAAGAAAACCACATGATGAGAACAGTGTTTTAGAAAAGTAATTTGGTTGTGTAATGCAGGAATATTAGAGTGTGGGGACTTAGGTGTCAGCCAACGACAGAACATAATAGGTAACGAGAGCCTGGAATACAGGTGGTAATAATGGAATTTTTTTTTAATGGATAAAAAAGACATTTTACTCTCAGACCAAAGGCAATGTTTACAGTTTTAAGCAGAAAGAACATCTAAAAGGCTATTAGACATTAATAAGAAGCTAGAATTTGAGACCTGTAGTCAGAGATCTAAGTTCAGATGCAGCCCCACACATTAGTGGTTTAACTTCTGCCTGCCTCAGTTCTCTCATCTATAAAGCGGGGTTCATAATACACCTTCCTCCCAAGTTGCAAGGAAAGAAATAATATTTAAAAGATATTTTACAAACCTTAAAACACTATATAAATGAAAATCTCTTTGAACTAAGTGATTTGTGTTTCACTGAGAGGAAAAAAATTAAATCATTCCTTTCAACTTGGACTTTCTGTGTTCTTCCTGTAGTGCTTTTTATATGCATTCTGCTTTCCTAGCAACAATTGATTAAAACAAGTACTTTTAAGAGATGAAAGCTCCTGTCTTCTGAGGGACAACAGTGGCACCTGGTGGTCCACAAATGCTTTTTTATCTCTGCTCAGGTTTGTCTAGGGTTATTCCATATCTGAGAGAAAGTGCTTCTTAAAACAACTCCAGAAGAAAGACTGAAAACAAATGCAGAGGGGACAGATTCTTCCATCTGTGGATTATTTCCAATTTATCCCACATATATAGTTTATTTGAAGAGAGTTGTTTGCATCTTGTATCCTCTATTAAACTCTGAACACTTTTAGAAGAGTTCAGAATAATACCTGACACATACTGCTGTATAAATGCTTATGGACTGATTTGTCACATAATTCCTAAAAATACTTTTAAGTGTCTCCTGCCTTTTGAAAAACAAATCAATAATATGATAGAATACTATAGTATTCTATCATGTACTATTATACTATAAGAAAAAATGAGGATATTCTTAGAAAAACCTAGAAAGATTTACATGAACTAATGTAAAGTGAATATATATATATGTATGTATATACAGTGCATATATACTATATAATACTCATATATTTTTATTTATATTGTGGAATATTATAGCCTATGAATGTAATGAAATAAAAAACATTAATATGAAGAATTCAAAGATGATATATTAACTTATTAACTGATGCAAAATGAAGTAAATAGATGATCTAAATAATAATTATAATAATATAAGTAAAAAATTACCAAAGCTTTAATCTGATTAATTGTAACAGCCAATCTTAGCCCCAGAAAACATTTGCCTCTTTTCAGTAAAGACATAAGTGACTACAGATGTCACATATTTCATTCCCTGTCAAACATGGTTAATTTTGCTTAACACTTTTTCTGTTACAAGGAAGAGTTCAATGTGCAAAGGTGGGACATATCAAGAAATTAAAGTGATGTAACAAAAAAAACTAATATTTTACATTTTAATGAAATACAAATAATTGAACAGATATTCTTTAAGTACAGCTGAGCCACATCAATATAATATAAATGATAATACTAATGAAATAAATTTTAAAAGTTAGCACTTAACCATACTACTATAGGCTACAATGTCAATAGGAGGGAGAGAGCCAACTAAAAATGCTATTAATGAAGTACATAAGTAACCAGAAGTAGTCAAATTTATTTCACAAGGAAAAGCCACTTTTTAAACATAAGTTCATATCCAATATTTTGGAACAATGTAATACCCAAAACAATGTCCAACTCTGGAGTACATGTTGACCTAAATGTCTATGGTCTCTTTAGGGAACAATGAATGCCATTGATCAATTACTAGAGGGAGATTGCTTTCCTTCTGAGCTTCTCTGCTGTCCTACTGAACAAAACTATTTCTCTGCTACTCTCAGGACACTGAACAATGTCAAGTTCTTTTAGCTAAACATGACCTCAAATCTAGGATCTACAGAGCTTCCATGGACTAGTTCTTTGGCAGTACACTGGCGGCACATGAAACTCTTTCAAAGAAAACTAGTACCTTTTAAGCCTGGGATATGCAAAGTCATTCAGATCTGGTTTCTACAGATTTTGAGGAATTCCCTCCCCCCAGTAATTTAGGGCAGAAAAAAACAATTATAGCAAACCAGGGTTAGGGTTTGGGGTGAGGTGGGGAGGACTCCCCTGTCTCAAGCTTTAATCATCAATAGAAAATAATACTGCCTTTTCCTAATCAGCTCTCCATCCAACACAGAATGTTTTCTCTAAATAGTTCCGAATCATTAAAGTTTTCCCCCAATCAAGTTATCTGGAAGGTAACCTTTCAGAATCAAATGCAAAGCCTGTTTGCAATTCTTTGCTCTCGGTTTTTGACAGCTTCACAGTGCCAATGGCTTTTCAGTTCCTGTGGTTTCTGTCCTCTGACATAGGGCCTTCCATAAACAGCTTTTCTTATCAATTTCTCTGTGTCTTCTCTAGCTCACTTCTCAAATGGCTTCAAATCTAATTTTTAATGCTTTGGATTAAGGCATCCTCATTATATGACTGGCTTATAATACAGAACTATATATAAATTAAATAAAAGGGTTTTTGTCTACATAAGCTTTATGCTCAAAAATGGGTTAACATTTTTAACATAAAACCTTTTTTTAAAACAAGGTTCAAGAATATAGCAATAAAACTATATTCACAATATTCTATTTAATATACAAAAATTTCCCATTTGGGCTATAATTTTGCCCCTTGATACACAAGCACAAACCTCATTTGAGGAATGGAAGAACTATTAGATGTGATTGCTAATATATTATCCATGACTTTTATATGTGTGTTTATGAGTGTGTTTTAACAAATCATTTTCCAATTTAAAAATCTCCACCATTTTCCACTTAGAAGTGAACAGAAGGGGCAGAGATATGTATTTTGGACATGACAACTGTGCTAATTCATTTTGCTTTACTATGCTCCTTTGCTTTTAAGAACCTTAATTAGGTACATTATTGGTGGAATTGTGAATACATCCAACCGTTCTGGAGAGCAATTTGGAACTATGCTCAAAAAGTTATCAAACTGTGCATACCCTTTGATCCAGCAGTGTTACTACTGGGCTTATATCCCAAAGAGATCATAAAGAAGGGAAAGGGAGCTGTATGTGCACGAATATTTGTGGCAGCCCTCTTTGTAGTGGCCAGAAACTGGAAACTGAGTAGATGCCCATCAGTTGGAGAATGGCTGAATAAATTATGGTATATGAATATTATGGAATATTATTGTTCGCTAAGAAATGACCAACAGGATGATTTCAGAAAGGCCTGGAGAGACTTACACGAACTGATGCTGAGTGAAACAAGCAGGACCAGGAGATCATTATATACATCAACAATACTATATGATGATCAATTCTGATGCATCTGGCCATCTTCAGCAATGAGATGAACCAAATCAGTTCCAATGGAGCAGTAATGAACTGAACCAGCTACACCCAGTGAAAGAACTCTGGGAGATGACTAAGAACCATTACATTGAATTCCCAATCCCTATATTTTTGCAGGCCTGCATTTTGGATTTCCTTCACAGGCTAATTGTACAATATTTCAGAGTCCAAAAGAATATCTACTGGTCATCCTGCCATCTGAGAGAGGGGGTAGGGGAAAGGAGGGGAAAAATTGGAACAAAAGGTTTGGCAATTGTCAAATACTGTAAAATTACCCATGCATATAACTTGTAAATAAAAAGCTATTTAAAAAAAAAACCTTAATTAGGGTTTCTATGTAAATGAAAACGACATATAGGAAAAACAAGGTAAAGATGGTACTAAGAAGATATAACAATTAAAGTCCACAATTGCTTCCAATCACCCTATTCTATCTCAATTAGCTGAAATTGTTCTTTACTCTTAACACCAAGAGGTTTGGAATCAGAAGAGCTGATTGGTTAGCAATTTCTATGACCATCTGGCAATTTCTTATCAAAGCAAGTGAGAGCAGAGCCCAAAAACAGTATGAGGCATATTTAGTGGAAATTCTTTTTTGGGTATGGGTTCAACTAGATGGCCACTGAGATCCTTCCAATTCTAAAATTCTATGATCAATATGAGAACTCTGCACTTGCCAATCAGGCATACAAATGCAAAATGAAGTATTAGACTTGTCCTTCACTAAGACTGCATTATGGATCACTAATCTATACTCCCTATCTGGAAATCTTCATCAAGTAGAAAAGGGAAGGAAACCTCAGAGAGACTGTAAAGGGAATTCTGGTTCAAATATGGATTGAATTGATACCCTCTTAAATCTTTTCCCTCTGAAACTGTGTGAATCATCCACCTAGGATGACTTAAAAAGGAGTCTAATGTAAAAGGCAGAAAGAAGCTCCTAAAATCAATCTCCAACTGCAAAAATAACTATGAAAAGACAGACGAAAGCCTTATTTCCAAGTTAATCTTGTCCCAAGAAATCTGTGAAGGCCAGGATTATATATATAAATCCCATCAGTAAAAGTCCCTTCTAATTCCAAGATATCTCAAAAGTTTTTTCTAGCTCCATTTCTCCCCATGAGGCGTCTTGCACCAGACTTTTCCAAGAGATAGAACAATGATACTACAGCATTTTTTCATACAAAATCCTCAATAGCAAAAAATGTACCCTACCACCACCAAAGGTATCTATGATGTTGTTCAATATTGGGATTCATAGGACATGAAAAAGGCCTCAGAATAAAAGAAAATGAGATTCAGACTCAGTCGTGTAGAATGGGGACTGCCAGTTTAGGAGTAAAGGAAATGGACTACAAAACTGTTTTTTTCTAACTCATCCTGTATGTTTTTCAATAAATCTCTATTTAGTCTAGTAAATCTCTTACATAAATCATTTGTATCACCCAAATTGCAAACCATAGACCAGATACTTTCCAACTTTTCGAAAATGTTTTATTAAGACAAATCAGTCATACATTACAAGCAGACTAAATCTTGCAAAAATTGAGATAATCTTTCCAAATGATTAAATGTAATAGTGTACAAATCAATCCTTCCTTAATGGAACAGTCTCTTCTTTAATGCCATCTTTAGTAACAATGCAAATCTTAAGTGAGTCTCCAGTATACACATCTCTCTCAGCTGCAGAAATAAACACATCCTTCACAAGCTGCATGGCCCTTTCCAAGGACAGAGGAATATGCTCCACATTCTGCATATTCTTAAAACCAACCTAAGGGGGCAAAAGAAAGCAAAATAGGTAATTAATGCATGCTGTAATATTAATGGTTAAAAAAAGCTTTTAAAAAGACCCTGATAGCTTTAAAAGCATAATTTCTATTACCTGAAGAAAAGTGAATAATTTTTGTGGTATATGAATGTTATGGAATATTATTGTTCTGTAAGAAATGACCAGCAGGATGAATACGGAGAGGCCTGGAGAGACTTACATGAACTGATGCTAAGTGAAATGAGCAGAACCAGGAGATCATTATACACTTCGACAACGATATTGTATGAAGATGTATTCTGATGGAAGTGGATTTCTTTGACAAAGAGACCTAACTCAGTTTCAATTGATAAATGATGGACAGAAGCAGCTACATCCAAAGGAAGAACACTAGGAAAGGAGTGTGAACTATTTGCATTTTTGTTTTTCTTCCCGGGTTATTTTTACCTTCTGAATCAAATTCTCCCTGTGCAACAAGAGAACTGTTCGGTTCTGCAAACATATATTGTATCTAGGATATATTGCAACATATCTAACATATATGTGACTGCTTGCCATCTAGGGGAGGGGGTGGAGGGAGGGAGGGGAAAAATCGGAACAGAAGCGAGTGCAAGGGATAATGTTGTAAAAAAAATTACCCTGGCATGGATTCTGTCAATATAAAGTTATTATAAAATAAAATAAAATATTAAAAAAAAAAAGAAAAGTGAATAATTTTAATAAACACTTTTAAAAACCTCCCCTACCTTCCAAATCTCCAATGCTATAAGATACAGTGTGTGATCAATAAGTGTTTACAGAATAAAAAAATATATAAAACTAAACCAAATTCACAGAGTAGCAAGAGATTTTGATTTCTCAAATCTTTCAAATGAAATGAGAAATCCATATTATAAATGTGTTTGAAAACAAAGAAAAGGATTTTATGACAAGACAAAAAAAATTGCATATAGGTTTGTTACCTGATTGTCAAGCAGAGGCTGAAGCATAGCACTTGCTGATCCTCCAGCCTTGAAGGAGTCTCTCTGGTAAGATCCTACAGGATCAAAACTGTACACAGCTCCTTTGCCTTAAAAAGAAAAAAAAAAGGAAAGAAAAAAAAAAAAAAAAAGAAAGTTCAAAAGTTTTCACTGATTCCACACTAGAAAGGCATTAAAAAAAGAAAGACAATTTACTCTTAGATTCAAATGCAGATTTGAATACTTGGGATATCCCATTAATAAAGCTTATGGTATTTTAAATTACACTTACAATATATAAAATTTTTTACAAAAATTCTAGTCATTACTGCATAATACCATCTTTTGAGAAAATCTCAAAAGGTTCTTTCAAGTGAAAGTATAAAACAACACAGAGTTTCTAGGCTATTTTTCTTCAGTATCCTCCACGTTACCTATTCCTTCCAAGTTAAAGCCAATTTAGATAAGAAAATTGGCGCAACCACCTAGAATTCTATATTCGTGATTTCCAATTTTTAATAGGCTCTTTTTGTATGAACAGTTAACATCTCTACACACACACACACACACACACACACACACCCCCGTGCTTTTTCTCAGAAAACTGCATATGAACCAGGAATTGAAATAAGACTTTAAGTTAGTTTTTATATTGCAAAAACATGTAGTATTTCCTACATTTCCAAATTCCAAATAGAACTCTCTTCCTTTTATTAATTCTTGAAACTGGATAGTGCTAATCAATCAAGTTAGCTAGCTCTTATCTATTCTTCTCAAACCACAAAAGGCTTAATTTGATGTCCACTTTATGGATGAGGAAATCAAAGCTCAACCGCGTGAAGTGATCTGCTCAAGACCGTATACGTGATAAGCTTCCGGCATGTTATTCAAAATTCTCCCAACAACAGAGTTAGACTCTATGATCCCTTATACCAACAATGACTCTTAAAAAATTCCAAGTGTTCTGAGATCAATAGCTATAATACTGGAATAAAAATACAGAATGCCAAAAGGACTATTTGGAAAGATAATATTCAGTAGGAAAATTATGATGATTATTTAAAATATTCATTATTTTACTGTTTTATATTCTCATATAAAGTAGCTATTTCTACTATTTTCTATGTAATTCTAGCCATATTATTTATCTTCTCAGAACCTGTTTTCTGATAGCAAAATACTTTCTAATTTCCTGTATAATAGGAAATTGAGACTAATAATACTGCTATTCATTTTTAGCAACATATTACTGAAGAAATGAAAAACACCATTCACTCTCCCTTCTTCTCTAGAAAGAAATTCTAACCTTCTTCATCAAGTCCACCAATGATGTTATAAACATAGTAAGGAAAAAAGCGTCTTGAATAGAGGATCGTAGACAACATTGCTGCAATTGCTCCTGTGGTCATGGCCTTATTATTGGAATGTTTATACATCTGCAATTAAGTTATGAAAACAGAAAAAAACATTATTATATAGGATAACTTTGACAGGCAAACACAAGACAATTTTGTCGTTATTAAATAAAACAACATAATTAAGAGAATTATCATATGTTATAATTAAGGTTACCAGATTTCTTTCATAAAGACATTTTTAAAGTGCTGAATTTCCAGTGTCTTATGGAGAACAATCAAATTTTGCATGCCTATATTTTCTATATTTTCTAGGCCTCAAAGTTAGCACATGAGCATGCAAAGAAGACTCATACAACATAAAATGATCTAGAATACCACATTCTAGAATCATGGTACCTGAATACATAACCCTCACTAGGTCACAGTCACATGTCAACCATTTGAAGGATCAGGGGAAATGGAGGTTCACAAGGAATTCTTTTATTATAGATATATCTAGAATAGTTCATGGTAGCAGCCTTGGCATTTAAGCTGTTTCCTTAGAAAACAGAACTTGACAAAATATAATCATTATATAAATTCCCAGTTCTAGCTTTTTAACACCCTAGACAGTTAATGTTTATTACCTGAAGGAGTATCAAAATTCTCCAGAATATTCCAAAACTGATTTTAGTTCAACATAACCTGTTTTTAAAATATGCCTGATATCTAATTTTAAAGATGTAAACCGTTTGATGCAAAAATCAAACAATTATAATCTGACAGTTATCAAAAATGTGTGAATCACTACTAAAATACATATTAATCAAAATACTTTTTCAAGATATAGGTGAAGGTACACAAACAAATCAATCCAGTTAAGGTTAGAAGGATTCTGATAAAGGCTTCATATCTAAAATATATAGAAAATTTACTCAACTTTATAAGAATACAAGCTATTCCCCAATTGATAAACAGTGAAAGGATATGGAAAACAATTTTCAGATGAAGAAATTGAAGCCATTTATAGTCATATGAAAAAATCACTATTGATTAGAGAGAAATGCAAATTAAAACAACTCTAAGATACCACCTCATGCCTATTAGATTGACTAAGATGACAGAAAAAGATAATGACAAATGTTGAAGGGAATGTGGGAAAACTGGGACACTAATGCATTATTAGTAGAGTTGTGAACTGATCTAATCTTTCTGAAGAGCAATTTGGAATTATCCCAAATCATACTATAAAACTTCATATTCTTTGATCTAGCAGTGCCACAATTGGATCTGTATCCCAAGGAGATCATGAAAAAGGGAAAAAGACCCACATGTGCAAAAAATATTTGTAGCATCTCTTCCTGTGGTGGCAAAGAATTGGAAAATGAGTAATCATTGGGGAATGATTAAATTATGATATATAAAAGTAATGACATTATTATTTTATAAAGAAACGATGAACAAGCTGATTTTAGAAAGGCCTGGAAAAATTTAAATGAACTGATGTGCTGCATGAAACAAGCAGAACCAGGAAAAGATTATACACAACAGTAGCAAGACTGTATAATGAGTAAATATAATAGAGTTGATTCTTCTCAAACTTTGGATGAAAAATGCCATTTGCATCCAGAGAGATAATTATGGAGACTGAATATAAATTAACACATGCTATGTTCACTTTTTTTTTTGTGGTTTCCCTTTTGTTCTGATTTTTCTCTCCCAACATAGTTCATATGAAAATATGTAAAAAATGAATGTACATGTATAATAAAAAAATGCTATTCCATGAAAAAAAAAAAAAAAAAAAAGATATAGGTGAAGGACTTATGATTAAAAATGCTATCCATAGCCAGAGAAAAATTAGCGATTAGCTCAAAATTAGTGATTGGGTCTGAAAACAGGTTGAAGCCTAATTTTTTAAACTTTATTTTTCTTGAGATTTTTTTTTTTTGGGGGGGGAGGTTTGGAGGGAAGAGGGAAGAATTTTGACTTTCACAAAAAGACTTTTATGGAAATATTTTGGATAACTTCACATGTATCTTCTCAATGGAAGGGAAGAGAAACTGAAATTCAAAATTTCAAAAACAAATGTTAAAAAAAATCGTTTTACATGTCAGTGGGGAAAAATAAAATATTAAATAAATAAAGGAAAGGAAAGGACATAGATGAAAATCTTTTTCACAACTTTTCATTTCAAAAATATGTCATAATTTACAGACAGTAATTACTCTCATAACTACAAACTGGCTGGCAACAGCTTCCCTCCAGAATTACAAAATGGTAATAAATGAATGAAAATTGGGCACAAAACAACGAATAAAGAAGGTATAGGAAACAATGGATCACAAGATAAATCTCATAAACACACATAAGTGTTTTTCTAAGAGAAAATACAATCACAATGAGGCACTAAAAATTAATAAATACAATGCCGAAAAAGAATACAATTTTAAAACCCCATTTAGAAAGAAAAATTCTGCACCAATAACTATGAAAATGAAAAATGAACTTTAAGTGCTGTACTATGTGCAAAGCAGTGTAAGTACTGTGGTAAATTATGAATAAAATCCTCTCTTCCCTCCCCCCCAAAAATAATCATGAAACAGGAGCAACACCCCCCCACACACACACACACAATGTTTCAGAGGAGCAACAAAAATAAATAAATAATTAACTAAAGGACAGAAAATTACCAAATTAAAATTACCAATAATATCAAAAAGCCAAAGCTAGTAACTATAGCAAATCATTTAAAAAATATTAAGTCTCTGAAAAAGAGAATGGCAGCTCTTAACCTCAAAAATGCAGAAATGAAAGAAAAACTAATAGCTATGACTAGTTATAATTGTGATATCAAATGCCAAATGTTATATAAAACAACATGCTCTAATAGCTAAAAGTACTTATACTAGATATTTAAGGACTGCCTACTTTTTCTGAACTCTTATTTTTTGTTTCATAACAAAGTTCAATCTCTGAGTAGGGAAGGCAATTGTTACATAATGGAAAATAAATTAAGTAAAAGATACCTATAAAACTTAAAAAAAAAAAAAAAAACTGTAAAGTAACCATTCTGCCTCTACCCTCAAGCAAAACAAAGATTTTAAATAGTAATAATCATCTATGTAACTTTTTTTTTTTTTACATTAGGCTATATTTGTAGCTTTTTAAAAAACAATAAATTACCAAAAGCCGAGTCTATGTATCTATATGTTATCCTAAGTAGTCAAAGGATGGCACTTTAATATTGTTTTGAGTATTTGTATCACAAAGCAAAAAACAAAATCTGATATACAATCTGTATAATAAATACCAAAGGACTATATCAGATTTTTTTCTTCCAAATGAATTTTGTTGCCCCAACTATTACTTAAAATAAGGCTAATACAGCAGCAACCTAGACTACAGATAATTCTAGATAACAATGGTCAAAATCAACTCTGGACAGAATTACAAAGAAAGTAAATTTAACCTCTTTTCTTCTTTCTCATAAAACCAAAATCCTGAAAACTATTCTTGTTCTCAACTGGTTTTTATCTAATTCTTGTCAAAATTCTGCCTTCTAACTAAACTGTTAGGTGATATTAGGATTGAGATGTGACTGTCTTTTAGGTTCCTAGTCTACTCCATTCTAAAAAAAATCAAGATTTGGGCAAGAATTCTTCTCCAGGATACCAAACTAATTTCCTGTGTTTTAGCTGCCTCACATAGCCAAATACTTTTGTCTATTTTCTAGAGAAACCAGAGAGTTCTGTTATAAAAACAAAAAATCAGTGTCTGCTATGCCTTCTGTACTCTTTTAATAGGTTACTTCTTTTTTGTTGTCGGTTTAGGTTTTTTGGTTTGTTTTTTCCAAGGCAATTGGGTTTAAGTGACTTGCCCAGAGTCATACAGCTAATAAGCATTAAGAGTCTGAGACCAGATTTGAACTTAGGTCCTCCTGATTTCAAGGCCAGTGCTCTATCCACTGTCCTAACTGCCTCTAGATATGCTCCTTCTTAAAGATTACTGACTTATTATTTGGTACAAAGATGTTTGTTAATCGTATTTTTTGTACAATACTGGTGATATTTTAGTCGCCATTATAGCTGACACATTTAACAATGCATGACATTTAGTAGGGGAAGGGATGTGAGGTCTTTGAACACTGGATCTAGTGTCCAAAGAACAACAGTCTGTCAAACTGTCAGACTCATAGGACATATTGAATCAGTGAGACTATCAATGACATCTACCTTTAATCTTGCTTCAATAATTTTAGTAAGTGTAAGGCAGTCTCCATGAAAACCACTGCATCCAATAACTGTTTTGTCTGTTCTGTAAAATACAAATTCAAAAATATTATTATTTGCACTGCAGGGAGGACAAAGGGAGGAAAGGAATGGGAAAGAAGGGAATTAGGGGGAGGGAGAAAGAAAAGATTTAGAAAAGGAAGAGAATGTATGAAAAGCAAAAAGCAGGCAAGGAGAGGTAGCCAGCATAGAAATGCTCATTTTAAAATATAAATATCTCCAGGAAGATTAAGGGCTCTCATTCATATCCTAGTACTGGTTAATCCGATTATTTTCTTCAATTCAAAAAACACTTATTAAGTTAGGAACTCTTAACAGACTATGGGGATGCAAGACCAAAAAAATAAAAATCTCCATCATCAAGGAACTTACATTCTACTGGGAGGAAAAAAAATACATAAAAATATGCAAATGATACAATACAATTAAATACAAATTAATTAAGGAATGAGTAACCAATGAGGAAATCAGTAAGAGTTGGCATTTGAAGTATTCCATGAAGGGAGCTATAGATTCCAAAATGCAGAATTTTAAAAAGAGAATATCCCAGACATGGGAAACAGCCTGTACCAATGCACAGAATGTTCTGTATGAAGAACATCAAGTAGACCAGCTGATTAAATCGCAGAATGCCTGAAGGAAGTAATATACAATTATCCTACAAGGATGGATTAGAACCAAATTATAAAGTACTTTAAATGGCAAAGAGGAGATTTGGTATACTATCCCAGAGGTAATGGGAAGTTGTTGGGTAATGACATGATGTTAGATTTGTACCTACTAAGATCTACTAATAGCTGGAGAAGTAATGGGAGTTTTTCTCTAATTCTAAATGAAAGGTAATTTAAGACAGGTGCTTTAAGGAAAAACATGGGTCAAAATAAAGTGCTAAATTGGGATCTAAGGTCAACATGAGAGAACTAGATGACTGGGAATGGAAGAGGACACCAAGAAGTAATAATGGTGTACAAAGAGGATGTGGGAAGGGTAGCAGATGCTAAAGAATTATTCTATCTCTTCTTATTCTACCTCTGTCTTCCTGCACTGAATGTTCCTTTCTTTAAGAACTAAAAATTCAAATTTATGCTAGTTTAGTAACATGAGTTAAATAGACTTCTATGCAGTAGTTTAGGAACCTAATCAAAATTTAAGTTTCTATGGGAAGATAAACTGCATCTACTTCATATATAAGTGGTTGGGAGAAAAGTATTTTATAAATTACATAAATGTGAGTAATTTTTATTAATAGAGTTTTAAAAAAGATTTTGGAATACACAAACTTAAAATCATCTCCATGTTATATAAATATATGCTATATTTCCCAAGAAATTTACTTACAGTTTATAACATTTGGGGCTATCCCGAGTATGAATTGAAAAACCTTCACTTAGTCGGGTGTCAGAGGCAACAATGGAAAAATCTTCTCCAGCAATTGCCAAAACAGTTCTAGAAAAAAAAAGAAAGAGAAGGTAAATCAGTTAGATTTCCAAAGCTTTGTCCTTTAGTCACTCTCTCCCTCTCTAGTCTTCAATTAGCTCTAGAAAGATAACTCCAAAAACTATGGGATTCTTTTAAGTCTCAGCCCAAATTGCCAACTCCTTCACATGAATACACTGACAGCATTTAGAATTAAAAAAAAAAAAATTTACTGCAGACTTAGGATATAGATAAATCTGCCTCTCCTTCAAAGACCACTATTTCTCAGTCTAGCCTTAAAATCTTGGAGTCATTTTTGTCAGTTTTCCTTCCATATTAGTGTATGCCAATTAGGAGATGATTGCAATGGTCCACATGTATGGTCCTATACCAGAAGAGTGATCAAGAGAAGAAGAAAGGAATGGCCAAATAAAAAGGAAGAAAAGGACTTCATGAATGTCTCCAGGTTGAAGAAGAATGAGACGAAAAGGGACAGGTAAGTTGAGGAAGAATTCTAAAGAAAAAATTAGTTTTAAATATGTTGACTTTGAAATGCTGAAGTGATACCAGGACAACCAAACGATGTCCAACAATCAATGGGAGATAAAAGACTATGTTTGAAAAAGAGATTAGGGCGGAAGATGTGGATTTGAAATTGTAAGGTACAAAACTGACTGTGTAAAGGTACTAAAAAGAAACCATGAAAGATGAGTTTTAAAAGGAAGAAGACAGATAAAACTGGAAAGATGGCAACTGAACTAGGAGCTTGTGAGATCAGGGAAAAATTCACGATGAATGATTTATAAAGGCAGAGAGATTTCTACTTGGAATTATGCATAGTTGAAAAAAAAATCATAATACTGGACCTAATCTGTGTAAACTTCAGGTGAAAGACTGATCAGTTTCCAAGATTCTTTTGCACAAGTGCCAATAAAAGCAAAATTTAAGGAGAAAATACACCAATGAAATATTTGGAAAATAATACATCCCTAGAAATAAAATTTATCTAAAAAAAACTTGATAGGCTATATCAAAAAAAAAAAAAAAAAAAAAAAAAAAAGCTACCAGTTGTCTATTGTCTTATTTATAACAAAAAAGACATACTTATAATGAATCACTTTAGTATATAAAAAGTTTGCAATATGTAAGCGTGGTTCAACTAGAGAATCTTGATCATAAATGTACATTTAAAACAAAAAGATCAAGAATTTAAAGAGAATTAATGGGAAAAAAAATGCAAACAAAGGTAGCCTACCTGTACCAGATCTAAAACTATATTGTAAAGCACCAGACCATCAAAACAGTTAAGTACTGGCTAAGAAATAGAGTAGAGGATCAGTAGAATAGATTAGATTCACAAAACACAATAGTCAATGGTGATAAAAATCTAGTGTCTGATAAACCCAAAGACAAAAGCTTCTGGGAAAAGACAAGAACTTCTGGGAAAACTGGAAAATAGGATGGCAGAAACTAGGCTTTGACTAACACCTAACACCCTATACCAGGGGTCCTCAAACTACAGCCCACAGGCCAGATGCGGCAGCTGAGGAGATTTATCCCCCTCACCCAGGGCTATGAAGTTTCTTTATTTAAGGGACAACAAAACAAAGTTTTCATTTTTACTATAGTCCTGCCCTCCAACAGTCTGAGGGACAGTGAACTGGCCCTATTTTAAAAGTTTGAGGACCCCTGCCCAAGATAAAATTGAAATGGGCTTATGATTTAGACATAAAGGGTGATACTATAAGGAGATTGGGAGAAGGTTATAGTCTACCTCTCAGATCTGTGGAGAATGAAGGGATTTATGGCCAAAGAAGAACTATAGAATATTATGAAATGCAAAATGCATAATTTTGATATTAAATTAAAAAGCTTTTGTATAAACAAAACCAATGCAGCCAAGATTAGAAGGGAAGCAGAAAACTGGGGGGAAATTTTTTACATCCAAGGTTTCTGATAAAGGCCTCATTTCTAAAATATGTAAAGAATTGACTTGAATTTATAAGAATACAAGCCATTCACCAATTGATAAATATCAAATTTTCAGACGAGGAAATTAAAATCATTTCTAGTCATATAAAAAAGGCTCTAAATCAATACTGATTTGAGAAATGAAAATTAAGACAACTCTGAGGTACTACTATACTTCTCAGACTGGCTAAAATGACCAGAAAAAATAATAATAAATGTTGGAGAGGATGTGGGAAAACTGGGATACTAATACATTGTTGGTGGAGTTGTGAAGTGATCCCAACCATTCTGGAGAAAAATTTGAAATTATGCCCAAAGGCATATCAAACTGTAAATACTCACTGATCCTGCAGTGCCCCCACTGGGTCTGTATCCCAAAAAAGTCACACACAAAAAGAAAAAGCACCCACATATGCAGAAATGTTTGTAGTAGCAAGAAACTAGAAACTGAGTAGACGTCCATCAGTTGAAGAATGGCTGAATAAGTTATTGTATGTGAATGTAACAGAATATTATTGTTCTATAAGAAATAATCATCAGGATGATTTCAGAAAGGCCTGGAGAGACATTGTGCACAGAAACAAGATTATGTGATGGACATAACTTTTTTTCAACAATGAGGTGATTCAGGACAATTTCAACAGACTTGTGATGGAGAGAGTGATGTGCATCAAAAAGAGGACTGTGGAGATTGAATGTGGATTACAACAGTATTTTCACCTTTTTTGCTGTTTGCTTGCTTTTTTTCACTTTTTGATCTGATTTTTCTTGTGCAGCATGATAAATATGGAAATACATATAAAAGAATTACACATGTTTAAAATATATTGAATTACTTGCTATCTAGGGAAAGGGAAGGTAGGGGGAAAAAAATTGGAACACAAGGTTTTGCCAAGGTGAATGCTGAAAACTATCTTTGCATATATTTTGAAAGTAAAAAGCTATTTAAAAAAATAAATTATAGTATATAAATTTAATGGAATATTATTGTTCTATGTGAAGCAATCAGCAATGGAATTTAGTGCAATATATGATCCAACAAACACAAAACCCTTTCAAGGAGTCTGCCAGCTCAAAACTACTTTCTTTAGTTGAAGATGCTTTCATTTCTAATACAGTATATATCGTGTGTGTGTGTGTGTGTGTGTGTGTGTGAAACATATCTCCCACAACATAAATAAAAGCTAAGGAGAAGGAAGAGAGAAAAGGTGTTAATTTTCCACAATTAAGAACATAAAGGAGTTCTGAAACTACTAAGTTTGAGAACTGTCAGCTTACTGCACACAGTGTGTAAGACTTAAAATCTCAAAGACATTGAGTTCAAATTTCACTTAAGACACTTATTAGCTCAGCCTTAGTTTCTGCATCTGTAAAATGAGAAGGTTGAAAAGATTGAACTAGATAGCATCTAACATCCTTTCTAACTCGATACCTATAATCCTATGACTCTTTTATATTCCATTTCAAATATACAATTATTCATAATTAAGTCTATGTAGTCAGCTTTTACTGGATTCTACTGTATCATGTTGGTACCAAAAAACTGTAGTTATACAAAGGATAATAAATAAACAAGAGAATAAATAAGAGAAAAACTTTACAACATTTTCAAAATCACAATGACCTAATTACACTTATTTTTTCTGATGGAAAAAAATATTTATCTGATGGCATACAAAATGGGAAAAAAAAAAAAGCAAACACAAAAACTTGTTTGGATGGAAAATCTTAGCCACCACTTTGATTTATGTCATATGTACATGTCCTAAATATAACATTAGAGTTATAATGGCAATAGGACTGAACTTGAGTCAGAGAACCTTCCTAGATATTTGAGTTTCCCTTCTTATTAGATATGTGGTCATGGTAGTTTCTTAGCCTTTCTGCATCTGTAACATGGGAATAGATACTTGTAAGACTTCACAGTAATGTTGTGAATAAAGATTATACAAACTTATGTTAACCAAATATAAATTATAAATATACTTGTGTATATATAGACATAAATCATTTATTTATGAGACTTCAAATATGATTTACAAAATTGTATGTAAAGGTAATAGTAGTAACTTTAAAGAAAAACTGACTATGAGCTTGTATTGGTATAGTTCAAAGATGAAGAAATTCCCTCTAACAACGAAAACTTACGGTCTTAAAATTTTCCTAGATCACTGGCTAACGAACTAGCCCAGTGCTACACTGCTATTTGTCAGTTAAGTCTTTCTGGCTTGAAGACTGTCTCTTTGCAACACATCAGGACTCCTTTCCTTTAAAGTCATCTGTCAACCTAATGTATTCTGCAATACAATACTTAAGACTTTCTCTTCAATTCTGAAATTCTATTTTAAATTATTTTAAAAGTACTGACACCAAACCTGCAATACAATTTAACTACATTCTTTTCCTGTTAAAAAGGCATGTATAAAATATTCTTTAAAACAAGCTAACTTGTGAAACCAAACTCGACCAATCATATATATTTTTGCTGAGGATCCAAGACCGCACGCATCGGTGCGGGGAAACTCCCACCAATGCATTTGCAGAGACTGGGAATGGAGGGGGGCTTGAATCTAGGTCTCTCTGCTTCCAGTCACTGTACCGTACTACCAGTCACAAGCCACGGCAAAGTACAACTGGACAGTTTAGAGAGGGCAGAGACAAAAGGCGCAAAGGATTTTTTTTTCGAACAAAACTCGGCACGACCTTCTCCATACAAATTTTAGAATTTGAAAGACACAGATAAAAGTTTAAGGCTGGCCTGAAGTCCCCGGGGAAGGGCCGGAGACAGGAGTCTCGGAATCCGGGCTCCGGGAGCTAAACGAAAGTGGAAACGATGCCCGGTCCCCCGCCCGGCCTCCCCAGAAAAATGAGGCGGCATCTGAGGGCCCAGCGAGCCTTTACCCTCCGTTGAAGACGTATGGTGAGAAGCGGCGCTGCACGGGGCCCACGCTGCTGTGAGGCTCCAGCTCCCGCTCCGTCCCGGGCCCCGGGTACATAGCGGTGAAAGGGGAAGCGGACAACATCGCGAGGTAGCGGCAGCAAGAACAGTTCCTGCAGTTGCTGTCTCACGGAGAGATGGCTGCTCTGACGGAAGTTAAGTCACTTCCGGATCCCGCCCCGCCCAGCTCCACTTTCAGCAGAGCCGCTCTATCTGAACTACACTCTATCGTCTGCTCCTATGGGCAGGGCGCCCCCTGTCCTTCAGAGGCTCTCTGAGTCTCCTTCCTCAGGCGGAGTATAGCCCCTAGGGAGCGAGAAGGGAGGAAGCAGTGGAGGGAGGCTCTTCTTCCTTCTGAGGCTAAAAAGACGTGTGGCTGCTATTGCCCTGGACTCAACAAATAACAAAAACAAAGGTGGTCCTAAGGTTTTGGGGGTTCCATGTGCTGTGAAACTTATTTAAGAATCATTGATTAACCTAGATCAGATTGTTTGCTATCTTGGTGGGCAGGGGGGAGGTAAGGAACACAAAGAAAAATCTGAAACAAAATCTTAGAAAAATGAATGTTGAAAAATATCTTTACATGTATTTGGGGGAAAAAATGCTATTTTTAAAAAAAAGTCATTAATAGATTAAGCATCTACTAAACTCAACTGATCTCCAAGTCGTTCAAGTCCCACCCTTAACAAGTACTAGCCTTGAAGCCTAAGCTGAAGAACTGATCTTGGAAAAAGGGAGCTCAGGATTCAGATTCCATCTCTGTTCCCTACTAACTTCTCTTAAAATTTGCTGGTGAAATCCTTTGACCCTTCGATCTGGTGAGTTTACTGGCAGGGGCAACTTCCCCATGGAGAAGCTCGCTCTACTAATGCAGATCGCACCTTCTTGGCAACTTCCAGTTGTGGAAAGCTGTCTAAGGAACTGAGAGGTTCCCTCCTACCCCTCATCTTTTGGATGAAGATGTGAGGTCCAGAGTGGCTTGCTCAGGGTCTCCCAGGTAAGGAGAGCAGAATTTAAACCCAGGCCCTCCGATTCCAGATCTATCTAGGATTTCCAGCTTTCATCAGGACAGGATTGTGGTGTTCTCTTCTTTTTTAAGAAGATCATTCTCTCTGGGAGCAGGTTTCTTGGGGAGGTTTCCTTAATTTCAGTTCAGAGTAATAATCACTCTAAACGCAGCCAGGAGTTAAAATCCAGTCCTTTATTGTGTCTTTCAAAGTCTTGAGCTTCAGAAGCCCCTAGCTCCCTCCGAATGTCTCCAGCCAGCACAAAGGTGGAATGTGGAATGAATCTGTCTCTGCCTCCCAGAGTGCTCTCTGTCCCGGCCCCTGAGAGCTTCTTGCTTATTTGCTATGCGTTGAGTACACACCAATCATTATATCACTGGGAAACCATTATTTGTTGTAGGATTAAATCAATTCTAAACTAGATTAAAACATTGTCTCCTCAGTTCCACTTAGTACCTTGTTTCAAGTTCTGGCCCATAACATCTCCTTGTAGGATCAGATCAATCATACTGAACCATGCTAAATTACATAGTTATTGTCTCTATCAATTCTAATGACTTAACACTTTGTAAGGATTCCAACACAGGATTACATAGCAATGGACTAACCTGGCAGCCAAGACATTGTGTTCTGCAAGTAATAGGGTGGCTATGCTGCATCCAGAAGCGAACTGGGTGACAAAAATGTTAACTTTCTTCAGGCCCAGAAATGGTGGGAGATTGTGTACTTTTGGCTTTGTGGGGGGAGGGCTTTTGTTTTTCCTGTATCTTTTTAGTAAAAAAATATCCTTTTGTAAAAGCTTAAAAAAATACACAGTGTCATATTTTCCCTTGGGTGGTTTGGTTAATTCTTCTGAACCTCAATTTTCACTTCTATAAAACTAGGGGAAAGTGGGAAGAGACGATCTCTGGGTTCCCTTCCAGTTCTAAAAAGTTTTTGATAATTACTCCATTGGTGCAAAATCATAAGGACCAAACTTGACTTCATAGAGAAGATAGGAGAAGGTATCTCCTCCCTGCCCCCTCTGTATTAGGAGTAATTGATGAGTAAAGAAGATCACATACAAAATCTGATTTTTTTTGTCAATCATTTTTGCTGGTATTTTTTTTTCATCCTCCATTTAAAAAATGGCTATAAGAGAGAATTCTATGGGGAGGGCAAGAAACTGGGCCTATGTACAGAGTAATGAGAAACAAACAGTAGCAATATGTCTCAGATCCCACGAACAGAAAAGGGTCTCATACAGCTTCTAGCCGGCTTTGAAACCTGCAGAAGAATAACCAGGACTGGAATCTCAGATCTAAGCCTAATCTACTATTCTGTTACTCTGAACAACAGAATTTCAGATGGCTGATAATACTGAGTCCAGAAATAGCTTACTATTGACCAGGAATTTGCAGGAACAGGCAGCAATCAGGCTTTGTACTGAATCAGACAATTTTAAGAGTATTGGAAACTTGCATTTCCAAGCCTGAGCAGTCCCTGAGATGCTGGAGAAATGCAATATTCAATACGTCAAGAAAGTAGGGATAGAACCAGCCCAGACAATCCCTCCAGAAGCATACAGATGCTAGCCCTAAGTGTGAAGTCAGAAAGTAGATTTGAAAAATGAAGAGACTAATGAAGAATCCCTTCATAAAGAGCTTTTATGGTGATAGGGATACTGAAGACAAATTCAGAAGACAATGACTTCAAAAAAAACTACAAGAAAAATTTCAAAGAAAAACACAAAAAAAAAACTTTTTTGACAAAAAAATTCAATCAGAATAGATGGGTTTTTTTTTTAAGTTAAAAATGTTTTTTAATAAGTAAAATGTATTTATGCAAAAATGTAGCAGCTCTATTTTTGGAGGCAAACAATTAGAAAATGAGTTGATACTCATCAATTGGGAAACAGCTAAATAAGTTATGATATATTAAAGTAATATAATATCATTGTTTGATAAAAAAGATGAACATAATCAGGAAAGAACATTGTACAAAGCAAAACTATTCTGAATATCCACAGGGAAGTTTGTTCAAGATAATTAAGGATGGAGGATTGAATAAAGCATGTCAAAGATTCATTGAAAAAAAATAAGTAAAATGTATGCTGGTGGGAAGGGAATTGGAAAAGAAATGAGTGCTATGAAACAAAGAATTAGAAAGGAATTAATAGCTTAGCACAAGTGCAAAACCCCACCGAAACAACAAACTTCCAGAAAATTACAGATTAAATGAAAGGTAATGATTTCCAGAAGACATTAAGTCAAAGGACTGAAAATACAGAATAAAATGGAAGATATCTCAGAGCAAAAATTGATCTAGAAAACAAATGAAAGAAAAAAATTAAGAATGAGTGAATGCCATAAACAAAAAAAGAAGACTCTAGACATCCAATTTTAATTCTTTATCTTGTTTTTGAAGGCAGTCAGGATTAAGTCACTTGATCAGAGTCACATAACTAGTAAGTTTCTGAAATCAGATTTGAATTCAGGTCTTCCTGACTTCAGGGCAGTGTTCTATCTACTAGCACCCTCTTGTTGCCTCAGTTTCAAGATTTCTTAAAAGATAACTGCCTAGGGCAGGATCCCTAACTGCCTATTGAGGATCTCTCCAAAGAGTTTTTGTTTTTCTGGATTATATTTATAGACATTTACCATATTGGAAATAAAAACTATTTTTGAATTTGTAGACCCTCTAAAAGGGTTTCAGAGATCCCCAGGATTCTCTAGACCATACTTTGAGAACCACTGGCCTAGAGCTCCTAGAATTAGAGGGTAAAGTAGACATTTAAAGAATCTGCCAGTCACCTTTTGAAAGAAACCCCAAAATGAAAACTCCCATGAACAACAAAGTGAAAATCCAGCTTTCAAATCAAAGAAACAATACTATAAAGCAAAAAGAAAAAAAAAAAAAAAAAGAATCCAAGTACCATTATTATAGTCGGGATCACACACAATTTAGCATCAACCACTTTAAAAGGACAACTTGGAATATAATTTTCCAGAAAATAAAAGTTATGGGAATAACTTGTCTAGCAAAACTGAGTATAATACTGGGGTAAGGTGGGGGGTGAGGGAATGAACTTAAAAAAAAAAAAAAAGTACTCCTAATGAAAAGACCAAAGCTGTGATGAAACTTTGAAGTTCAAATACAAGAATTAAGAAAAACCATAGAAAAGTAAAAGCAAATGAACAATGAAAAGAATCAAACAAGGATAAATGCTTGCTTTTAAATATGGGGAGACAATACGTTGTCTTCCCTGAACCCTACCATAGGCAGGAGTCATAAAAGGAGCCTATTGAATTAGGGTGTGAGTGATTCTGTTATGAGAAAAATGGAAAGAGGGGAAAGAAAGGAAAATTAGAAAATTATCAACCTAATCAGGGTATAAAACTAGATATCAACACAAACAAACAAACAAAAGCGAAGCAGAGAGCACCAGCCCTGTAGTCAGGAGGCTCTGAGTTCAAATTTAATCTCAGACACTTAACACTTCCTAGCTGTCTGACCCTAGGCAAGTCACTTAACCCCAATTGCCTCAGCCAAAAAAAAAAAAAAAAAAAAAAAAAAAGGAGTGAAGCAAGAACAACTGATACTTGAACCTCTCATCTAAACTGGCCAAAAAGAGGGAATATACAGAGAGAGAGAGAGAGAGAGAGAGAGACATGAAGTTAGGTATAGAAAGAATTTCACTCAATTGGAAATGGGAAAGGGAAGATGAAAATGGAAGTAAATTAAGGAAGAGATTAGTCCTAAGACAAAAAAACAAACAAGCAAACCTCTAAGTAACAAAAATTTTAACTGTTTTTGAGTGGCAAAGAATGAAAATCTGAATTCTCATAAATTGAGGAATGGCTGAAGAAATTATGGTATATAAATGTGAAAAAATACTATTGGGCTATAACACCTCAGAAAAGTCATTTGTATTGATGCAGAATGAAGTGAATATTATTAGAACAATTTATACATCCCAACAATATGGTAAAGACACAACTTTGAAATAATTAGGAACTCTGATTGATTTGGTAGAAACTCCAATAGTAGGAGAGACCCCAATACTTTTCCAGGCTTCAGACTGTCTTGCCTTAGGAATGTAGCTATTGGCAATGATGTCGCACAACTTTGGAGAATGTGTGTAAAAGAAAGGGAGTTGGGCCTGATAGCTTTATTCCATTAAGCAATCCTTCAAGGATGTCTGGTTTGGCATCCAAAAGTCTGGACTGCTATCTCGCACCTGGACTCAAACAATGAGCACTTCTTAGTTTCATGAAAGAAAAAAGGCCTATGTGGAAATTTATTTTGCTTGATTTTATATGTTTGTAATAGTTTTTTTTTTTTTTTCATTCTCAACTTTCGGAAGAAAGGGAGAAAAAATGGAGTTTTACTTACTGAAAAAATGAAGTAAGTATTTTTCTAAAAAGAAATGATCAATAGGCAATTAGTGGTAATGCAAGACTGAAATCAAGACAATGATATATAGGGACTAGATACTATAGGTCCGCAAGTTGTCTGCATAGAAATTTGGTAATCTTACTATTTCCCAAGGGTTTAAATGTCTTCAGTTTTCCTGGAATATTTAACTATTTTATATATTTAGATATAGTTCTGAGTTCTTTGTGTATATTCAGTTTGTATTAAGGACCACACCTGATAAACATATTTTCAGAGAACTCTTAATATGACCCAATTCTTAGCTTTCTTAGAGATTTCTGAGTATGAGCAGACCAATAGAGAATCCTGACTTGATCTGGGATAAACCGTCCTACCTTGATAACTCAAGTCAATTTAAGCCCAGACTTCCTTATTGGGGGGGGAGGGAGAGGGGGGGGGAGGGAGGAGAGGCTCTCTGAGCTAAAGGACATAAAATATAAAAGAGTTTATCAATCAAGAAATACCGGCATGCAATGGAATTTGAATTAGAAATATCCCATGAACGATGCCTGAGCATTTGCCCTTTTTTCTGATGGATTCTGATGGATTGTTGTTGTTCACTGGTTTCAATTGTGCCTAACTATGATTTGGATTTTTTTGGTAAAGATACTCCAGATGAGGAAACTGAGACAAACTAGGATTAAGTGACTTTCCCAGGATTATATAGGTATAATCCAAAACTGGATTTAAAATCACATTTTCGTGACTTCAGGACCATCATTCTATCCACTGGACAATCCAGCTGCCCTCTGACAATAATGAGGAGCTTTTAGGTCTAGTTTGAACTTGACATTCTGGTAACTCTTGGGATGGTTTCTTTGTTTTCTCTAGCAACCATGACAGAAGTAGGGGATGAAGTGTTATATTAGTTAAAAGAAGAAATAGCTTCAGGCTATCTCTTTGCTTTAGAGCTTCTTTTTGAGAGATGGTAAGTGTCCAAATTTTTCATGAAGATGATGGAAGAATAAGTTTTGATCTTCCTGACTACTCCATCAACACTGCCATGTAGAATACAGATAAGCAAATGAGCTTTTGACTGGAACCTAACAGCCTTTTTAAAAGGCGATCAGGCATCAATCTTGAGGCAAATGTGTCCAAGCTTGGCTACACTGAGGTGAGTTTAGGAAGTCTTGAGCGTTTTTTGGTCCATAGAATTAACACTGACTGGTGGGTTAGGGCTCTAGAATAAGTTAACCACCAAGAGCACTGGGTCAAGCCTATCTGTTTTACCCACAGATAACAATAGTGAATTGTTTGGATGGTGCAAAAACAAAGTAAAATATAAAATGCCTAATCAGCAATCTCACAAACTTTTTGATGAGGTTTAAGTTTTAATCCCGAAATAAATTGTAATGGTAGTTACATCAAAAATTTGAATCCTATTTTAAGTGTTTGGTTTTTTTTAATAGGAAAACCTTTTGTGTAGAAATGATGTATTTGTCCTATATTAGACTCATGAGGAAGTTAGGTGTGGTAGTAGACAGACTGCTGAATCTGGAATTAAGAAGATAGACCTGAATTCATATATGACCTAAGATACTTAGTAGCTATGTAACTCTAGCTTGTTGTTAGGATAAAATAAGAAGATAATTGTAAAGTGCTCAGCACAGTGTCTGACACACTATTATATAAATATTCACTACTGTTAGCTACTATTATTTTGTGATAATAAAATTAGATTTTTTTTCTTTTTGATCTGATTTTTCTTGTGAAGCAAGATTATTGTATAAATATGTACACATATATTGGATTTAACATATTGTTTAACATGTTCAACATATTTTGGATTACTTGCCATCTAAAGGAGAAGGAGGGGAAAATTTGGAACACAAGGTTTTGTAAGGGTCAATGTGGAAAATTTATCCATGCATGTGTTTTGAAAATAAAAGGCTTTAATTTAAAAAATAAAAGATAATAAAATGAGATCTTTGTAAATTACTTTGAAACCTTCAGGTGCTATATAAATGCAAGTCATTATTAATTAGCCTTTTAATTCCATAAAATAGGGGAAACCATAGATATATTTGTTGGAGGAGGGGGTAATTAGTTAAAGAGGGCAGGAAAAGGAAGAGTCTCATTAAAAGCTAGGCTCCTACAGGGACTGAACCCTTCTGAAACAATACAGTTGGGTCCAAATCAGAGAAGGCCTCTTATTGGAGAAGGGAATGATACAGTAGCACAGCTTTCGTGGGCCTGTTGGGGTTGAAAGTTAGATGTTAAAGATTCTATACGATTAATATTAGAGTTGTTATAAAAATTGTAATAGTGTAATAATTTCTTAATTTGATTAGTATAAAATCTCATCTAAGGCCCTTTGCTTATTTTATGAAAAGAGGAGGTACAGCAGTAATTTATTTAATTTTATTTGTACAAAACCTGAATTGAAGCAATTTTGTGCTTGATTAATTTTTTGAAAAAGGGGTGTAGCAATTTTCATTGCTTTATAAAGGCAATTGTTTGCTTGATTATTTTATGAAAAAAAGAGGTGGAGTGGTGATTTAATAAATTTTAGGAGGGGCGCGGCTAACAAAAAGTTTGAAAACCACTATTCCGGGAAAGATGTAAGTTCTACCCAGAATAGGAAGGATACAGCTCAACTGATGGGTTTGGTTGTCGTGAACACGTGCCTCTCTAGAAAAAGCCGGGTGAGAAAAGTGGTGATTATGCCAGCAGCGTTCCGGATACTTAAAGGAGAAAAAAACCACCAAAGGTCAACACTAGAATAGTGAACTTATCCATCAATTCTGCCCTTACAAGTCCTAGCACCGCCCACTACCAGTCACGAGTAAGAATTTCCGGAAGTTATATTACTGCCCACACTAAACATGGCTTTACAAATTAATGGCTACAGACGAGAGTGAGGCTAAATAAAAAGATGGCGGAAGTGACGTAATTCGGCGCGCCGAGAGGTCAGGAGGGCCGGGTAGGTTCGGGTCGCCGTGGCGGGCGCAAAGACTGTCTCTGGCCGACCTCCGGTTCCACCGGCCGCGACGGTGGCCACAGCGACTCAAGGTATTCTTCCTTTTGATTTTTCCCTTCCCTGGAGAGTCAAGAGTTGGGAAAAAGCTAGTAGATTGGCATCAGTGGGGGCGGCCGAGGCGACGGCCGCCGTGTAGCGCGCTGACTGCTTTTAGGGAAGGGGGGGATGGGAGGAGGGTTGGCGGGCGCGCGGGAGGCGGCTGGGGGCGCGGGCTGGGGGGTGGGGGAATACGCTGCTGGAACGACCGGCGTGGGGCGCGAGGTACTCGGCAAGGCTCGCGACCGCGGCGCACCAGGCCCTGGATGCGGCGGCCGCTAGCGGTTCGATCCACTCCCCGCCGGCTCTTTCCCGGTTCCCCGGCCCAGTGCTTTGTTGGGGTTTGTGCTGTTTCCCGGTAATTCTCTCCAAAGCTGGAGGAAAGTGCCGAGGAAAGATTGCACACGTGCAGGTGACGGGTGGAAGAGGCATCCCTACCGCTGCTGTTGGTTTACTTGGGTGGTAATCTTGATAAGATGCGAATCTTAACTTGGATTCCAGTGCTGCCTCTGACTATTGGCGACTTTGTAACCTTGGATCAGTCTTAGTAACCCCAGGCAGCTCTCCTACACTTTCTGGTTATCTGGAGGTGATTGTTTTGAATTGATGGAGTTTTCTTTTGATGGAGTTTTCTAAACCTGAGCGAGTGTTTTTCTTATATTAATGAAATCACTGGATCAATCCACAAAGCACTTAAGTGACTTCCTTGATGTTTGGAACTGTGATAAACTTGGGGATGAGAAAGAAAGATGGAAAAGAGCCCCGCCTTCAAAAAAACTTACAATCCAGTGGGGAAGACCACATAGTAAAGAGAGAAAGTAGGTTCAAGATAACTTAGTAGCAGCTGGGAAGATTGAGAAAGGCATCATGTAAAAGGTGGTACTTGAGCTGACTGTTGATCCCCCCCGGAGGTGAGAAGGAAGAGTATTTCAATTATAGGGGATTGCTAGTGCAATTGCACTGAAGGAGATAGAGCCTCCTGTATGAGGAACAGCAAGGAGGCTTTTGTAGCTGGACCTTAGAGTCTATGCAGGAGCAAAATGTTTAGCCAGACTGGAAAGATAATTGGGGGATAGGTTGTGAAGAGTTTTTAAGAAACAGAATTCATTTCATCCTAGTGGTAATAGTCACTGGAATTTATTGATTTGGAAACTGACATGATTCCTATGGCTCATTGGTTATAGGAGTGAACCTGGAATCTGGAAGACCTAAATTCAAATATGGCCTGAGGACACTAGCTCTTTGATACTGGGCTAGTCAGTTAACCTCTGAAATAACATCACTTCAGTATCTTTACCCAAGAAAACCCCATGGAAAGTATTGGTGTATTATGGTCCATGGGATCTTGGCAGACATGATTTAACAACATGGTGACACCTGTGCTTTTAGGATGATCACTTTGGCAGTTGTGTGGAGAATGGGGAGATAATTGAGACATTCCAATTAGAAGCCTAGTGTAATCCATCCAAGAGGGTGGTGACTCTGTTAGTTGAGAGAAGAGGACATGTAGAAGAGATAATATGAAGATAAAAAAGACAAGATTTGGGAGGTAATTACATATGTGGGGTTGAGTGACTAAAAACTGAATGAGGTTGGAGTGACTGGTGTCCTTCATAGTAACAGGAAAGCTCAGAAGAGAGATTGGTTAGTGGGGGTAAAGAAAAGTTCCATTTTGGACCTTTTGAGTTTGAGATGCTTGTGAGACAGCCAATTTGAAATGTCCAGTAAATATTTCTTGAAACTAGAGGAGCCAAGACAAAGACTAGGATTGAGCATATTTAGATCTGAGAATCTTCTACAATAGAGATAATTGTAGAAATTGATAAGATTAGCAAGTGATTGAACAAAGTAAATGGTGTTCCTCTAGCCTTTCTTTTTCTTCCTTCCCTCTAAAAAAAATGGGCTATCTCAGAGGAGCTTGGGATTATCCTAAATCCTATCCAACTTTTTCTACTTGTCCAAACCAACTCTCACTAGAATGCCAAAGTGTACATATATCAACATTGATTTTCAGACTGGAGCAGAAATCTGAGATTCCCTGTTGTGAAAAATCTCAACATTAACATCCTGCTGGAGAGATTTCTTTGAAATTATGTAAAATTTAGGAAATAATTGCCTCTTCCAAAACCCCATAATCTATGGGGCTTGAATCTCTATGCCACTGTGATAGCCCAAGTTGAAACACTACTTAAATTTCTCTGTGGTTGAGCAATTGTTTCTTTAGCACATGTTAAGTACTTAATTAATATTGACTGGTAGACTAAGCTTGCTTGAGTTGAATCATTCTCACTTCCTAGAAGAGTATAAAGCCCATGCTAAATGTTAACTACTTCTTAAATTGAGTTTTCCCATTAAGAAATCTTTGGTCATCAAGAACTGCTAATAAGTAAAATTAATTCAAAATGTTTATGTATTTTTCACATATTCAATTCATATTATATTAAGTATCTACTATATAAAAAATACTATGCCAGGGATACAATAGGCAGCTAGGTGACTCAGAAGATAAGAGAACTGGGGCTGGAATCAGAAATTAGTTGTTCTTGTTCAGTCATTTAGTCATGTCCAACACTTCATTAACCCCATGGCCCTACATGACATTACAAGCCCTCCTGTCCTCCACTATCGAAGTCTGTTCAAGTTTGTGTTCGTTGTTTCCTTCTGTTGTTCCCATTTCCTTTTCCATCCAATAAGTCCCATCTTCTCATATGACCAAAGTACTTAAGCTTTAACTTCAATATTTGACATTCCAATAAATAGTATGAATAAATTTCTTTAAGTATTGACTAATTTTATCTCTTTGCTGTCCAAGGATACTCTCAAAAGTCTTCTCCAGCATCACAGTGGAAAGCATCGATTTTGTGTTACTCAGCTTTCCTTCTAATCCAATATTGTAATTATACATTGCTACTGGTAAAACTATACAGACCTTTGTTGGCAAGGTGATAGCTTTGCTTTTTAAATATGCTATCCAGATATGGTGTAGCCTTCCTACTAAGGCATTTCATGGCCTTGACAGTGATCATTAAGCTCAAGCATATAAAATCTGATACTGCCTCCATTTCTTCTCCCTCTCTTTGCCTGGAAATGATAGAAACACTTGCCAAGGTCTTAAGGGTTTGCTTTTTTTTTTTTTTTTAATTTAAGCTTAAAACTAGTGTTAATACTCTGTTCTCTCATCTTCATCAAGATTTCTTAATTCCTCTTCACTTTCTACAATCAAAGTAGTATCATCTTGCATATTTTCCCAGCACCCTTAATTGCAGCTTTTGATTCATTCAGACTGGCATTTTGTATGATCTACTTTGCATGTAAGTTAAATAAAGTGACACTATACAGCCCTGACATTGTCGTTTTCCAGTCTTAAATCAATCTGTTGTTTTATATTCAGTTCTAACCATTGCTTCTTGGTCCACATACAGGTCCTCAGGAGACAAGTAAGATGATCTGATATGCCCATCTTTTTGAGGACTTGCAACATTTTGTTGTGATCCACACAGTCAAAGGTTTAATATAATAAGTGAAGGAGAAGTAGATGTTTTTCTGGAACTCACTTGCTTTTTCTCCATAATCCAGCAAATGTTGGCAGTTTGATCGCCTTTTCTTCTTCCTCTTCTAAAGCCAGACTGCTTGCTCTTCGGTTAATTCTCAGCTCACATATTGCTGCTGTCTAAGACGCTTGCAGACTCTTAAGCATTACTTCACTGGCATGTGAAATGAGTGCAGTTGCTGAGTAATTTGTATATTCATTGGAATTTTCCTTCTTTAGAATTGAAACATGAACTGTTTTTTTTTTTTTTTTCCCAATATAGTGGCCACTGTTGAGCTTTCCAAATTTTCTTGCCTATTAAGTTAGCTTAACAGCATTATTTTTTTAGTATTCTAAGTAGCTCAACTGTAATCCATCACTCCACTAGCCTTATTGTTAGGAATGCTTCTTAAGGCCCATTTGACTTCATACTTTTGGATGTGACTCTAAAGATACTAAGATCTTTCTTATATAGTTATTTGGATGTATTTATGTATCCTTAACACTTCTTGTTTTAAGACTGTTTGTTCTTAAACAAACTTAAACAAACTTTTTTCTGTTTGTTAAGTCCCTACCATTTTTGTTTTTTATCATGGTTTTTTTTGTTTGTTTGTTTGTTTGTTTGTTTTTTTTTTTTTTGCATGTAACAGATGCTAGCTTTGTGATTGTGGACAAGTCACTTAACATCTGTTTCCCTTTATCTACTGGAGAAGGAAATGGGCAAATCACTCCAGTATCTTTGTCAAGAAAACCCCATGAACATTTTGGTCCATGAGATCACAGAGTCAAACAGGATTGAACAACAAAAAGGGATACAACCATGGTCTCCAGAATCTTTTGATTGAAGACCATATCCAACCCCAAATAGCTCTCTTGGGTTCAAGTTCTGCATCCTAAAGTGACTCTTAAACATCAGACATTGTATACCAGGATGTCCTCACAACACCTAAAGTTTGATCTGCCTGAAAACTAAACTAATCTGTCTTCTCTTCCCCTAACCTTACCAGGCCTCCCAATTTTCTTATTTTGATGGGTAATATCATATTCTTAAACCTCGGCATGGAACCTCACTGAACCTAGCAGCTAAACTATTTCTCATCCCACGAATTAAGTAAGTTACCAAGTCCTGTCAAGTTTTTACCATTCTAATATCCCTTCCTTCCTCATCAGTCATACTGCTAACATTATTAATAGTTATTAACTATCCAGTGTAATTATTAACTATCCAGTGTTATAGTATAAACTTAAAGTTGGGATAGTACTATACCAAGAAGTGACAATATCAGCCTGTGTGCAGTATTAAGCAAAATAAGTTGAAGCACTAATGAAAGCGGTTTTTTTTTTTTTTAATTTTTAAATTGTTCCAAAGGTTTTATAAATAGCATAAAGTAATATTTTAAAAATCTTGATAGGTTGCTCATTTTTGGAAACTTGAAAAAGTGTAAATGTTCAGATTATAATAGGTTAAGTTTTAGAGAGAGGGAGTCACCTATATTTTTCAGATGAAAACACTGATTCCCAGAAAGTGTCAGTAACTTGGTGTCAGGCGCAAAGCTGGGATCCAAGAACAGTCCTTGCTACAATAAATTGATGTCTTATTCTGTGATACTAGGAACTTAGAAATAATTCCTGATATTCTTGGAAAAGGAGTGCAAATTTTTGTTTTTCTTCCCGGGTTATTTTTACCTTCTGAATCCAATTCTCCCTGTGCAACAAGAGAACTGTTCGGTTCTGCAAACATATATTGTATCTAGGATATACTGCAACATATCTAACATATATAGGACTGCTTGCCATCTAGGGGAGAGGGTGGAAGGAGGGAGAGGAAAAATCGGAACAGAAGCGAGTGCAAGGGATAATGTTGTAAAAAAAATTTACCCTGGGATGGATTCTGTCAATATAAAGTTATTATAAAATAAAATAAAATATATAATTAAAAAAAAAGAAAAAGGAGTGCATTTTTTTTCAGGTAATTGGGATTAAGTGACTTGTCCAGAGTCACACAGCTAGGAAGTATTAAATGTCTGTGGTCAGATTTATTTGAACTTCTACTGAGCCATCTAGTTGCCTCTGGAGTGCTTTCTTTTAATTGAAGGGACTTCCAGTTGGTCCAGGGGCTGCCTGGATGTTTTTTTCCCTCTTTCAAGCAGGAGATATTTAGGGACCTAAAGAGTTCCATGGTAACAAATTTAGCAAATCTTTCACCATGCTAAGGACACAAATTGAAGAGTTTATGGGCCATTATGAAAGCAAAAAGATCTTGGCACCCTTCTTAGAATCTTTTCTTTCTAAGCCCATCCCCATCTCTAGGCTAGAAATGACTAGGCTACTCCCTTTCTGATTTTCACCAGACTTTCTAGATAGCTTATTTCCTAGCTTTCTTTAGTATAGCCGCTATTTCCCTTCACAGTGTATACTATAATCCTAAAACAAGTTGTAGTCTTTTTTCTAAAAGCTTAAAAAGAAACATAGTTAAATGTATAATTTTTAATTGGATATGTACTTGAGAAACAATCATAGTCATGAAGTCCTAGGTTCAAGGCTCTGCTAGATGATCACGGGTCAGTTACTTAATTTTTTTGTATCTCAGGCAAGGAGTTGTTTATCTCTTGGTTAGAATAGGAGTTTCTTGTCAGGATAAATTCATAGTTTGAGACCAAAAAATACACATATGTATATGTATTTGTTTCGTCAAAATTATATACCTTTGAATCAAAAGTTCTCAATTTGGATCTAAGAAATTTTTTAAAAAATATTTCCTTGTAATTCTGTGAATTTTATTCTATTCATTGAAAAAATTCTGAAAAAGTATTCATAAACTTCATCAACTTGCCCTAAGTTTCCAGAAAAAGCTTAATCCCTTGCTTTAAATTATAAATTAGCAAGAAGAGGCCATGCTTTATTGTTGGTATGTAACAGAGGAAAAAGTATTGGATGCTCAGTATTGGAGGACTGGTAATACACATTGCTTGTAACCTGCCTTAGAATGCTATTTAAAAAAAAAAAATTATAGTGGTCACAACCTGTATGTGCCTTATTTGTCATGCCTAGGGCATATAACTGTCACAGAGTTTGAATTTGGTCATATGAGTGACTTTCACACAATAGATTCAAATGAACTATTGCTATGCAATATCAACATTGTCATAGATATGGCATACTTGAAGATGTGAGAAGAGAGGCATCTAACACTGGGGTGCAGAGGAATACATTGTTAACTGTTGGTATTTGTGGGGCGTGGCTTTAAGATATTGTTTACTTCACATTGTTTCTCCATTTAAACTCCAGATTTCTTTCCCCCCAAGAGACATCACATTTCCTTGAAGTGGATATAACCTAAAGAGTTTTCAAAGGAGCTAAGACATAAATACTTGTGATGCTTTGAAGGACAAACTGAAGCAAAAGGAGCGGAACTCTTTGGTTTGTCTAAGAAGGAAGTGAACATCATGGATCAAAACAACAGCTTGCCGCCTTATGCCCAGGGCTTGGCCTCTCCTCAGGTAATACAGCTGGACCATGGGTAGAAAGCTGCATTGTAAGGGACAGGTAAGAGGGAGGGAAGGGAGGTGGATTGTTGAAATATTGGCATGGATTTGCATTTATTGTTTGAACCTTGTGTTTTAAACTGTTTGTTCAGACAACACCACCAGATTTTGAATAGAAATTATGAAAGCTTTTGTTGTAATCAGGATTTTATTTCAAAATGGTAAAAGTTTTTTGTTTTTGTTTTTGTTTTTTTGTAAAGGGAATATCTAATTTCTGGATAAATCCTAGAAGTTTACCAAATGATCATAGATTTTTTAAAGCTTGTGATAAATATATTTTTCTAGTTTTGTCCTTAAAACTATATGTTTAAAAATCCTAAACCCAGGTCTATCTTTTTTTTAAATCTAGTAGTAAAAATTACTTTGCATCAGCTCCAAATGGTGTGTGAATCAGGTTGTTCTGCATGCTGTACATGTTTATAAAACATTAAGTAAAAAGTTAATAACATAGGAAAATGCATGTTAGAGCTTTAGTATGTGGCTCCCTTCCCCCCCTCCCCAGTTTCTAGTTTGTCTTGTTTCTACTGTATTTTGGGTGGCAGAAACTATTTGACAGAAATATTCTGTCCTATAAAATGTGAATATTTCATACTTTCTGACATAAATTGCAGGTACAAAGTTCTGATATCTATCAATTATTAGTATTTTTGGTCTAATAGAGCACAGAGATAACTAGATGTTCTGAACTTCTTTGAGTAGCCATTAATTAGTGTTTAATCTTGAGGATATTGAGACTTATTTAACTGTAAAATTGGGGATTAAAATGCTGTTCATGACTAGCCTTCATGTGAAATAATCCACATGCGTATGACTTGAAAAGTTACAAAGTATTTTAGAATTGCAGTATATTCATATCAATGATGGAAAATTGTTGATTTACCTTTTTTGTGAGGGATTAACTTTTTTAGGCATTTTTGAATAGAGATTAATAATTATGGTAATTTTAAAGAGCATTCTTTTATTTGTTCTTGGTGTCTCAGAATTAGAAGGAATCTCAAAGCATAAATTCTTTATAACTACAACTGAAAATGCAGAATATTAAAATGAGGACATTTTCCCCCCTATATTTTATTAATGTTGAATGCCAATCAAACCATATACTCTCAGCCAAATGCCTGCATAACTAATTTTACTCTTGTTCTCTTCAGGGTGCCATGACTCCTGGAATTCCTATCTTTAGTCCAATGATGCCCTATGGTACAGGACTGACTCCCCAGCCTGTCCAAAGCACAAGCAGTCTTTCTATTCTAGAAGAGCAGCAAAGGCAACAGCAGCAGCAGCAACAGCAGCAGCAACAACAAGCTGCCCAACAGTCTGCATCTCAACAAGCAACCCAGGGAACTTCTGGCCAAACCCCACAGCTCTTCCATTCACAGACTCTTACCACGGCACCTCTGCCAGGCACTACACCCTTGTATCCTTCCCCAATGACCCCTATGACTCCCATTACACCAGCCACACCTGCATCTGAAAGCTCTGGAATTGTACCACAGCTACAGTAAGTATGTTTGTCTGGTATATCTACTTCCTTCCTCTGAATTTGTAGGGAAAATATTTTTGAAGTTTTATGTTTTCATTTTAGAGGTAACCATAGTAATATTTTAAACTTGGCTTATTTTTTACAAATCTAAAAGAAACCTTTGTAAATGACCTTTAGTAAACAGATTATCAGTCTTCATATATTAAGTGCCACTGCAAGGCATTTTTTCCTTCTCACTTCCTTTAATTTTGCACTGCATAGAAGGCACTAAATATTTGTTGAATTAAATTGAATTTGTGAACTTGAGCTGATGGGAATCAAGAGGGTCCTTTGTTTACTCCCCTGAATAGATTGCTGCTGATCAGAGATTGCTTTAAATATTCTTACTCCTCCAATACTCCTTTCACAGATAAACTTTTTCCTTTTTGGTCTGAGGTAGCCCAGTAAAAACTAGTTCTAAATAGAAGACAGAAACATAAAGCCTGAATCTCATCTTTCACCAAGTGATGTTTATTTTAGAAAATAAATTTGGTCTTCCTTATTTACTTGTATTGTTCCAGTTTTTGAACAAGTAGTCTGTTTTGTTCTCTTTTGTCTTTTTTATTCAGACTAAACTCATTGGTAATTTTTTAGCAGGGCTCAGGAGTTTGGTGTTCTTATGCAATTGTTAATCCAAGTCCATTCTATATGTTAGTACATTCTTGTTATTGGTTATTAAATTATTCATATTTTCTCTTTAAATTGCTTTTAGGAACATTGTATCCACAGTGAACCTTGGTTGTAAACTTGATCTAAAAACCATTGCACTTCGTGCCCGAAATGCTGAATACAATCCCAAGGTAAAAAGCTGCTTTGATACTCTCAAAAGTTAAAATTATATCAGAATACATTTTACTTCAAAATAAAAGAATTCAAATACAGTAAATCCAGAATCGAGGAGCTTAAGTCATGTTTTCAGTTTTCTTTAAATCTCCAAAATAAAGCCCAGAATACTCCTTTTTATATATAAAGTGTTTGAGGCTTTGAACAGAAATATTTTTCAGTTTAATAACAAAAGTCGACAGATATTCAGAATTTTGTTATTAGCTTAAGTCACAGATTCACTGTAGCTTTAGGGGGATCTCCTGTGCCTTTGCTTAAAATGGGTAAGAGAATTGCCACATATTTAATAGTAGATATTGTAAAATATAATTTACAGATAAAACTTATATAGATCATAAGTAATATTCTGAAAACTCAAATTATTTTCTTTTTCTTAACTCACTTGCCTATCCAAAAAACTCTTCTAGAAGCATAAATTAGGTTTTCTTTACCATAAATGAAGACTGGTACTAAGTCACTGGTAAACATAAAACTTTCATTCTTTCTATCTTGCATTAATATATTTTAAACTGAAATTGCACACATATAGAGTACCTAAGTAGAGATTGCCACTCGTTCCATACATTTTTCAATGTCTTGAAAATCAGTATCTTGAAAAAATTAAATTGAGACTCTGCTAGGCTCCCAGATATAAAAAGAAAGGCTCCATATATACCAGAATATCTGTAGCATGGCTTTTTCTTGTAGCAAAGATCTAAAAGCAGAATTTCAGTTGGAGAATGCCTAAACAAATTGTGCCACATGAATGTAATGATGAATATGGTGAACACAGAGAGGTATGGAAAGACTCAAACGAAATATTGCAGAAGAAAATAAGAAGAAAACTATACATAATGACTACAACATTGTAAATGGTGGGGAACAGTACTAAACAATCAAAAATGTTGCAGAATTGCAAAGAATAAACTTGGCCCCAAAGAAAAGAAAAAGATATGAGAAGAAATTTCCCCCTACTGCTTTGTAAAGGTGGGAGTTGGGAGGGGAGAGGGAAGGAGAGCGTGTACTATGGGTATAGAACATTGTGTATACCATAAGATTTGTTTTTTCAATGTATTGGTCACTTTTACTGTGTTTTTGTCTCTCTCTTTTTTTTTTAAATAATTCTTTGTTATAAAAAATGGGTATTTGGAAGGAACAGGGAGAGATTAAGGCAGTGTTAAGACATTTTTAAAAATTAAATGAGACCTAAACAAAATGTACATTGGATAGATTGAAAAAATAAAAATGATTACATTCATATCATTAAAACTCTCCAGCTACCGTATATACTCGAGTATAAGCCAACCCGAATATAAGCCGAGGCCCCTAATTTTAACCCAAAAATCTGGGAAAACTTATTATATCAGTAGGTTTAGGTAGTGCACCGGTACCCGCAGAGGAGGAGAGCAGGTGCCAGCATTAATATACAGTCTGGTTACCGACTGTGATACTACAGGAACAGCCGCATCACCGTAGCAACGGCGGGCCCTGTAATATAACAGTTGGCACTCGCGCTGTATACTACACAGCAGGGGGGCATTAAAAGGGATATTTACACATGTTTTATCTAGTGATTCGAGTATAAGCTGAGGAGGGGATTTTCTGCCCAAAAATTGGGCAGAAAAACCCGGCTTATACTCGAGTATATACGGTAATCGCTATTTAGCTTCAGAAAGGTCATTTAAAGTAAGATTTAAGAAAGAATCATTGGCATTTTGGTACAATGCTTTGTAAGTCAAGCTCTACATTGTTTAGAATTGCTGTTCAGTAACATTATTAAGAATTTTCTATTGGTAACATTTTAGCGTTTTGCTGCAGTCATCATGAGAATAAGAGAGCCAAGAACTACTGCCCTTATTTTCAGCTCTGGGAAGATGGTATGCACAGGAGCTAAAAGGTAAGAGCAGCCATCACTTTCCTTATAGTGAACACTTGAGTAAAAGATCATGAACCCTGAGGTTTCAAAGCTTTTAGGATAAATTAAATGGTTTTTTTTTTTTTGATGTTTTAAATATCATTCTATTAGTCAAATTAGCTTCTAAACTCTAGGTCAGTGGTTCTCAAATTTTTCAGTATCAGGACCTCTTTGTACTTTTAAAAATTTAGAATCCCAAAGGGTTTTGTGCGTTATGTGGTTTCAATATTTACCATATTTAGAATTAAGGTTGATAAATGCTTACAGATATTCATTTTAAAATAATAATAAATCAATTGCATGTTAACATAAATGATATTTCTATGAAAACTAACTTGTCCAAAAAAATTTTTAGTGCAAAGAATGACATTGCTTTAATATCTCATTTAATAGAAGACTCTTACATTCTGCTATTTGTTTCTAGATTCATTCTCTTGATATTTTTTATTTTGGTTAAAGTATATGGAGAAAATCTGGGCTCAGAAAGAAATCTAGCTAGAAAAAGAAAGATTATTTTAATAAGAAAAAACTCTTAGTTTTATTATGAAAATTTTTGACCTGAATAGATCTTGTGGCACAAACCATACTTTAGGGGTTAGCAACTTTTTTCTGATCACCATTGTTACAAATCTATGATCATTAATAGATACTGTAAACAGTCCTTTTCCCCTTCATTTGTATTTGACAGTAGTTATGATGTGAGTACTTGTATTGGCCCTTCTTTTCCTAACAAAATCTGGCCATAACAAAATGTTTTCCTTAGCATGGTAGTGTGTAAGAAAAAACAAAAAGGAAAATATTATTATGGACATGTTGATTTTTGCTCTTACAGAAAGTAAAGTGAGGAAAAAAAAAACTATTCTACTTTTTTACTTTCTGTGGTTTTTATTTGTTTCCACAGAACAAAACAGGTATGAAATTCCCATATGACCAAGAATAATATGTAAATTGGAAATGCTTAATAAAATAAAAATATACAATATACATAATATTTGTTTGTGGTTTTCTAAGTCAGTTAGCTGCTTCAGGGATTGTTTCTGTTTATGTTTGACACCACAGGCAAAATAGACTTTTGGATAAAGACAAAATACTCCTTTGCTTCATCTTTCTTCCTCAGTATATTAGATATGTTGCTTTGTAAAATGCACCACTTGGCTCTTGACAGTAAAAAAAAAAATAGAAATAATTGTAAGTAACATAATATTTTATGGTTTTCAAAATAATTTTTTTTACAATGACCCTCTGAGGCATGAAATAACCTAAATAATATGACTTCTTTAGTGATGACTTTTTTAACTTAATTTGTTAATACTATCTAACCAATATCATCATAACTTCCCATTGATTGCCTCTCATATAATAGTTAAGTATAGATAAAGAAGATGGAAAAACGCTTTGGTCATGTTTGAAAATGTGTGGCCCCTTAGTAATGGTTTGTCTTTTATCTTTGTGCCAAGAGACAGACAGAAAGATGCTTTACCAACTGCCTTCTGAAGTTGTGATTATTCATTAATATTGATCTTCACATAAATATGCACTATGATGTTTATGATATTCAATATTTCAGTTCTATAGATTTTTTTTTCATTGCTCCATTGTCTTTTTTTTTTTTTTTAACCTTGTAATGGTGTAATTTATAGAGTGCGAGGCATAGAGTCAGAAAGACTCATTTTCACAGGTTGAAATCTGCCCTCTGATACTTGCTAATTGTGTGACCTTGGGCCAAATCACAATTCTATTTGCCTTATTTTCTTCGTCTGTAAAATGAGCTAGAGAAAGAAAAGGCAAATCATTCCAGTATCTCTGCCAAGAAAATCTCTTATAGGGTCATGAGGAGTCGGATATGATTAAACAAACTGAGCAAAAATAAATATTTAAGCCTTTATTGTATATAGCACATAGACAGAAGAGGAATGATATAAAATTTAAATAACAAACCCTTGTTACCTTAATGGAAGTTACAGTTTAGTAGGGGGTGTGATTAATAAATAAATAACACCAACAAAATGTGCATAAAAGTTCATAAAACACGTGTGCATTATGCTATCTGAGATATAAAAAGTGAATAGTCGTCAACTATGCAAATCAAGAAAAAGGTAGTATTTGAGTTGGGCTCTAAAGAATACATATAGTCTTCTAAGCAAAAGTAATTACCTGAGTGTTTCTTATTAAAAAACAAAAATATATTGTGGTATTTTGGCATTTGATTTAGTCTGCTGTCTGCTTCCATTTTATGGTAGAGTTCATCTTATTCACATTCACAGTTAAAATTACTAATTCGTGGACAGTTAGGTGGGGCAGTGACTAAAGCACCAGCCCTGAAGTCAGGAGGACCTGAGTTCAAATCTGTTTTCGGACACTTAATACTTCCTAGCTATGTGACCCTGGGCAAATCACTTAATCCCAGTTGCCTCAGCAAAAAAAAAAAAAAAATACTAATTATTTCCCACCATCTTATTTTCCTCAAGTTATAATTTTCTCTTTCTTTCCCCCCTTTCCTTCATTAATATTTTACTTCTAATCATCCCTCCCTCAATCTGTTCTCCCTTTTACAGCCCCTCTCCCCTTTCCCCTTCTACTTCTGTTCTTCCTTCTATTAGCCTCCCCCTTTCCCTAGAGAACACTATCAATGGAGTTCAGTAGTATGGGATCAATCTTGAAAGTTGAAGTCCTTCAGTGGTAAACTAGGAGTTTGAATTCTACTGAGTAGGCAGGAGAGAATCATGTGTTTAAGCAGAAGAGTAACATAAACTAAAATGTGAATAAAAAGAGTAACTGTACAATAAAGGCTATATTGGGAATGATGGGAAGAAAGGGGAGTATAATAAAGGCAGAATGCTCATCCTAGGATAGTGACTGTGGGAAGAGTACATGGTAACTGATTAGATAGAAAGAAAGAAGAGGGAACTGCCAAAGAGAACAGTATGTCTTTGAGCTTGTAAAAGTGGGCAAATGCTAGTGTTGTCGAAAAAAGTAATGAAGTAGTTGATAAGGACAGTTTTTATACACATAGCATTTGCATTGGTCAATGAAATATCTAAATAGAGGTGCATCTAGGAAATTTATGTAGGTCTGGAATTGCGTAAAGAAGACAAGGCATCTACATAGAGGATGTAATTGAAGCCCTGAGAATAAATTAAATTGCCTATTGAGTGAGAAGAAAGGAAAGTAGAAAAGAGAGTCTACAGGAACATCGACTTTAAAGATAGGAAAGACTGCTTGGTATCAAGAAAAGAGCATTAGAGTTTAAATGTGTTAGAAGCAGATTTGAAATTTCTCTCCAACACTTAACTAAGCTATATGCCACAAGCAGATCTTTTAATTTTTCCATAGCACTTTATCTGTAAAGTGGAGATAATACCACCAATGGTATTTTGTCTCAGAGTTACTAAATTAGAAGGGGATAGGTAATTGGTATAGGTGGACTTATTCTTCCTCCTTTCTTTTTTCCTACCTTCCTTCCCTGAAATGTTTAGGCCAAATAATATTCTAAAAGAGCAGAACTGACCTCATTTTCTTTTCTTTTTTTATAATAGCTTTATTTTTCAAAACATGTAAATACAGTTTTCAACATACACCCTTGCGAAACCTTGTATTCCAAATTTTTCTCTTTCCCTTTCCTAAATAGCAAGTAATCCAATATGTTAAACATGTGCAATTTTTCTAAACATATTTCCATATTTATCATGTTGCAGAAGAGAAATCAGATCAAAAGGGGGGAAATGAGAAAGAAAAAAACAATAATAAAAAAGGTGAAAATACTATGTTGTAATCCATATTCCATCCCCATAGTCTTCTTTCTTGATGCAGATCTCTCTCACACAAGTCCATTAAAATTGGCCTGAGTCCCTTCATTGTTGAAAAAAGCTAAATTCATCACAGTGATCATCAAATAATCTTACTGTTGCTATGTACAATGTTTTCTTGATTCTGTTCACTTCGCTTAGTATCAGTTCATATTATTCTCTCCAGGCTTTTCTAAAACCATTCTGATGATTGTTTCTTATAGAACAATAATATTCTATTATATTCATATGCCATAATTTATTCAACCATTTCCCAACTGGTGGGGAATTTACTCAATTTCCCGTTCATTACCACTACAAAAAGGACTGCTATAAACATTTTTTTGGAGTATTTCCCTTTTTTATGACTTCCTTGGAATACAGATCCAGTAGAGACACTACTGGATCAAAAGGTATACAAGAAACTGACCTCATTTTCATACTTTTGTTAAAGGCCAAAGCTTAAGGCAAATTTTCTAACATGATAATATTAAAGAACAGTTAAAATTTGCTTTTATCATAAATTTAAATAGTTTATCTTTTGCTGTTGATGGTAAGTTGCCACATAAGACATTTTGTCTCTTTTATAGTACATTTTTGCCTGATATCATCTTTTGATTATTTGGGGCTAGAAATAATTTTTTTTTTCCTTCCTCAGTGAAGAACAGTCCAGATTAGCAGCCAGAAAATATGCCAGAGTTGTACAAAAATTGGGCTTTCCAGCCAAATTCTTGGATTTTAAGATTCAAAATATGGTGGGCAGCTGTGATGTAAAGTTTCCTATAAGGTTAGAAGGGCTGGTACTGACACATCAACAATTTAGCAGGTAAGGAGAAAAATGTAAGGAACTTGTATTGAAGTCTATGTTTCCAAAATAGATCTAATACCTGTAATTGTATTCAAAATTTTAAGTTTTTTATTTGCTTCCTGGGCTACTTAAAAATCTTCCATGCTCACCAGCTAGTTTTCAAACTTTTAGTCCATTTCCTCAAATCAGAATTCCCTTTTATTGGAATCAATTTGATTTTGCCAGATCAGTTTTTTAATATGAAAATAAATTTGTAAAGTAGGAATGGGGGGGGGGGGGGGGGAAGCCCTAAAAGGGACCAAGTCTTTGCCATTTTGCCACTCACCTATAGCAGAAACAGTTTTTAGGAAAGTTGTATCTGATCAGTATATCAAATAAGTAGACGATAAACAGTGTACCAATATTTGTACTGAAATAAGAAACCTTCCTATTATTAAAGGCAGACTTGTATAAAGCAATTTGGTATCACCATTAGTCTTATTGCCAGTAGATTACCAAAGGAGATTTCCTCACCTTTGATTATAAACTGTATATGAATGAAAGCACTATGAGAGATTTGAAGAGAAAAGTTCGTGAAATTTAAAACTAGAATTGGACTTCTTGGAAGCTTTGATTTGCAGAAATTATTTATTGAAGATCCACATTATAGAAATGATTCTATATATGAGCAATGTCAGATGCTGTAAAGCATTTTTGGAAAGATCTTTTTGAGGCTTATGTTTATTTATTGCCAAAAGTCAACTCTGATTCATATCGACTTTAAAATGATGTATGTGTGGGACAGCTTGTTGGTGTAGTGGAAGAATACCAACCCTGAAGTCAGGAGGACCTGAGTTTCAAATCTGGCCTCAGACACTTAATACTTCATGCCTACGTGATCCTAATCAAGTCACTTAACACCAATTGCCTCAGTAAAAATAATAATAATAATAATAATAGTTTTATGTATTATTAAAGTATTAAAATTCTGTAGGTGGAGATCATCATTGTTTATTCAGTTTATTTAATATTCACATATGTTCTGATTTTTTAAAAGTAATAAAAATTGATCGTTTTAGAAGCACAAAATATTTTTATTAAGTCAGTTGTAATTGTTACATTGCCTAAACCTCCCAATTAGTGCTTCATATTTTTAAAATAATTTAATTAATTACAGACAAACTAAAATTTTCATGTCAAATTTAGGAAAATTTAAGTATCACAATTGTTAAGAATATTTGAAAGATTTTTAAATTTAGAGATCCTTTCATTTGTGTCTAATTGACATCTTTAGCAGGTTTTTATTATATTTCTTGTACCTTAGACAATAAAATAATACCTTGTGCCTGTTGTAAAAGTTTAAAGAAAAATGAATTATAGTATTTTGACAACCAGAACTTGATGAAAAACAAATATCCTTTCTTTTTGTCTTTAATATAGGTATCCATTATCATTATCAATCCCCTCCCCCCAAAAAAATTAGGTTCATAGTTTGGAAGTGGAAATCTTTATATTTAATATTTTAAGTATCATTTTTAATTCTATTCAGAAAATATTTTAACATTGGATTAATTTTGTTAAAATTATCTTTTCATTCATTTCAATAAGCATATTATTAATTCTATGTCATATATAGGATTACACCTATTATTGTGTATTTAGAATTATATGATATATGTTATCCAATCTTTATATATCTTTCAGCAAAATACTGAAGGTATTTGATATATTTATATAATACATGTTGTTTATTATATAAAAATGTTAATCATATGTATGCTGCTAGAGGATGTACAAATTTTGACTAAGTTACAATCCTGTCCTTACAGAATGAGAATCTCCCTTACAAATACATACAATTGGTCATCTTGCTTCTGCTCAGAAACCTCCAGTGGTGGGAAACCAACCACTTCTGAGAGCAGCATCTTCACTTTTTTAAAGAGCTCTAATAATTAGGAAGTTTATCCTTTTAAGCTTGTCTTCAAGAGAATTTTAATTCATTTCTCCTAGTTTTTTGTGGCAAGGAAAATTAATCTGTGTTTACGTCTCTAAACTTTTCTCTATTTCTTTTAATGACTCTTCATCTTTGTTCTCTTGCTTTAATGTGGGTATTTTACAGATATGACTATGGCACCCTTTTTTTTACATATATTTAAAACTGTTGAAAGTCTTAAATATTATATCCACCTGACATCCAACAGATATCTCCATCTGCTTTCAGTACGTCTACTAAGATATTACATATAGCCCAAACCTAAGATGTCCAAAACTGAACTTAAACTTTTTCTTGCATTTTCTCTTTCTACTGACTTTACTGTTTCTGACTGTGATAATACCATTCATCCATGTTCCCATGTTGAAAAGTGGTAAAAACTTTGATTCATTCTTCTCCCTTAACTTTTATATTCAACTGGGAGTCTTATTCATTCCTTGTTCATGTCTCTGTGCTCCCAAATTTTTTTAATAGCTTTTTATTTTTTCAAATACATTCCAGGTTTTTTCCCTTCCTTCCCCACCCCCCCACTTCCTCCCATAGACACAGTAAGCAATAAGTTAAAACATGTGCAATTCTTCTAAATGTATTTCCACATTTGTCATGTTGCAGAAGAAAAATCAGATCAGAAGGTGAAAGAAAAAAAGGAGAAAGCAATTCAAAAAAGTGAAAATACTTTGCTTTGATCCACAATCAGTCCCCATAGTCCTCTCTCTGGATGTGGATGGCTCTTTCCATCAAAAATCTGTTGGAATTCCTTGAATCACTTCATTGTTGAAAGAGCCAAGTTCATCACATTTGATCATTAACATAATCTTGTTGCTGTATACTGTGTTCTCTTGAGTCTACTCACTTCACTTAGCTTCAGTTCGTGCAAGTCTTATCAGGCTTTTCTGAAATCAGCCTGTTCATCATTTCTTATAGAACAATAATAATCCATTACATTTGTATACTAACTTATTCAGCCATTCTCCAACTGATGGATAAAGACTCGATTTCTAGTTCTTTGTCACAACAAAATAGCTGCTACACATATTTTTTTATGCTCACAGATTTTTGAAAAATAGTAATTTCACAGATCTCGGAAAATTACAAAGGCATTTACAAATAATTGAATTTAACAATAATACTCAAAAATTTTAAGTGTAAATATTAGAATTAAACCTTCAAAATACTAGCTAACAAGAGAATCACATATAATTACTAAATCTTTTTTTTTTCTTTTTCCTTCAGTTATGAGCCAGAGTTATTTCCTGGACTAATCTACAGAATGATCAAGCCCAGAATTGTCCTCCTTATTTTTGTTTCGGGAAAAGTTGTATTAACTGGTAAGTTAAAAGGTATTTGGCATATTAGAGTTTTAAAGGTTAGCCAAATTGCTCAATGATTAATATTGAAAATAGTTATTGATGTGTTCAGATAACTTTGTTTCTTAAAAATCTACTTGAGCATAAAAAAGTTTTGTGTTTTGTTTTGGCAATGTGTTATTTTGAAGTTTTGATGCCCTTTGTTTTAAAAATCATTAGTCATTTATAGCTATGTCCCTTTCCCCCTCTTATCCTCAGAGCATTTTCTCTTTAACAAAGGTGAGAGAAGCCTTAAGCAAAACCATTCGATATATTGATCTGAGTGATAGCATCGGCCCCCATTCCATAGCTATAATCCTTCAGTCCTACAAAGAAGGAAAGGAGGAGCATTTCCTCATGTCTTCTCTGAGGCCAAGATTAATGACAATATTTTAAAGTCATAATCCGATAAGCAAAACTTTTCATAAATTACCATCCTGCTTACTAGCTTTAGTTCATATTTACTCCCCTGTGTAGTCTTCTGCTTCAGTCATTCCCTAGACATGATAGTCTTCCTCACCTTGGCTCATGGAATTATTCCTCTTTGTCTTTTGCATTCTCTACAGCATGGGCCCTTAATCTTTTCATAACACAGCCCCTTTAGCAATCTAGTAAAGCCAGGGAAACCTTTCTCAGAATAATGTTTTTAAATGTTTAAAGTAAAATACATAGGGTTAGAAAGAGAAGCTGTTATATTGAACTGTAGTTATCATAATTAAAATAAAAAAGTTTATGGATCCCAAGTGTAGAAGCTCCAAAATCCCAATTCCCATGCCACCTTGTCCATGAAGCTTTTTCCTGGTGTTCTCCCCTCCATAGTTTTTTATTTCTGTCTCTGTTGCATTTATCACAGATTTTGTGTTCATAAACATTTATTAGGTGCCTACTATGTGACAAGCATTGTACTGAGCAATAGGGATACAAATAGGACAAAGATAATCCCTGCATTCAAGGAACTCACAGTCTAATGGTGGTGGGATACAGTACACAAAAGGAAGCTAAAGAATAGTGGGAAGGTACCCAGTGGATAGTGAAGTAAGAAAGTCCAAAATAAGTGTAGGGCATGTGCATAAGCATCTGTGTCTATGTCTATGTGAGAGAGACTGAGATTCTTAGAATTATGGGGGAGGGGTTGTCCCCATATTAGACTATGGGTTCTGTGAGGGCAATACCTAATCACACCTAATACGTTTGTCCAGGGGGCATCTAGTTGGTATAGTGGATAGAGCACCAGCCCTGAAGTCAGGAGGACCTGAGTTCAAATCTGGCCTCAGACACTTAACATTTCCTGGCTGTGTGATCCCGGGCAAGTCACTTAACCCCAATTGCCTCAACGAAAATAAACAATAAATAAAATAATACAGTTGCTTGCACACAGTCAACACTTAGTAAATTGCCACTTGGTATTTAAATAAATAAATTCGGGGGCAGCTAGGTGGCACAGTGGATAGAGCACCAGCCCTGAAGTTAGGATGACCGTTGTTCAAATCTGGCCCAGATACTTAACACTTCCTAGCTGTGTGTCCCTGGGCAAGTCACTTAACCTCAATTGCCTGAGCAAAATAATAAATGAATGAATGAACGGATAGAATGTTTACAGGATGTATTTTAAACAACTCTCTTTTATCTATCACAATCCCTTAGGTGCTAAGGTCAGAGCAGAGATCTATGAAGCATTTGAAAACATCTATCCTATTCTAAAAGGATTCAGGAAAACAACGTAACTTTTCTCACATTTGTATTTTTTTTACAAGTTGTCTTGGTACATTACATGGTGTTATTATATACGGCACAGAAGTGAGATGAACTTTCAGTTGCAAAGTGCAACACTAAGATACTTTTCTAGTGCCTATTTCCTGGCACTGCTGAAGAAACTGTATTATTTCCTACAAAGAACATCTATGCGGCGTTACTGTGAGTTGCTTTTATGGGGCTGTTTTGGAGCAGCACTGTCTATTTTATTTATGTTTAGATTTAAAACACTTTTATCCTCGATTGTAATTCACAAGTCAGTTTAAAAGACAAAAACTGTGTTACTAAGTGTTAAAAACTACTTCCACTGTTGGGGGGTTTTGTTTTAACTTTCACCCATAAATCATAATTTTTATATTTCTACCATAAAATGAAACCTTTTTAAAAGTGTTTATTTCTGATTTATAACTTAAAAGGGTTTTGTTTTTGTTTTGTGCCACACATTCCCTCTTTCCAGTGTTGCAGGACAAAATAGATGTATTAATAGAGAGAAAGCTTGGCTGTACATATTCTTCTTTTGAGACCAGAACTGTCATATTTCCTCAGAGCGCTCTGTACAATAAATGCTGTTTATACAAGTGTGAGAAATTGTTTTAATGTTATCTCATAAGTTTTAGGTGTTCATATTACAAAAAGACTGATTCAGTCTGATATTTCTTCATATGTACTAAATCTAAGGAAAAGGGGATTCTAACTAATCCTAATTGAGCAAAAATGTCTGTTGCAATGTATTTGACAAATGGCTGATCAATTTTAACAACATGACTACACTAAGAAAATAATTTAGGGTATTTCTACTAATACAACCACAATAAGTATCCCCAAAGAATAATTTGTGAACCTTTCATTGTTCAATAAGTAAGTCTGGCCCAGAAAGCCTATTAGTCACAGAGGAAGAAAGGAAGTCCTGAGAAACAAAGGGATTTTTCCCAAGGTCACAGCTACACATGGAAGATGTTCAGTTTGACGAGCATTTTACATTGTCCAGTTTTATTTATACATTATGAACATTAGGTGCTTTAAAAAACTTCTTGCCAAATGAACTAACAAAGTTACTCTAAAGTGGAGCCCTCACATAGGCTGGATGAATGATGAAATTCAAGGTTATTAATACTCTTTATTAAATAATAATTCTTTTATGATAATAGGAAGTAAGGAGTGGAAGTTCAGAGAACAGTAGGAAATGAGTATCTTTCTGTGTTACAGCTAGGGCAAAAGGACATTTATCACCAAAACAAATAGATATTTTTTCTGTACTTGTAGAGGGATCTATACCTAAAAGCCTGCCTGTAAAACAGAGCAGGAAAAGGAACTCTTAAGATAATCAAGGGCCTCCCTGAAAACTGAGGCCTAATTCCAAGGCTTTTCCTTAGATGCCCACTAATGATATAAGGTATAAGCTGCCTGAGAACTCCCTTCTGCCTGAAAAATGCTTGTCTCTCAGATTTAAGTCCAAATGGTTGACAGTTGGCTTGATAACAATAAAAATGCCTTTGTTTATTTAACAATATTCTGTATAGTATACAGAAGCTTAGGCTGAAGCTGGGAAAGATGTTGCATAGACCCACAGAGTCTATAATCCATAATGAGCCTAGTTTGGTAAGGGACCATCTAGTATTATTTATTTAACATTATAGTAAGTGAATGTTCTTTTAATTATATTTCAGTCTTCATCGATTCATACAAATCTACCCTGTTTCACTGAATTTTTTTGTGATTTATTACATGATATTTTATTATAGCCAATTATCTTCATTTATGTCAATTTATTCAGGTATTTCCTAAATGATAATTTAATTTGGTTTTAGTTTATTTGCTATCTTAAAGAGTAAAGAATGCTAGGAGTCAAGGTAATTTAGCAAGTATAGGAAAGTTGTCTTTAGCCCCAACCACCTTTGCTAGGTTTTTGTTGTTTTGTTTTGTTTTGTTTTTTTGCCTGACCGGTGATTTTATTAGTGAGCAAGCAAAGATCAGTACCTAGTCTGTAACTAAAAACTTCCTATACCTTCCTCTGTGCTCCCTGTAAGCTTGTTACATAGGCAACAAACTCTGTTTCATCCTAAATCAACAGTGAAATCTAGCTCCCAACCCAGTAACAGACTCTTTGGCCATTTTCTTTGGCTCTGTGGTTAAAGTGGAGTTAGAATACTCTGCTTCCCACCACCACTTCCAGATTCTCCCCTTTGCTCCATTATTCAATAACCTCTCCTTTGGGATATACACTGTTATCTACCACCACCACCCTACCCCACCCCACCCCCCAAAAAACTTACTCATTAAACAATAGAAGGGTCACAAATTATTCTTTAGGAGTACTTGTGGTTGTATTAGTGGAAGTAAACCCTCAATTATTTTCTCAGCGCAATCATGGAGTTGAAATCGATTAATCATTTGTCAAATGCATTGCAAAAGAAATTTTTGCTCAAGCAATTAGGTTTAGGTGGAATCCCCTTTTTCTTAGATTTAGTATACTTATACCTGTTATTATTATTTGGATCACTCCCTTTCTTCCCTCATTGAATTCAATATCTGGATCACTGTTTTTCTCTGTTACTCTAAGAGTGCCATACTGATTGGATTCGACACCCTAACCAAACAATTTCTCAATCTACTCATTTCTCTATAACCTACTTCTCCACCTTACCTCAGATTCATTTAAAAATAATTCTATGCTTGTTATCATCCACAATGGCAATCTACCTTCACATTCAAGAGTTCTGAGATTCCCTTGTCCAACTATAATCTATTGGCTCTTACTTCTTCCTTCCTTTATGAAACCTTATTCTTCATCTACATTGCAACTTCCAGTCCCTCAAACTGTTTTCTCCTAAGCTTTCTCCTCTGCACTAACCACACACTCATTTCTCCCCCTCCTCCCCCCATCTTGAGCCAGTTAAACTCTACACGATCTACAAGACCCCTTTAGCATGTCACCAATTGTGCCCTGCCAACTTCAGCCTTGGGTCCCATCTGCTGCCTTCATCCCAGGCACATGCTGCCGATGGTAAGTGAAGAAATCATGCAACCATTCCAGATTCACTATACTATGTTATTTGCTACCTTAAAGAATAAAGAATGCTTGGAGTCGAGGTAATTCAAGGTAATACATATTCACTGTATATTTGTTATACAGCTTAAACTGGCTTCTCTCACTGCCACCATGCATTCCTTAGGCACTTATAAATTCACTTACACTCTTCATAGTGGTTCCCCTTTCTCAATCTCCCATCTCAGAAGGACTGCCCCTACCCCCACCAACCCTCTCAGCTGAAATATTTTAAAGAGTCTATTTCAGTAGTTCTCAAACTTTTGTTTTCAGTATCTTTATCTATTAAAAATTATTGAGGATCTCTCCAAAGAGTTTTTGTTTATCTGGATTATATTTATAGACATTTACCATATTGGAAATAAAAACTATTTTTGAATTTGTAGACCCTCTAAAAGGGTTTCAGAGATCCCCAGGATTCTCTAGACCATACTTTAAGAACCACTGATATTTGCTGTGAGCTCCCTCTTCACAAAGGTAGCATTACTAAGGTTCACCCTCAATCAGTCTGTAAAAGCAAGTTCATTCCATCTGTCTCCAATAGATTACCCTGTCAAATCCTCTTAGTTATTTTTAACCTCTCCCTGTCTACCAGTTCCTTCCCTTTTGGCTATAAGCCTGTCCATGTCTCCCCCAACCCCAAACCTTACCATTCCCAATATCATCCTCTTTCTTTTTTGCTCTTCATGCCAACCTCTTTGAGAAGGCATTCTCCAAAAGGCCTCCACTTTCTCTCACTCACTTAGTTCTTTGCATGATCCAGCTTCTGAGTTTATTGTTCTACCAAAACTTATATCCCCCAAAGGTAGCAATGATCATTTTTTTTCCCTTATCGATGACCTGTTTCTTATATGTGTTATCCCAATTTTTCCTTCTCCTCCCAGAGAGCCATTCCTTATAACAGTTTTCTTAGGAAAAGAAAAAAATCCAAAAACATATGTAATGTATATATAACTCTTGTAGCTTTCCCATCTTCACAAAAGTGAGTTTGGAATATATTCTCACACTTCTGATAATCCCATATTTTAAAATCAGCCAGAGTCAGGAATTCAGGTTAAGGGAAAATCTTCAATTTTTATTCTTTTTGAGGTGAAGGGGGATTAGCAATGTGAGCAGCTGCCTCAGGAACCAGCCAGCAGTCTCTTTTTCAGCTTCTCTCTCCGACCCTCTGCCCCCACCCACCAAAAGCGTCATTTCCAGTACAACACATCAGGACTTGCACCAAGAGTGGGTGGGGCCATTCTTTCTCCAGGCATGTATATTATTAGAGTATAGTCCAATTACTATTTAGCCTCACATGCTTGGGACCTCAGTGCATCAACTCGAGCTTAAGCCCATTACATCTCCTGCTTTCTTTTGTTTTAGAACACAGGTGGTCATGTCATCCCTGACTCCTCAGAGAGGTCAGAGCCCCCAAAGGGAGGTGATCACGACCCCCCTGACTTCTCAGGAAAGTAGGTGAAAGCACTAAAAAGGAGATAATCACGCCTTCCCTGACATCTCAGGAAAGGAGATGAAAAGCACCAAAGGGAAGTGGGGGTTGCTAGCAGGTTTCTGGGCTGAAGGGTCTTATTATGCACAAACCCATCAGCATGGGAGTTTTTACACAAGCACACAGCAATAACGCAGAGGCTATTAGTGATGACCCTCCCCCTCAGTGCAGGCTCGATGTAGTGTAACAAACATGAATTGTACACGTAAATAACGGTATAACAAACAATATAAATCAACATGGTGTTGTAAAAGATTGCCAGAAATCCTAGAAGGAGAGTATGTAAACAGCAGTCACATATATGCCTTCTTCAGCAGCCAAGAGATAGTCCAAAACTAATCTATTGTCCGTTGCTTCACACGTCAGGGAATCCAATGATCCCCCCCCCCAAGTTTTGAAGTCTTGCAAAAGTCTTTTTATGTGTTAGGGAATCCAATCATTCCAACAGATTTTGAAGTCCTGTAACAGTCTTATTTCTCAGAAAATCCAATGATTCCTGGGGGTTTTCAAGTCCCACAACAATCTTATCATGTCACAGAGAATCCAATGATTCCTGAGGGTTTTCAAGTCCTACAACAATGTTATCATGTCTCAGAGAATCCAATGATTCCTGAGGGTTTTGAAATCCAACAATTTTCAATGTCCATGAGTCAAACACCATAACTGCCGTGCTCTTTCAATGATAAGCACAATCAGCAATAGAACCACCCGATATTTCTTGGGTCTTATCCTTTGTTTCAAGGGTCTGCTCCATCTCTCTGCGATGGACAAGGTGAATACGGCTCGTTGGCAACCATCTGATTCCCTCTCCCTCAAGCAGCTAGTCTATCTGGTCCCTTCCATCTCTCCACATCACCTGGCGATTATCTAAAGATAGTGGAGCTGCTCGCACTGGACACTGCCCTTCCAGTGGGTTATAAAACTTATCTGCTGGAGCCAGTGCATCTTTGTCAAAAATCAAGAAGTTAATAGTATAAAGGGCTAGATTTAGAAGTTCTCTAGGGTTACCTGTGGCTCCCCCTTTCTTTTATTTTTGGAGCAGCATCTTAATGTCTCTGTTTCTCCTCTCGACTATTGCCTGCCTGTCCTTGAGGATTAAAGGGTATGCCAGTGGTGTGTAAAATCTTATACTGTGCACAAAAGTGTACAAAATGTTTGGAGGTGTATGCAGTTCCATTGTCTGTTTTTATGGCTTGTGGCACACCCATAATGGCAAATGCTTGTGTGAGGAATTCAGTGACCACTCGGGCTGTCCCTTTGGCTGCTGGTATTGCAAAGGTGAATCCTGAAAAGGTGTCTGCCACAACATGGATAAAAGACAGACGACCGAAAGATTTATAATGGGTCACATCCATTTGCCAGATTTCATTGTCTCAAACCACGAGGATTCTTCCCTGGAGGCAGTGTAGGAGCATGGAAAAGAAGGCAAGACTTTTACTATGCTCCTAGCTTCCTCTCTTGTTATTCCAAATTGTAAACATAAAGCTTGAGCAGCCTGATATTTAAAATGAGATTCCTGGGCTTCTTGGAATAAAGGAGTATTGGCCAACATAGAAGGCTATCTGCCTTTGAATTACCATCAAAAATAGGACCTGGGAGTCCACTATGTGAGTGGACATGCAAGATATAAATCTTACCTGGATGTTTTCTCACTTGCTATTGAAGTTTCTTAAAGAGCTGATATATATTAGAGGCTACAAATTTTATTTGGGCTGTGGCAATTCTTTGTACCATACCTACTGAATAGGCCGAATCAGATATTATATTTATGTCTCCTGGATAATAAGTAAGAGCTAGGATGATCACATACAATTCATTCTGCTGAGTAGACTGAAAGGGAGTTCTGACTACTCTCTTTATAGTTAGGTCATGAGAGTATACAGCACAAATATTATGTTTGGATTCATCTGTAAAGATAGTTGGTCCTTTAAGAGGAACTTTAGAAACTTTTTCTTCAAGAATCCATTGCTAATTATGTAATAATCTGGTTATCTTTAATGGAGATCCATGTGTAAAATTTGGAGCCATGGCTAATAAAATTTGCCACTCTGGGATGGTTTCACAGCACACATTAATTTGTGTATTGGTATAAAAGGTGTATATCTTGTCAGGTCTTGTCCCAGATAATTGTACTGCTCGCTTAATGGCTTTTAATAAAATTCTAGCCACAAGCACTGGATAAGGAGTAAGGCTTTGTTCTGGTTGTGCTGGGAGGTTCACCCACTCTATCACACTGTCTCCTTGATGAAGGACTGCTATGCGTGCCTCTTGTGTGGCAAAAACTGAGATTTCTAAGGGTTTTTGAGTGACTCTTTCAACCACATTGGATAAAGCCAGTTCAACTTTTCTCAAAGCCTCTTGAGCTTCTTTTGTAAGCTGGTGTGGTGAATTTAAAGCAGTCTCCCCTTAAAATATCATATAACTGTTACAATTGATAGGTAATCAGGCCTAACAGTGGTCGCATCCATTGGATATCTCCTATCAATTTCTGAAAGTCATTTAAGGTGTTTAGCTTCTCTGTTCTTAAGGAAAGTTTTGCACTATAAGCACCTTAGGGTATACTTCGTATCCTAAATATTGAAAAGAAGCATGTCTTTGAATTTTTTCTGCAGCTATGTACAATTTGTAATTCCTTAGTGTTTCTATGGTCTTTTGTATACATGCTTCTAACATTTGTTCCTCAGGTGCACATCTCAATATATCATCCATATAATGTAATAACATAACTTTTGGAAATGCTTTTCTTCCTGGCGTAAGAGCAGCAGCAATGTACATTTGACACAGTGGGGCTGTTTTTCATTCCCTGTGGCAAAACTGTCCATTCATATCTTTTATGAGGTTCAGCTAAGTTGACGCTGGGCACTGAAAAGGCAAATCTTTTCATATCCTCCTTATCCAGAGGGATAGAATAGAAACAATCCTTAATATCGATGACCCAAAGAGGCCACTCTCTAGGCAATTGAGTAGGAGATGGAAGTCCAGGCTGAAGAGTTCCAATAGTTTCCATCTGTTCATTCACCTTTCTTAAATTAGTCAACATCCTCCATTTTTCAGATTTCTTTTTTACAACAAACACTAGGAAATTCCAAGGACTTAAGAGAAGATTGTAAGTGTCCTTGGTGAAGTTGCTCCTGTACTATATCTAATAAGGCCTGAATTTTATCGCTACCTAAGGGCCACTGTTCTATCCACACTGGTGTATCGGTTTTCCATTGAATAGGAACAGGTGAAAGTGTTGGCAGGCCGTCAGCAGCCCTGCCTAAAAAACTGAAATACTCATTTTTAACTCTAATTGCTGTAAAACATCTCTTCCCCACAGATTGATGGGGATTTTTTCAACTATAAAAGGAGTAAAAACTCCTGTTTTGCCTTCAAAAGTCCATCTCACAGGGGCAGCACTAACTTCAGCTGCTATTGATCGTCCTACACCAGACATGTAGGTGTCTGCTTTAATCTTTGGCCCGTGACTGGGCCAGTTGGCACCTCTAATGACTGTAGGATCTGCATCTGAGCCTACCAGTCCTTCTAATGGTAGGCCATTTATATAGATTGTGAGCCTAAGTTGGTCAGCTGTTACAGTATATTCCTGGATTTTGTGGTCTGGAATCTGGGTGACTATCACCAGGTTGCTTATTAGGATTCTGTATGAGTAAACCTGATGCTACTACTTCTCCTGGGTGATAAGTCACACATTGTCTACCTGTATTAGTGACTGGGATATTATGTACACATTCCCCAGTTTCCCACATCTGTGTGTGGATGGACACTGTTTTGTACGTACAAAAAGGAGGTGAAATGGTCAAGCCTACTGTGCCTGGAGGTAAGGGATCCATAGGCTGGAGAGAAACAGATTTCACTTCTCCAGGGGGTATCTCCATTGTCCCAGCTGCATACAACTCTATTCTCCCCAGTTGTAATTCCTTTCTCCCATCAGATTGCTTCCTGGCTGATTGATTGTGTAATCCCTTTCTTCCATCATATGGCTTCCTAGCTGATTGGTCATGTCTGGGTACTGGACTTCTAGGCACTCTCTGGGTGTAGCATCAGCTGCCATCATGCCCCAAGTGTTTTTTTGCCTGGGGCCCTGAGGCTGGGCCCCTCATCCCGTTTCCCTGAATCTGTCTACATTCTGAGGCCCAAAGGAAGCCTCTGTTGCATTTTGGACATGGGGTATTAGGTCTTATTCTCCCACCCTGTTTTCTCATTCTGTCTCTATGCCAACATTGAGCTTTCAGATGCCCTACTTTACCACACTGAAAGCATCTACGAGTCTCTCTGGAAGTCCCTTGCCAGAAGGGATCCTGTCTTCCCATGTTTGGATCTTGGGGAGTCTGCATTATAGCCTGACTATAAAAGGCATCTGTGCCCACTGTGGCTCTAAAGGAGCATCCTTGCGCAGTCCCAGTATAATTCTTCTGCAAACTTCATTAGCATTTTCCTTAGCAAGTTGCCTTATCATAATGTCTGTTACTGCATTTTCACCATTAGTTCTTGTGATAGCTGTCTGCAAACATCCCACAAAGTCAGCAAAGGGTTCATTTGGCCCTTGTGTTATTTTTGTGAAGGCCTCACCCTTGTTGTCTTTCTTGTGGAGAGAAGCCCACGCTTTGATAGCATTAGCAGCAATTTGCTCATATGCTGCTATGGAATAATTAATTTGTACTGCAACGTCTGCATAGGAACCTATACCTGTTAGGTCACAGGTGATTGCAGCATGAATTGCACTTTGACTATTTTGTTGGACTTGTATCCTACAGAGCTCACTATATTCAGAAAGCCACAAGTAGTTTTGTCCTGGTTCTAGACATACCTTTGCTATAAACTTTCCAGTCATTAGGGTTCAAGATTTCGAAAGCCAAATTCTGTAATAACATCTTAACATAAGCTGATGTAGCCCCATAAAGAGTACAAGCCTTTTTCAGGTCTTTGAGGATTTCTATATCAAAAGGAGTGTATTTTCTACTTCCTTGACCTGAAGAGTTAAACTGTTGAATCACAGGGAAAATGTGAGCTTGAAGTTCAGTTACATCTCACCCTTCCGCTTGGCCTTAATTAGTCCCTTTTGCAATTAGGTCATAGAGTGGTTACCCCCCTCACTACCCCTCCTCCCTCCTCCCTCCATCTTGGAAGGTGGAATTGATGGAGGAGAATCAATTACCTGCTCCTTAGGTTTGTATTTTTAATTTTTTGATGTCATTGTTTCCATTTACATTGTTATAGTCATTGTGTGTTTTTTCTTGGTTCTGCTTCCTTCAGCATGAGTTTATATAGCTCTTTTCATGCTTCTGTGTTCACACAAATCATTTTTTAAAAACAGCTTTTTATTTACAAAACATGCATGGGTAATTTTTCAACATTGACTCTTGCAAAACCTTCTGTTCCTACTTTTCCCCTCCTTCCCTCCACCCCCTCCCCTAGATGGCAAGTAGTTCAATACATGTTAAATATTAAAGTATATGTTAAATACAATATACGTATACATATTTATACAGTTAACTTACTGCACAAGAAAAATCAGATTTAGAAGGTAAAAATAACCTAATAACTTAAGAAGGAAAAGAGCCACGTCCATCAGGATTGGTCTTCGATTTCTGAAATCATCCTGCTGGTCATTTCTTACAGGACACTAATATTTCATAACATTTACATACCACAATTTATTCAGCCATCTATTCAATTTCCAGTTTCTAGCCACTACAAAAAGGGGTGCCACAAACATTTCTGTACATGTAGATCCCTTTCCTTTCTTTAGTATCTCTTTGGTATATAACTCCTTCTGGATCAAAGGGCATATGAAGAGTCTGGTAACTTTTTGAGCATAGTTCCAAATTGGTCTCCATTCACAATTTCACCAACGATGTATCAGTGTCCCAGTTTTTTTCATATCCCTCCAACAATCATCATTAGTTTTTCCTGTCATCTTTAGCCAATCTGAGAGGTGTGTAGTAGTATCTCAAGAGTTGTCTTAATTTGCATTTCTCTCATCAATGACTTGGAGCACCTTTTCATATGAACTCTAGTCATAGAGTCAATTTCTTCATCTGAAAATTGTTCATATCCTTTGGCTATTTATCAATTGGAAAATAGCTTGATAATAAATCAAATAATCAGAGTCAATTCTCTATATATTTTGGAAATGAGGCCTTTATCAAAATCTGACTGTAAAAATGTTTTACCAGTTTGTTTCCCTTCTAATCTTGTTTGCATTAGTTTGTTTGTACAAAAGCTTTTCAATTTGATATGATTTGGTATAATCAAAATTTTCTATTTAATGATCTCTCGTTCTTCTTTGGTCACAAATTCCTTCCTCCTCCACAGGTCTGAGAGGTAAACTATCCTATGTTCTTCTAATTTTATTTATAATTTCATTCTTTATGTCTAGATCATGAACCCATTTTGACCTTGTCTTGATGTACAGTGTTAAGTGTGGGTCAATGCCTAGTTTCTGCCATACTAATTTCCAATTTTCCCAGCAGTTTTTATCAAACAATGAGTTCTTATCCCAAAAGCTGGGGTCTTTGGGTTTGTCAAGCACTAGACTGCTAATAGTTGACTATTTTGTCCTATGAACCTAACCTATTCCACTGATCAATACCAAATGGTTCTGGTAACTGCTGCTTTATAAAATAGTTTTAGATCTAGTACAGCTAAGCCACCTTCATTTGATTTTTTTTTCATTAGTTCCCTTGAGATTCTTGACCTTTTGTTCTTCCAGATAAATTTTGTTATTTTTTTCTAGGTCACCCAAATCATTCTTAACAGCACAGTGATTAATGTTCCATTACATATCTGTACCAGTTAGTTTAGACATTCCCCAATTGACAGGCATCTACTTTGTTTCTAATCCTCTCCTATCACAAAAAGCTCTGTTACAAATGTTTTGGCATATATAGTACTGACTTCTTAATTGTAAGCCCAATAATAGGGTCTCTGCTTCACAGGTTAGGTTACCCTAACACTGCTGCTGGCTTCTAATCTCTAATCTCTGAATGCCTTTCAGACATTTCAAACTAGACATTCAATAGACATCTTAAACTCAAAATGAGCAAAAACTCAATTCAGCTTTCCTCAAAACCCTGTAACCATCATCTTCCCAGTCCCCCAGATTTGCAGTTTACTTACATTCTTAAGTACCCAGTATCATTCACCCACCAGATCTAGTCTGTCACCTAGAACTTTTAATTTCATCTTTGCAACATCTCTTCTATATCTATATCCCTTCTCTTCTCTGATACAGAAGCTTGCATCCTCCCTTCAAAAAAAGTGCTCTACAGATAATGAACTTCAAACTAGTAACCACAGGTATGTTCCAAATCACTAATGAAAATTGCAAATCAAAACATTAGGGTTTCATCTCATGAAGCAAATTGGCAAAGATGATAAAGTGAGTTGTGGAAATATGATAAGCACACTAATTCATTATTGGTGAAATTGAATTTTCTAAGATCATTTTGGAAAGCAATTTGGCCTTATGTAAATAAGGTGACTAACACTCTGACTCAAAATTGCTAGGCAAATACTCCAAGGAGGTTATTGATAAAAAGGGTTTCAGATACACTAAAATATTTATAGCAAATAATATATAAATATAAGACCTCATCAAATGAGGAATGACCAAGCCATATGGTACATGAAAGCAACTCAGTATTTCTATCCTCTTAAGAAATGATGATTTATATGCAGAGATGAGAAAAAAATACCAAGTAATGTTAACAATATAAATGGAAAGAACTACAAAAAAAGTATTGCAAGCTAATTAGCTTGGCTCCAAAGAAGCACTCCTTTCCACCATCTCTGCAAAAGTGGGGTAATGTTCCCCTGATTTAGAACACTGCAAATTAATTTTCAATATATAGGTTGATGGAGATGAGGTGAGAGGAGAAAAAAAGAAATATAAGAGAAATTTTAATCTATATAAATAAGAGATATGTTAATTTTAAAAATTTGTAAACTAGTACAATTTATAATGGTCATGAAGTCTTAAAAACTATAGCTTTGAGCAGTCTAAATTAAAATTCAACTTCAGTGGTTACTGTGTAGCTCTCCATTAGGGTAATTTTTAAATCTCTTATTATTGTGATAAAAGATATTCTTTTAAAGATGGAATTTGAGTATTTTCTACAATCCTTTGATTAGTCATCAAGAACAATCTTAGAATGATACTACTTCTCTCATCCTGGGTTTTTGAAGGCTAGATCAGGTAAGCCTTTCTTAGAAAAAAACTGAAACATGCTTTCCTATTCTTAGGTAAGGAGGATTATGATACAGAATGTTACAGTCTTAGACTTGGTTGCTTTTTGCTTAACTTTTTTTTTAAGGGAGTGTTCTCTGCAGAATTGGAGGTAATTGATGGGGTAAATATTTAATAAAAGAATCACTAACTTTTTAAAAGGAAAGGGAAGGTACACTCTCAAAGGAGTGAAGTTCTGGTGAAATCCCAAATCCACAATAATAGAGTACAGGTTTTGGCAAGGTTAATGCATCCATTATTGAACCAACTAAGGTTCATTCCCAGGCAGTGATTTTGGACACAACAATTATGATTTTTTTTTTTTTAAGAACATAGCATATGTTTATTTACAATTCAGTCTCCTTAGTTCTTTTTCTGGATGCAGATGGCATTTTCTGTCCATAAATATCTTTTAAAAGTACGGTCACTGAGAGTGTATCCCCATTAAAATAAGTGATGCACTCCTTACTGGGACAATTGGGAGCTACAAGTACAACTCAATTTCCCCCCCAGTACCCATCTCTCTTTATGCCAAGTACAAAACCCTTCAACATACTGATGAACAATAAACTGAGACCTAGAAAGGGATCAAGAGGGAATAGATTTGGGAAAATCCATCATGCTTTCAAGGTTTTGAAAATCTCTGCTAGTTCAATGCTCATTTCTTTAAAACAATATTCTGATGATGCTATTGTTACTGTTCAGTTGTGAATAGTCAAGTCTTCCTGACTGTACGCAGGCCCAGTGTTCTATCCACAGAGCCATCCAGCTGCCCAATGATGCAGTACAGCTGGTTAATTTTGTAGCACCATAATGCTGAAAGAATAAAAGTTATAAATAATCCAGAAGACAATAGAAGTGTGGTGGACAAAATCATGTGGCATATTTACCAATGACAATTTATGATCAAGTAGAAAGGGATACATCAAAATACAACTTTGATATATTTGATCAGAAATTCTGTTCACATTAATCCTGATAGCAAAAATCTCCTTTTACTATTCAGCCTAATAGGCTTGCTCCTATTGCCTTCAGTTATTAATAGTGAGCTCCTCGGAGAACAAAATTATAATAACTCAACCAGAATAAGAAAATATAAGAGAGTGGTCACAGGATTTGCTCCACATCAGAGTTAAAGTATTCTTGTCAACAATAACTTAAGAAGCAAGATATAGCTAATACTATTGCCAGTACGCAAAATTATGGGCCATAATCTCAACTTGAGTAATGTATTACTCGAGGGAGAAGAAATCTAGACCTAGATAAATTTTAATTTTGTGCAGTAGCCTTTCTCATAGATTACTGAACCCTTAAAAATTTGATTCATTTTACAGATGAGAAAAAGAGGGCTAAGCAACTTGCCCAGTCAGAGCTTACCTTGTGGTAGAGCCAGAGCTTAAATCCAACTCTTTCTGACTCTATCCAGCACTTTCTCCCCGATACAATGTTCATCAACTGAGGTTGGAGGAGAAGAAAGCCAAATTAAGATACTATTAAATTGATGATTTAGTAGCTTTGCTACTTTCATATAGTTTGAGACAATGTATACAGTTAAAAAAGAAAACTTTTTTTTGAGGCAATTGGGGTTAAGTAACTTGCTTAGGGTCACACAGCTAGGAAGTGTTGAGCATCTGAGGTCACATTTGAACTCAGGTCCCCCTGACTTCAGGGCTGGTGCTCTATCCAGAAAGTTTTCTTTTTAAAGCAATTAAAAAAAAAAAAAAAAACAGATGTGATAAGTTCATTACTCTAGATGAGCACTCTATTTAGCTCTAAACTTCCTGGCAGTTAAGGCAAAAAGGATTAGTGTAAGAAGGCACTGGTGTCTAAGAATTACATGCAACAGAAAGGGAAACAAAAAGACAAAGGAAGTGACAAAATAAAAGATAATAGAAGACAAAGGAGAGAAAAAGACAAAGCCACAGTTCTATATTGTGTCAGCATATGAGTGCGTAACAAAAACTTTTGAAAGAGTTTGGGCAAAAGATTGTTAATTATGAAAATAAGAAACCATCAATTGATTATGAGCTAAGCATAAGTTCTTTGATATCTAGCTTTGCAGGTCATAAATAAAATACTTCCTCCCATCATTTAGCAGACACAATATGTGCTTTTATTAGCCTAACTCCCCATCACAGTCAGCCTATCATTAGACACTGGGGCTGTTGTGATGAGTTTTATCTAGATTACTATTAACATTAGCTTTTCTCCTTATCAATATGTACAAGGCATGAAGAATGCTTAGATATTCTAAAAAGTGGAGAGTACAAAATCTTTGATGATTCTAAGTTGTATCTGTAAAGTCTTGTTTCCAAATGAACTCCTCTGTGTACTTGGTGCCCAAGTTGCAGTTCTCCACACAGGTAAATACAGCCAGAGTCCCCCAGTCAATACTTCTGCCCAGTCTGTCAGCCTTCAGGTAATTCAGAAGCTGTGGCATAACCTGAGAAAAGACAACAAAGTATTGGAGGGCAATACACCTCTGTTTGGATTAAGGCAAACTATAACAAGCTGGTTTTTATCACTTATCTTAAATTATTAAAATCTTTAATGTAAATCAGACTTACTATGTAGCTTACATTTTTAGCAAATTCCCTAATCTGTTCTATGGCTCCACCTCCATGTGGCCTTTGTTTGTTTTTTTACTAAAATAGCTCTAACAATTACAATGAACTTTTCATAAATGTTCCAAAAATGATCCATTCCTTTTATGTGGCAAGGACAGATACACAGAAAAATTAACTAATTCAGAAAACAGATCAATTTTTAACCATGATCATATCTTATTTCAGAATTCATACCTGGAATTCAAATATCCTCCTGGCACCACATGGACAATTTGGAATATCTTGTTCTTGAGGAATATTTTCACCAGAAATCCAGATAGGGTCAATTCCTCTGCCATATCTAAGAATCTAAAATCAAACATGAAAATTCTAAAATACTAACACTTTATTACTCACAAATCTTACCAAAAGGATTATGAGGAAAAGATTTTTCATAAAAAATGTGCCTTTACAAATAGCTTTGGAAAGTTCCTCCAAATATTTATCTGAAATAGTTTGATATAATCTATTAACATTTCCCAGAAAACACCTGTGTTACTATACACTAATAATGCTTCCTCAAAACATATGCTGTAATACTAATGCTGATAAATCAATTCAGTTCATCAGTAATGAAGGCTCAAGGGAAAGATCTCAATATTATTCCACATTTATTCTATTTGTCACAATCCTTGCATTCCACTTAGTACAGCTGACAGAAGAGCAGTAAGTATGAAAACAGTATCCAGTCTAAATATAATCTATGGTCCAGCAAAATGCATCTTCAGTACAGCTCTCTGGTCTTTAGCATTCTATACTTAAGGTTTGTGTTTAAGGTTGGCCAAATGAATTAAGAAACAAAATTAGAAAAACTGAACAAATGCCAGAAGAAATACTCTATAAAAATCCATTAATAAAATCAACTCCACCAAATATCAATTCTGCTCTAACATTGTGAAAATTAGCACACACCAACGATTACTTCACTCACAGGATCCAAACACTGGAGATGACTGTAGTGAACTATAAAAGGTTAAGGAATGCTCTGAACTTCCTCCCACTTGCTCCTTCTGAGCTTCTTTCTTGGATTTCATTAGATTTTAGGGACAGGATTTACAGACTTAATCAGGCTTTTTTTCAGGTAGCTGGCATGTTTAAGGTGAAAAGAAGTGAGGCAAACTGCAGTGTACAGAATCCCATGAGTAATAAACCAAGAAAGGGGAATAAATGATCTTTCCAAAAAGACAAACTGCAAAGGCCCCATCATAAAAGGATGCACAGACATCACAAAAAGAAAAAAATTTTTTAAAGGATTATGAATCTTAAAGGATTAACATAATCATATTATCAGAGCATTGTTTTTATTCATTGCCCATCAAGGAACAGTCCTTTGTAAAAATATTTGTCGTAATAGATTTTACCTTCTATGGTGATGAGTCAAAAAATATTTTCTAAGACAAATGATGTAACAATTATGCTTTGTTTACTTTACCTGGTCTGGTTCAAGGGCTATTTGAGTTTTAAATTTCTGGAAGATTTCATCTTCTCTAGATTCATGCTTTGCTATGGAATCCAATTCTGCCTCAAGTGCTTCATCTGAAAGCAAACAAATGCTATAAACAAATTCTAAGACAACAGATATACAAAAATAACAATCCACTTATTTAACATTTCATAGTTTACAGAGAGCTTTCTTAACTATTTCTTGTAAAAATTTATTTATTTTAATTTATAATTTATTCTTTAATTTATTTTTCATAACTATTAATGATATTATCCCCATTTTACAGATTAAGACATCTGAGGATCCAAGATGTTAATAACTTGTCAAGGAACTCTTTCTACACTATATTATGCTAAGTCCACTCAAAGTAGCTTTCATGCACTTACATCTTTTTTTTTTTAATGATGTTATCTTCTGGTTTTACATCTCCATTTCTAAACATTTAAGTGACACATGTAGATAGTGCACTCAACAGTGCTTCCCCTAGAGTTGGGAAGATCTGAGTTCAAATTAGATGAGACTGTGTTTCCCCGGACAAGGCACTTAATCTCTGTCTGCCTCAGTCACTTCATCTGCAGAATGAGGAATATTAATAATACTTATTTCTCAGGGTTATTGTGAGGATTAAATGTCTCTATAAAGCTCTTAACAGAGGCATACATACAGTAAGCACCCAAAATGTTTCCCTACTTCTATCATAAATGCTTTTTCATTCAATCACTGATTCAAATATTCTTACCTCTCTTTACCTAGCCAAGTCATCTTTAATAAACAAAGAATAAAAGAGAGAAAAAAATCTCTGCAAAAAGAACCAATTTCTATCAATTGACTCTAATAGGATATACAATGTTCAATACCCATAATCTCCCACTTCTGTAGAAAGTGGAGATCTCACACCTTTAAGTGTTTTTAAGTATGCTAAAATTAAATGTTCTATGCTTCCTTAGGATTTGCATCATATCCATGCTTCAAATTCATGATCTTCCATCCCTAATTCTTTCTTCATAAATATAGCAGCAGTTCAACATAAGTTAATTGTTTTCTGCTTCTTTAAATTATGTATTAGTCTCTAGTCTCAAAGAATTTACAGTCTGGGGCAGCTGGGTGGCCTCCCTGAAGTCAGGAGAATCTGAGTTCAAATCTGGCCTCAGACACTTAACACTTCCTAACTGTGTGACCCTGGGCAAGTCACTTAACCCCAAGTGCCTCCAAAAAAAAAAGAAAACACCTTCCATGACAAAGGGATTAAATTTTTCTTTATGAATTAAAAAATTTTCTCCTTCCACTCCTCTGTGTATGTAAGATGTGTATGAAGAATATCATGGATTATTTTTTTGCTGCTATGAAGCTATAAAAAACTGCTAAACTGAAATACAGGTAAGGAAGCTTTAAAGAAGAGGGAAAAGATAAATATTTTCCATTGGCAAGATTATTACTTATAGGCTGCAGTTAATGAGTTGGCTAGGATATTTGGACTGGACCTGAGCCAATTGAATAATGGTATCTGAAAGTCTAGCACTTTTTCTACTGTAAGGGAGAAATGGAGTTCTACATGTTTAATGAAAAGGGCTTTTCAATATGAGGAAAAGGATTACTGAGAGCAAGGAACCTAAATAATCTATTGTGAATTATTAATGTCAATAAAACAAAGACAATCATTTCTGGCATTTTGTGTATGTTTTTAATCTTTTTTGTTGCTTTTATTTTGACTGATCCTATGATTACACTGATGTTCTGAGTAAAGAATTCTAGGTGAAAAACTTCCCTTTAAAAATGCATGCTGAATAGGTCACTGAGAAGTCAAATAACATCCTCAGCACCACAAAGCCAGTATATGCCAGAAGCAGAACTTGAATCCAATGCCAGTTCTTATCCACTATTCCAGACTACATCTACTTTCATCCTATTATATAATAGAATCAAAATGGAAAAAGCACAGGCTAACCGTTTTCCTTCACTAGAGTTTGCATTTCTGTCAAGCTGATAATAATGAAATTATCTTTGCAATAATGATTTATGGGCATGAAATGATTTCTTACCCATAGTGCCAATGAGCTCTGAGTCTTCACACTTTTCCAGATCTTGAGGAATGCAGTCAGAAACATCATCAGGCTCCAGTTCTTCTGTTTCTATTACAATTTCATATTCAGGAAAAAGGAACTTGTGGTCTGGAACTGCACTATTCAAATTATCTAAAAGAATATATCTGCATTAGTTATAATGTAAATTATAGTTAATCAACTCAAAGATAACAGAAAAATGACTATGAGCCTCTTAAGGAGTTATATACTATAGGCTCTCAAATAAAATTATTTGTTGGGTTCAGGAATGATGGATGCTGAAGAAAGGCTTAGAGGGAAGGGATGTGACAGAATTGTACCTGAACCAATCTTTAATCCTCTGACCTATACCAGATTGTGAAAATTCTGAAGAAACTTACCTATTTTTAAATATCAAGATTTTTAAGAAATATCATTAGAAAATTTAACACATAGTTTCTGGTAACTCCAATTATGTTTTAATATTTCACTTAATGATATCCATCCATAAAGTACTTAATTTCCAGGAAGATACTGAATTACATCACATGATATAATAAATTTCATAGAAAGTAGTCATCTCTCCCATCTTTTCAATGTATCATTTTACAAAGAAGTATTCTTTCCTTCCTCTTCTTTTGCAAAAAGGACCATCAGTGTGGAATATTGTGTATGTCAGACTTTTCAATATTTTGCTTAGTTTTATATATATATTTTTTTCCCCTCTTAAAATCTTTATCATAAGAGATTTGACTCACTGGAAGGGAGATGGAGAGTAAAGTACAATGGGAAAGGTAGGTGATATATCAATAAAATTTTATCTGAAAAATTAAAGTACACCAGAAGGCTCATCTTTTTTTTTTTTTTTTAAATAATGTCATTTTTTGACATCACCATTTAAAAACTCAGACCCACAAATAGAAGGATAAGGAACTGAAGGAATATTACTTGGGAAATGATTTTTTAAAACTATTTAACTTACCTGATGTGGTACAAGACTGTTTATGTGCCAATTTCCAATCAAGAGTCTGATGATCCTTACTACAATAATGGGCCTTATGACACTTGGAACAAACTTTGGGACCCAAACAGCCACAAACCCTACAAAGATGAACACCAGATCGAAGCTGTACACTTGGAGAATCATCCTTTTCATCCGGTGGCTCTTCAGATGGTGGTTCATAAGAGTAATGGTCATTTTTCCTAGGTAGTTGATTCCTGAAAACTAGAAAAGTAGAATGAAAATAACTAAAAATCTCCATTAAAAATATTAGGCCACTAAAAAAAGGGGTTCTCTAAATTATGTCAAAGGAAAAATTATGCTATTCATAGGAAGCTGATGTTACGGTAAAAACACTGATGTTCCTTCAGTGCTTCTAGAGTTAGTCACAATACCAAAGGATGTTACTTTTACTGAGTGATCAAAAGCAGAGTTGGGCTGAACAGTATTGTTCATAAAATATAGGCTGTGCCCCGGAATACATGCAAAAATAGTTTTTAACATTCAACTTTGCAAAACTTTGTGTTCTAAATTTTCTACCTCCCTGTCCCATCTTCCCTCTCCCCAAGATGGCAAGCAATCTGATATAGGTTAAATATTGCACATTCCTTTTAAAGTAAGTTTTCCATTTCATTTATTTATTTATCAGGTGTAATTTGATTCCCACCATTTAATCTGAAATTTTTTTTCATGGAAATAATATTTTCTAGGCAACATTTTGGAAATATTTCCATGAAAAAAAATTGGTGAAGAATTCCTGTTAAACATAGACTGGACAAGATAACCTTTTTTTTTCAAGGTATATTTTTTTTTTCAATATGTAATTTAGTTTTGTGGGGTGTTTTTATAGCTTTTTATTTACAAATATATGCATGGGTAATTTTTCAGTATTGACAGTTGCAAATCCTTTTTGTTCCAACTTTTTCCCTCCTTCCCCCTACCTCTTCCCCCAGATAGCAGATGGACCAATACATGTTAAATATATTAAAGTATAAGTTAAATACAATATATGTATATATATGTATATATACATACATGTTTCAACAGTTATTTTGCTGTATAAAAAGAGTCAGACTTTGAAATAGTGTACAATTAGCCTGTGAAGGAAATCAAAAATGCAGGCAGACAAAAATAGAGGGATTGGGAATTCTATGTAGTGGTTCATAGTCATCTCCCAGTGTTCTTTCACTGGGTATAGCTGGTTCAATTCATTACTGCTCTATTGGAACTGATTTGGTTCATCTCATTGTTGAAGTGAGCCACATCCATCAGAATCAATCATCATATAGTATTGTTATTGAAGTAAATAATGATCTTCTGGTCCTGCTCATTTCACTCAGCATCAGTTCATGTAAGTCTCTCCAGGCCTTTCTGAAATCATCCTGCTGGTCATTTCTTATAGAACAACAATATTCCATAATATTCATATACCACAATTTATTCAGCCATTCTCTAATTGATGGGCATCCACTCAGTTTCCAGTTTCCGGCCACTACAAAGAGGGCTGCCACATAAAGGTCCCTTTCCCTTTTTAAAATCTTTTTGAGATCTAAATCCAGTAGTAACACAGCTGGGTCAAAGGGTATGCACAGTTTGATAGCTTTTTGAGCATAGTTCCAAATTGCTCTCCAGAATGGCTGGATGTGTTCACAATTCCACCAACAATGTATCAGTGTCCCAGTTTTCCCACATCCCCTCCAACATTCCGCATTATCTTTCCCTGTCATTCTAACCAAGATGACAGGTGTGTAGTGGTATTTCAGAGTTGTCTTAATTTGCATTTCTCTGATTAATAATAACTTGGAACATCTTTTCATAAGGCTAGAAATAGTTTCAATTTCTTCATCTGAGAATTGTCTGTTCATATCTTTTGACCATTTATGGACAAGATAATCTTTGAGGTCCCTTTCCAATGCCTAGATTCTATGATTCCATAATATGCCATGCAAAGGAACAAATGGCATTTTTTTTAGTGGAAGCAAATTTCAGCTCAATATAAATAATAAACTATCAGCTTGATCAATTAAAAAAAGGAAGAAAATATCTTCTATTGTCTAGCAGAAGCATGATGTATCAGAAATAGCATTAGTCTTGAGAATCACAGTTTCAATTGATCAATGATGGACAGAAGCAGCTACACCCAAGAAAGAACACTGGGAAATGAATGTAAACTGTTTGCATGTTTGTTTTTCTTTCCGGGCTATTTCTACCTTCTGTATCTAGGATATACTGTGACATATTTAACATGTATAGGACTGCTTGCCATCTTGGGGAGAGGGTAGAAGGAGGGGACAAAATCGGAACAGAAGTGAGTGCAAGAGATAATGTTCTAAAAAATTACCCTGGCATGGATTCTGTCAATAAAAAGTTATTATAAAAAAAAAAAAAGTCTTGAGAGTCAGAAGGTATCTGGATCAGAATCCTACCTTTTAAACTTTCTACCTTTGTGAACAAGAAAATGGCACAAAAATCACAAACTAAGAGTTAGATAAGACTTTAAAAAATCCTTTTCTTCAGGTGCTCCAAATCACTATTGATCAGAGAAATGCAAATTTAGACAACTCTGAGATACCATTACACATCTATCAGATGGCTGAGATGACAGGTAAAGATGACAAATGTTGGAGGGGATGTAGGAAAACAGACACATACATTGTTGATGGAACTGTGAAAGAATTCAACTATTCTGGAGAGCAATTTGGAACTATGCTCAAAAAGTTATCAAACTGTGCATACCCTTTGATCCAGCAGTGCTACTACTGGGCTTATATCCCAAAGAGATCTTAAAGGAAGGAAAGGGACCCACATGTGCAAAAATGTTTGTGGCAGCCCTTTTTGTAGTGGCCAGAACCTGGAAACTGAATGGATGCCCATCAATTGGAGAATGGCTGAATTGTGATATATGAATGTTATGGAATACTATTGTTCTATAAGAAATGACCAACAGAATGACTTCAGAGAGGCCTAAAGAGACTTACATGAACTGATGTGTAGAGGGCAGGAACTCTGAAAAGGTATACTTAATGATTAATTTAATCCTATAACAAGATATTAACTCAGTGGAATTGACAAAATAATTGGTTCTCTAGTGATATGATTGGCCTGTACTCAGTATGATGAATTGATTTAATTGTAATAGAGTATTTAAGAGGTCAGAGTCAGACCGAAATCAGAGCAGAGACTGAGATGTGCAGACTGCTGACGCAGATTGGGAGACTGAAGGAGATAATAAAGACTTTGGACTTTAACTTGGACTATTCTCGTGGTGATTATTCTGCTGAGACCAAGGCTGGTTCCAAGATCCTCCAGAAAGCTAGTCAGAACATTACACTGAGGCTAAGTGAAATGAGCAGAACCAGGAGACCATTATACACAGCAACAACAAGACTATATAATGATCAATTATGATGGACACGGCTCTTTTCAACAATGAGATGATTCAGATCAGTTCTGTAGTGTCTCTTATTGCTACCCTAACCTTGTAGCTCCTCTTTGAATTACTCAATGCTTAATGTCAACGGCGATGGCTAGGCCACACTTACCCATCTTCGGGTACCAACCTGGATAACATAAAGACAGACCAGCAGGAGGTAGGGGTGAAGCAAAAGAGATCTTTATTCTTAGATAGCACATATTAATACCCTCCCTGAAGAGCAGGGGGAAGGGGAGGTCCTCTAGGAACCTGGCATAATGGGATTGGCCTGAGAAGAGAGAGGGAGGCGTACTAGGCTTTGAGAGCATTAAGGAGGGAGGTGTGGTACCTGGGTTCAGACACCACCTCTTGGGGCTATGCCCCACCTCCATGTAAAACTCACCTGCACCTTAGTACCTCTCATCCCGCAGGTCCTCCCATATCCCTTGAACTGCATTCCTTGCTTCTAGAGGCTTTCTAACCCTTATAAGTGCCAATGATCTTGTGATGAAGAGAGCCATTTACACCCAAAAAGAAGACTGTGGAAGCTGAATGTGGACCACAACATAGATTCTCTCTCTTTCCGTTAATGTTGGCTTACATTTTTGTTGGGTTTTTTTTTTCTTTCTACATCCTTTTTTCCTTGTGCAGCAAAATAACTATATAAACATGTATACATATATTGGATTTAACATATAATTTAACATATTGGACTATCTGACATCTAGGGGAGAGGGGAGGAGAAGAAGAAGAAAAGTTGGAACAGGAGATTTTGCAAGGGTCAATGTTAAAAAATTACCCATGCATATGTTTTGTAAATAAGAAATAATTTTTTAAAAATCCTTTTCTTTGTCCTCATCCTTCCTGACTTTCTATAGTATTTGAAGATGCCAGCCACTCCATCTTCTGGCTCTCTCCTCCCTGTGTTTTCTTTCCAACTATCTCACTAATTCTTTTCAACCTTTTCTGAAACAGCATTATCCATGTCCCAATCCTGATGTGGGTGTACCCTAGGGTTCTGTCCTGGGCCCATCATCAACTACTTATTGGACATCAACACCTGTGTGTTCCATAGATACCCAAAACTTTTCAAGCTTAAAATACAATTTTCACCCTAAATAAATCCTCCTAACTTCCTGATTTATGTCAATGACATCCTTCCAGTGCAGCATTCTTTCTTTGTACTCACCCCCATATATCAATTCAATAGCTAAGTCTTGTGGATTTTACCTCTTTCTCATCTGTCTCATTCTCTCCATTCATATCACAACCACCCTATTTTGGGCCCTCATCAACTCCTACCTGGACTACTGCAATAGAATTCTAATTGGTCTCCCTGCCTCCAGTCTTTCTCTTCTGCAAACCATCTCAAACAAAGCTGCCAAATTAATACTTTAGAATCTGACTATGTCACTCCCTTGTTCTAAAAGCTTCAGCAGATTGTCCACTGACTGTAGGCCAATATATAAATTCCTTTTTCGGATTTAAACCATCATAACTTCCGAAGCAGCCTCTTCCCAAGCTGATCACACATCACTCCATGGGATGTTTACATTCCAACAAACTGACTTAGTTGGTGTTCCTCAAATATAACATCTCATCCGCCATCTCCCTGATATTGCATAGGACTAACCCTGGAACACTCTTCCCTCCCTTGACTTCCAGCTCCTGAAAGCTCTCACTCCACTAATGAGTCAAGTTAAGTACCCTTTCTTCAGATTTTTTGCATCTCCTGCTCCCTTATCCCAGTTGTTGCTGCTCCTACCATTACCATATACTTATTTCCATAGACATTTTCTATATAATCCTAAATTGGCTTCTCTGCTGCTTATTACATTGTTTGGAGGTCTACATATTGAGGAGTTAAAGTGGTGAATAAAAGCCATGGACTTGGAACTGGAACATCTAAATTCTTCCTCAAACATTTAATAACGCTTTCACCATGGACAAGTCACTTGGTCTCTCTCAGCTTAGCATCTCATCTGTAAAATTGGAATATTAATAGTACTTACCTCAAAGGCTTGTTGCGAGGGTTAAATGTAATGATATTTCTAAAGTATGTTGTAAACCTTAAAAAGCACCACATAAATGTGATGTTAGTGTCATCATCACTATTGTTATCCCAGGCCAAACAGAATAAATATAATCCCTCATGTCAGCTTTTCAAATACTTACAATGATATGCCCCGTAACATAAAGACAGCACACTATTAATAAAGAGATCTAATAATAAAAATCAGCATATGACACTCACTATACACAAGAGGCTTTATAAGTATTAATTCATTTGATCCTCACAACAACCCTGGAAGATGGGTGCTATTATTATCCCCATTTTGCAGGTGATGAACCAGCCAAACAGAGTTTAACTTCCCCAGGTCACACGGCTGCAAGTGTGTGAGGTCACATTTGAACTCCTGTCTCCAGACTCAGCGGGCTCTGTTCTCTGTAGCACCTAGTTGCCCCCATCTTCGCTTCAATCCTGCCTCAACCACTTACTGTGTGACCACTGGAGACTTCACTTAATTATTAGTGGGGTTAATAATCGTAGCTTATACTAATAAGCTCTGAGCATATATGGGGAGTAAATTTTTCAAACGAAACAAAATCCAAAAGGGAGGAAGAGGGAAATTTTTAAAGGGGCAAAATAATAATTAATTAAAAACTAGTTAATAAGTATAAACAAATAATAATTAACTGGGAAATAGATGACAACCTGTACTCTACATCATTTCCCTTGAGAGAGAGACTGAGAGACAGAGACTGAGAATGAAAGAGAGAGAGAAGGAGAAAAGGAGAAAAAAAGGAGACAGAGAAAGAGACAGACAGACAGAATGACTTCTGGACAATTCCCTGCTCCCCTCTTTTCCCACGTCCTCCTTCTCTGGGAGGTGGCTCACTCCTGGAGTCAAGAAGACCGAGTTCAAGTCTGGCTTCAGACCCTTACTAGCTGTGTGACCCCGGGCAAGTCACTTACTCCTGTTTGCCTCCGTTTTCTCACCCGAAAAATTGGAATAATAACGGCACCTACCTCCTAGAGTTGTTTCCAACCGTAATTGGATTCCCGACCAAGGCTCTCGGCAGGCGCTGTTACCAAAGGCGGACGGGACTAGTCTAGGCGCGGAGCTGCCCGCCAGAATGAGAGGACGACGGAGGCGGAGAGGGGAAGGCAGAGCGGGCCCTGACCTCGGAGCGCGGCGCAGCACGGAGGCTCCCGGCAGCAGAAGACGAAGAGGCTGCGATGAAAGGCGTCGGCACGGTCCGGAAGCGGCGCGTACAGCTGCAGCAGGAAGGCGAGCGGCCGGCTGCACAGCGGGCACGCAAGCTCAGCGGGGCCCGGAAGGTCGCACTCGGACAGCCACGCCGGTCGCCCGCCCACCTTGCTGGGGAACTGTTCGCTCTGCAGGCGCCAGCCCGGCGCTTCGACGGCGAAACCCAGCTCCACTGTCGGGGCCGGGGTCGGAACCGGAGCCGGAGCCGGGGCCGGAGCCGGAGCCGGGGGTACGGCCAACGCCATGATAACTCCTCCTGCAGCACCAGCCGCAGAAGACCCAAGAGACAGGTTAACACGTTCTCTTAGCTACAGAGTAACGGAAATAGCCCGGCCTGAACCGGAAGTGTGCTGTGGAGAAACGAGGCCGTCGCCCGCTGAACGCTCAGGATGCTGGACGATAAGTTCCCTGTTACAATCAGTCCGCTCTGTTCTTTTAAGGCTTCTTTAGGGCGGGTCCTGTTGCGGGTGGGAGTCGGAGAATGAGGTAATTGAGAAATAACGACTATTGAGAAATAATAATTGGTATTTATGTAACATTTTAAAGTTTGCATATGATCGTAGCTAGCAGTAATATGCTACTTCAAAGTTTACAACACGCTTTATTTTTTTCTTATTTTCACCACAAGTGAGGCAGACACAATTGTCTAATACTTATTGTTCAGAATCATACAGTCAGTAAGTGTCTAGGCTATATTTAAACTAAGGCCTTCCTGACTCCAGGTGCACTACTCTATCCATTTCATCACTCTAGTTATTTAGTCGTTCTGAGTCATGCATCATTTTCATGACCCCATTTGAAGTTTTCTTGGCAAAGATACTGGAGTGGTTTATCCTTTCCTTCTTCAGCTCATTTTACAGATGAGGAAACTGAGGCAAACAGGGTTAAGTGACTTGTCCAAGGTCATACAGCTAGTAAGTGTCTGGGGTCATAGTTGAAGTCAGAAAGCTGAGTCTTTCTCATTCTTGGCTGGACACTCTATCCACAGACCACCAAAACTGCCCATTTGGGCATAAAAGGAGAATGGAGATGTCTTTCTCGATGAAACAGTTTTTAACTTTTATCTGAACCTTATCTGTAAAGGATGGAGGGAATTCTAACAAAAGGACCTTATTTGTTATCTTGAGTTTATTAATGTTTTTGGACTGCATTGTCACAGGTGAAAAGAAGTCATTTTCAATTGTATTGAGGGATTCAAGTGATCCTGGCTGTGATCTGTGATCAATCTGACACCTAAAATATTGTCCATAATAATCCATATTTTTATTTTATGGCTGAGCCTCCATATCTTTGTTCCCAACCAGTCATCTGCATGAAACCCAAAAGGAGTCTGGGAAATATAATAAGATCACCGTAAGCTCGGGTGTTAGGGAACACTGATCTAAGGTGCAAGGCTTGGGAAGCAGAAAAAGCAAACTGCTCCTGTGGCCTTCTCGATGTTATGTTATGTTATGTCATGTCACACTTCAGAATAGGGAATCTGCCAGTCCTAGATTTAGATCTAATCCAACAAGAGCTAGAGATGGCAAAAAAAAAAAAACTGTAGCTAATAAAAGAATGTTTGAGGCTAAATTTCATTTGAGGCCTTGTTGATTGTTAAGCCTGGGCCAATGAAATGTTTAAAGTATAGTCCTCACATTAAATATAATCATAGCTGACTTGTCTGCTAGGCTTTTTTTTTTTAAATGATTATAACTTTTTATTGACAGAACCCATGCCAGGGTAATTTTTTATAACATTATCCCTTGCACTCACTTATGTTCTGATTTTTCCCTTCCCTCCCTTCACCCCCTCCTCCAGATGGCAGGCAGTCCTATCTATACATGTTAAATATGTCACAGTAAAGATACAATATATGTGTGCAGTTATTGCATAGGAAGAATTGGATTCAGAAGGTAGTCTGCTAGGCTTTTAGTTCTACCTGAACTCATCCTCCAGACCTTAACTTGCTTTTACTTTTTTTTTCCTAAGATCAAAATTCCTTGAGAGAAAGAACTTGGTATAATGCTTAATATTTTTAAATGCTTTTCCACTATTTCACAATAGCAAAATTAAACCAGCAACAATGTTATTGAATACCCCCCCCCAAAAGGAACAAAATACACATATAAATTAGTGTATATGTGACCAAATATTTGTTCTTAGTGAACAACTAAGAGACAGGAGTTGCTGTGTTATATTAGCACAAAAACAAATGTAAACAGCCAAATAAATAAAGTAGAAGCACAGCTCAAATATGTATATACAATTATACCCAAGGCATACTTTATGTGGACACTCTCTAGTACTGTCACCTGATTTCCACGGGTAACCACTTCTCTAGTTTTACATATAGCATCATTTGTGACCTTTCTGTCCCTTGACTTCACTAATGAGGCTGATTGGCATTTTCTTCACACCATAGTCCATCATCTTTATACCTGAACTTGTTGAAGAGCCATGTTTTGTGAGTTGTCTCTCTTTAACTGCTCCCTCCCTTCCCTTGTTTAAATTAGTATTTTCCTTGATGTAAGGCAAGGTTGGAAAAGAGTACAGAGTGATTATTTTTTTTCCCCAATGGAAATGTTATATTGTGGATTGTTAACTGGTGTAGACTGTCCTTTTACAATTGGTGAATGGTCTCTTTTGCTTAGAATTCACTAAGATCAAGGTCCATCACTTCTACCCAGCTGCTCATCAAAGTCCATGTAAGTCTTCTATCTCACTGCCACTATTTGTGGCAATTCTATAAAAAGGCAAGTTAACCATCACTCAACAACTTGGTATGGAATAGTTTCATTTGCTCTGCTAATTTGTATATTCCTTAAACATCACTCTTAGTAAAACTCGATTTCCTTATTGAAGATCTTGATGACAAACTCAGGCATAGTACCATTTGTCTCTGCCAAAGTTCTTACGATCAGAAGTTACTGCTAGGATGATTTCAGAGAGACCTGGAGAAGTTTATATGAACTGATGCTGAGTGAAATGAGCAGAACCAAGAGATCATTTTATACGGTGACAAGAAGATTATACAATGATCATTACTGATGGATGTGACTCTTTTCAACAATAAGATGATTCGGATTACTTCCAATGATTTTGTGATGAGGAGAGCCATCTGCACCTAGAGAGAGGACTGTGAGAATTGAGTGTTGTATGGGTCACAACATAGTATTTTCACTTTTTTTGTTGTTTTTTTTTTGCATTTTTTTTCTTTTTTGAACTTATTTTTCTTGTGCAGCAAGATAATTGTATAAATGTGTATACATATATTGGATTTAACATATATTTCTAACATGTTTAACATATTTTGGATTCTTATCATCTTGCATGTAGGAAGGGCGGTGGAATTTGGAAACAAGGTTTTACAAGAGTCAATGTTGAAAAATTATCCATGCATATGTTTTGAAAATAAAAAAAACTTTAATAAAAAAATAACATATTATAGGACATTATTTTGGTCTCATCAAAACTATGATAACTATAATACATTCCATAGTCTATTTGTAATTCTCTACCTTTTTCATAATATATATGAGAATAGTTACTCTAAGATTTTCACTCCTATAAAATGCCTTCCACTAGGAATGCAGATAAATTGATATTGTTTGCTAGTGAATGTATATATACATACACATATATAGTATGCATAGCTTTTTGTGTAAGGTGAAGTTTTCTCCCTAACATTAGAATCCTTTCTCTCATGTAAGTCAATGTTCACAAATAGAATACCAAGGGAACGTTGCAAACTATAGTTGCAAATAATTTTAGGCAAATACTTTATTATTTCCTCCTCTGCTCCTCTCCTTCCTACGCCCTTTCTGACAACATAAGCCTCAAGATCATTTCCCTGGGCAATGGAAAAATCTATTTTAAAATCTATTTAAAAGATAAAGAATGCTCCATAAAATATTTTCTTTGTTTTCTCTCTTAGGAAATTTGTGCCAATTTTCCTATTTTGTCTTATATCTCTGACTTGTTGGAAAGATTTCTTTCCAAATTTATAATAAAATTATAAAATAAACTCACACAAATCTCAGTATTCCTACATATCACCAACAAAATCCTGCAAAAACAGATAGCAAGAGATATCTCATTTAAAGTAACTACAAACAGTACAAAATACCCAGGAGTATACCTGTCAAAACAAACCTAGGAACTAAATAAAGAAAATTATTTTTAAAATGCTTTTCATATAAATAAAATCAGATTTAAATAATTGTATAATAATAATTGTTCAGGAAGTATACCTGTCCAAAAAAAAACCCCAGGAACTATATAAAGAAAATTATTTTTAAAATGCTTTTCATACAAATAAAGTCAGATTTAAATAACTGGAGAAATATTGTTCATGGGTAGGTAGGCCAATATAATAAAAATGACAATTTAACCTAAATTAATTTATGTATTCAATGCCATCCCAATTAAATTATCAAAAAATTATTTTATTGAGTTAAAAAATAATAACAAAATTAAGTTGGAAGAACAAAATGTCAAGAATATCAAAGGAAATAATGTGAGTGAGAGGAATGTAAAGGAAGGAGATTTAGCAATACCAGATCTTAAGCTGATATTATGAGACAGTCAATTATCACTTTTTGGTACTAGTTAAGAAATAAAAAGGTAGATCAGTGAAACAGAGTAGCATGAAATGTGCAATAGCATATAACTATAATGGCCTTATGTTTGACAAATGTAAATGATAGAATGGGCTTTAGTCCTTGCTTTGTATCCTGCCCTATGGAAAACTTGCCTAGCAACAATAGAAACTTTGCCCCAGTAACAAAAAGCTGTTTTTGGGGACTGGAAAATATGTCTGAACTTTTTACCAAGATCTTTGAAACTTGCATCACTATCCAAACCCCTTACACTTGGCTGAGTAGGCAACCACATTGTTTTTCTATTCCTTACAGTTAACTGCCCACATAAGAACTAACTCAGTTCATGACACCTGACACAGAAATCTGTACAAATGTGAGACCATTTCTCTAGTTTGCTGCAGGTCCCTTAAGCTCTAAACTCTAAACCCACCTTACTGTTCTCAGTGAAATCTCAGGAAGAACTGACTTTCTCCCCCTGAAATTCTTTTCCCAAGATCTTAACTGATCCTGACAGACCCTCATCATAAAGTCTTAAGTTTTGAGGATAAGAATTCATTATATGATAAAAATTTGTCATGAAAGCTGAAAAGTGATCTGGCAGAAACTGGGCATAGACTAATATATTATACCATTTACTAAAATGAGGTCAAAATGGATACAGTATCTAGATATATAAGGAGATATGACAAAAAAATTAGAAGAACATGGAACATGTTCCCTATCAGACCTATGGAGAGGTAAACAATTTATGAATAAACAAGAAATAGTATTATCAGGTGTAAAATGGATAATTTGTATTACATTCAATTAAAAAGATTTTGAACATATAAAATTAAAGCAACCAACATTAGATGGAAAAGCAGAAAATTGGAAGGAGGGAATTTTATAAACTGTTTCTCAGATAAAGGTTTCATATCTCAAATATGTAAAGAACTTTGTCAAATCTATATGAATATAAGACATTCCCCAATTGATAAATGGTCAAAGGATATGAACAGGCAGTTTTCAGATGAAGTAATTGAAACAATTTATAGTCACATAAAAATGCTCTAAAATATTATTGGTTAAAGAAATACAAATCAAAACAATGTTAAGATATTACATATTCATGTGCACAGTAGACATCTCCAGGGCAGGGAATAGGGGATGGTTGGAAAAAATTATAAAATGTGCACAACAGAAAATAAAACAAAATGTAGAAGGAAGCATAGAAAGCAGAATAGTTTTGGAAATTAGAAATACTCATTCTATAATTTTTCAAAAAAAAAAAAAAAAAGGAAATGGGGAAGCTAGGGGGCACAATGGATAGAGCACCAGCCTCGAAGTCAGGAAGACCTGAATTCAAATCTGACCTCAGACTCTTAATACTCCCTAGCTGTGTAACCCTAGGCAAGTCATTTAACCCCAATTGCCTCAACAAAGAAAAAATAGATAAATAAAGGAAAAAATGTGAAATAGAAATTCATGTTTTTATAGCTAATCCTTTCTTTTTAGGTTCTGTTCTGTATGTGGAAAGGTTCTTTTTTTGTCTTTATGTATTTAAGATCAAAATAGATAAAAATTAAAAAGTAATGCTCAACACAAATGACATAAAATCTTTTTGATCCTTCGTTCCTATAAATTACAAGTATCTGACTTCTGCAACTATTAAAGAGCCTTCTGATCCTATACATCTACAATCTCATCTAGTTAATTACTGACCCGGACTCCTTAATTTATATCAGACATAAGACCTTTTTTTTCTGTATATAAAGGAAAAGCTAGCGAGCCATCTTTGAAGTCTGTACTTCCTTCCCTTCTGGCACTTCATATATACAAGTCTACCATCCCATCTTTGGTACTAAAATGTCCCATCAGTTTACTGTGAGTCACCTGAAACCTCAGGCTTCTATAGTACTGCTACTCTGCTATTTGGTAGAGAGCAATTATAGATTAGGCAGTGTCTCAACTCATTTCCAGTCCTTCAGAGGCCCCCTACTGGCTATGAATATATTCTTCAATAAATTTTAGGAAATGTAAAATCTGTACATATGACCTATTTCTTCCCTCTGTTTAGGTGATTGTTAATTTAATTGTAAAATTAGGCACTAAATGTCAATATCCAATAAAAGTAACATAGATATAGGACAGTTACATGCAGGAATGTTTAGACTGCTGGACCAGGAGTCAAGAAAACTCTTCTTCATGAGTTCAAATCTGGTTTCAGCTGTGTGACTCTGGCTGGGCATTTAACCCTGTGTGTCCCAGTTCTTCATCTTAATATGAACTAGAGAAGGAAATGGCAAACCACTCTATTATCTTTGCCAAGAAAACCCCAAATGAGGTCACAAAGAGTTGGACATGTCTGAAAAACAATTATAAAGTATAGATATGGGAATCTTCTCAATTTTATTTTCAGGTTTTTTTTTCCTGTGGATCCCCAAAACAACTCTAATTCATTTGGAGAAAAAATTCGTTTGGAGGAATAAAGAATATAAAAATTCAGAAAGGCTGAAATGTTATATAGTATTTCTATGACTATTTCCTCAACTCACACTTAAAATCAAGGCTTGAGGCATTGAGAAAATGGCTGCTATTTGCTCTAAAGGTTCTAATCAAAAGATGAGCTTGATGGATTGAGTTTTTAGTACATTATTTCACAAATGCCCCCTGATATATTCCTCATTCATAATTAGCCAACCAATTAGCTTCAGTCCCAGCCCAAATCCTGATCATGGGTGAGGTGTGAAGGGGTAAAACTCCTGTGCATGAACTAACTATAAGATACTGCACATAAACAACTTGCTATTGTGTACAGATGTTTCCTTACCACTTTAGTATAACTCTGCTTTAATTACAATACAGGTTGTCACACCACCTGACTTCTCAAGAAGGCTAAGAAGCCCCTAAAAGGGATGGGGAGCCAAACCAGACATGTCAGCAGGGTTCCTTTTACTAAAGGTTCTTACACCTTGTCCAGACTTCTCCCCTATCTGTGGCCCTCTACAAAGTATAGTGAGAACAACGTACGAGATAGCCCTTCACTCAGAACTCAAGGGGAACATTCTTTCCTTGCATACATAAGGCCCCCAAGAAAGAGTAAGCTCAAACTGCATATACTCCAGTTCCTGGTTCTGAAAATACTTTTTTCCCTTCCTGGGTTACTCATGAAGCTCTCTATGTAACTCTGTTGAACTTTTAAGCTCAGTATCTTTCCAGAATCCATTGCCATCCCTGCCGTATTAGGTTCATGCTCCTCAGACTGCAGCATACCTCGATAACTGTTTATCCATATCCATCTGCTGCCAATTCTGCTACTATTGTTATAATAATATGCATTTCTTGACATGCATTTCTGTTTTTTTTTTCAATTACATGTAAAGATAATTGTCAACATTCATTTTGCTACGATTTTGAATTCCAATTTTTTTCTCCCTCCCTACCTTTTCTCTCCCCTCTCCCAAAATATCAAGCAAATTGATATATGATATACATGTACAATTATTTTAAATATATTTTCATATTCTGACATTCATTTTTTAACCATTAATAACATTTCTGTTCAGATACTTGGAACTCATATTCACCTGGAAACTTCCATTTCATAATATTACATTTATCCATTATCAAGAAAGAAAAACTTAAAGAGATGAAGGCAATCATGTGCTCACAACTGTCCAAGCTATGTGAGAGACAGAACTGCTACCTCTCTCTCTTAAACTCTTATGATTAATTAAAAATAGTCCTGACTTTTTTTCCCCATCTACAAAGGAAAGAACAATGGAAGGAGTAGATCACCTCTTTTGTATATCCACCACTTAGTTCCACCTCAGCAACAGAGTGCTATGCTCCCTCAACCTAGCAACTGAGGACAAACTAAAAAATAATCCCAAACTAAGCACAAAAGTAGAAGCTTTGAGAATCAAAGAAAGAGAGCAGAAAAGCACCCCAGGAAAAAAAAAAAGACTCCACAGGAGATTTGGATATAAGTAAGTGTTCACCTAAGTATTTCAGAGAGTGAGGAAGTTGGCTCACCATGAGCCAACCAAATTGGGAAAAAAGATATTCCAGCCATTTTGGTATAAAAGGAAGGGATTTGGCAGCAGAGTGTAAAACAGAAAATTCAGATAGACTGGAGGTATGATTTATCCTAGAAAGAGCTATAATACTGTTAATGAAAACTTCTAAAACTTCACTTCACTGGCAAGCTGCTTAGAGTTGCTGCTCAGAGTCAGTTTGTGAAGAGCCTTAAATGCCAGACTAAGGTTTGTGTGTGTGTGTGTGTGTGTGTGTGTGTGTGTGTTTTTAGAGGCAAGAGGGAACCCACTGAAGGTTTCCAAATTGGAAAGTGTCCTGGTTAAACATGAAGCTGAAGAAGCTTGTGTTGGAAAATAGATAAGGGAGAATAGAAACAAGGAGACAAATCAGGAAGCTATTAAAATAATCCAAGCTATATCCCGAAGAGATCATAAAGAAGGGAAAGGGATCTGTATGTGCAAAAAATGTTTGTGGCAGTCCTCTTTGTAGTGGCCAGAAACTGGAAACTGAGTGGATGCCCATCAATTGGAGAATGGCTGAATAAATTGTGGTATATGAATATTATGGAATATTATTGTTCCGTAAGAAATGACCAGCAGGAAGATTTCAGAAAGGCCTGGAGAGACTTACATGAACTGATGCTGAGTAAAATGAGCAGGACCAGGAAATCATTATATACTTCAACAACAATACTATATGGTGATCAATTCTGATGGACCTGGCCATCTTCAGCAATGAGATGAACCAAATCAGATCCAATGGAGCAGTAATGAACTGAACCAGCTACGTCCAGTGAAAGAACTCTGGGAGATGACTAAGAACCATTACATTGAATTCCCAATCCCTCTATTTTTGCCCACCTACATTTTTGATTTCCTTCACAGGCTAATTGTACAATATTTCAGAGTCTGAATCTTTTTGTACAGCAAAATAACGGTTTGGTCGTATATACTTATTGTGTATCTAATTTATACTTTAATATATTTAACATCTACTGGTCATCCTGCCATCTTGGGGAGGGGGTCGGGGGAAGAAGGGGAAAAACTGGAACAAGAGATTTGGCAATTGTCAATGCTGTAAAGTTACTCATACATATAAACTGTAAATAAAAGGCTATTAAAATTTTAAAAATTTAAAAAAAATAATAATCCAAGCTAGTAGTGATGAGGGACTGAACTAGGGAAGTGGTTTTATAAGTAGACAGGACATGGGTATGATTTATGTTGTGCAGGTAGAAAGAAAATATAATATAATATAATATAATAAAATAAAAGAAAAACAATAAAACAGTGCAAGACTTGGCAAGGTGATTGAATGGAGAAGGGCTAAAGAAGAATCGGAAATGACTTGATGACAGAGTAAGGTGCAGAAATAAGAAAAGAATGAAAATAACAGGGAAAACTGGAAGATAGTTTTCTGGAGATGTACTTTAAACATGTTGAATGAGTTTGATATGCTGATAATGGAATATATAGATAGAAGCATCCAGCAGGCCTTTCAATGTAAGGAGCCTGATATTCAGAGGAAAGCAGAACAACATTTGTATGTATGTGATAGCAAAGAATTAGAAACAAAATATATGTATAACTGTGTAATGACTAAACAAGTTAGTGTATCAATGTAATAAAATACTGTTAAACAATGAATATGAAGAATCCAAAAAGACTTGGCTAGACATCTGTTAACTAACGTAGTAGAATGAAGTAAATAGAAACCCCCCAAAATTTACAATAACCAAAATAATGTAAAAAAACAAAAACAAAAACCCAGCATGGAATAGAAAGACAGGGACTTTCAGATGGATGCCCTCGAAGCTGTTCTTTCCTAAGGAGTCACGGAGGGAATGAAGGTTAGGAAAACCAAAATATGTCATCCAATGAGGGAAGACTGGTCACTTCAGGGCCCAGGGCCATCAGGCAGGGAGGGGAACTGGCCCCAAAGGGACATGCCATAATTGCTATAAACCAGGACATTACGCAAAGAAGTGCCGCAAAAATAATTCAGGAAATGGGATGAGGGGCTCCTCGAGGGCCCACAACAAGCTTATCAGGAAAAGGAAAGGCATTCTCCAGTGACTCAATTAGGACTGCAGCAGGCAGTGAACAGTCTTAATTTCAGAGGACTGAGTATGAAACAAGTCTCCTTTCTTTTAGCAGAGTTAATATTAGGTAATATTTATGTTATTGCCTCTTTAAGATGTACAAGTTATGTACATGTATATAACATTTGAGATAATTCAATTACATAATGAACTATAACTTTATAGATATGAAATGGCATGTCCATTTTCAATATGTCTAAGATTGGTTTATTTCGCTTAATTTCATTTAGTATCAAAGCTGACAGGATATAATAGTAGGAGCATAGAACCAGGCCTAGAGAGCTCTCAGAGAACAAATCCAACATCCACATTTTGTGATGAGAGAAGAAATGATGAAAGAATGATGAGAAGAAAGATGAGAGAAAATGACTTAAGGTCACACAGGAGAATCAGAAGCAAGACTCAAACCCAGGCCTTCTGACTATAAGCAGTGCTCTCTCTCCAACAGAAAGCCTTAGTATGGGGATGGGAGGTTACTGGAAAGAAATAGCAATGCTTCAAAATGAGCATTTTAAAATTAGGTCTGATTTACTATTTTGTGATTCTAGAAAAAAAAATCATTAACTTCTGCCTCAGTTTCTTCATCTGTAAAAAAGCAGTTAGTAGTACACCGGAGTCAGGGAAACTAGTTTTACTACAACTTGTTTGAGTTTGAATACAGCCTCATACTAGTTGTGTGACTTAACTTTATTCGCCTCAGTTTCCTTACCTGTTAAATGAGCTGAAGAAATGACAAACCATTCTAGTATTTTTGCCAACAAGACCTCAAATGAGATCATGAAGAGTAGGACACAATTAAACAACAAAAACAAGAGGATAATAATAGCACTTACTTACCTCACATGACTGTTATTAAAATGAATGAGATTATAAATGTAAAGCATTTTACAAACCTTATGATGCTAAGTGTTAGCTATTATTTTTTATTTAGGTTTGAGCATTTTTAATTTTATATAATATAAACAATCTTCAAAAGAACATAAGCAAGAAACAGAAAAGAACCTTGACCATAGAAAGCTACTATGGTGACAGGACAGACCAAAACACAAACTCAGAAGAGGACAAAATGTCCACAAAGGAAATCTCAAAGAGTAGGATAATTAGTCTCAAGCCCAACGAGGCTTCTTGGAAATGCTCATAAAAAACTTTAAAAGGCAAACAAGAAAGGTAGAAGAAAAAATGAGAAAGGAAATAAGAGGTACACATGAGAGAGTCAACAGCTTGGAAAAGGAAAGAAAAAAATTATCTGAAAAAAACAACTCCTTAAACAGTAGAATTAACCAAAGAGAAAAAGAGATACAAAAGCTAATTGAAGAAAATCACACATTAAAAATTAGAACAGGGCAAATGGAAGTTAAAGACTTTGTGAGACAGCATGAATCAAAACAAATTAAAAAGAATGAAAAATGGAAGAAAATGTGAAACAGAGGGGGAAATACTGATTGAAAGAATCCATAGATCCCACAAGGAAAACCCCAAGGAACATTGATGTGAAACTCCAAAACTACAATCTTAGGGAAAAAATACTGCAAGCTGCCAGACAAAAACAATTCAAATATCAAGAAAAGGCCCATATTGATGAAAATATTTATTGCAGTATTTTTCATATATTTCAACAAAATAGAGCTATTTATCAATTAAATAATGGTTAAACAAAATATAGTGTTGTGAATTTAACAGTGAAATGATTGCCATAAGAAACAATATTTAGAATATAGAACAGAAGATAGAAATAAGCAGAAACAGGAAATGTATATAATGCCAAGAATGTAAATGGTAAGCTCTCCATCATCCCCAGTCAAATTTGAATGCTAGTGCTACATACTGAGTCTATATCACAAGGAAGTCATAAAGGAGGGCAAAAATATTGTAGTGGTTCTTTTTATGGTAGCAAAGTAGGAAAATGAGTAGATCTCCATCAACTAGGGAATGACTGAACAAGTTGTGGTATATGAAGGTAATGGAATATTAATGTTCTATAAAACATGATGAACAAGCTGATTTTAGAAAGACCTGCAAAGATTTACATGAACTGATGCTGAGCCAAACAAGCAGAACCAGGAATACATTGTACACAATAACAGAAAGAATATGTAATGATCAACTATGAAAGATTTGGTTCTCAGTGATTCAGTGATCCAAGGCAATCCCAACAGACTGGTTAGAAAATGCCATCTGCATCCAAAAAGAACTGTGGAAATTGAAAGTAAATCAATATAGGTTTTCCCCCCCCTTTGTTCTGATTTTTCTCTCCCAATATGATTCATAAAGCAATGTATACTAAAAATAAATTTTGAATGCTAAATGAGTTTGATCCTGAAGATTAATGAACCTTTCTCTCTTCTTTATAGAGGTGGAGAGCTATGAATATAGAAGTGTATATAATCAGCTTTATTTAATATGTTGGCTAGTTTTGCTGAAGAGCTTTTTTCTTATCTTTCTCACATACTCCCTGTCAAAAGAGATGACTCTCTGAATAGAGGGAGATTAAGGTAATATCAAAGAAAAAAAAAGGTGTGTGTGTATGTTTTAAGGGATCCTCAAACTCAGCAGGTTGGACTGGGAATCACTGCTAAAATCAAGCCTATGAAGAAAAGGGAGTAGAATAGCAGTAATATATTGAGAAAATGAGGGATATATAGAATTAAGGTTATATTGAGGATCAGGAAGTTTAGGAAAACTGATAAGTTGGAAGGAAAGAAGACAATGTTAAGGTCAGGTTTGACCACCTACCTCTTTGGATAGCTGGGCTGGAAAGGAGTGAAACTGGGTTCTGAGTCTAATGAAATGTAAGACCAGAATTTTTGAGTTTACAAATTATCTCATTCCAAATTTCAGACTTACTTCCTAACGACTTAACTCGTTTCTCATATTTCTTCCTCTGATATCAACAATTCTCCTTGAATACTAAACTCATTAGTGTGGATATTTACACCCCTTGATGCAATTTGCAATCCCTCCCTACCACCTAATAGTATAAGATTTTTCTCTTTTTTATACATCCTACTCAATGTGCTAGAAGCCTTCTTTTTGGTTCTACTTCAATTCTTAGATAGCAATGCAGTTTCCAAATTGTCTATCTGCTAATCCTCAGGCTGTTTCACAACTAACAATGCTTTTTCCCCCCCAGTAATGATTCTTTTCAAGTCATAAAATCACTGAATCTCAAGATTTCAAAGGGACTTCAAAGCCATCTAGGCTTATCCAGACACATCTTCATAACACATCAATCATGAGTAGCTGTCTGACCTGGATTAAAGACTTGCAGCAAGAGGAAATATATTACTTCCTGAGATAGTGCATTCCAGTGTGAAATAACCTTTTTAAGTCTTGAGAATTTTTTCCTTAAATTGAGATAAAACATGACTTTCTACAACTCTCACCTATTGTTCCAAGTCCTATGGAGCAGACAGAATGAGTTGTATCCCCTTTCCAAATAACAACTCTTCAAATATCCAAGGAGCAGTATCATAGAAGGTAAGACAATAGGGCCTCATTTCCTTCAATTATATTATAGTATGATTTCTCAAGGCTTGCATCATTCTATTCAGCCTCCTTTGAATATTCTTCAGTTTATCAACATCCACTTTGTTATGGACAAAGTTTAACCCAGATGTTGTCTGACTGGGAAAGAGTCCAGAAGAACTAGCATCTCTCGTCTATTTCCTCTCAATGAAGTATAGGATAGTCTTTATCATACATAAAGGCGACTATAATAATAAAACTGACTTAAAGAGAAAGCTGACATTAAGGATACAGTCTATATAGCTGTCAGATCTTTTCCAAATAAACTATCAAATCACACCTACCCTTCATCTTTTATTTGCATAGTTGTTTTTTTTTGAACCCGTGTAAAGTTTTACATTCATTCTATTAAATTCCATCATATTAAATTTGGACCACTGCTCCAATCTGTTGAGATCACTTTGGACTCCCATCTTGTTATGAAATTGATAAGCATGCCATCTATGATTTTATCTGAATCACTGATTTTAAAAATCTCAAGTAATCCAAAGTAAAAATTTAAAAGAGCTGTGCAAAAAACAGTTCAGTCTTTTTTCTATCTGTATGTATATGCTTTCAAATGTTTGCTTGATATTATTTTAACGTTTTTAACATGTATTGGATTACCTGCCATCTAGGGGAAGGGGTGGGGGAAAGGAGGGCAAAAGTAGGAACAAAACGTTTTACAAGGATGAAGGTTGAGAAATTACCCATGTTTTGTAAATAAAAAGCTTTAATTTAAAAAAAAAAATTAGTTGATAATTTAAAAATTCATAATAAAAAGAATTTTCTAAAAGACCAAAGATTTGCAAGATTTTTACAACCCCAGTAATCTAGTGACACTTCATGGAGCTATGTGAAGCTTTAACATTTGTCCTCCAATTTCCAAAGCATGGCATTAAAAAATGTACTCAGATTCACTGTGTTCCTTCAGTGAAGAGCTAGGTTCTCACAGAAATGATGGCATTGTACATTAGAGGGCAGTCGAGAGCTATCTTTGATCAAATAATGGGCCCATTTTGTAAACAAGAACCTGGAAAACCACTGAAGTCCCCAGCCTGGATTTAATTGGCTTATTCAGCTTTGAGACCTCATATTCCTATTATATACAAAACAAACTGCTTAAACAAAACAAAAATTTTATTTAAAATGACATTTATACAACACGTACTACACCCTGTAATTCAGCGAGGAGCTGAAGCTTCCCAAGCACATACACCTTTCTGAAAAGGCAAACCCATCTGTCCCAGTCAACGAAAGGCTAATGCTTTGAGCCTCCAGCCCCAGATCTGCTTTCTGTAGATCAGTAGGTATTAAATTATGTCATCATGGTTTTTTCCTTGGTTTTGGCCCTTGGACCCCTACACACACAAAAAGATCCATCTGGTCTTGCAGAAATGGCCAAACTGCCAAGTGTCCCAAAGCCAGAAAGATGCTTAGAAAATTCTCTAGAAGCATCTCTCTAAGGAATTGAGAGGAGGGTCCAGAAAACAGAAGAGATGTTTCACTACCAATCTACTGTTCAGAGTCCACAGCTCCAGTCTCTTAAGTTTATTTGAGAAACACTGTTCTGGCTTCAGGCCCCAGCTTCTTCCTAATCCTGAGGGAGTCCAAACGTCACAGGATCCCAAGAGTTCAGAACACATAAAGGAAGATATTCACTCTTGGGAGCTTGGCCATTCCTGCTGGGAAGGAATTATTAGTGGTGGGGAACAGGCATCACTCGATCTGTTTGATTCTAAAAAGAGATTGGTATTAGAAGCCACAAATATGGTCCAAGCAAGCCCATCAGTGATGACAGAAGGGAAGGCAGGACAGGGTATTATTGGTCCACTTCATTCTTAAACACACAGAAGCCCTGGCTCATTATTTTTAAAAGTCATCATTACAAAAAAAAAAAAATCCTAAAATGGACTAAGAAAATAAGTAAGGCATCCTCTGAGATTCATAAACATCAGAAGGTCAGAGTCCAGCAGAATCCAAAAATGACAAATTGAGAAGACAGGAGAGGAGACAGGTTGGAGTCACACCAAAAATGATGATGTCTGTCGGAATTCTCCCTAGGAAAACAGAACTTCAAGTAAATTCCCTATAATTCCCATTGAGTAAATAGTCCCAACATCACAAACCAGAAACCCCATCCATTTTGGCAAGACAACCCTCCCCTCTTCTTCCCTAAAAGCCCACCCATACACCTCCTGTCCAAACCCAGTATACTCACATCACTGCGGGCGGAGGGCTGGCTATAGATTACTTTTTTACTGGTGCTTCTGAAAATAAATCAGCAAAAAGAAATGGTCAGTCCTCTCATCCTTTATAAGCATTTTAAAAACCAGATAATTTTCCATTTCCAACCTTATAGGATACCAGGAATGCAATATTTCAAGAGATACAGAAGTCCATGAAATCAGTAATCTTCTCTCCCAGGCTGGACCTCCAGTCAGCCCCAGACCCAGTCCCAGTCCCAGTCCCCGTCCCAGTCCCAGTCCCCGTCCCAGTCCCCATCCCTGTCCCCGATCCCGCCCCCGCCCCCAATCCTGCCCCCGCCCCAGCCCCATCACAGATTTAGGTTGTTGCTCCCATCTCCTTGCTCTTGGCTTCAGAAACTCATCATTTAAGGACAATTATAAGCATCTGGTAGGGAAGAAGAGCCCAGCACTTCACTCACCCTTTACTTGTTCCTAAAAGAAAAAAAAAAAAAATGGGGTCAAAAAAATCAGGCTGCACTCTGCTTGATGTTCTTCCAAGTCCACATGGTAGGAGATATTCCCCCACTTCTCAACTCCACCCCACTCCCACAGAGGACTAGATAATGTTAACTGTTCTTGAACCCAGGCAAGGTCCATCACTTCATGGGAAGTGGGGATGAGTGGTAGAGAAAGAATGATGGAAAACAAGAATGGAAAATGGAATAGGCACTTACTGTTGAAATAGCCTTGAGAGTAGGCAAACCAGATACCAAAAACCAGGAGCCCAAGGAGGATCAGTGTCACAATAACAGCCGCCACGATGCCCCCTACATTCAGTTCCGCTGTGGAACACAACTGGAGGTATCAGAAACCTGTACCCTAAGGCCTTTTTCTAATTACCTTACCTAACCACCAGCCCCAGCAATCCAACCACCTTCAATGCTAAACACAAAGCCCGAGAAAGATAGGTTTTAACTGGGGGGATAAGGGGAAGTGGGACATAAGACACTCATCTATGAACCCCTAACCCTACCTCATCCCTGTGCAACTCTTACTTACCAGCTTCCAAACGAATAGCTTCTGAGCGCATGGCAGTCCCAACCCCATTATATACTTGGCAGGAGTATTCCCCTGTATCATAAGCTGACAGAGGGTCAAACACCTGAAAGGGAAGGGAGGGGATAAGTCAGCCTTTGGCTCCAAGGAGTCCAAGTATCTCCCAAATTTCAAGGGATTCAGTTCAATTTTCCCTTCCTACTTTTTTCACCAATCCCTAGAACCCATGACCCTCATACCAGTTCCCCTGTCTTAGAGTTTATGGTATAGGAAGAATTGGAGAAGACACGGCTCTTCTTGGGATCTTCAGGCATCAGAATCCCATCCTTGAACCACTGGTACTGAGGGGGTGGAGAACCATTTTCCTCAGAGCAGGTCAGCACAACTCGATGCCCAATGGTGCCTGAAGATGGAATGTTGACTGAAGGCTTTGATGGTGGCACTAAGAGGAGAAAAAAGGGACACCGAATTAAGCACAAAGTGGGGCTGAGAAGAGAGCTGCCACTGACAAGCACCCTTCTGGAGGGCTCTGTAACCAAAAACCTAGAAATATCAAAGAACAAGAAAGAGAAGGACCGGGTGGAGTAATGAGAGGTTATATATTGACATGTTTCATTCTTTTAAAAATGTGTGTGTGTACAGATATATAAATATATAAAATCGTAATTGATTCCTGAGAGCAGTCTCTCCTTGACATGTGGCCATGATCAAAAGCTGGAATCCAGTAATCCTGGATTCCAACCATCGTATTCCCCAGTCTCCCTAGGGTTCTGGCCTTATGCCCCTCAGTTTCTATATTATTTGAGGACTCTTCCTCTCATTCTCTCCCTAAGCGCCAAAAGGTTTGTTTCTGAGATCCTTTAGCATTTTCAACAATTGCCTCCCTTCTAAGGGATTCACATGAAATTTCTTTTAGAAATACAGGAAGAATACATTGAACCGTGAAGCAAAACGATTAGAAGAGGTTACAGTGTAAGTTCCGATACCTGTGTGGTTTCATACCTAACACAAGGAGATGCACGCTGATCTCTCCATAGGCGTCTCCACCATTCTCAGTAACCATACATGTATATATCCCTGTGTCCTTGCGGGTCACAGAATGAAAAGAAATGCCAGTCTGGGAGAAGACTACCCGGCCTTGGTAGGAAGCTGTAGTTGCCAGGAGATAACATTGAAGGGAGAAAGCATGGAGAAAGATGAAGTTTGAAAGTAAAATTGTCACTCCAAATTCCCTAAGCACCCCTGAATCCAAAGGGCCCAGAGAGCCTTCTCTCACCACACCCCATAACATCATGTAGAAGAGCCAGAGGGGCTATCTTGACACTAAATTAGTTCCATGTTTTCCTCTGAGGTTATTATGGCACAACTGCTTCTACCACAGATTTGGGCACTTTGAGGATTGGAGAGGCTGTCAAGAGAATCCCAGTGACTTACCAGTAATCTTGCTGTCATAACACACCAGGCTGGTCGTGCTTCCCTGAACAAATTTCCACTCCACTCGGGGTGAAGAGAAGCCCGAGTAGTAACAGGACAGTGTGGCAGCTAAAGGAATATTACAAGTGAAGCTAGGGTACAGCAGCAAAGAGAAAAGGGATCCCCAATACCCACATACTAGGTCCTGTGTCCTTCACCACTCCCCTCCTAAGAATCTTTCCATCCACTCCACCTCCCATCCCACTCCCTCCAGCCTCATCCCACTCACGTTGATTCTCGTCTACTTTAACTTCCTTTTCAGAAGTATAGACTCTGCCACCGCCCAAGGCTGGACAACCTGGAGAGGGAAGAAAGATGATCTAGGTAAGAGAAAAAGAAGAAAAAACACTTGCAAAGAGGAGATAGGATTAGGGGAGAGAGGGGTTGGTGAGGAGGTGGTATAGTGGTACAGGAGGAGAGAGAGGTAGTATAGTGTAGTATAGTATAATAGTACCTATCCTCCAAGGCTATTATGAGGGTCAACTGAGATTGTATTTATAAAGCACTTAGTATAATGCTTGGCATATAATAGGTGTCATATAAATAACTGTTGCCACCACCACCATCATCACCATTTCACCCAGGAGGAATAGGGGCCAACACAGTTAGTTAAGTCATGTACCCATGATACCAGAATCAGTGCCAGGATTTGAACTTAGGTGTCTCAATTCTAAATTCAATATTCTTGCCACTGAAAGCTGGAGATTTTCTTATGCTGAAATTCCCAGGGAAGAAAATGGCATCATTCTTCTCTTTCATTACTTCCTAAAGTCATGCAACCCATTTTTCATTAGGAAGTTATCCCTAATATCTGGCTTAAATATTTCCTATAATTTCTTATCCAGTGAAGATGGAAAAAAGTTTTTTTTTTTACAAAACTTCTTTCATTTCTAATTTGTCTTCCAATGACAGTAAAAATTCCAACTGGATAACTATCCAGAAATCATCTCTAATAGGACACTTGATTGGCTCAAAAACTGTTTAAAAAGTAATTACTCCTCAACAAGTGCTATTAAAGTAAGTTGTGGGCAGAGTCAAGATAGGAGAGGAGGAAATAAAGTTTAGCTCGTCCACCAAACCACTTCTAGAAAGACCAACGTTGAATTCCAATTGGGAAGGGTAAGAAACCATTACAGTGAATCATTTTTCCAATCCAGGATGATGTGGAGAGACAGAGAAGTCTGTGGACATAGGGTCCAGTTAGGAGAAAGTCAACTACAACAGCATCCAGGAATGAAAGAAATCTGAGACTAAGCAAAATCAGGTCAGGAAACAACTGAGAAGAAGTGATTTCAGGGATCCCAGGGCAAGGGGCAGGAATGGATACCACCTGGCAGCTGAGTCATCCATCACTCAGTCCCCAGGGGAACTGAAACTGAGTTCTGCCAATAAGGGTGCTGGAGAAGAGCAATTAATCACTAGTGGGCTCTGACTGTCTGGTTCTGATTCCAAGAGTAGAGTGGGGGATTCAATTCTAGCCTTTAGACCAGGCTGAAACTTGGTGTGGAATTAGAGCATGAGTTTCAGACCAAAAAGGAAACTGGGAACCTGCAATTCAGTGGCTCTGACTCTACAAAGCCTCCCAATGGGCTAATTGTTGTTCAGTGTAGTAGCAGTCTACCCAAACCTGGATCAGGAATTTGCAGAACTCAAACCAGGAAGTAAGACTTTACTCCCAAACACATCACTTTTGAAGTGCCAAAAGCTTGTAGATCACAGCCTGAGTTGTGAAAATAGCAGAAAGATACAAGAAGACTGAAACTCAAAGCAGATATTCCCCCCAAAAGTATTCAGAGCTTAGCTTGAACATAAAGTCCTAAATCAAGAAATAGACTGGAAGAATGAGCAAGCAAAAAAAAGGAACCGCATCATAAAGAGCTATTATGGTGACCAGAGAAGCTCAAGACACAAAACCAGAATAAGAGGATAGCATCAAAAGATTTATAAGCAAGGCTTCAAAAAAAAAAAAAGCAACTTGGAAATAAGTCCAACCAGAATTCCTCATAGAATTAAAGCAATAATTTTTTTTTAAATGCTAAAATAGGATTTTAAAAACCAAATGAGAACAGGAAAGAAAAAAAAAAAAAAAAACAAGAAAAGAAAAGAAATAAAAGCTATGGAAGAAAGCTATGAAAAGAGAACAGCTTGGAATGAGAGCCACAGAATCTTACCAAAGAAAATTACTCTTAAAATCAGAATAAACCAAATTGAAGAATTACAGAATAGTAATTGCTACTGGAAGCAGGAAAAAAAAAAAAAAGAGATAAAAGATAATATCTTGGCAGGTGAACAGAATTTTATATTTTTCAAAGTATTTTAATAGGCATTCCATTTAATTCACAAATTAAACACAACGGTCAACCATAATTCCAAAGGACTCATCTCTCTCTCTCTCTCTCTCTCTCTCTCTCTCTCTCTCTCTCTCTCTCTCTCTCTCTCTCTCTCTCTCTCTTCTCTCTCTCTCTCTCTCTCTCTCTCTCTCTCTCTCTCTCTCTCTCTCTCTCTCTCTCTCTTTCTCTCTCTCTTTTCCTGAGGCAATTGGGGGTTAAATGACTTCCCAAGGTGACACAGCTAGGAAGTGTCTGAAGCCACATTTGAACTCAGGTCCTCCTGACTTCAGGGTTGGTGCTCTATCCACTGCGCATTCCAAAGGACTCATGATAAAATATGCTATCCTATTGCTAAATAGAGCTAACTGACAGATTTAGAGAGCAAATTGATGTTTATTTTTCTTTTCTTCTTTCTCTTTCTTCCTTTTTGATATGGCTAAAGCAGGATATATTGTGCTTAATGGTACAAATTTGCAATGACTTTGTTTTTCTTGCCTTGTTAATAGGCAGAAAAGAGATGAGAGTGAATTCAAAACTGGAAATAAAAATTGAATTTTAGGAAGCACATCCAAGATGTCAGAATAGTAGGAAGCAGTACAACCACGCTCCTCTCTCCCCCCCAAAACTCTTCCAAATACATTAGAAAATGTACCAAACCTGGAGTTGTGAACGAATCCAACCATTCTGGAGAGCAATCTGGAATTATGCCCAAAAAGTTATCAAATTGTGCGCATACCCTTTGATCCAGCAGTGTTTCTATTGGGCTTATATCCCAAAGAAATACTAAAGAAGGGAAAGGGACCTGTCTGTGCCAAAATGTTTGTGGCAGCCCTGTTTGTAGTGGCTAGAAACTGGAAATTGAATGGATGCCCATCAATTGGAGAATGGCTGGGTAAATTGTGGTATATGAATGTTATGGAATATTATTGTTCTGTAAGAAATGACCAGCAGGATGAATACAGAGAGGCTTGGAGAGACTTACATGAACTGATGCTAAGTGAAATGAGTAGAACCAGGAGATCATTATACACTTCAACAACGATATTGTATGAGGATATATTCTGATGGAAGTGCATTTCTTTGACAAAGAGACCTGAGTTTCAATTGATAAATGATGGACAGAAGCAGCTACACCCAAAGAAAGAACACTGGGAAACGAATGTGAACTATCTGCTTTTTTGTTTTTCTTCCCGGGTTATTTTTACCTTCTGAATCCAATTCTCCCTGTGCAACAAGAGAACTGTTCGGTTCTGCAAACATATACTGTATCTAGGATATACTGCAACATATCTAACATATATAGGACTGCTTGCCATCTAGGGGAAGGGGTGGAAGGAGGGAGAGGAAAAATCGGAACAGAAACGAGTGCAAGGGATAATGTTGTAAAAAAAAAATTACCCTGGCATGGATTCTGTCAATATAAAGTTATTATTAAATAAAATAAAAGAAAATTAAAAAAAAAAAAAAAGAAAATGTACCAAACCAAATCTTGATAGGGAAATCCAAAAAAGGTCACAATGAGTTATCTTCTGTCTGAAGACACTAAAGATAGTTAGAACTACATGCTCAGGAAGGAGTACCTGAGCAAGAGGACTCAGACCCCATACCAAGGTATCACCAGATCTACATCAGAGCACCTCAACAGAGAGAGGTACAAGCTGGTAGCTTCTTTATCTACTATCTACTTCTGCATTACATTTCCAGGGCAGACTGAAAAGGGAATCATGTCCATGGGGATGGCATCCAGATAAGGAGCCCTTGGGTAGTATACAAAGAAAGGAAGAAGTTCCAAAGCAACAGTGTAGCTCAGACCCTAGGTGCAGAATCTTAATTTCAACATCTATAACAATCTGTAAAGAAATAATCAGGACAGGAATCTCAGATCAAAGTAGAGCCTACAATTCTGCCACTCTAAAGCTTCAATTTCAATTTTTCCTCACATCCAAACCTAGTTCAGGTTCAGGTTCAGTTACAGAGCTCTGACCAGAGGAAAAGCAATTGCCTGAATTAGACTAAGGAAGTACAGAAAGCTTTTAGGTCCCCAGCCTATCCCTGAGATTCTGGATAATTCAACACTCAATAATCCCTAAGAAAGTAAAAACAAACAAAAATCACCTAGACATTCTCTCTCAGAGGTGCAGCAGAATCCACCCCTAACATTAAGTCTGAAATTGAAAAATAGGCTGAAAGAATGAATGAGACACAAACCCACAAGAAAAGGGGATTGCAAAACATCCATAAGCAAAACTTCAGAGAAAAATACAGCTTAAGCAAAAATTCAACCACAATTTCTGGAAGAAATGAAGAAAATATATTTTTAAAGAGTTTAAAATGTTTTTGTAAATGAAATAAAAGTACTAGAGAGAAAAAAATGAGTAAGAAATGAAAACTATGAAAGAAAGGAGGAATCAACATCTTGGCATAAAAGGTACAAAACCTTGTTCAAGTAACATACTTCCTGAAAATTAGGATTTGTTCTAAAAATTAGGATTGTTACCTTTAGCAATAAAATAAGAAAAAAAATTAAAGGAATTGGAATAGGCAATGAAGAAACAAAACTATCACTCTTCACAAAAGTTATGATGGTTTACCTAGTAAAGAATCAACTAAAAAACTAGATAAAATAATTAACATCTTCAGCAGTGCTGAAGGATATAGAATAAATCCACACAAATCATTAGCATTTTTATACTATTACCAACAAAATTCAATAGCAAGAAAAAGAAAGAGAAATTTCATTTAAGATAACTATAGACGATATAAAACATTTGGGAGTCTATCTGCCAAGATAATCCCAGAAACCATATCAACATAATTAGAAAATGCTTTCCACACAAATTACATCTAAACAATTGGAGAAATATTAATTGTTCATGGGAAGGACAAGCCAAAATAATAAAAACGATAATTCCACCCAAATTAATTTACTTATTCAGTGCTATACTATTAGTGGTAGAGAAAATTATAACAAAATTCATGTGGAAGAACAAAAGATCAAGACTATCAAGGGAATCAATGAAAACAAATATAAAGGAAAATGGCTTTGTAATATCAGATCTGAAGCTGTTTTACAAAACAGTAACATCAAAGCAATCTGGTACTGGCTAATAAGAATGCTAGCTCAATGGCACAGATTTGGTACATAATATGAAATAGTAAATAAAAAATAGTAATCTAGATAACCTAAAGATCCAAGATTTTGGGAAAAGAAATTGCTATATGACAAAAATTTCTTGGAAAACTAGAAAGCATTTTGGCAGAAACTAGGTATAGACCAATATCTCATACCATATGGCTACATAATTCAGACATAAAGGATATTATAATAAATAAATTAGGAGAGCATGGAATATTCAATTGTCAAATTTATACACAAGGGAAAAATTTATGACCAAAGAAGAGATAGAAAGCATTATAGGATTAAAATGATTTTAATAACATCAAATTAAAGCAGTTTTATGGAAACAAAACCAATGCAGCCAAGATTAAAAGGCAAACAAGAAACTAGGGGAAAGTTTTACAACAAATTTCTCTGAAAAAGATCTCACCACCAAAATATATAGAGGAGGGCAGGTAGATGGCACAGTAGAGCATTAGCTCTGAAGTCAGGAGAACCTAAGTTCAAATCTGACCTCAGACACTTAATAAGTTCTAGCTGTGTGATCCTGGGCAAGTCATTTAACCCTAATTGCCTCACAAAATAAATCTAATTTATAAATTGGGGGATGACGCTTTCTTTTTTTTGGATGGCCCCATTTTAAAATGATTTTAATAGTATATGATTATTTGTCACATATATAAATTGTATATTAATAGTAAATTATAAAATTTCTAAGTTAAACTTATAAAATTCAAGTCATTCCCTAATTGATAAATGGTCAAAGAATATGAACAATTTTCAGATGAAGAAATTAAACCCATTTTTAGTCATTTTAAAAAATACTCTAAATTATTATTGATGAGAAATGCTAAGACAACTAAGATACCACCTCACATCTGTCAGACTGGCTAAAAAATGACAGGAAAAGATAATGATAAATTGGAGGGATGTGAGAAAACTGGGACATTAATGCATCATTTGTTAAAGTTGTGAATTGACCCACTCAATCTGGAGAATAATTTGGAACTATACCCAAAGGTAATAAAACCGTGCATATTCTTTGATCCAGAAGTATTTCTACTGTGTCTGGATCCCAGACAGATCATAAAAGAGGGAAGGACCCACATGTGCAAAAATGTTTGTAGTAGTTCCTTTTGTTATGGCAAAGAATTGGAAATTGAGTGTATGCCCCTGAATTAGGGAATGGTTGAATAAGTTATGGCCTATAAATGTAATGGAATACTACTATTCTACAAGAAATGATGAGCAAGTTGAGAAAAAGCCTGGAAAAACTTCTATGAACTGATGCTGAGTGAAGTGAGCAGAATCAAGAAAACATTGTACACAATAACAAGATTATATGGTGAACAACTGTGATGGACTTGGCTTTTATCAACAAGGAAATGATTCAGATCAATTCCAATAGACTTGTGATGGAAAATGCATCCATATCCAGAGAGAAAACTATGGAGACTGAATGTGGATCAAAGCATAGTATTTTCACCTTTTTGTATTATTGTTATTTGCTTGCTTGTTTTTCTTTGTGATTTTTCCCTTTTGATCTGATTTTTCTTGCACAGTATAAATATGAAAGTATATTTAAAAGAATTGCATATGTTTAACCTGTATCAGATTGCTTGCTACCTTGGGCAGAGGTAAAAGAGGGAGAAAAATTTGGAACACAAGGTTTTGCAAAGGTGAATGTTGAAATCTTTGCATGTATTTGGAAAAATTTAAATTTTAAAAATGTTGAACAGGTTGATTTCAGAAAAGCCTGAAAAGACTTCTGTAAACTGATCCCAAGTAACAGCAAGATTATGTGATGATCCATTATGACAGACATAGTTTCTCTTAGCAATATAGTGATCTAAGGCAACTCTAATAGACTTAGTATGTAAAATATCATTTGCATCCAAAAAAGGAATTATGGCGACTGAATTGGATCGAAGCATACTATTTTCATTTTCTTTGTTTTTTTCCCTCATAGTTTTTTCCTTTTGTTCTGATTTTCCTTTCCAATAATATGACTCATATGGAAATATGTTAAAAAAAAAAAATGATTGTACCTGTATAACCTATATCAAATGGTTTGCTATCTTGGAGGTGGGGGAAAGAAAGAGAGTGTTGGAATCTTTACAAACTGTTAAATCATTAGAGTTGACAGAGACAATAATTACCTAATTTAGCATGGTTCAGTATGATTGATCTACTCCTATAAGATGTTATGGGCCAGAAGAAACAAGGTACTAAGTAGAACTGATAGACAATAATGCTTGTGTTCACACCTTTAGAGAGCTCATATAAGCAAGAAGTATTTAAGTACTCATTGGAATTCACAAGTATGGGAGCTTCACAAAGTTAACTGTGTAACTTTGTGAATTCACACCTCCCTTGAAGCTTTTAGGGCCAGAGAGAACACTCTGGGAAGAAACTCACAATCCCTCTCTCTCGCATCCCACAATCCCTCTCAAAGGAGCATAAATAGAGCTTCAGTGAGCCCAGTCAAGGGAGTCCAGATGAAATTAGATTGGAGAGGAGCACACTGGGACAGAAGCAGAGCACTCTGGGAGATTGAGAGCCAAAAGCCCTCTCTCAGAGGCAAGACAGATTCAACTTGGAGCTGGATTGGAGGCTGAAAAAAGCAGAGACAGAAGCAGAGGACAAGCTTGCAAGCTGATATTCCTGGGAATTTTCATTTTCAAATTTCTTTCATGAGGTAAATGGTACCTAAGAACTAAGGAGAGAGATAGGCCTCAACTAACCGGGCTATTTTGGAAGGACAAAATAAACGTTTGCATTTTTACTAACTGGCTGCATTTTGGGTGATTATTACTCTTAACTGAAACTAAGGCTGCCTCTAGAAAACCTCCCCGAGAAACCTGCTCTTTCCCAGAGAGAACCTTTATATTATTTTAAAGAAGAAAAAGACCACAGAGAGAAATAAAATTGGAACTCAAAACCTTACAAAAATGAATTCTGAAACCATCGTTAACTGTAATTGAAAAAATAATATACTATTAAAATAATTTCTTTAATGGGAAGAAAGAAAAAGTCATTGATAAATAGTCAAAGGATATGTAAGCATTTTTTCAGATGAAGAAATCAAACTATCTGCTATCATATGAAAAAACTATTCTAAATCATTATTGATTAGAGAAAAGCAAATTAAAATAACTCCATATCACTTCATATCTATCAGATTGGCTAATATGACAGAAAAGAAAAATGACAAATGTTGGAGTGTGGAAAAAATGAGACATTAATGCACTACTGATAGAGCTGTAAACAGATCTGACCATTCTAAAGAACAATTTGGAACTATGCCCTAAGGGTTACAAAATTTAGCAGGGGAAGGGAGAGTGAGGAAAGAGAATTTGGAACTCACACAATTTTTTAAATTGAATGTTAAAAAAAATTTTGTGGACTTGTAATTAGGGGAAAAAATTAAATTAAATTTTTAAAAAGATATCTTAAAAGATAACTATCCAAATCTCTTAGAACCAGAAGGCAAGGTGGAAAAAAGGATGTACCATTTACCTCATGAAAGAAATTTGAAAATGAAAATTCCCAAGAATATCAGTCAAAATTCAGTGCATGGAGTCAGAGCAAGGGGGAAAAGAGGAATTCAAGTACAGCCACAGCCGGGCTTACCCATGGTTTAGCAGGCATCACTACATAAGGGAGAAGCAAATATAATATTCCAGGAGACAATGGATATGGGCTTAAGGCCAAAAATAACTTTCTAACAGAATTAAATATAATGCTACAGGGGAAAAAATAGACCTTAAATGAAATTAAGAATTCCTGATGAAAAGATCAGAACCGTGAAAATATTTTGAAATTCAAACACTGGAGTTAAGAGCAGCTTAAGAAGGTAGATATGAAGGAACAATGATGAAAGACTAAACAAGAATAAAATATTTACAATTCAAATATGAGGAAAAGATACACGGTCCCCTCTAAACCCTGTCATAATCAGGGTAAATATACTAAACCTAGAAGTGGATGAGTCATCTATTGATGATCTCAGGGAACAGAAAAAGAGGAAGAGGTTTATACTGGGGAGGAGGTGGAGTAGAGAAGAGGTTAGGGAAAATTATCTTACACATCAAGATTCACAAGTAAATATCTAAACAAAGAAGAGGAGGTTGGGAGAACAGCTGACACTTAAACTTCAACCTCATCAAAACTGGTCAAAAGGAGGAAGATTAAACTTTTACAAAAACACACACATATATACAGAAATACCCAGAGAACTGATTACAAAAAATATTTCATTCAACTGAGAAATAGGCAAAGGAGAAAAGGGAGAAAGGGGGGAATAAGTTAAGGAAGTGATTAGTCCTAAACAAAACAAAATCTAAAGGCATAAAAAATATATTTATAGCTCTTTTTGAAATGGCAAAGAATGAGAATCAGAAAGTGCCCACAAATTGGAGAACAGATTTTTTTAAAAAAAAGTTATCATATACAAATATGAGGGAATACTACTATTGCTATAGAAAAAAATGAAGGAGAGGGTATCAAGAAAATCTGGAATATTTGTATGAAGTGATACAGAATAAAGTAAACAGAAGAAGAACAATTATACAATGCCAACAATGTGAGTAGAAGCAAACTGGAAGAAGTAGTAATTCTTATCAGTGTAATGATCATTCACACTTCCAGAAGACTAATGAAGAAACATGTTACCTACCTCATGATAGAGAAGTGAAGGGGGTAAGAGTGCAGAATGAGATAAATATCTTTAGGAACATGGCCAATGTGGAAATTTTTTGATTGAATACACACACACACACACACACAAAGACTTTTTTTGTTCTCAATTAGGGGAGGGAGCAGGGTGAGAAGGCGGATTTTTGCTGAATGAAACAAAATATTTTTAAAATAAAAAATTAATTAAAAATACCAAGAAGTAGGAAAACTAAATATCATCTTCATTTTTTATTAATTAAAACAACTATCACTTATGTAGCAATTCAAGATTTACAAAACACTTTGTGTACACTGCCTCATTTTATCCCCATAACCACCATAGAGAAAACAGATAAAGTCACCTGCCTAAGATAGTTGAACTAATTAGAACTTAAAGACAGTTCTTCTGACCCTTAATATATTACTGATTCCACTAATGGAGTAGGTAAAAAGAAAGGAAGGGATCCAGAAAACCCCATATCTATATGTGGAAGGGAGGTTAGTGGCCATCTAGTCATTCCTCCTCTTTATAAGGCAAAAGGACACAAGCTGAGGACTTGCCCAAGGTATCAGAATCAGGAATGAAACCTAAAGGTGTAATGCACTGATAAAAAGTGGAGGGAGGGGGGAGGAGAAGAAACAAGTATAAATTTTTTTTTGATGATAACAATTTTTATCTATTTTTATTATAGCTTTTTATTTACAAGATATATGCATGAGTAGTTTTTCAATATTGATCCTTGCAAAACCTTCTGTTCCAACTTTTTCCTTCCTTTCCCCCCACTCCCTCCCCTAGATGACAGGTAGACCTGTTAAATACATGTTAAATATGTTAAAGTATATGTTAAATACAATATATGTATACATATAGTTATCTTGCTGTTCAAGAAAGATCGGATCTAGAAAGAAGGTTTAAAAAAAAGTATAATTTTTAAAAGAAATCTACTATCAGAGACTAACAATATGCCTAGAAAATAATTTAGAAATAAGAAAAAGAATAAAGTGATCTACTTTGAAAGCTTTAATATACCAATTCCTTCTCTTTTCATACTTATTTCACTTATTTTTAAAGCTGAAACTCATGTTTATGTTTTTAACAAAAGAATTTGTGATATACATGAAGTATGTTTTAATTTAGAAGTCTTTTCTCAAGATTAAATAAGAACTTCCGTCTTCATTAAGGCTTTTAACACATGAAATTATCTTTGATAAGTCTGAATACAAAATATGAAACTTAACACCTGGAAATTTAGGTGCATAGGTGAAATACAAAAACACTTTCTTCTTCTATGGAACCTAATTAAAGCATATTCTTTGCTTAAAATAGCAACTAGTCTTAGGAATAGAAAATTAAACAAAATCACAGTTCATAAATTTGATAGTCATTCTTCCAACACATCTAACATTAGAAACTATATTTCTAACTTTAGTATAACAGATATATACTGATGCCATATATATGTATATTTAAGACATTACAACAACAATTACAGTCAAAAACAGTTTATATATTCTTCTTCCTTATCCACTGCTCTAATCTAGCCGTTTTTACTTCTTGTCTCAACTATAACAATCTTTCTTAGTTCTCCCACCGTTCTCTTTTTAATAATAAAAGCCTTTTATTTCACAATACATGCATACATAGTTTAACATTCACCCTTGCAAAATTGTGTGTTCTAAATTTTTCTTCCTCTCTTCTTCCCCCCTCTATTTCCCACCCCTGACCCCTAAACAGCAAGTAATACAGTACAGGTTAAACATGCGCAAATCTTCTAAACATATCTCCACATTTATCTTGTATAACAATCTTGTCCAAATCCAAAATGTGTCTCATTCTACATATTTAATCTATCACTCTCCTTGTCAGGAAATGTGCAGTAGTTTCATTTTTGCTGCTCTGGAATCATGGTTGACCACTGCATTGATCAGATTTAATAAGTCTTTCAAAAGTGACCATTTTTATAATGTTATAATATAACTTGTTCTCTTAGTTCTATTTATTTCATTCTGTTTCAGTTTCTAAAGTTACCAGTTTTCTCTGGGATTGTCACCATATTGTTTCTTGTACCACAATAGTATTGTTACATTTATATATACCATAATTTGTTCGGCCATTCTCCAACAGGAAACCCCTATTAGTTGCCAGTTTTTTGCCACTACAAAAAGAACTAATACAAATAGTTTTGTACATTTAAGAGCTCCTGCTCTTTTTATAATTTCTCTGGGTTACAGATTTAGTAGTGATATTTCTAGTTAAAAGATTAGGATTAAACTACTATCACAGTAAATAGTCAAAGAATATGAAGAGACAATTTTCAGATTTATACCCATATGAAAAGGTGTCCCAAATCATTATTGATCAGAGAAATGCAAATTAAGACAATTCTGAGATACCTCTACACACCTGTCAGACTGGCTAAGATGACAGGAAAAGATAATGACGAATGTTGGCAGGTATGTGGGGAAACTGGGACTGCATTATTGGTGGAATTGTGAACAGACCCAACCATTCTGGAGAGCAATTTGGAACTATGCTGAAAAAGTTATCAAACTGTGCATACCCTTTGATCCAGCAGAAGGGAGAGGGAATGTATGTGCCAAAATATTTGTGGCAGCCCTTTTTGTAGTGGCTAGAAATTGGAAATTGAACAGATGCCCATCAACCGGCTGGGTAAATTGTGGTATATGAATGTTATGGAATATTATTGTTCTGTAAGAAATGACCAGAAGGATAAATACAGAGAGTCTTGTAGAGACTTACATGAACTGATACTAAGTGAAATGAGCAGAATCAGGAAATCATTGTACACAGCAACAACAATACTATATAAGGATCAATTCTGATGGAAGTGGCTATCTTCAATAATGAGAAGATCCAAATCAGTTTCAGTTGATCAGTACTGAACAGAACCAACTACACCCAGTGAAAGAACAGTGGGAAATGAGTGTGGACCACAACATAAGCATTTACACTCTTTCTTTTATTGTTTGATTGCATTTTTGTTTTTCTTCCCAGGTTATTTTTATCTTCTTTCTAAATCCATTTTTTTTGTGTGTAGCAAGATAACTGTATAAATCTCTATACATATTGGATTTAACATATTTAACATGTATTGGACTACTTGCCATCTAGGGGAGAGAGTGGAGGGAAGGAAGGGAAAAGATGGAACAGAAGTTTTTGCAAGAGTCAATGTTGAAAAATTACCCATGCATATGTTTTGTCAATAAATAAATATATATATGTATATATGTATATATACATATATATGTTAATAAATTAATTTTTTTTTTAAAAACCTACTATTACAGTTTTTTAGAACTCAATCCCTTTCAATTCTTCCCTCCTGCCAAGTTTCCCTCTTTTTGCTCAAACTACCATCCTCTCAGACTTGCAACCTTGGTATTATCCGTAACTCCTCACTAACTCAACAATCTCCATCCAATCTGTTGCCAAGGCTTGGAGGAGCTCACCTTTGCAACATCTTTCCAATACACCTCCTTTTCTCCTATGACATTGCCATTACTCTAAGTCAAGGCAATTTGATTATTGCTCCAAGTCTACCCCCACTCCAAAACATCTATACAGCTACCAAAGTGATTTTCCTAAATCCAAAGTTTCAAAAATGTCACCTCTTATGACTAATGCCAGTTCCAATGATCTTATGATTAAACAGAGCCATCTACACCCAGAGAGAGAAGACTGTGGGAAGTGAATGTGGATCACAAGATAGCATTTTTATTCTTTTTTGTTGTTGTTTGCTTGCATTTTATTTTTTTAATCATTTACTTTCCTTTTTGATCTGATTTTTCTTGTACAGCAAGAGAATTGCATAAAAATATTTACACATATTGGATTTAACATATATTTTAACACGTATAACATATATTGGATTGCTTACCATCTAGGGGAGGGAGTAGGGGAAAGGAGGGGAAAATCTGAAATAAAGCTATGCAAGGGTCAATGTTGAAAAATTACCCAAGCATATGTTTTGATAATAAAAAGTTTTATAAAAATTAAAAGTCACTTTTTAATAAACTCTAATGGTTACCTATTACCTCCAGGATTAAACACTTAAAATCCTTGGACTTTTAAAGACCTTTAACCTGCCTCCTCTTATCTTTCCAGCTTTCTTAACTTTACCCCTTTGTCCCTCCCATCCAACCTCATACACTCTAAGATCCAGTGACTTTGGCCTCCTTTCCTTCCTTACACATCATATGCCATCTTCCAAACCATTCCTGTCTTTTATCTTTCTCATTCCTTGTCTCCTTCTCTAATTTCCCTGGCTTTCTTCAAGTCTCAGCTAAAATCACACGTTCTTCACTCTTAATGTTAGAGTCTTCTCTCTAAGATTATTTCTAATTTATTCTGCATGTAACTTTTTTTCATTGCTGTTTGTATATAGTCTCCTATGAGATTGTGAGTTCCTAGAGGGGAGGGGCAGTTTTTGTCTTTCTCTGTTATCCCTGGTTGTTTGGTTTTTTTTAGCATAGTCCTAGCATTTAGTAAGTGCTTAAAAAATGCTTCTTGACTTGACTAAGATAGTGGCTTAGAATACAAAGTAGCTTAAATGATTTATTTATAATCTCACAGCTAGTATATACCACAGGTGGGACTTGAACTAAGGTCCTCCTGGTTTAGAAGTTGTCCCTTTTTCCAGTATGTCAAGCAGCCTCTTGCAAAATTACCACAAGGTATTTTGGGAGTCAGAGCACTAGTAGCTAGAGTAATGATAATACCAACACAATTTTTTTTCATTTCCTACCACACAGAAAATCAAGACGAGATGCAATGACTTGTCTGAGATCACCTAGCTGACAGGACTAGAACCTGATTTCTGATTTAATCTAGAGCTCATTAGTAGAGGAGATCACTGAATTTAATCATTATATTAAAGATCAAATCCAAGCTTCTCAGTGATAAAGTGCTCTACAGTCTCAGCCAAGAAAACTTCATTCACCTTTTTTCAACCATCAAAACATTACTCTCCTCTCAACTGGGCTACATGGATATACTCAAATAGTAACCATGACCTCATTTCCTTCCCACACTAATACCTTTAATGAATACAGAATATATTAGGAAAAATGCAGATGAAGAACTAACCTAAAATAGGTTTTACAAGCTGTAGAATCAACCAAAGTATTTTCTGATTAGAAGCTTTTATACACTTTGATTCCTGGTACCCATTTATAACATATTTGTATATACTCTTTCCTTATAAATAAACCTTGTGAAAATATGTATACTTGCAATGATCAACTATGACAGACTCATCAGTTCAGTGATCCAAGGCAATATCAATAAACTTGGGATGGAAAACATCATCCACATACAGGGAAAGAACTATGGAGCCCAAATGTAAATCTACTCATGTTATGTTCATTTTTTCCTTTTTTTGTTTTTTTTTTCCTCTTGTGGTTTTTCCCTTTTGTTCTTATTTCTCTCTCCCAACATGATTCATAAGAAAATTTGTCATCTGCATCCAGAGAGACAATTATGAAGACTGAATATGGATAGAAGCATAGTAGTTTCACCTTTTTGTTTGTTTGTTTTTTCCCCTCATGGTTTTTTCTTTTGTTCTCATTTTTCTTAAATAATATGACAAAAATAGAAATATGTTTAAAAGAATTGCATGTATTTAAGCGATATCAGATTACTTGCTATCTTGGGGAAATGGGAAGGAAGGAGAAAAATTTGGAAGACAAAGTCTTACAAAAATGAATGCTGAAAACTATGTATTTACAAAAATAAAATACTATTGAAAAATTAAAAAAAAAAAAGATCATCCAAAGCAATTTCAATAGACTTTGGACAAAAAAATGTCATCTGCATCCAGAAAAAGAATTAAGGAGAATGTAAATTCTTTTTTCTATTTTTTTTTTAATTTCTCCCATGGTTTTCCCCTTTTACTGATTTTTCTCTCCTAACATGGTTCATAAAGCAATATGTTAAAAATAATTTTTTAAAAAATCAAATTCAATTCAAATAACGATCAAAGGAGAAAAGTATTGGGCTTCGGTCACTCAGAACCACAAGTCAAGACACTTGAAATTCAATATCTAGTATATTTTTTCTTTTGAGCAAATATGAAAAGAAACACTAGTTTCCAGCTTTTGATTGGGCTAATCAAATAAGTGAGCATTTATTTAGTGGAGACCATTAGTAATGGAGTTACAAAGTCCTGAGTTCAAATCTTGCCTGAGACACTTTCTATCTATGTGATCCTGGACATAAAGATAGTAACAGGAGGCAGGCCAGTACAATGAGCCTAAAAGTGTGTAGTGGGAAATGATGTGTATGATGGATAAAAAAGGAGGGTAGGGTCAGGCTGTTAAGAACTTTAAAAGCTAAAAATCAAAAGTTTTTATTTGCTCCCAAGAGCAATAGGGAGCCATTGGAATTCAATGAGTGAAAGAAGGGAAAAGGGACACGGTCAAACCTACACTTTAGGAAAATTACTTTGGCTGCTATATAAATGGAATGGAGAATGACTTGAAATAAGAGATCAATTAGGAGGCTCTTACAACATAAGAACAACAGATAGCTGAGTGGAGAAAAGAGGGTATATACATAAGATGTGATGAAAGAGGCTTTGGGGGCCATTGTGTATGTAGATAAATAGGATGATCTGGAGTAGAAATAAAGGATGCCACCAAGGTTATGAACCTGCATAGCTGAAAGGAAGATAATGCCTTGAATAGGAATAGAAAGTTCAGAAGAGGTGTGAGTTTTGAAAGAAAGATAATTCTGCTTTGCACACTGAGTTTGAAATGTGTACAGGATTTCAACCTTAAACAGTTTGGTGATGCAAAATTGAAGTTCAAAAGAGAGAATAGTTTTTGGATATAGGGAATTTTGGACTGGTTCTCTCACAATACCATATCTGCATATGCCTTAATAAAAAATACCTTTCAGCAGGGTGTATACACAGTAGAATAAAAAAATTTCTGGCAACCAGCTCAAATATATAAAATCATCAGTGTAGAAGGGAGAAAGGATTATTCACTCCAAAGTGACAATACAACAGCAAAAGAAAAGAAGGGGAGGCAGGATGGACCAAGCCAAAGTTCTTTCATTTCCATCACAGCAGTGGAAACATACCACTCACCAATCCCTCAGATTAACCTTTTTACCTTAGTTGTCTGTCTGTGTACATTAACTCTCCTATTAGCCTACAAATTCCATGAGGGCAGAGACAACTTTATCTATAGCTTCTTCACAGTGCCTAGCACAGGATTCACACTTATCAAGTATTTGTTTATTTGAATTGATACAATTTCCTAATGTTGCTATTTTAATAGAGTCAATGTTAGGAAAAGGATCACAATGATTTAGATAAACTACAGGAGAAAATGCTTTGAGGTCATTCCCAAAGACCATGTGCAAGTTCAGTAAGCATTTATAGCAAATGAACTTAAAGTATAATGGAAAAAGTCTCACTCTCGTGAAATTTATCATGATAGAATTTTGCTTACATTTTACTTCCTCTTATTATTCAAATGTCTTCCTCTTCAGAAATTCCACTCCTCATAGGTATTATATATTCATGTTACATAACAAAAAAAATCAACAGTATAAAACAATATATCAAATGTTGGCCTTTAAAATTATTAAACAGAGCAATTCTGAACTGAATCTTTACAAATTAACCCCATTAACTTCATCCTAATCTTACTCCTAAACATGGTATGGTTAGAAAGTACTAGTTTATCAAATTAGTGAACTATAATTTTGTTTAACTTTTTTTTTCCCAATAAAGAGGAGAGGGAAGAAGATGGACTCTAAGAAGATTATAAAGAAGGGTAACAAGTGTGAATTGAGAGAAAGGGAGGGAGAGAACCAATAGATGACTGAGAAGCAGTCAGTGCTGCAAAGTGATTAGATAGCCAGTCTCAGAATAAGGAAAATCAAGATTCAAGTCCTGCCTCAGATACATTAAAAGTATGAATCTGCGCAAGTCAATTAGTACTTCAAGTAGGTCTAGGATGAAAAGGTATCAATCGGTATTGGTAGAAGTTTTCTATACTGATGAAATCAAGTCAAGTAGATCACTTTATTGACATGAGATAGCAATTATAAATCTACTAATGAAATAAATCCAGGAAAGTAAATGCTAGTCAGAGCCAAAATCTTCAAACACCACCCTAAAAAAGAAAACACACCATTTAGAAAGAATCTTAATGTACAAGGCAGACTAGAGGGTCCAAACTAAAAGATGACTAATGTCTTTAGGTAAGAGTCTGCACCAGTTAAAACAAGTAGACACAAATTTTTAATTGTAAGATTTCTACAACTGTAACTCTTCTATTATAAGAAAACCTTCCTATGGTCATTTTCTCTTCATGATAACTAAGCAAAAGTAAGGGGAAGGTTCAGGAAGACATGCTGATGCAAAAAAATGCAGTATTCTAGATCTATAAAGCAGAAGAGTGATGAACCAAGTGTCAGGGCAAAATTGGTCAAGAACCAAAGTTGGTGTGAGGATTCTAATAGACCTCAGCTTGTGGTTGATGACAAAAATGGTCTCATTTGGAAACTATATTCTTAGAAAAATTTAGAAAATCAATAATGATATTATAAGCAAATTAGGAGAACAAGGGATAATCTACCTCTCAGATCTTTGAAAAAGGGGGGGATTTATGACCCAGGAACTAAAGAACATCATAAAATGCAAAATGGACAACTTTGATTACAGTAAATTAAAAAAGTTTTGTACAAATAAAACCCATACAGACAAGATTAAAAGGGAAGCACAAAAACTGGGGGAAAAGTTTACAGCCAGTGTTTCTGATAAAGGCCTCATTTCTAAAATATATAAAGAACTGATTCGAATGTATACAAGTCATCCCCTAATTGATAAATGGTCAAAGGATATGAACAATTTTCAGATGAAGAAATTAAATCCATCTATAATCATATGAAAAAAATGTTCTAAATCACTATTAGAGAAATGCAAATTAAGACAACTCTTGTGAGAGAACCAGTATCCCACAACTAGACACCTCTCAAATAAACAGGAAAAGATAACGATAAATGTTGGAAGGGATATGGGAAAACTGGGATACTAACACATTATTGATGGAGTTGTGAACTGATCCAATCATTCTGGAAAACAATTTGGAACGGTGCCCAAAGGGCTATCAAATTGTGATTCCCTTTGATCCAGCAGTACCTCTACTGAATCTGTATCCCAAAGAGATCATTTAAAAAAGGGGAAAGGACCCACATATGCAAAAACGTTTTTGCAGCCCTTTTGTAGTGGCAAAGAACTGGATACTGAGGGGATGCCCAGCAGTTGGGGAATGGCTGAATAAGATATGGTATATGAATGTAATGGAATATTATTGTTCCACATGAAATGATCAGTAGAATGATTTTAGAAACATTTGCATGAACTGATACTAAGTGAAGTGAGTAGAACCAAGAGAATATTGGGTACAGCAACAAGAAGATTATGTGATGATCAACTGTGATGGACATGGCTCTTTTCAACAATGAGGTAATTCAGGTCAATTCCTGGACTTGTGATGAAGAAAGCCATTTGCAACCAGAAAGAGGACTATGGGGACTGATGTGGATCACAACATAGTACTTTCACCTTTTTTGTTATTGCTTGTTTGCTTTTTTTTCTCTCTCATTTTTTTCCCTTTTTGATTTGATTTTTCTTGTGCAACTCAATAAATGTGGAAATATATTTAGAAAAATTGCACATATTTAACTTATATTGGATTATTTGCTGTCTAGGGAGGGAAGAAGGGAGGAAGAAAAAATCTGGAACACAATATTTTGCAAGGGTGAATGTTGGAAACTATTTTGCAAGTAATTTTTAAATAAAAGCTATAATTAAACTTTTTTAAAAAATAAATGTGCAAACCTTTAAATACGGCATGATAAAAGAAGAAAAAGGACCCACCTGTACAAAAATGTTTGTAGCAGCTTTTTTGTGGTGGCAAAGAATTGAAAAATGAATAAATGCCCATCAATTAGGAAATGACTCAGTAAGTTATAGTGTATGAAACTAATGAATTATCATTATTATTCTATAAAAAATTAGGAAGGGCCTCTAGAAAGGCCAGGAAAGATTTACATGAACTGATGTCAAGTGAAACAAATAGAACCAAGAATACAGTGCACAATAACAGCAAGATTATTCAATGATCAACCACGATAGACATAGTTCTCAGCAGTTCAGTGATCCAAGGCAATCTTAATAAATTCTGGTTGGAAAACTCCATTCACAACCAGACAGAGAACTATGGAGATTGAATGTAAATCAACATATGCTATACTTTTATTTTCCTGCTGCTTTTGTTTTTCTCTTGTAGTTTTTCCCTTTTGTTCTGATTTTTTCTTCCCAAAATGATTCATAAGGAAATATGTTAAAAAAAAAAAAAAAAAAAAAGAAGAATGTACACGTACAACCAAAAAGAATGTTGTTCTTTATCTGTCATTGGGGGAAATAAAATTAAAAAAAAAAAAAAAAAGACAATCAATGGCAATAGGGAACAATGGTTTGTTTTTTTTTTGTTTTTTTTTTTAAAAAGGCAGACACATAAGTAAGATGGAGGAGACTGGGAAGAGTTAAATAAAAAAAAGGAAGGCAAAACCAAAGGCTTAGGTGGTAGGGGGAGAATAATAGGAAGTATACAAGAAAAAAGAAATACTGTGATGGAACCAAGGAATACAAGTTAAAAAAAAGAGAGAGAAACAAAAGTCAGAAAGAGGAAATAGCAGATAAGGAAGGGAACCAAATAAATAAGACTAGAGTGTAATGCAAATCTAGTAAATCCAGCAGAGGAAAAGTAAGGGCCAAAGAACAAGCTAAATGGGCTTGAGAAGTTTCAAGAAAGTAGAAATTCCCAGAAGATCAAGCAATGTAGCTGAAAACTGGACCTGGGGTTTTCACTTCCCATCATCTCTTTCTGTTCTACTCTTACCTTCCTAGAAAAAGATGTCTTAATACTACTGCAAAAATATTGTTCCTGAAAATCAAGTTTAGCACTAGCAGGTATTTTCCAAAAGACAAGGTAATAGGGAGAAGGCAGGGTAGGAATGAGTGACATGAGAAGACTATGCTAATAGGCTGGGTTGAGTCTAAGCTATTTATCCTTGGCTGCATACTGAATGGCAAAGGAGCTAACATGGGCCAAGGAGAATGGCAAAGAGGGGCAGTAACAGCAAAATTAGAGTTTTCACTCTCACTCTTCCTCCCACTTTCTTGGTAGAATTTCCAGTTCTACCTGCTTAGCCCCACCTTCTTGCGTCCCTGCCATGGGGTTTGGGTCAGACCTGTCCAGGCATCATTACAAGAGAACCCGCCCAGCACGCAGTCCTGGAACCTGGCGCCATACTTCCTGTTAGTCCTTGCCCCTCCACAACCTACTGCATCATCACGCCTCCACTTCACAGAGCAGATTACCTAAATTGGACTTTAGACAGAAACTTCACTTATCAGGGAGTCACAGGCAGAATTCCCAGGGAAGAACTAGTTTTAGTTCATGACTGTTCCTGTGGCTGCCCATTCTGCTGTCATGTGGTTCCTGACCAAGATCAGAGCCAAATACTGAATTAGAGAGTTGGAAGAGGCTTTATAAGTTATCCAGTTCAACCTGTTACTCAATGCAAGAATCCCCCTATATGAAAGGTGACCATCCATGCTCTTGTTCAAACTTCTGAAAAGAAAACAGATTCTAGGGTCAGATCCAAATCCTTACTCCTAATCCTTCTGCATAGAAGAGAATCAATTTTTCTCTTTAACTTATAACAAATTGTCTATTTCCTAAATCCTCCACTGCAAAGTTGTATGGGAGAAGAGGTATCAGACTTATTGCCATGTCCATAAAAACAAGTGCAAACATAGTAAAGGATACACACTGACTATTACCACTACCCCTTAGACTCAGCTGCCACCCATTAAGGAAAGGGAAGCTATTTCTATCATCTAAGGCAGGATCCTCAAACTACGGCGGGCCAGATGCAGCAGCTGAGGACGTTTATCCCCCTCACCCAGGGTTATGAAGTTTCTTTATTTAAAGGCCCACAAAACAAAGTTTTTGTTTTCACTATAGTCCGGCCCTCCAACAGTCTGAGGGACAGTGAACTGGCCCCCTATTTAAAAAATTTGAGGACTCCTGATAAAGTCTCAGCCCAAAACACAATCTTTAGCTACAAAGCAAATGCTCACATCAGATTGTCAAAGCTGAAAACTTCTAACAGGACTGGGTTTTTAAAATCTTCAACTTGGAACCAACTGAACTAGTCCCTGAGCATGAGGAATACTGGAAACTGAAATAAGAAAGCAGAACGTCAAGGAAAAAGAAAATAAAAGCCAAGCTCATAGGAGGAGAGAGAAAAGATTGTGTTCTGAGACATATTTTCTAGTTCTCCTAGCTGAGGCAGCAAGGTGGCACAGGAGAGAATGCTGGAACAAGAGTCAGGAAATTTAAATCCAGTCTTGGAAAGGTATATTAGCTCTGTGATCCTGGACAAGTCACTTAACCTGTCTGAGTCTCCTCAACTGAGGATAATAATAGCACCTCCTTTTCAGGGTTGTCATGAGGAACAAACAAGATAATATTTGTAGAGCTCCTGGCATAGAGTAGGTTTCCTTATTTTCTTATTGCCTGCCACAGACTTTGAATCCAATTTTTGTCCAAGAACAGGCCAAAGGTGAATGGAAGAATGAAGAAGGAAGATTCACCTTCTCAACACCTCATGGCTAGTTTGTCTGTTGGCATTTGTCCTGTCTGCTCCTACACAAGGAAACCAGTTCAGAGCAGGATAGGCCCCCACATCCCCAGCTACAAGGAGGGCAATGAAGTTAATGAACCGTTAACCACAACTCTTATCTAACAACTAGCCAGTAATAATCCCCAGAGGAACCCATCTGTAGCTTAAAAACAAGTTATTTCCATAACAATTACCTGGAATTCAGGAAATAAGGCCAAAAAAACTGAACGCAGTACAGGAAACATAGGGACACAGCTAACAGAAACAGGACCTGAGCAGCAAGCCCTTCTTTTACCTGAAATGCTTGGAAACAGAAAACCAGGACTTGCACAAACTGGTAGAGATAAAACTTTTAATCCATCCCTTAAATCCCACAAAATATTCTCCCATGTAGAAATATACCACAACTTCAGATGTCATCCCACTAGTTTCTAGGCAGAACATCCCCTTAGGCTAGCCCAGACAGAAGATGGGATATCTCCTATGTTGAAAGAATTGAAGATTTAACAACCTCATTTAGTCATTAGTTCCACTAGTTCACAGCACCCAATTTCCCAATATCTAGCCTCCAATTTTCCTGTTACTCCAGCCTTAACTTCTAATTTAGTCCTCAGAGGAAATGAGAAAAACAGGTGCCCTTCCTCCATACAATAACCATGAAGACTTTCCAGACTGAGATTCAGTTTTTAATTCAACAAACATTTATTAAGAATTTGCTACATCTAAGGAACTGTGTTATGTGCTGGGCCACAAACATAAATTACCGACACTCCAAAGAGCTCACAGTCTAAGAGACTTGGGCAAGACTATTTATCTTTTCCCCTGAGGACTATTACATTTTGTTGTATTCCCAGTGCCTAGTACAGTATCTTGTACCTAATAGGCAATTAATAGACACTGGTTGAATTCTTTTCAACTACTGTCCTTGCCCTGTGTGGTGTCTTTCTAATAGAGCATTGCTCTTTTCAAAACATTAAGTCCAAAGAACATAGCCCATTGTGGAAACCCCCAAGACCTCATCTTTGACTATTAAAGCAGAGGCAGCAGGTTAGAAAATGGGAGACAGAGCAATACAGGGCAGTCAAAGGAGAGAAGCAGTTGTACACTAGACTAAAAGCCTTACTTTCTGCATTTTACCAGTGTGGGGGGTTATAAACATACACTTCCCCTCCTGCTTCATTTTTACCCATCAACTATCCCATGATGCTCTCCCCAGACTGATCTCAGTCATTTCAGGAACCTAAATGCAAGGGCCTAATTCTGAGACAGTGATCATTTGATAATACTATCTTACATTTATACCTAACTATTATGTTATTTCATCCCTGCCACAAACTTGTGAGGTAGGGCAGGACAGAAAATTAAAAACAAACAAACAAACTCTGGAAATCCAGAGAGACTTACTCAAGCACCCTGGTATCCTAGCTCTTAGGCTTATACAATTTTACTATCCTCTGAACATACTTCATCCTGTATTCAACCATACTCCTAATCCAATTCTACCCTGAAGATCCCAGACTGCAATTGTTTCTCTTTTCTTTTGTTTTCAATTCACTTTATATCAGCTAATATGACTTCCCAGGTTTCTCTGAATCTGTCCTTTCCACAATTTCTAATGGCATAATAATATTCCATTATATTCACATATCTTAAGTTATGGGCATCCCTTTTACTTTCCAGTTCTTTGGAATAAGAAGAGCTGCTATAAATATTTTTTAACTATATGAGTCTTTTCCTCTGTCATTTCTCTAGCTTATCTACTCCTCCCTTCTCTCCAGATTACAAGGAAATCCCCAGCTTAATACAGCACTACCCAGTCTGAGCCAAAATGCCTAGGAATTCCCACAAGATGTAAAAGAAATTAGAAGAGGACAGAAGAATCCATGATTCAGTAACTTTTGACCCTTAAAGCTACTAACAAGAAAAAGAGAAAGGTTAGCGTATCATATTGCTTCTGGTAATTCAAAGAGGACATTTTGTCTGAAAGAGCCCTTTAACTTTTTGAATCTTAGCTATGGCACAAAGGATTTAGCAAAGCCAGTACATTTCTAAGGTATAATCAGAACACAAGGAACAACGAAAAGGAGAAAGGAAGAAAAAGAAAGAAAAATGAAAAATCAAAAGGAAAAGGGAAAAAATAAACAAGAAAAAAGATACACAAAACCCACATACTGTTTACATCACAAGCATAGATACAAAGATGAGACAGATAAACATTTTCCACATATAGATATAAGTATAAATAGGTTGTGTCAGACTAACCAATACACAAACCAGACAGCCAGCCTAAACCGACAAATCAAAAAAGCAAAGGCTCCACCAAAAGAGTTTTCCATTGTTTCAGAGGAAAGGGAGTTTATGAAAGAAACAAAAACTGAGACCCAAGGGTAGAGGAAGGGCAGTGTATTTCTGGGCTGGGAAAAAAAGTCCACCCAATCAACAAACACTTCCCCCTCCCCAAGGGGAATGGTCAGTTAGTCAACAACAAAGATAAATTTCTCCAGAGGTGGAGAGGAGTCAATGGAAGCTCCGCCTGTTTGCGTGAAATTCCAAATTTCAACTTTAGTCCAACTTTGGGAATAACTGGCCCCCTGAACCAATAACCGTGACTTGCAAATGGTAAAGAACTAAGAGAAAGAGGGGGAGGGAAAGCTCATTCACAGGGAAAAAAAAGCAACTAGCTAAAGAAAAGATCTCCTCAGCAACAGGACAGAAATCTTCACCCCCTTCCTTGCCCAATTCACAGACGACCGCCAGGCTGACCCCAGCCAGGTGGTGGGAAGACACAAAAGGCAATTTCACGAGCTATTTCTCATTAAGTGTGTGTGCCATGGATCCCCCTCACTGGGTTGTATAAGTATGCGTGGGGAGTGATCGGGTAGGCACAATCCCTTAAAGGATTGTTTATGTAGGTTATGTACAAGGAAGAAATTAAGAATTTATATGGTGCCTACTATGTGCCAGGCACCATGTTAAGCGCTTTACAAATATTATCGCATATATTGTGTATGTGTATATATATATATATATGTGAGGGAGAAAGATCGAGACCGTGGCAGTAACCACGAGGGAGACCGCGACCAAGAGACCTACAACACAAAGCCCTTAGCCCTTAGTAGGGCTAAAATGAGGATGGGGGTGAAACAGGATGTAGGGGGGGAGGAGCCAAAACACTTTCCCAAATGAGGGACGAGCTAGGGAGAGGGGAGGAGCACCCGACCCCCACCCTACTCCTACGATCCTCTTCAAAGCCCAGAAAACTCACACAGGGTCGCCGCCGTGAAAAGGAGGAGAAGGTGCCTTTGCCCGGGCCGCTTCATCATCCTGCTCCTGATCCCGATCCCAATTCCAATCCCGATCCGATCCCCGGATCGGCGCCGCTGACCAAGCTGCCCGAAGCCTAAGAGTAGCCTCCTCCACGACCGCCGCGCCCAGACTGAACAGCAGCCACCAGGTGGGATCCCGCCCCCCACTTCCCGCCACTCCCGATTGGTTAACGTTCCTCCCCGATATAGTTTGATTGGTAGAGAGAGCTGCCTCGGCTCCTGAGTGACTCACCGTAGCCAGGTGCAATCCCACTCGCACCTAACTCCGGCTAAGATTGGCATAATTCCAAGACCGAAACTTTTCTGATTGGTTTAGGCAAATGTCAATCCTCCGGATTAACTCGGAGTCGTCTCCAGGTGAGGGCCAATGTGATTGGATAGTATCCCTGTTGGTGGTGAACCGTTGAACTAATGTCTGGGGTCTGGGAAGAGGCGGAGTGAGGTAACGTTACAGGTAAGGAGGGTGGGGAGGAGCCCCAAGTCTGGGAACGCAATATCTTATGTTCCTTGAATACCAGGCACCTCCTAGCTACTGTGGAAGATCGTTGGACCGTGAGAAGGCTGTTTCCGTAACAGATAACTTCGGTATAAGCTCCACTGGGTAGTACTACATCCAAAGCAGTTAATTTATTGTTAATGCTACATTATGTCGTTAAGTGCTACATTCAAGGCAGTTACTTTATTCATGTTTTACTAATCTTATTACATTCTTCATCTGGGTTCTTCCGGACCTCCCTCTTCAGAATTCACCTTTGCCCATTGCTCTCAGCAGTCGAGATCTTGACCTTACAACTCTGGCTCTGTTAACTACCTTTCTCCCTTCCTCTACCATTCTCCATGACTCATCCTACATCCCTGAAGTAGGATCTTATGCAATCACTTCTATTTTCTGAGCCTTCCTCATCTGTAAAAAAGGAAGTTCAACTAGATGATCTCTTAAGTCCACTTTCAACTCTGTTACTTAATGTTTCATCTTTTTCTCTCAAAGGAAAAAGGTGACTTTTCTTTCTTGCTAGTTACCAACTCAAACCATCACATTCTTCACATTCTTTCCTGTTTCCTGACCTTAAATTCTTTAAATTCATATTCATAGGATTACACATTTAGAGCTGGAAAGAGCCTAGAAGTCAGTCTAACCCCATTTTATAAATGAGGAATCTAAGAAAAGAGATTTAGTGACTTTCCCTTTAGAGGAAAAAAATTTTGTTTAATTTTTTATTTTAGTGTTTAATAAAATGCTTGTTGATTCAGTAATTTCCTAGAGTCACAAAAGTAGTGACAGAACTAGGATTTGAATCCAGGTCGTCTAATATAACTACAACACTTTATAATAATATATTTGCTTTTGAAAAAGGGGACTTTTAGGGACAGCTATCCTGAGCAGTAGAGAGAGTACCAGCCCTGGAATCAGGCATTTCACAGTTATTAGCTGTGTGACCCTGGGCAAATTATTTAACCCCAATTGTCCCACCAAAAAAAAATAGAAGACAGGTTGAAGGGAATACCCATTTCTTTCAAAGAATCATGAAAATGGGGACATTTAACCTTCTACAATATTGTGATACCTCTCACACATTATTAGCGAAGGGGAACTACTATTTTTTTTTTTTAAGGATATGATCAGAGTACATAAACTATAGACTACTGACTTGATTTTGATTCTTTATAAAAAATCCAAATCATATGTAAAAAGAAACAATTAGCAAACAAACAATTAGAAAGGGAAGTGGTAATTACAGAGTCTGGCTTCCAAAGAACAAGTTATATCATACTAATCTCTTCCTTTTTTTTGCAGAATTATTAAACTAGTAGATAATGGAAATGCTGTAGATATAATTTACCCAGATTTTAGTAAAGCTTTTGATAAAGTATCATATAGTAATTTTTTCTTTAAAAATTGTTTTTAATTTTTTTGTGTGTTTTTTCCATCATCAGTTTGCTACAGCATCTCTTACTGTCTTGCTCCCCTCTCCTACCTAGAGATCCTTCCCATTTAACAAATAATATTTTTAAGACAAAAAAAAGAAAAGAAAAGAAAAGAAAAAGAGAGGGGAAAATTAGACAATCAGTTCATACATCGAAAAAATTCAAAAATGTGCAAAGCAGAGCACTTATGGATTTCCCTCATCCATCAAACCAAAGTAAGTTGGGAGAATCATGTTCTTTATACTTTTGAAAATTTGTTTTTTATTATTTTATGTGTGGTTGTTATTTCTACTTACTTTGTGGTGGTCACCAAGTGCCTTATCTCTTGAATCTACTTACTTCTCAACATCTGTACATGTAGAACTGTCCATGCCTCTCTGTATTTGTGACATTTAGCACTTATTACATTATATACTCACATTCCGCAATTTGTTTAGCCATTCCTCAAGTGATGGGTATCTACTTTTTTTGCAATTCTTTGCTGTTACAAAAAATGCTGCTATATAATATTTAGTGCATATGGGGACATTTGTGATCTTTTTCTTATCAATAGCTTCCTTGGGTTAAATGAGAACTATATTTTGATCACTTTATTTACATAATTCCAAATTGCTTTCTAAAATGTTTGTACTAATTCATAGCTCCACTAACAATGCATTGGTGTGCCTATTATATTACAATCCCTCCAACATTAATTATTGCCTTTTTTGGGTCATCTTTGCCAAATTGCAGGGTGCAAGCTAAAAACTTAAAGAATTCTTTTGATTGTATTTTCTTTTATTAATAGTGATTTAGAGAATTCTTTCATGTGGTTTTTAATACTTAGCAATTCTTTTGAGAACTTTTTGTTAATATCCTTTGACCATTTATCCATTGGAGAATATTTGTTAATTTCTTATGTATCTTGAATATCAGATCCTTATCAGTGAAATTTGATTCAAAAATATTTTCCCATTTGAAAGTTTCCCTGATTATTCTGGATTCATTAGTTTTGTCTGTGCAGAAAATTTTCAGTATCATATAATAAAAGTTATCTATTTCATCTTTTCTAATTGCCTTTGACCTTTATTTAAGAATATATCTCCTACACATAGCTGTGAGAGGTATATAATGTTCTATTCTAATTTTTTTTAATTGCAAGATCTTTAATATTAAGTATGTATTTATTTAGAATGTATTGTGGAATATGGTGTAAAGTGTTGGTCTATGCCTGATTTCTGCCAGTCTTCTTTCCAGTTATATACTGTTACAATGGAGGATATATAGAGAGAGGGACTAGAAAATAATATAGAGAGATTCAGAACTAGTTTGAAGGCCAGACTCAGAATATAATTAATTCTTCAATGTCAGACTGGCAGGATGATTTCACTGGAATGCTCCAAGGATCTGTCCTTGGCCCTGTGGAGTTTAATATTTTTTCATTAATGATTTGAACAAAAGCATAGATGATACACTTATCAAATTTGCAGATGACCAGAAGCTTGGATAAAAAGAAAATACACTGGGTGATAGAGTCAAAATCTAAAAGGATCTTTACAGGAGGAGAAAAAAATAGAATTTCAGGCATGGGAGACAGTGAGTGAAAATACAGGGTATGGCAAGATAATAAGAAGTAGAATTGAATTTTACTCTACAAATACACCAAACAGATCTAGAAAATGTTCCAGAAACACAAGTTTTTGCAAGAGTCAATGTTAAAAATTATCCATTCATATGTTTTGAAAATAAAAAGCTTTAATAAGAAAAAAAAGAAAATTTCTATAATAAGATCAAGTGGTTGGTAGAAGACATGAGCACAATGCAAGTATGTAAGATCTTGCTGTTTTCAATCTGGATTTGTAATCATTCCTTATCATAAACATTATTTCAATGTATTAAATTATTCAGGCTTGTCATCTGCCTATTAATATTTTTATTATAGCTTTTTATTGACAAAACATATGTATGAGTAATTTTTCAACATTGACCCTTGCAAAAACTTCTTTGTTGGAGAACAAGGAATAGTTTACCTGTCAAATCCTTGGAAGAAAGGCAAAGTTAATGACCAAACTAGAAATAGAGAACATTATGAAATGCAAAATGGACAAGTTTGAATATATTAAATTTTAAAAGATTTTGCATAAACCAATGCAGCCAAGATTAGAAAGGGAAGCAGAAAACTGGGAAATAATTTTTACAGCAAGTGTTTATGATAAAAGCTTCATTTCTAAAATATATAAAGAATTGAGTCAAATTTCTAAGTATACAAATCATTCCCCAATTGACAAATGGTTAAAAGATATGAATAAACAATTTTCAGATAAAGAAAGTAAAACCATCTAAAGTCATATGAAAAAATGTTCTAAATCAATTAAAGAAATGCATATTAAAACACCTCAGAGGCAGCACTTCATATCTCTCAGATTAGCTAAGATGACAGGAAAAAATAATGGTAAATATTGGAAGGGATATAGGAAAACTGGGACACTAACACATTGTTGGTGGAGTTGTGAACCTTTCCAACCATTCTGGACAGCAATATGAAACTATGCTCCAACTCGGCACCCTTTAATCTATCAATGCCATGACTGGGTCTGTATCCCAAAGAGAACATAAAGGAGAGGGGAAAGGATGCATATGTACAAACATTTTTTGTAGTGTCAAAGAACTGGAAAATGAGTAGATGCCCATCTCGGCACCCTTTAATCTATCAATGCCATGACTGGGTCTGTATCCCAAAGAGAACATAAAGGAGGGGAAAGGCTGCATATGTGCAAACATTTTTTGTAGTGTCAAAGAACTGGGAAATGAGTGGATGCCCATCAATTGGGGTATCTGAATAAGTTATAGTATATGAAAGTAATGAAATATTATTGTTCTATTAAAAATGATGAACAAGCTAATTTTGTTTTGTTTTGTTTTTTATTAAAGCTGTTTATTTTCAAAACATATGCATAGATAATTTTCAGCATTCTCCTTTTTTTATTATTTTTTTCCACATTCACCTTTGCAAAATCTTGTGTTCCAAGTTTTTTTTCCTTCCTTTCTCCTGACCCCCTCCTTTAAACAGCAAATAATCCAATATGTTAAACATGTGCTGTTGGAATCTTTACAAACTGCTAATTCATTAGAGTTGATTATTGATCTGCTCTTACAAGAAGATGTTTTGGGCCAGAATCTGAAACAAGGTACTAAGTAAAACTAATTGATACAATGCTTGTGTTCACACCTTTACTCATTGGAGTTCACAAGTATGGGAGTTCACAAAGTTAACTGTGTAACTTTGTGAATTCACACCTCCCTTGAAGCTCTATGAGAGAAAACCCATAATCCCTCTCTCTCGTATCCCACAATTCCTCTCTCTCGTATAAAAGAAATAGACAGAGGCTCTCAGACAGAATTCAGCCAAATTACATGAAGAGAAAAGCGTCAAGTCAGAAGAAGCCACGAGTTGGAGCTGAATTGAAGACTGAGAAGGCTCTCTCAGAGGCACAATCAGATTCATCTTCATCTCACACAACTATGGTGGCTGGGCTCCTGCACTTCCCCACTGAAACCAAGCTGGTCTGAAAGACTCACCAGAAAGCAGCCGAGCCCCAAGTGAAGGAGACAAGAGATTCATTCCATCTTTGTGCTGGCTGGAGGCTGAAGAAAGCAGAGGCAGAGGCTGAAGGACAAAACCTTTGGATTTGGAGACATTCGGAGGGAGCTTTTGGAACCGAGCAGAAAGATAGGCCTCTAAGAATCTAGCTATCTGGGACTAAGGAAGGAGACAAGACTTGGAAGGAGAAATAAACATTTGTATTTTTACCAGCTGGCTGTATTTGGGGTAATTATTGATCTGAACTGATACTAAGGCTGCCTCCAAGAAAACCTCCTCGAGAAACCTCCTTTCTCCCCCAGAGAGAACCTTTTTATATTATTTAAAAGAAGAACAAGAACACAACAATGTGCAGTGCTTCTATATTTAATTTCACAGTTATAGTGCACAAGAAAAATCAGATCAAAAAGGGAAAAAATGAGAAAGAAAACAAAATGCAAGCAAACAACAATAAAAAAAGGTGAAAATACTATGTTGTCATCCACACTCAGTCCCCACAGTCCTCTCTTCATGTCTGTCTTCATCATAAGACCATTGGAACTGGCTTAAATCATCTCGCTGTTGAAAAGAGCCACATTCATCTGAATTGATCATTGTATAATCTTGTTGTTGCCGAGTATAATGACCTCCTGGTTCTACTCACTTCATTTAGCATCAGTTCATATAAGTCTTTCCAGCCCTCTCTGAAATCATCCTGCTTATTTTTATAAATTTATAAATTTCTTATAGAACAATAATATTCCATAACATTCATATACCATAATTTATTCAGCCATTCTCCAACTGAGGGACATCTACTCACTTTCCAATTTCTTGCCACTATAAAAGGGTTGTTCAAACATTTTCTGCACACATAGATCCTTTTCCCTTTCTTATTTTCTCTTTGGGATATAGGCTTAGTAGAGATACTGCTGGATGAACAGGTTGATTTTAGAAAAATCTAGAAAGATGTACATGACCTGATGCTGAGTAAAGCAAGTAGAACCAGGAAAATATTGTACACAGTGACAACAATATTATGTGATGATCAACTATGATAGACTTAGCTCTTCTCAGCATTTGGGTGATTTAAAAGAATTCCAATAGACTTGGGACAGAAAATGCCATCTGCATTCAGAGGCTCAAGATAATATTTTTATCTTTTTTTCTTCTGTTTTTTTCTTTCCAATGGTTTTTCTCTTTTGTTCTAATTTTTCTCTCCCAACATGATGCATATGGAAATATATATATACATATATGTGTGTGTGTATGTATATATGTAAAAATAATACATGTATAACCTAAAAGAAAAAAATTAAAAGAAAAGAAAAGAAAATATACCAGACTAAGTTGTGATTAGGAAATCCAAGGAAAAATCAAAGTGAATAATTTTTTCAGCACAGGTTAGCATAGCTTGAGACAAAAGTGAAGTCTACTGACAGAGGGGAGATGGTCTTTCCAGGAATGATGCTAAGTTATGTACTGAGCAAGGAACCGGTCAGAAACAAGCCATGTGACTCTGATGCCAGGAAGAAAGAGGGGTATCAGTTTTAGGTCTCAGCCCAATCCGAAACCTATAGAGAAAACATTAAGGCAGGAATCTAAGAACAAAGGGGAGCCAAATGTGCTGTCACTCTGAATCAGCAGAGCTTTCCAGATGGCTCATAGTAACTGAGGCCAATAGCAGTTTACTAGAACTTCAATGAGGGTCAATTTCACAAGTATATTGATCTGACCCAACTTAGGTCAAGAATTTGAAGAGCTGAATTATGATGACTTTGCTCAGGATGAGTCCTTTTGGGGAGCACTCAAAGTTTGCAGGTCCCCAGCATGAGATATCCCAGAAATCCTAGAATAACATAATACTCAATACCCCAAAAAGACATCAGTAGAAATCTAGAAGACAAGAGGTCAGTGCAGGCAGACATTTCCTTTAGAATTTCTCTGAGCCTGCCCCTAACATAAAATCCAAAGTCAGGAAATAGGCTGTACAAATAAGCAAACCAAATTAGAAGCCCAACATAAAAAACTATTGGGTTACTAAGGACATAAATTCAGGAAGAATATCTCCAAAAATTGTATGAGCAAAGCATTAAAGAAAAACATAGCTCAGGCACAAGTTCAACTAGAATTCATGGAAGAGATGAAGCAAGCAGTTTTAAAGAGGTTTTTTTTTTTTTAAAGCTTTTTATTTTTCAAAACATATGCATGGATAATTCTGCAACATTAACCCTTGCAAAATCTTGTGTTCCAATTTTCCCTCACTTCCCTTACCCCCTTCCTAGATGGCAAGTAGTCCAATATATGTTAAACATGGTAGAAATATACATTAAATCCAAAATACGCATACATATTTTTTTTTATTATAGCTTTTTATTTACAAGATATATGCATGGGTAATTTTTCAGCATTGACCCTTGCAAAACCTTCTGTTCCAGCTTTTCCCCTCCTTCACCTCACCTCCTTCCCTAGATGGCAGATAGACCCATACATGTTAAATATGTTAAAGTATATATGCATACATATTTATACAATTATTTTGCTGCACAAAGAAAATCAAATCAGACTTGAGAAAAAATAAGAAAGAAAATAAAGTAAGAGCAAACAACAACAAAAAGAGTAAAAATGCTAGGTTGTGAACCATATCATTTCCCACAGTCCTTTCTCTGTGTGCAAATGGCTCTCTTCATCACAAAACCATTAGAACTAGTATGAATCATCTCATTTTTGAAGAGAGCTCATCCAGCAAAATTGATCTGCACATAATCTTCTTGTTGCCATGTACAATGATCTCCTGGTTCTGCTCATTTTACTTATCATTAGTTTGTGTTAAGTCTCTCAAAGCATATGAACAGACAATTCTCAGATGAAGAAATTAAAACTATTTATGGCCATATGAAAATATACTCCAAATCATTATTAATCAGAGAAATGCAAATTAAGACAACTCTGAGATACCACTACACACCTGTCAGATTGGCTAGAGTGACAGGGAAAGATAATGCGGAATGTTGGAGGGGATGTGGGAAAACAGAGGCACTGATACATTGTTGGTGGAATTGTGAACACATCCAGCCATTCTGGAGAGCAATTTGGAACTATGCTCAAAAAGTTATCAAACTGTACATTACCCTTTGATCCAGCAGTGTTTCTACTGGGCTTATCCCCCAAAAAGATACTAAAGAAGGGAAAGGGACCTGTATGTGCCAAAATGTTTGTGGCAGCCTTATTTGTGGTGGCTAGAAGCTGGAGAATGAATGGATGCCCATCAATTGGAGAATGGTTGAGTAAATTGTGGTATATGAACGTTATGGAATATTATTGTTCTGTAAGGAACGACCAGCAGGATGAATACAGAGAGGACTGGCGAGACTTACATGAACTGATGCTAAGTGAAGTGAGCAGAACCAGGAGATCATTATATACCTCGACAACGATACTGTTGGAGGATGTATTCTGATGGAAGTGGATCTCTTCGATAAAGAGAGCTAATTCAGTTTCAATCGATCAAGGATGGACAGAAGCAGCTACACCCAAAGAAAGAACACTGGAAAATGAATATAAACTGCTTGCATTTTTGTTTTTCTTCCCAGGTTATTTATTCCTTCTGAATCTAATTCTCCCTATGCAACAAGAAAACTGTTCAGTTATGCACATATATATTGTATCTAGGATATACTGTAACCTATTCAACATGTAAAGGACTGCTTGCCATCTGGGGGAGGGGGTGGAGGGAGGGAGGGGAAAAATCGGAACATAAGTGAGTGCAAGGGATAATGCTGTAAAATACCCTGACATGAGTTCTGTCAATAAAAAGTTATTAAAAAAAAAAAAAAGTTTGTGTTAAGTCTCTCCAAGCCTCTCTGTCTTCATCTAGCTGGTCATTTCTTACAGAATAATAATCTTCCATAACATTCATATAACTTATTCAGCCATTCTCCAACTGATGGGCATCTATTTGTTTCCAGTTGCTTGCCACTACAAAAAGGGCTGCCACAAACATTTTTGCACATGTGGGTTCCTTTCCCTCCTTTAAGATCTCTTTGGGATATAATCCTAGTAGAAACACTGCTATATCAAAGGGTATGTACAGTTTGATAACTTAGAGTTGTTTTTTTTTTTAATTTGTATAAATGAAATTAGATTACTAATGGAGGAAAAACTGGAAAAGAAATAAGAACTATGCAAGAAAGAATTGGAAAAGAACTTAATTTGGAAAAAGAGGTATAAAGCCTTTCCCAAACAGTAAATTCCCTAAAAATTAGAATAGATCTCATAGAAGCCAATGATTCCATAAGGCAACAAGAAATTAAAAAAAAAAAAAAAAGTCAAAAGACTGAAAAAAAAATAGAAGAAAATATAAGGTATCTTGTAGCAAAAGTAACCAACATGGAAAACAGATCATTGGATCATAAGAATCTAAAGTCATGAACAAAAAGACTAGACATTATATCATAATTCTTAGAATCAGAGAGCAAAGAAAGAAATGGTATTGCTCACCTCTTGAACCCAAAATAATTCCCAAGAATATTATAGCCAAAATCCAGCCCAGGTCAAAGAAAAAAATGCTTCAAACCCCAGAAAAAATAAAATTTGGGTATCAAGGAACTTTAGTCCAAATAACATAGGTTTTAGCAGCTATCAATAAAGGGAAAAGGGGATATAATATTCCAGAAGGCAAAGGCTATAGCTTATAATCAAGAATCAATTGCCCATTCTATTGGGCTTATATCCCAAAGAAATACTAAAGAAGGGAAAGGGACCTGTATGTGCCAAAATGTTTGTAGCAGCCCTATTTGTAGTGGCTAGAAACTGGAAAATGAATGGATGCCCATCAATTGGAGAATGGCTGGGTAAATTGTGGTATATGACTGTTATGGAATATTATTGTTCTGTAAGAAATGACCAGCAGGATGAATACAGAGAGGACTGGCGAGACTTACATGAACTGATGCTAAGTGAAATGAGCAGAACCAGGAGATCATTATACACTTCAACAACGATATTGTATGAGGATATAATCCTGATGGAAGTGCATTTCTTTGACAAAGAGACCTAACTAAGTTTCAATTGATAAATGATGGACAGAAGCAGCTACACCCAAAGAAAGAACACTGGGAAACGAATGTGAATTATCTGCATTTTTGTTTTTCTTCCTGGGTTATTTATACCTTCTGAATCCAATTCTCCCTATGCAACAAGAGAACTGTTCGGTTCTGCAAACATATATTGTATCTAGGATATACTGCAACATATCCAACATATAAAGGACTGCTTGCCATCTAGGGGAGGGGGTGAAGGGAGGGAGGGGGAAAAAAATCGGAAAAGAAACGAGTGCAAAGGATAATGTTGTCATTATAAAGTAATCATTAAATAAAAATAAATAAATAAATAAATAAAAGAATCAATTGCCCAGCAAAACCAAGTATAATGCTACAAGAAAAATATGGATCATTAATGAAACAAAAGACTTCGAAACAATCTTGTAGAAAAGACCAGAGCTGCATATAAACTTCAAAGTACAAATATAGGAGGCAAGAGAAACAAAGCTAAATATTAGCCAACAGTGATAAGGAACTGATAGAAGATGATACATGTATCCTTTTAGAACTCTGTCATCAGGATCATAGTAGAACATAAACAGAAAGGAGGGCCTGGAAATGTCTCTATTGTATTTTGATTATCTTAAAGGAAGAATGAAAAGAAGGGAGAAAAGAATTCACTTGGAGGAAAAAAGGAAGAGAAAGGAAAGAAGAGATTATCTCATGTAATAAGGGTATACAAATAGAAGTTTATTAACAAAAAAAAAAAATTGGGTTATGCACCAGCTGATAATTCAACTTCATCTGAACTTGTCAAAGTAGGGAAAATGGGAATAAGCATTTATATAACTGAACACTTTCATAAATGTTATCTCATTTAATCCTTACAACATTATGAGTTACTTGCTATTAACATCTTTTTTTTTTTTTTTTTTTTTTTTTTTTGCAATTGAGAAAACTGAGGCAAAAAGCAGTGTGACTTGTCTAAGATCATACAGCTAGTAAATGTCTGTGGAGAGGATTTTAATTTGAATCTTTTGTATTGCAGACTGGTACCCCATCTGCTGGGCCACTTAGCTACCCTAAACAATACATACAATAACAATGATATTATATAGACAATTTTGAAACACTTGGGAAGTCTGACCAATGCAATGATGACCAACCATAATTCCAGAGAACTCATGAAGAAACATGCTAACCACTTCATGGTAGAGAAGTGATATTTATAGAGTACTGAAGGCATTTTTTTGGACATGACCAACACAGGAATGGCACAATAGATAGCAACTTGGCTCTAGATTCAAAAAGATATAAATCTGTGTAGGGTTTTTTTTTTTTGGTTTGTTTTTTTTTTGGGGTTTTTTAATAAAGCTTTTTATTTTCAAAACATATGCATGAATAATTTTTCAACATTGATCCTTGCATAGCCTCCTCCATCTCCCTACCCCCTCTCCTAGAAGGCAAATAATCCAATTTATACATGTTAAAATATATGTTAAATCTAATAGGTGGAAACATTTATATAGTTCTCTTGCTACCCAAGGAAAATCAGATCAAAAAGGAAAGTAAATGAATAAGAAAACAAAATGCAAGTGATCAACAACAAAAAGAGTGAAAATGCTATATTGTGATCCATACTCAGTTTCCACAGTCCTCTCTCTGGATGCAGATGGCTCTCTTCATCACAAGATCATTGGAACTGTATCAGTTATCTCATTGTTGGAAAGAGTCACGTTCATCAGATTTGTCACATAATATTGTTGTTGTCGTATACAATGATATCCTGGTTCTACTCATTTTTTTATAGAACAATAATATTCCATAACATTCATATACCATAACTTATTCAGCCATTCTCCAACTGATGGGCATCTGCTAATTTGAATACAATCTCAAATACTCAATAGAACTAGATTTGTGATTGTGGGTTAGATACTTTCTGTCAGCTTCAATTTCTTCATTTGTAAAGTGGGATTGATAATATTAGTGTAGATGCTAAGGTTTTTGTTAGGTTATTGTAAGGATCAAATGAGATAATATTTGAAAACCACTTTGCATACCTTAAAGAACTTTATATGCCAGTTTTTGTAATAGGTCTTTTTTTTTTCTTTCTGTCTCAGTAAGAGGGGAATGTGAAGTCAGGAGGCAAAAAAAGGCTTTTTTTTTTTTAAATAAAAAAATATATAATTTAATTTTTTTAAAAAGGATCGTGACAGACTAAAGTGAATCTACTAAGATAAAATTCCATAGGGATGGACATAAACTCTTGTACTTAGGTACAAAGAAATCAGCTTTTAATTACAAGATAGGATGCATGAATAAACAGCTCATCTGAAAAAGATCTGGGAAATTTCCGGGATTGCAAGATCAATGAGTCAGTAATGTAATATGGCAGCAAAAAAAGCTCAAGAAATCTTGGGCTGTATTAAATGGAGTTTAGTTCTGCCCATCTTGGATGTCACCTGAAATACTAGACAAAATTTTAGTTTTCATGGTTTAGGAAGAACATTTATAAATAACCATCCAAAGTATTTATATAGTGTTTTAAAGTTTGTAAAGCATTTTATATAATCTCATTTCATCCTCTCACCCTGAAAGAATGGAGGGTGGCAAGGGAGATGGCAAATGATTCTTGTATCTTAGTCTTTTTCTAATGGCTCTTTCTGGTTGTAAACACATTCAGGTCTCCCCAGAGTACATAAATTGTAGTGAAAGAACGTTGGATCTTGAGTCAGATGACTTAGGTACAAATTCTAGTTCTGCTACATTATTTGTATGACCTTGATCAAATCAAAATAAATTTCCTAATCTGTAAAATGAGTTAGATTAGATAATCTCCAAGGTCCTTTTCAGCTCTAAATCTGTCATATTTCCAATACTACCTAAATTAATCTACTTATTTAGCGCTATACCAATCAGACTCCCAAAAAGCTACTTTGATGAATTAGAAAAAATAACAACAAAGTTCATATGGAAAAACAAAAGGTCAAGAATTTCAAGGGAATTAATGAAAAAAAAATCAAATGAAGGTGGCCTAGCTGTACCAGATCGAAAATTATATTATAAATCAGCAGTTACTAAAACCATCTGGTATTGGCTAAGAAATAGACTAGTTGATCAATGGAATAGGTTAGGTTCAAAGGACAAAACAGCCAATAACTTTAATAATATAGTGTTTGACAAACCCAAAGACACCAGTTTCTGGGATAAGAATGCATTATTTGACAAAAATTGCTGGGAAAATTGGAAATCAGTATGGCAGAAACTAGACATTGACCCACACTTAACACCGTACACCAAGATAAGGTCAAAATGGGTTCATGACCTAGGCATAAAGAAAAAATAAAAATAAAAAAAATAAATCTATCATATTTCTAGGATTTTCACAAAACTTTTATTTCTCAATCTCTGTTTCTTTCTGTGTGTCTTTCTGTCTCTTTGTCTCTGTTTCTGTGTCTGTCTCTCTCTCTCCCTTCCCAGCCAAATTTCTTAAAATAATAGTTAATCAGGCTGCCTTCTCCTCTTGTATCCCTCCAATCACTGGCTCTTTTAAATTTGGCTTCTATCCCATCACTCCTTTAAAATTGTTATCTCCAAGGTCACTGAGTACAACCTTATCAACAAATCCAAATGCCTTTTATGCCTTCTTAACTCCCTTAAGGGCTTGAAATAATGTTATCCTTAACTATCCCCTCCTTGTAGATACTAATCCTGTATTTTTGGCTTCCATGATTCCTCTTCATTCCCCTCATAGCTGTGATCTAAATCTCTGAACTTTACAGCAAAAATTTAGCTGCCTTCTTATCCTGGAACTTCTCTAGTACATGGAGTCTTCTCATTCTGGACCATCTTTCTGCCATTCAGACCTCTTTCATTGATAAGTTCCTTATAACTACTTCCATTTTGGGAAGGGCTCAGGCTGGTCATTCTTTTTTTTTTTTTTTCCTCTTTAATAGTAATTTCTTTTTGCAAAGATATGCAACAATAGTTTTCAATATTCATCTTTGCAAAATCTTTTGTGTTCCAAATTTTTCTCCCTCTCTTCTCTCCTTACTCCTCTTCAAAACACCAAGCAATGTGATATTGATTAAACATGTGCAATTCTTCTAAACATATTTTCATATTCATCATGCTATGCAAGAAAAATCAGATCAAAAGAGAAAAAAAAACAAGCAAACATCAATAAAAATGTGAAAATACAATGCTTTGATCCACATTCAGACTCCATAGTTCTCTCTCTGAATATGGATGGCATTTTCCATCTCAAGTCTATTGGAATTGGCCTGAGTCACCTCATTATTGAAAATAGCCAAGTCCATCACAATTGGCCACTACATAATCTTGTTACTGTACAGCATTCTCTTGGTTCTACTCACTTCACTGAGCATCAGTTCATATGAGTCTTCAGATTTTTCTGAAATCAACCTGCTCATCATTTCTTATAGAACAATAATATTCCATTATATTTCCGTACCATAATTTATTTAGCCAATCTCCAAACGATGGGCATCCACTCAGTTTCCAGTTCTTTGACACCACAAAAAGGGCTGCTGTAAACATTTTTATACATGTGGATCCTCTTCTCTCTTTTATGATTTCTTTGAAATATAGACTCAATAGAGATACTGCTGGATTAAAGAATATGCAGTTTTATATCCCTTTGGCATAGTTCCAGATTGTTTTCCAGAATGATTGAATCATTTTACAACTCGATATCAACAATGCATTAGTGTCCAGTTTTCCCACATCCCCTCCAACATTCACCATATATCCTGTCATTTTAGCCAATGGGAGAGGTGAGAAGTGATACCTCAGAGTTGTCTTAATTTGCATTTCTAAACTAATAATGATTTAGAACTTTTTTTTATATGACTAGAAATGGATTTAATTTCTTCATCTGTAAATTGTGCATCTCCTTTGACCATTTATCAGTTGGGGAATAGCCTGAATTCTTATAAATGTGAATCAATTCTCTCTATAGTTTTAAAATGAAGCCTTTATTAGAAACACTGGCTGTAAAAATTGTTTCCTAGCTTTCTGTTTCCTGGCTAATCTTGGCTGCATTGGTTTTATTTGTGCAAAAACTTTTAAATTTGATACAATCTAAATTATCCATTTTGCATGTTATAATGTTTTCTAGTTCTTTGCAGATTAGTCATTCTTCAGTCCTCTCCTGGCTGTGCTTCTTAAGCTAGGCTCCCGCCTAGCATCTGGAAAAATAAATTTTTCTTACTCTTCAGCTCTCTTAAGGGTAGGGACTGACTTTCTGTTTGTATTTGTACCCCCAGCACTTAGACAGGTACTTAGTAAATGATTATTATCTATAGGTACTTTCCTTCCTGAACTGGGGATTTTGTATTGGAATCAGATTCTGCCATCCTTAGTTGGAGCAGTTGGTGTGCTTTTGAGCTGGACTACCTGAGCTCCCGTGTTGATCTCCACCTCTAGATTTCTAAAGGGCCAAAGCAGGGTGTCTTTTGGGGCGGGCCCTCTGTGTTGTCTCAAAACAAGATGCTGGAGACCTCAAAGCCCAAAGTCTTGAGGTGTCCCAATCTGAATCTTGTCATACATGCTCTAGTTGCTGCTCCTCTCCAGCAGTTTGTAAGGTTCCAGCCGTAGGTTTCTGACCATTCAAGATCTTTCTGGGGGAGCCCCATACTCTTATTACCTCCAGAAAAGTAGCTTGTAAGCTACACATATGTTTGTCCCATTTCTGATCTTGTTAGTAGGTTCCTAGTTTATTTGGTGGTGGTCCTTTTACTGGTATACCCCCCTTTCCTGTTGCTTATAAGCTTCTGGCCGATGTGTCAAAGTTACTTACTGTAGTTTCTTACTCTATTTCTTGGTTATTATTTTTGAAATAATTTTCAAATTTTTGCTGGAGTAATTATGTAGAAGCTGAGCTATCTGCCTTGGTCTAGGCAACCATTTTGCCAAAAATCCTTGAAAATTTATCTTAATGATCCTAAATAATCCCAAATAAATAAAAATCCATCTAATACATTATTCTTTGTATTGCTGTATACTTGCATCCTCAGTCATTGCTAGTCATCTCAATTTTTTTGCCACTGGACTTCAATGAGTCCAGAAGAGAAGTGCAACTATAAGTCAAATTATCCTATTGATTATCATTGGTTCTCTTTGAAAACAAAGGATGTGCAACAGCAATAATAACAAGAACTGTGATCCATGCAATGGTACACTCTCCAAAGTTTTGAAAATGAGAATTATATGGAAGGCAATAGAGAGACACTTCCAGGTCAGGCAGGAGCTGGACCCTGGAGCTGACACAGCCTGCCACTTGGAGCCTCTTAGCACTGTCATTTCCCCCCAGTGCAGAACCTATGCATTTGAGGCATATGCTGGCCTTGGGGAGGGAGAAGGACTCTGAGTAGAACTGTGGTATTTGGACTCAACAGGCTCCATCTTTTGTCTGGCTGTCTCCCTAGCAGTGGAGTGATTCCTATTTCATGGGCTCTGACCCCTATCTTCTGTTTTCACTCTGTACAAAGCCAGGACCGTGGATCATCTGAAACTTGTTCAGACAGAACTAGCCCTTGCGATACTTCTAGCATCAAGGTCCTGCCCCAGTGGACAGGCCTATCAGCAGAGGGAAGCGGACAGACAAAACACGAGATTTTAATTGAAAAAATAGATGGGAACTCCAAATTTCTGTGCTCCTTTGAAGCTGGAGCTCCCTCTTCCTACAGTCCACCATATCTCACTAAAGATATCTCCCACATATATTAGAATGTCTCTGAGGGGAGGGACCGGCAATCAGAATTACATGACTTGCCCAGGGTCACTCAACTAGTGTTAAGATGGATTTGAACTCAGTCTCCTGACTCCAAAGCTGGTGTTCTATTCATTGTATCACCTAGTTGTACATATTAGGATGTCTTTTAAGAGTTGTCTATCTTAAAGGCCTCATTTCCAAAATATATAGAGAACTGACTCAAATTTATAAGAAATCAAGCCATTCTCCAATTGATAAATGGTCAAAGGATATGAACAGACAATTTTCAGAGGATGAGATTGAAACTATTACCACTCATATGAAAGAGTGTTCCAAATCATTATTGATCAGAGAAATGCAAATTAAGACAACTCTGAGATACCACTACACACCTGTCAGATTGGCTAAGATGACAGGAAAAAATAATGATGAATGTTGGAGGGGATGCGGGAAAACTGGGACACTAATGCATTGTTGGTGGAGTTGTGAACGAATCCAACCATTCTGGAGAGCAATCTGGAATTATGCCCAAAAAGTTATCAAATTGTGCATACCCTTTGATCCAGCAGTGTTTCTATTGGGCTTATATCCCAAAGAAATACTAAAGAAGGGAAAGGGACCTGTATGTGCCAAAATGTTTGTAGCAGCCCTGTTTGTAGTGGCTAGAAACTGGAAAATGAATGGATGCCCATCAATTGGAGAATGGCTGGGTAAATTGTGGTATATGAATGTTATGGAATATTATTGTTCTGTAAGAAATGACCAGCAGGATGAATACAGAGAGGACTGGCGAGACTTACATGAGCTGATGCTAAGTGAAATGAGCAGAACCAGGAGATCATTATACACTTCGACAACGATATTGTATGAGGACATATTTTGATGGAAGTGGATTTCTTTGACAAAGAGACCTGAGTTTCAATTGATAAATGACGGACAAAAGCAGCTACACCCAAAGAAAGAACACTGGGAAACGACTGTAAACTATCTGCATTTTTGTTTTTCTTCCCGGATTATTTATACCTTCTGAATCCAATTCTCCCTACACAACAAGAGAACTGTTCGGTTCTGCAAACATATATTGTATCTAGGATATACTGCAACATATCCAACATATAAAGGACTGCTTGCCATCTAGGGGAGGGGGTGGAGGGAGGGAGGGGAAAAAAAATTGGAACAGAAACGAGTGTCAATTTAATGTAATTATTAAATAAAAAATTAAAAAAAAAAAAAAGAGTTGTCTATCTTGTTTGTGCAGCCCTTCTTGTAGTGGCTGGAAACTGGAAACTGAGTGTTTGCCCATCAGTTGGAGAATGGCTGAATAAATTGTGGTATATGTGTAATGGGCTGAGGCTTCAGTTGATGCACTGAGGTCCCAAGCACGTGAAGCTAAATAGTAATTGGACCATACTCTATTAATATATATGCTTGAGAAAGAATGGCCCCCGCTCACTCTTTGTGCAAGTCCTGATGTGTTGTATAGGAAATGACATTTTTGGTGGATGAAGGCAGGGGAGTGGAAGAGAAAGCGAAAAGAGAGACTGTTGCCTGGTGTCTTGACACAGCTGCTCACATTGCTATCGCGACTGTCCTTCACCTCCAATTCCCCTCTGCTAGCTGGCTTCCTGTCTGCCTATATTGCTATCGCAATGCTTCTTCACCTCTTCACTTCAATAAAGATTGAAGATTTTTCCCTTAACCTGAATTCCTGACTCTGGCTGATTTTAAGTACACGGTCATCACATTTGGCACTCAACGTGGGGCTCTTTAAGGAACTTCAGGAGCAAGTGAGAAAGCATCCAGGAAAGATTTATATCTTGCATGTCCACTCTCATAGTGGACTTCCAGGTCCTATTTTTGATGGGAATTCAAAGGCAGATAGCCTTTTAACTATGTTAACCAGTACGCCTTTATTTCAGGAGGCCCAGGAATCCCATTCTAAATACCATCAGGCTGCTCGAGCTTTGCGTTTACAATCTGGGGTAACAAAAGAGGAAGCTAGGAGCATAGTAAAAAGCTGAACAGCTTGCCTTCCTTTCCACCCTCCTATGCTCCCTCCAGGGAAGAATCCTCGTGGTTTGAGACCCAATGAAATCTGGCAAATGGATGTGACCTGTTGGAATCCTTACTAACTGCTAACTAATTAGAGTTGATCTAATCTTACAAGAAGATGTTTTGGGCAGAACCTGAAACAAGGTACTAAGTAGAACTACCCATAATCCCTCTCTCTGGAAGGAGCATAAATAGGCCAATGGGCCAGTCGGAGAGTTCTTGAGAGGAAGACGCTACAAGTCGAGATTTCACCGGAATGACATGAAGACTGGAGCTGGCTGGAGGCTGAAGAAAGCAGAGGCAGAGGCTGAAGGACCAGACCTGTGGATTTAAAGACATTTGGAGAAATAAAAGATCTGAACCTTTATCACCTGGCTGCTTTTTGAGAAGAAAAAGATTACAACATTTTGGCGCCCTGAACGTGGGACTGACAGATCCCTCAGTGGATTTCAGTGGAAAAGCTCCGATCCTGATTCAAGTGGAAAAACCTCTGATCCTGATCCAGTGGAAAAGACTCTTCAACCCAGAAATTAGGGTGAGTGCAAAAAAAAATTTTTTGTTAGAAGAGTTAAAGTAGAATTTCAGCTAAGATGGGACAGATATTTAGAAAACAGCCTGTTTCTGTTCAAGGAAAATGTTTAGAGAGCATTGTCAAAATTATGGAAAGCCAAGGTTTAATTATAAGTTTACAGCAAATCACTGAACTTTTACAAACTGTAAAGGACATATGTCCTTGTTTCTCTCTTGATAAGAAATTAGATCTAAATGAATGGAAATTGGTTGGAGAGGATCTTTGTCAATTCTATGATAAAAATGGGCCTAACTCAATAATTAATACATATAATGTAATACAATTGGCTATAAGAAGTTATTTAAGTGATAGAATGATGAAAAGGAAAGTACAGGAGGAAGAAATGCCAACTTTACTAGGTGAAAAGGAGGACGAATCAGATGAGAATGGAGTTAATTACAATTCTGAGTGTGATACTTCACAGCAGGAGGAATTAGATGATTCCACATCTCATGACCCTCCCCCTGCAATTAACCCTTCATGTATGGAACAAGGGGGAGGGAGAGAGACAGAAACACAGTCAGCTTCTCCTGTAAAGCAGAATTTGACAAGATTAGAAAAAGCATTAATTAAAGCAAAAAATGAAGGAGAAGATATATCTGATTTTATAAATGCATATCCTGTGATTGAAGAGCTCAACTCCTCAGGTCAAAAAGAGAGAAAATACACTGCTTTTAATTTGGGAAAAATTAAAGATTTGAAAAAGGGTTGCACTCTTTATGGGGCTACATCATCTTATGTGAAGATGTTACTAGATAATTTGTCTTATGAAATCCTAACCCCGAATGACTGGAAATCCATAACGAAAACTTGTCTAGAACCGGGACAAAATTTATTGTGGCTTTCGGAGTTTCATGAATTATGTAGGATTCAAGCCCAACGCAATAGGCAAACAGGAGCTATTGTACAAGTTGCTTTTGACCAACTAGCTGGTGAAGGTCAGTATGCAGAGAGTTCAGAACAGATTTATTATCCCATAACAGTGTATGAGCAAATTTCTAAGGCTGCAATAAAAGCTTGGAATTCTCTCCCTGGACAGAAAGATGGAAATAATGTTTTCACAAAAATAGAGCAAGGTCCCAATGAACCTTTTGCAGATTTTGTGGGACGTTTACAAACAGCTGTAATAAGAACCATTGGAGACAATGCAGCAACAGAAATAATGACTAGACATTTGGCTAAGGAAAATGCCAATGAGATTTGCAAGAGAATTATATGGGGGCTAGACAAAAATGCTCCTTTAGAAGAAATCATAAGACGTTGTGCCACAGTGGGCACAAATGCTTATTATGCCCAGACTATGATGAACATGGAAAGACAAGGTCCTTCTTGGCAGAGGAATTCTAGAGAAACTCGTCGATGTTTTCAGTGCGGAAAAATTGGACATTTGAGAGCTCATTGTAGATATGGAGATAGAGTGAGAAGACAGGGTGAGAGAAAACCCAAAACCCCATGTCCAAAATGTAACGGAGGCTTTCACTGGGCCTCTAAATGTATATTGACCCAGAGGAATGAGAGGCAGGGCCCAGCTCTAAAGTATCAATCAAAGGACAGGTGGGGCATGATAGCAGCTGAGGTTACACCCAGAGACTTAGAAATTCAGAACTCTGATGTCATCAACCAACAGAAAAGCAATCAGGATTACAGTTGGGAAGAATACAGGCCTTTTAAGACAACAAGACAATATCCAATGCAAACGACTCCAATGTAATTACCAGATGATGAGGAGAAATCCCAAATTTGGTAAATAGAAGGGAATTAGATTAACTGCTTGGGGAAGAGGATCTGCTTATATTTCCACAGATGGAGAAAGAATCAGATGGCTGACTATGAAACTGTTAAAAAGACTTTTAAAAGCTTCAGGAATCATTGGATTTCCTAACACAAGATGAAACTGTTTTACTTCTTGAAAAACCAGCAAGAATCATTGGGTTCCCTGAGATGAAAAATTGTTGATGAGACTTTTGCAGTACTTCAGGGCTTACAGGAACTATTGGATTCCTGGCACATGAACTAATGGACAATGGAATCCTATTGGACTGTTTCTAGGACTTATGGACATGTGTAAATTTTTAGGTTGATTCATGTTGTTACATTACTACTAGCCTGTGTTATATTGCTATGTACTTATGTAAATTATGTATAATGCCTCCCATATTGATGGATTTATGTATACCATGTATATCTGTTACAAAGTTCTGGCCCATATTGATGGATTTATGTGTATCCCCTCAGAAACCCCCTATGTTTTAAAACAAAAGAAAGGGGGAGATGTTGGAATCCTTACTAACTGCTAACTAATTAAAGTTGATCTAATCTTACAAGAAGATGTTTTGGGCAGAACCTGAAACAAGGTACTAAGTAGAACTACCCATAATCCCTCTCTCTGGAAGGAGCATAAATAGGCCAATGGGCCAGTCGGAGAGTTCTTGAGAGGAAGACGCTACAAGTCGAGATTTCACCGGAATGACATGAAGACTGGAGCTGGCTGGAGGCTGAAGAAAGCAGAGGCAGAGGCTGAAGGACCAGACCTGTGGATTTAAAGACATTTGGAGAAATAAAAGATCTGAACCTTGATCACCTGACTGTGTTTTGAAAAGAAAAAGATCACAACAGTGACCCATTATAAACCTTTCGGTCGTCTGTCTTTTATCTACATTGTAGAAGACACTTTTTCAGGATTCACTTTTGCAATACCAGCAACCAAAGAGACAGCCCGAGTGGTCACTGAATTCCTCACACAAGCATTTGCCATTATGGGTGTGCCACAAGCCATAAAAACAGACAATGGTCCTGCATACACCTCCAAAGATTTTGCAGGACTTTTGTGCACAGTATAAGATTTTACACACCACTGGCATACCCTTTAATCCTCAAGGACAGGCAATAGTAGAGAGGAGAAACAGAGACATTAAGACGCTCCTCCAAAAACAAAATAAAGGGGGAGCCACAGGTAACCCTAGAGAACTACTAAATCTAGCACTTTATACTATTAACTTCTTGATTTTTGACAAAGATGCACTGGCTCCAGCAGACAGGTTTTATAACCCACCGGAAGGGCAATGTCCAGTGTGAGCAGCTCCACTATCTTTAGATAATCGCCAGGTGATATTGGGAGACCCAGAAAGTGGTGAATGGAAGGGACCAGATAGGCTAACTGCTTGGGGGAGAGGGTTTGCTTGTATCTCTACAGATGGAGAAGGAATCAGATGGGTGCCAACGAGCTGTATTTGCCTTGTCCATCGCAGAGAGACGGAGCAGACCCTTGAAACGAAGGAGAAGACCCAAGAAATATTGGGTGGTTCTGTTGCTGATTGTGCTCATCATTGAAAGAGCATGGCAGTTATGGCGTTTGACTCTTGGACATAGAAAATTGTTGGACTTCAAAATCCTCAGGAATCAATGGATTCTCTGAGACATGATAAGATTGTTGTAGGACTTGAAAACCCTGGGGAATCATTGGATTCTCTGAGACATAAGACTTGAAAGCCCTCAGGAATCATTGGGTTTTCTGAGAAATAATAAGACTCTTACAGGACTTCAAAATCTGCTGGAATCATTGGATTCCCTAACATATAAAAAGACTTTTGCAGGACTTCAAAAACTTGGGGGGATCATTGGATTCCCTGATATGTGAAGCAATGGACAATAGATTGGTTTTGGACTATCTCTTGGCTTCTGAAGAAGGCGTATGTGTGACTGCTATTTACATACTCTCCTTCTAGGACTTCTGGCAATCTTTTACAACACCATGTTGATTTATTTTGTTTGTTATACCATTACTTGTGTGTACAATTCATGTTTATTACACCACATCAAGCCTGCACTGACTGTGGGGAGAGTCATCACTAATAGCCTCTGTGTTATTGCTGTGTGCTTGTGTAAAAACTCCCATGCTGATGGGTTTGTGCATAATAAGACTCTTCAGCCCAGAAACCTGATAGCAACCCCCACTTCCCTTTGGTGCTTTTCATCTCCCTTCCTGAGATGTCAGGGAGAGGGCGTGATCATCTCCTTTTCGGTGCTTTCACTCCTTTCCTGAGAAGTCAGGGGGGTCGTGATCACCTCCCCTTGGGGCTCTGACCTCCCTGAGGAGTCAGGAGTGGCATGACCACCTGTGTTCTAAAACAAAAGAAAGCGGGAATATGAATGTTATGGAATATTATTGTTCTGTAAGAAATGACCAACAGGATGATTTCAGAAAGGCCTGGAGAGACTTACATGAATTGATGCTGAGTGAAATGAGCAGAACCAGGAGATCATTGTACATGGCAACAAGACTGTATGACGATCAATTCTGATGGACGTGGTTCTCTTCAACAGTGAGATGATTTAAACCAGTTCCAATGTTCAGTGATGACAAGAGCTATCTATACCCAGAGAGAGGATCATGGGAATTGAATGTGGACCACAACATAGCATTCTCACTCTCTCTGTTGTTGTTTGCTTGCATTTTGTTTTCATTCTCATGTTGGGTTTTTTTTTTCTAGATCCAATTTTTCTTGTGCAGTAAAATAACTATGAATATGTATACATATATTGGAGGTAACATATATTTTTAACATTTAACATGTATTGGACTCCTGCCATCTAAGGGAGAGGGTAGGGAAGGAGGGGAAAATTTGGAACAGAAGGTTTTGCAAGGGTCAATGTTGAAAAATGAAAAACATATATTTGCTTTGTAAATAAAAAGCTTTAATTAAAAAAAAAAAAAAGAGTTGCCTATCTTCAAGAGAGTCATCATTATCCAGAAAGAAGATTTTCAGAACTGAATGTGAATCATAACATAATTTTTTCACCTTTTTTTGTTGTTTGCCTTTTTTTCCCTATTTTTTCCTTTTTGATCTCATTTTTCTTGTGCAGCCTGATAAATATGGAAATATATATAGAAGAATTGTATATGTTTTATATTATATATATATATATGATTTACTTACTGTCTAAGAGAGGTATGAGGGAAAGGAAGGAGAAAAATTTGCAACACAAGTTTTGCAAAAGTGAATGTTGGAAACTTATCTTTACATGTATTTTGAAAATAAAAAGCTATTTTAAAAAAAAGTTGCCCATCTCCATCCTTGGTCTCTTGGGTATTATCTGAAATTTGAATCTTAGTTGGGGAGGTAAATGTTCAAGAAATCCATTGAAGAATCTGGGATTTCTTGTGGTGATCCTGTGCCCATTCCATAAAGGAATTATAGTTCTTTAACGCATCCCCATCCTTAACTGGGAAGTTGGAGGAGTGATGGTAACCTCTCAGATCTCCTGTCTCTGAAAAATCTTCCTTCCTTATAATCCCATTATGGGAAGGGGGGTGTGAGGGAATGGAGTTATTCTAACCATAGGCCCCTTGTTTCCTATCATGAAGAAAAGGTCTCTCAGGACTGGCGAGACTTACACGAACTGATGCTAAGTGAAATCAGCAGATCCAGGAGATCATTATATACCTCAACGATGATACTGTTTGAGGATGTATTCTGATGGAAGTGGATCTCTTCGATAAAGAGAGCTAATTCAGTTTCAATTGATCAAGAATGGACATAAGCAGCTACACCCAAAGAAAGAACACTGGGAAATGAATATAAACTGCTTGCATTTTTGTTTTTCTTCCCGGGTTATTTATACCTTCTGAATCTAATTCTCCCTGTGCAACAAGAAAACTGTTCGGTTCTGCACACATATATTGTATCTAGGATATACTGTAACCTATTCAACTTGTAAAGGGCCGCTTGCCATCTAGGGGAAGGGATGGAAGAGGAAGGGAGGGGAAAAATCAGAACAGAAGTGAGTGCAAGGGATAATGCTGTAAAAAATTACTCTGGCATGGGTTCTGTCAATAAAAAGTTATTAAAAAAAAAAAAAAAAGAGGTCTCTCCAGTTTGGAGAGACTAAATCTGTTATAGGGGGTGATTTGAAATTAAAAAATGTATTTTTTTTCATGTACATAGGACTGGAATGATTCCTCTTTACTCAAACAGCTGAGGTAAGAGCTGTTTTGGCTAGCTAATGATTTTTGTATGCATATTCTCTTGGCTCAGCAAACAATTAAAAGGCAGTAATCAGACCACAAACAGTCTCTGTGCATGCTCTGAAGTGGAGATTCAGGCTTCTGTGTTCCACTTCATCAGATACTTCCAGAAACAAGCTTAATTAATATCCCCTTGGGTCTCCTGCACATGCTCCGAGGATTGGATCCTCAATGGCCAGTCTCCAAATACATAAGGATATAATTATTTACATATCTCCCTCATCAGAATGTGAGCAACAGGCAGGGGCCATTTTTAAATCTTCTTTGAATCACTGTTGGCAGGTAGTACAGTACCTGGCAAGTAGTAAGTGCGTAATTGGAAAGCAGAGCCAAGATGGAGTAAAGGCAGGGACTCGACCTAGCTCTTGCCCACACCCCTCCAAGTAATGACTCAAAGCAAATTTTAGAACGTCAGAACCCACAAAAAGAAAAATGAAACAAATTTTCTGTTACAGACCACTTAGAAGGTCAACAGGAAAGTTCTGTTGCCCTAGGGTGGGAGAACAGTACAACCACAGCTCCAAGAGCAGGTGTTGGGGCTTCTTGGAAATTGGAGCAGGTACTGGGGCCTAGGAACAGCATTGGTGATTTCCAGACCTCCAAGCCCACAAACACCAAAAACAACTTGGAAGGTTAATAGGAAAGGTTTGTCTTAACTAAAGTGAGAGAGTCTTGGGGAAACTAGGAAACCAGGATGAACTTTGGGAACCACTGAATTAGTATGGGCGGCAACAGGTGCTTTTGGAGGTCTCTGGGCAGTTGGGGAGTGGGGGGAGAGGGTTGAGCAGCTGGTCAGAAGGAGGTCTCTTTCCTAGCACTGAGGTAGGAGTCCCTTGCTTTGCCCATACTCAGAGCCAGGACATCATTCTGGCTCACAGTCACAGGGTGAGGGAGAGCACTAACCCATTAGAATTTATAGCCAAGATGATTTCAGAAAGGCCTGGAGAGACTTACATGAACTAATGCTGAGTGAAATGAGCAGGACCAGGAGATCATTATATACTTCAACAACATTACTATATGATGATCAATTCTGATGGACCTGGCCCTTTTCAACAATGAGATGAACCAAATCAGTTCCAATAGAGCAGTAATGAAGTGAACTAGCTACACCCAGCAAAAGAACTCTGGGAGAAGACTATGAACCACTACATAGAATTCCCAATCCCTCTATTTTTGCCCACCTGCAAGTAGTAAGTGCTTAATTGGAAAGCAGAGTCAAGATGGAGTAAAGGCAGGGACTTGACCTAGCTCTTGCCCACTATTTGTGGGCTAATTGTACACTATTTCAGAGTCTGATTCTTTCTGTACAGCAAAATAACTGTTAGGACATGTATACTTATATTGTATTTAATTTATACTTTAACATATTTAACATGTATTGGTCAACCTGCCATTGGTGGGGGAGGGAATGGGGGGAACAAGGGGGAAAAGTGGAACAAAAGGTTTGGCAATTGTCAATGCTGTAAAATTACCCATGCATATAACTTGTAAGTAAAAAGCTATTAAAAAAAAAAAAAGAATTTATAGCCAAAGTGGATGGTGGACCCTCCACAATTGCAGAGAGGAGTGCTTGAGGTCAAGAGAGTAGTAAGCACACTTCTTGGATTATACCTCCTTGGAAGAACTGAAAACTTAAAGGTCTCTAGAAGGACCTCTGCATGGAACATTGAACCCTCCACCCTGAAAACAGAGCCCTAGCTAAAAGCCAAGTAATAGGCTTGGAAAATAGAGAAACAACAGAAAAAGATTCTGCCCATAGAAAATTACTTCTTGTTTGTCCTTTATTCTCAAAAATGATCCACAGCATCAGGATACACAAATGAATTGGATTTAAAAGCGGGAGGCTGCATAAAGTCACCTGTCTCACTTTCCCCTCTAGAGCCATCAGGGTCTAGTGGCCAGATATAGATCAGGACGACTGAACATGGCCTTCCATGCAGTGGGAGATCTGGGCTTTTTAAGCTAAGGTCTTCAACAGGCCTCAGTCCATGCCCATCCAGTGATTTCCATGAATAGGCAGCAACTAAGGCAAGGAATGGCCTCTTTCAACCTAGTCAAGGCAAAACAAAATATATACTCAGAAGACAACAAAGACAAAGCTACATTCAAAACCACCAAGAAAAATAAGAATGGGTCTCAGGTCTTGGAAGAACTCAAAAAAGATTCTGAAAATCAAGCAAGAAAGGGAAAGAAAAAATTGGGAAGAGAAATGAGTGATGCAAAAGGAAATAGAGAAAGCCAATGAGAAGAATACCTTAAGAAGCAAAGTTGGACAAATGGAAAAAGTACAAAAAGCTCAATGAGGAAAATAATTATTTAAAAATTAATTTTGAGCAAATGGAAACTAATGATTTTATGAGAAATCAAGAAACAAAAAACCCAAAAGAATGAAAACTAGAAAACAATGTGAAATATAGGAGAGATAATTTTTAAATTGGTCTACATGAAAGCCATGATCAAAAAAAAAAAAAGTACACATCTTTTTTTTAAGTTTTTATTTTCAAAACATATGTATAGTTTTCAGCATTCCCCCTTGCGAAACCTTGTGTTCCAAAAATTTTCCTTCTCTTCTCCCCATTCCCTCCCCTACATAGCAAATAATCCAAAATATGTTAAAAATGTGCAATTCCACAATTATCTTGCTGCACAAGAAAAATCAGATCAAAATGGAAAAAAATGAGAAAGAAAACAAAATACAAGCAAACAACAAAAAGGGTGAAAATGTTATGTTGTGATCCACACTCAGTTCCCCTAGTCCTCTTTGTGGGTACAGTTGATTCTCTCTTCTCATAACATCATTGAAACTGGTCTGAATCATCTCATTGTTGAAAAGACCCACGTCCATAAGAGTTGATCATCATATAATCTTCCTATTGCCATGCACAATGATCTCTTAGTTCTGCTCATTTCACTTAACATTAGTTCATGTAAGTTTCTCCAGGCCTCTTGGAAATCATACTGCTGATCGTTTCTTACCAAACAATAATATTCCTTAACATTCATATACCATAACTTATTCAGCCATTCTCCAAGTGATGGGCTTCCACTCACTTTCTAGTTCCTTGCCACTATAAAAATGGTGGTTACAAACATTTTGTGCCTGTGGGTCCTTTCCCCTTTTTTATGATTTCTCCATAATACGGACCCAGTAGAGACACTGCTAAAACAAAGAGTATGCACTGTTTGATAGCCTTTTGGGCATAATTCCAAATTGCTCTCCAGAATAGTTGGATCAGTTCACAGCCCCACCTACATCCCCTACAGCATTTATTATCTTTTCCTGTCATCTTGGCCAATCTGAGAGGTATGTAATAGTACCTCAGAGTTGTCTTAATTTGCATTTCTCTGATCATTAATCACTTAGAGCATTTTTTCATATGACTAGAAATAGTTTTAATTTCTTCACCTGAAAATTGTCTGTTCATGTCCTTTGACCATTTATCAGTTGAATAATGGATTGAATTCTTATCAGCTTGAGTAAATTGTCTATATATTTTAGAAATAAGATCTTTATCAGAATTCTTAGATGTAATTTTCCCCCTAGTTTACTGCTTCCCTTCTAATTTATCTGCATTGGTTTTGTTTGTACAAAAACTTTTTAATGTAATATAATCAAAATTATCTATTTTGTCTTTCATAATGTTTTCTAGTTCTTTGATCATAAATTTCTTCTTTCTCCATAGATCTGAGAGGTAGACTATTCTTTGTTCTTCTAATTTAGTTATAGTATAGACAGAACTCTTTATGTCTAAATCATGAACCCATTTTGTGGGTGTGGATCTATAGCTAATTTCTTCCATACTAATTTCTAATTTTCCCACCAATTTTTTCAAATAGTTCTTCTCTCAGTAGCTGAGGTCTTTGGGTTTATAAAACCCTATATTACTACTATAGTTATTGACTTATATTTTTTGAATCTAACCTATTCCACTGATCAACTACTGTTTCTTAGCCAGTACCAAATGGTTTTGATGACCACTACTTTATAATATAGTTTTAGATCTGGTACAGTTAGGCCACCTTCATTTGCATTTTTTTTCATTAATTTCCTTGAAATCCTTGACTTTCATATTCCTGGAGTCAGGAAGACACATGAATTCAAATCTTACCTCAGATACTTATTAGCTATGTGATCCTAGGCAAATCACTTGATTCTGCTTGCCTCAGTTTACTAAATTATAAAATAAACCAGGGAAAGAAATGGTAAATCATTCTAGTATCTTTGCCAAGAAAGCCCCAAATGGAGTCATTGGACACAACTGAACACTAATAAATCATTTAGTAAATGCTGTTTTCATTCCTTCACTCATTCACACCTTTTTATCAAATAGCATAATATTTGTTAGATACTTAGCACAGTACCTAGCACATCTTAGATTCTTTTTCTTTCCCTTTCCTTCCCTTAATACCCAAGTCAAATTTATCTTATTGCATTAAGAGTTATAGGTCACTACTATCTATACTTAATGCATTTGTATGTACATGTCTGAAACTAGGAATTTGATTGCTACCATTTTCTTAGCTGTATTCGTTGCTGTAAATTATTGATCTTCATTGACAGTCTTCTTTCTTGATTGTACAATCATATTTCTGAAATTTAGATTGGAGAAATTACGTGAGCAGTTTTATCCCTGACCTTCATTTTATCAAGTCTTGTTAAGAACCAAGATCCAATTCCATGATTACTTGCCGAGCTGCAAACACAACAGAGAATTTGGGGTGCTGGAGGCTAGAAATATTCCAAAGAAGGGGAACAGTATGTGTAAAGACAGAAAGATAAAGTGGGTGCTGAATTGGGAAAGGAAATCTGCAATAATGGCATAGAGGGTTGATGTTGAGGAGTAGTGGGAGATGTTTGAATAAAGAAGTTGCAGCCAAATCATCTATTTGGCTTTGAATAATAGGCTAAGGATTTTAAATGTTGAGAGGCAATGGTATAATACAGTTTTGGACATGGAACCTGGGATCAAATCCCAGCATGGACATTTACTATTAAGAGTATAACCATGTCAAGTCACTTATTCCTAATGTACCTGTTTTCTCATGTGTTAAAAAAAAAAAAAATTAGGTTACCAATGCCCATAGCATCTACCTCATATCTTTATTGTGAAACTTGAATAGTATGTTTGTAAACATTAAAATGATGTACAAAATCAGCTATTATTTGAAACAATAGGCAATATGGAGCTGTACTTTTTTCCCTTTTCTGTATACTAGTTGCTACACCAAAGGATTGTTGTTAGGGAACAAATGAGGTATTTGTAAAAAGCATTTGGCACAGTTCCTGGTACATGGTAGGCATTATATACATGCTTATTTCCTTCCCTCACTGTAGTGACAGGAAAGGGATGTTGCAGGAAAATTAGTCTGGCAATCTTGAAGATCTTGAAAACAAACAAAAAAAAGTTTGGAAGCTGGTACAAAAAAATTCAGGAATAAGTTGATATGGATCTAATCTGGAAAGTGTGAAGGAGGGAAATCACAAGAAACTTTGGGGCAGATAAGGATAGATGAAGTAGAGAGCTGGAGTACATTATATTTGCAAAGCTCAGAGCTGATGTTTTTCATTCTCCCATAAGTAAGTGTAGTGTAGCAGTAACAGAATAGTAGTTGTAATGGTAGTGTAAGCACTAACAGAATAGGTTTAATGTTTTCAACAGCCAAAGGGGCTTGTTTGGCAAGACAGGGAAGAATAACATTATCTACAATGGCAAGGATATAATTATAACTAGGAAATATGAACATTTTGGCCCAATCACTTGGTTCTTGGACTTTCTCCAACTATGTTCAAAATGCACAGGTAATTAAAAAAGGGATTGCAAGTATTTGCAGGTCATAAGTGAAGAAAGTAAGAAAATTGCTAGGATTTAAACAAGAGATGGTATTAAGTATCCAAAAGAACATTACAAGAAATGAAAGAAAAACATGTGACATCTTCTCTGGGATTTTCAAGACTAAAACTAGGGCTCTACTTAGGGTAGGCTAGGAGCTGTCTTTCTTAAGAGTAGGGAATACAGAGCAAAGTGTGCTGGATGGTGAGTTAGAAAATTTGGGCTCAAATTATCCCTTAAGGTTATATAAATCTATAGAAGTCACTTATCCTGAAACTCTTATCTTTAAAATGAGGGTATTGGGCACAGGCCTCTAAAATCTCTTTCAGTTTTAAATTTGTAATCTTATGATAGAATGTGATTAGTCAGAGGCAAGAGAGTTATGTGACAAGGAGAATGAGGTCCACCGAAGTAGAATTCCCTTCTTCCTTAATGTAGGAAAGCTTCTAAGACAGTGGATTTTAAAATGAATCAAGGAAAAAGATGACTCAGAATAAAGGAGTCTGGTGTGGTGAAAAAAGCCTCAGATTATATTGTAATTTTGAGATCTACAGTCAGGTCCCAGACTTGCACTTAATTACCTGTGTTATCTTGAGCAAAGCACTCCAACTCTCTGGAATTTGTTTTATCACTCAAAATGGGGACAATGATACTTAAAATCTTTCACAGGGTTTTGTGAGGAGAGCACTGTATAAATCTTAAAATTCCACATAAATGTGATTATTATGCAAGGGAGAAGAGATAAAAGGAGCACAAGACTAAGGAGGGTCTTGGGAAATCAATGATTAGATCGATGATTAGATCTCACTGGTCATCCAGACTTCACTTTTACAAGAAAAAGGAGGAAACGTTTAGACAAAACAAAAACAAACTTCAATGAGAGTTTGGGGATTGGGTTATAGGAAATATCTAATTACTAGGGCCTGAGGTCGATTTTGGTACCACAGGAGTCCAGTTCTAAGAATAGAACCTGTTACCTGTGAGCATGTATACACACACACACACACACACACACACACACACACACACACACACACACACAAAATTTTGTTGTTATTCAGTCATGTCCAACTCTGTGACACATTTGGGGTTATTTTGGCAAAGATACTCAAGTAGTTTGCCATGCATTCTCCAGCTCATTTTGCAGATAAAAAATCTATTAAGTGACACGCTCAAGATTACGCAGCTGATATGACTAAGGCTGGACTGGAACTCAGGAAGAGGAATTTTCCTGACTCCTGGTTTAGCCCTTTATTCACTATGTCATGTAATTATCTTAGATATACAGATGTGTGTGTGTGTGTGTGTGTGTGTGTGTGTGAGTGTGTGTGGAGGGAAGAAGTTTAAAAGGAAGCTCACACAGCGGCTAGAGCACTGGGCCTGAAATCAGGAAACGTTCCAGTATTTTAACAAGAAAATCCTAAAATGGGACTACAAAGAGCTGACACAACTGAAACAACTCCATCTCCCCCACACACACACACACTGCTACCTGCTGTACATAAGTAGTGGGGATGGGGATCACTACATATCCCAAGCATAGACACAGAGAGGTGTGTGAGTGTACACCTGCATATACACTGGCATGTCGGCACTGCATTCACATGTGCACGTATATGCAGGCATGCTCCAGTTCCTATGTCTGCGTATCTGTCAGGAGCCATTGCTTTTTCAGCAGCGGAGATGCATCTGAATCGGAGAGGCAGTGCCTGTGGAAGAATCATCATACTTCTCAAAGAACTTTATTTGTGTGGATGGACTTGAAGGCAATGGAGGCAGGAGGAAGAGACAAACAGCCAAGAGCTGGACTGCCACAAAAGTGTCTATTTTATCATTATTACTACTGGGGTTGGAAGAAGGACCAAGGAACAGACTAAACGTTTGCAGGTTTCTCCATTAAATACTCTTTATTAGTTACCTTGTGGACACAGCATTGTACCCATATACAGCAAGGTTACTGGGGGAAGAAGGAAGGTATCGGTGTTCCCTCCTTTTAACTAACCCTCCTTTGCTTGCCATGCCCTATAGTTATCTTCATAATTAGCCCTGTGGAAAGAAAAATGACAGGAGCGTGAGTGATGGAAGGCAGTGTGGACCCACCGTCTCCAAACACTGACTCGTGCTTCTGGCTCCTTCCCCTGGCCCCTTTTCCCATACCCCAAATATTCAAGTTCCCTGGCAGTCTGCATGGCATGGCACTCGTTGCTGCCAATCTGGCAGAAGAAGACCAGGTTCTCTTCTTCCGGTCTCGGCTTCTCGGCAAAGTAGGTAGCCTGGAAATCGGCAGGTTCCATGCGAAGGGCGTTCTCCAGTTCTGACACTAGGAAGGAAGAAGTGGGGGAGAATGGAGAAGAAAGAGTTAAGGAGGGACCAGACTGGTCTGCCTTGATGTCAATCCATGGCCTCAGAAACCAAAGAAATAAATGACGCACAGCTCATTCTCACTCTACACAAATACTCATCAACGCGTATACGCATTCGTACAGAATGAAAAACCAGCTCCTGCTCCAGAGAGCCACGGAATCTGCCTCACCAGCCACAGATTCTAAGCTCCCCACGGAGAAGCAAACAGGCAGACATCCAGCTCTGCAGCCCCTTCCCTCTGTAAATGATCTTGCGAACAAGATCCCCCCACCCCTACGAGCCGATGGGTGGATTCCCTCTTCTCTCCCCTCCCCCCACGCTATCTTCCCTCGGTTTCACGGCCGACGGCTGCGGCTGGCACACCCCCCCTCCCCCCCTCCCGCCCCCGCATTGCACAGCTATTGCGTGCACCAGCCCCCGGACCCAGGCCCTGCTAGGCTAGCCGAGGCAGGCGCCGTTTCCCCTCCCCCCGCCCCCGCCCCGCCTCGCACAGCTATTGCGGGTCTCATCTCCCACACCCCGGCCCTGAAAAGCTGGTCCCTACAGGTGCCATACCCTCATCCCCCAACTCCCCCACCCCCGCATTGCACGGCTGTTGCTGGCACCGTCCCCAGCCCCGCAGTCTAGGTCCCGCAAAGCCCGGCTGCTGCGGGCACCATTTTCGGCCCCGCCCCGCATCCCCTGGATGCCGCAGGAGCTTTTCCTTGCCCGCACTGCGGAGCCGCTGCGGACACCGGCCCCCTCGTACCCGGGATGTTGAGCGCCCCGGGGATGGTCCCTGCTGCGGACTCCTCCCGAGAGCGCACATCGATGAGCCGGACCCGGTCCCGATCGGTGGCCAGGATGGAGCGAAGCTCCGGGAGCGACATGGCCGGGGCTGAAGCGAGGAGAGAGGGAAAGGGCTGAGCATTTTCCTTACCCCTCATCTCCCTCTCCTCAAAAAAACCCGGGCTCGGACCCCCTCATTCCCACATTACCTCGGCTCATGTTGCGGACCTCCATGGCGTAGCGGCCCCCTTCGGGGAGGGCGAAGGGCCCGGCCTCGATGCCCACACCATTACCGTTCGGCAGCATCTTTGCTCCGGACTGCTACCGATGGAACCGGAAGAGCCCCCAGGATTCACAGTGCCCGGCTAAGCTCCGCCCCCATCCCCATGGTAACAGGAGCCAAGGCACTGCAGCCTTCTCACTGGGCAAACTCCCTGCCTAGGGCGGGGGTCATTGCCGCAGAATTCTTGGTTTAGCAAAAAGCTTAGGAGCTATCCACTCCCCCTCCCATTCTGCAGATAAGAATACTGAGGTCCAGGATTAAGTGACCCGCCCAAGGTCCCCTGGAGCTGCAGTCTCCCTAGAACAAGCCCAGTCCTTCGGTCCCAGAGTCGGCCGTCTCCATCACAGCAGACCTCTGGCCCCACAAGACAGGTTCTTCCTATTCTGGAGGGCTGCACAGCTCCACGCCTCTACGAGTTTGCACTTCTCAACACAGGAAGGGTCCATCGGCTCCCCAACCCCATCAATTTTCTCCCCACTCCTAGCCCTCCCCCTCCCACCCTGTCACCCCACAGAACACTAGAGACAACTGTGGCTCTGAACAATTTTATCTTTCTCTTAAAAAAAAAAAAAAAAACCAAGGGAAAAAAAAGGGGAGGGGATGTGAAGCCCCAAGAGGGAGAGCAAAGAACAGCACCTCTGCCCGTTCTTGCTCCCATCCCAGAGATTTCTGGGCCCTAATTCCTTTTCCAGCTCTAACATTCAGTACCTCAGCTCCCCCACCCTTGCTAAAGTCTATCCCCTTAGGGGACTTAATCTCAGGAACCTTAGAGCTTCCAATTGTGCCTCCCCTATTGGTTAGAGAATGGAGGCTCCAGTTCTCAAATGCAACAGAGAGTTTCCACCTGTCCATCTCTCTAGCTACATGCTCAGAGTAGTCACATAATAGGCCATGAGTGTGTGATATCCAGAGTAGAAATAGCACATGCATGTGCAAGACAAGCACAAGGGCCCAGGGAGAAGGGAGAAAAGGAAGGCTGTTTTCAGGTATGTGCCTGTCCTTTTGTGCCACACTCAAAGCTGAAGGCCAAGGGCGTCACGGGGCCACAGTTCCTTCAGGTGCTTCAGCAACTCTCACAGCCCCACTCCTCATGAGGGCAGTGGGAGGAGAAGGTACAGGTCAAGTCCGGTGCTCCCGGCTGCCTGCAGTCCTAGGGAAGGGGCTCTGGTGCCCAAGCCTGATGTAAAATTCCTCAGGGTTTAATTGGCATCATTCTTGATGACAACTTCCACTCCATGGTGTCGCAACTGAGCTCGTAGCAAGAGATTTTTATTCTTCAGATCCTCCACCTGGCCAGAAGAGAGGGAGGTTAAAGGGGGTCTCCAGGGAGAATTAGGAAGTGCTTTACTTGTTCAAGGGAAGAAGGCCTGGACAGACAAAATGAAGGTGAGAACAAAATCCCTCCAGGCCCAACACCAGATTGTCCCAAACACTTCAATATATCTGCCTCTGGGAATCTGGGCCAGATTGGGGTAAAGGAGAGGGAGAGGATATTGTTCAAAGAAGACTTGGGGATGTCTGACCTGTTGTCGAAGGACTTTGTTGTCCAGCTGCAGCTGATCCAGCCCCTGCAATTCCTCTGACAAACGATGGTTGCTCTGTCGAAGCTCCTGGATATAATCACAGGCTTTGGACAGGATGCCACCTTTACTCTGCAGAAAACAAAGGATGAGTTCTAGGATGTTGGGTTTCAAGGTGACTTAGTGAGGTCCTGTCTTCTGAGAGCCATCCTTATTTTGGAACTCTGAATGGAGTACAAAAGGGAGCACTACCCTAGGTGAAGGAAAACAATCTCCCTTCTTCACTCTATGCTTTAAAGGGAAATGAGGGACATCTCTCAAAGTAGCTGTGGACCCCTACCACCTCCATTACCACCACCAAGAGAAAGGCCCAGAACATTCAGCAGGGTCTTCCCCTAACCTGGCCAGACTTGGTGTTCTCCATGGAACAGTCTGGGATGATCTTTGACAGCTGCACAATCCAGTTATTGATTTTGTCTCTGCGGCGACGCTCCACTGAAATTTGGAGAAGGCAGGATGATTTAGGGAGCACCTGCAAGGTAAATCTACCTACCCTCCCCCACCCAGAGAACTCTGACAGCCTCATCCACCCAAGTCACCCACTCCAAGTACCTTCATTGTGCTGAGCTCTTCGCTTCTCGTCTCGAGTTGTCCGAGGAGCTTCTGATTTCCTGAAAATAAAACATGGGGTGACCACCGTGAGAGGAGAATAATAACACAGGATGGGAAAGACATTTTGGGGCGAGGATTTTACACATGGAAACTGGGAGGGGGCATGGGCATTAGGGTAACTCACGAGAAATGAAGAGAGGCAAGGGTCACTCACGGGGAGTAGGGGTGTGTCCTAGGAGCAATGGAGCGCTGGGTTCCCCCCTGAAGCACTTCTTGGGGTGACATCATCACAAAGAACTGACCTGTAAAAAAGAAACATAGAAAGGGGTTACATTAGGTCAAGGGACATGAAACCCTATCAAGTTCTCTATCAAAAAGATAAAACTTCCTTTCCTCACATGGCTATATCAATATGCTCTAATACCTCAGCATATGCCCCAAACCCACATCCATCTCATCAACATTAGGAAGAAGGAATATCCAATTCTACCAGGTCTCCGATATCCCATTCTTTATAGCTTATGCTAGCCCCTCTTTTATTCACCCACCATTAAGATATATCTCACCAGTTCCAGGAGGAGTAGCTTGTCCCAATAGTGCCTCAGAGCCTTGTGTGGTAACAACAGTAGCTGTGCTCCCAGCACCAGCCCCACCAGCCCCTTCCCCAACTGCTGTACTGGGAAAGTAGGTGTAGTGTGTTTCTGTGGCTGCTCCCTCTGTCTCCACTGCATCTTCACTGGTGAATGCCCCCTGGATGACTGCCTAGGAAAAGGTTAAAAAGGTGAGTTTCAATCACATCCTTCTTTCTGCCACTAAATTCTTATGATTCTAACACCTCAGAGCTGTACCTCTAAGGAGGGGGTACCTTTTTTAACTTAAGGACTACAGCAACCCTAGCCCCTCCCTCACTACTCTGTGAATCCAAGGACCCTCCCCTGGACTCCTATTCCATCTTACTGGTCAATCCCCATCTCACCTTTCTCAGAGTCAAGCCTGCTCCCCAAGCTCATATTCCTTCATACCTGGGTCATAGACTGGGCGGCAGGGTAGCCGCTGATGGCACCAGTGCCTTCAGTCTGGCCATCCAGCTGCCCCTCAGCCACCTGGATCACTCTGTACATCACCTGAGAGAAGGAGAAAAGTAGAAGAGAAAAAAGTAACTACTGGGAACCTTAGGGAACTCTTGAAAGAAGAGCAGGGGATCCTCCAAGAAACAAATCTCCTTTACTATTTCTACACAAACTAGGCACAGAGAGTTCAAATCAGAATAGTCTCATTCTCCACTCAGATAAGGTCTCCCCAATCCATATTAACTGCCTCCCTCAACCCAGACCCCATAGCATTTCTGTGGCTCCCTGGGGCCCCCCCTTACCTGGCCCCCATTCTCAGTGCGGAAGACGTACTTGACGTTGGGGTCAGGGAAGGTGGCAGCTGACTGAATGCTGGCGATGGCCACACTGGTTGGATCTTCACCAGTTGCCACTGCACCTGATATTGGATTAGTAGAGAAAGGTTTCATAAACTCTTGAGTCTCTCCTGCCATTCATGTCACATGTAGAATAATGGGCTTGATGGGAATGTTGATCCCATTTCTGATCCTCCGATTCCCAACTTACCTTCCTGGATCTGCACAGTACCCTCCTCTGTTTCAGCTGCTTTTTGCTGCCTATTGTGGGGGGAACAAGATGGAAAAACAAGGGGAAGAAGCAGTGAGCAGCAAGTTCAGGCCTTGGCACCTCCTGGCACCCATATTCAATGGCATTTTCAATACAGCACAGCTGAAATTAAGATTCAGGAGGCTACAATTCAGGTAACACTTTACAGGGACCTCACCTCCTATCCCACCCTTAACTCACCCCTTCATCTCTCTGCCAGAGGGCACATCCGAAGGGTTGTTCTTTTTCTTAAAGTCTTTGTACCTTCTGCCTCACAATGCCTTGTTGTAAATCCTGGGAAAGAATGGGGGAGAGGGAAAGAAGAGAACAAGATAACTTATTATGATGTTATGAAAACTTATTATGAGGTTATGAACCTAAGTAGGCCCTCTTTTGCTGAGACCCAAATAAACTACTCATATGGCAGACCATTTTCAATAAATCTCCCTTTCCTAATCCCAAGAGTTGAGGTAGTAGGTGAGAAGAACATTTTGTGCACAAAGTTGTATCCTCCTCCTACTTCTAACCCAAGTAATAAAAGTTATCTGGAGTGCCGGGCACAAAGGTTTATAAACAGCAGTTTTCCTGAATGTATTATTAATATTATTTTGCTATGCTAAGACAGCAGTTTCATGGAGCTCAATTATATTCAAGCATAGTCATGCTGGCAAAACATCACCATCAATGTAAAGAAATAATGATTTACTCTATTCGGTAATGTTTCCTCAGGCTACTTAAGAGATCCATAATGATTTAGATTTTTGGCTCTACTTGGGCACACTTAGAGAAATCTTTTTCTTTAGGATAGGAAAATTGGGTTGCAGCAGCAGAAAATAAGACCAGGCTAGGTTTTCTTTCAGTTCTACCCTCAAAGACTTTAAGTTAAGAGTTTCTAAGATCAAACCCTTTGAGAAACAATCTTGTGCCCGGGAATCGGCATCCTGAAATTTCCTTCTCCCTTAATTCACCAAGTATTTCTTGCCTGATGATGTCTTTATGGTAATACCATAATAAATGCTTTATTTCTCAGAAAACGAATTTTAGTACACCATTGGGCTCAAGATTGTACTGCTCTAAAACAGAAGGGGAATAAAGTGAAAATATACCCACAAGCTATCCTGGTACTCTCAAAACCTTCTATTTCCCAGCTTGGGAAGAGAAATAGTCAGAGACAGATGGCACTGTCAAATCCTGGCATCTAACAGCTTCTACTAGGAAGATTATGATTTATAAATTCAACCCCCTTTAATAAAACAAGGCACCTAACCCAAAGAAGAAATACAAAAACACACCTTCCTCCCTTCTTTGCACACGTAGGGGCTTGTGAGTGTGGAATATTATGGATAACATCATACTTTTTTTCCAATGTGTTGTTTAGTTTTGATGAACTGTTTTCCTTCCTCCCTTTTACACTATGTTTACAAGGAAAGGTTTTTTGAGAAGGATAGAAGGTAGGAATACATTAGGAAATATAGGCCAGAGGACAAGTCCCAGAGCCAAGAGAAAGTGGTTTAAAAGGGGAACTGAGAAGTAAAAGTGAAACTTTAAAAGGAAGTAAAGGGGGTAAGGAAGGGAAAAGGAAGGGAATGGGAAGGGGGGGGGGGGGAATGGGAAGGCAGGGAGCTCTTCTAACCAAAGAAAATTCCTGCAAAAGCTTTCAAGTTCTCTCTCTAAAACACATTGTCCTAACTTCTGGGGGAGACAGTAGAAGAGAGTACTAGAGTACAGCAACGTCTTACCTAATCTCTCTGCCACCCACATCTACCAATGGCAACTGAGGGCACCAGAGGGAGGTCAGAACCCAGTTGGAGAGACATTAATTACTAAGAGAGAAATAGTAATGGCTGGATACCAGGAAATGCTCTCTATCAGGATTGCATGGGGCTCAAGTTGGGGGGACTCCAGGACGGAACAGAAGGAAACTGGACTTGTCAACATATTCAGGTTTAATAAGAAAACTTAGGAGTCTAGGAAAGTCTAAAAGACTTATAAATACCAGGATAGAACTCATGAGTCAAGCCTTCCAGCCTGAAAATCTGACCTCTCTTTCTCTTCCTCCCCCCTCCTTCTCTCTTTTTGTTTGTTATCTTTCTTTTTCTCTGCTTTTCTCCCTCCTCCCCCTCTCTTCTTTTTCTTTCTTCCCTCCTGCCTTTTCTCCCTGTATCTCTCCCTCTCCCTCCCCCACCGATCGACCACTAGTGTGAATGGCGTCCTCATTGCACGTCTACACTCCACTGTGACTCTTCTTGACCAATCCCCTATTCACTCCTGTTCCCTCAACAATTTCGAAAGAAGCTTGAGAGGCAAGAGAGGCAGGAGAGAGTCAGAAGAGTGAGGAAGACAGAGTGGGCAGGGGGGAGGAGGGCAAAGAGAGATGAGGGCAGAAAAAATGAAGGGGGGCAAGGAGGAGAGGTGCTGGAGAGAGAAGAGGAGGCTGGAGTAAAGGGATGGGAACTAGGGTGAAAGAGGGCTCCGACGGCCAGTTCAGCCCACCACCACAAGGATGCTGCCCACCCTCACCCGGGGCTCTAGGCGGTCCTGCAGCCCCCGGGCAGGGGTCTGAGGGGCAGCGTTGTCTAGGCAGAGTGGGGGTCCCGGGTCCCAGGCTTTGTAGGAGTTGGGAGGGAATTGAGAGGTCGGAGGAGTAGCCCGAAACAGATGCTGCCCCCGGGGAGCCTGGGAAGGGTATGGGGGCGGGGAGGAGGAGTTGGGGTGGGGGTGGGGGAAGGAATCTAGAAGGGGGGGAAAAGGCGGGGGTGGGGGGAGGAAGTGGTGGGAGAAAGGATCCTGGAGAGGGTCCGGGGGCTAAGGGAGGAGGGGTTGGGGTAGGACCTGGCGAAGCTGGGGAGTGGGCGAGGACAGGGAAGGGGAAGGCTAAGACCAGGACGCGGCCCCTCCCCCACTTCCCAAAAAAACAAAGGCTCGCTCGCACCCTCTCCCTTCCGCAAACCTCCCCCGTCCGAAAGGAAACGAACTACCCAAAGCAGCTCCCCTGCCTCTCCTTCATCACCTAGTCCCTTGGTCCGTCTCCTCGCCCCGCACTCACCAGCCCAGAGCGCCCCGGTAGCCGCCGACTTCCCTCGACCGCGTTCTCCCCCTACGGCCCCAGGTCTCTCCATGGGCAGCCGCTCATGCGCACTGACCAGCTGTCGCCATGTCGGTGCGGGGCGGAAGTGTTTTCCCCAGATCCGCCTACTTCACCAGGAGCGGCGGGGGGCACCGCCTACTTCCGGTTACCGCCATCTTGGTGAGGAGGAGTGCTGCGCAGAGACGCCCTTCTTCCTAGCTGAGGGACAGAAACGACGTTGACCTGTCAAGACGCCTCCCGACTGGGAACGGGCTCGCCGGCATCAAGGGAAAGCGACTGGTTCTTGATTCCGGACAGATGACAATCCTGGCGGTCCATAGCGGGTCGAAGTCTCGATGGAGACCATCTTAAGTCTGGGAGAGATGTTCGACGTGGCCGCCATTTTTGACGAGGGCTTCTCTGGGCGCCATGTTGGGTCTGGGCACCCTCGAGAGAAGAATTTGCAGGCACCTGGCGGAGCGCTCGCGCATCATCTGTCAGGCGCTGGGATTTTAGGCGCTGCCGAAACGCGAGCACTCCAGCTCCTGCGGGGATTGGTTCTCCGGGCACTAGATCCCCTGAAAACCTTTTTCCCCTGGTCTTCCATGACCGCGCCCATCCATGTCAGTGGTCTCCCAAGCATTACTATAGGGCGGGGCTCTCAGTGAACAAACTTTCCCACGATAGCCACATTCAGCCCTTCGATTTAGGCCTAGAGGGTTACTCGGGGCCCAGAAGGGTCAAGTGATGAGATTGCGGCGACTTTAGGGTTCAAGCTAGCCCTACCCCAGCGTTCCGATTCTCAGGCGGGTTTCTATGCACTGCCATGTGACATCTGGTGCCCCTTTCCCCCAGCCCTTAAAGACGTCCTAGTACTGCCCCCCCCCCCCCGGAAGCCTCAAGGCACTTAGAGCTGTGTGACCCAGGCTAAGCCCCTTCACCCCATTTGCCTAGAAAACCCTAAACATGGCCACACAAAGGCAGACACCACCGTAGAGCACATTCAGGAAGAGGCTTATCTTGCTTCGAAGGAATATAAGAATTTGGATTGAGTTGCCATCCTTTAAAAAAAAAAAATTTAAACCATCTCAGTGTCTGTCAACCAACATACCTTTACCAGCATTAATTATAGAAGTAAAAATCTGATAACTCTCCTAATGCCCCATCATTAGAAGTTTATGGTGTGTGACAGCAAAAGAATATTACTGCACTGAAGAAATGATAAATGTATACAAAAAAAGATTGAGGACTGATTTGGAGGATGCTAAATTTTCCTTATTTGTAAAATTAAATTAGTCAATACCGTATCAGTGTTCTTTCACCTCTAAATTCACGAACTTAAGGGGTATTGGGTGAAAAAAAGAGAACAAAATGAATATTGAGCACAACTGTAAATAGCAACAAAATGGAGATATTCAGAAAATACTCTAATGTGGATAGAGGAACTACTTGTTACTATTTTGTTAAAAGTTAATTATACGTTCTTTTTCTACCCCTAACTCTAAATAGAAAGTTTACTGTCTTTAGTACAGTCATTTGCTTTTTTTTTTTTTAATTGTGCATTTGAACATAAGTGCTTATTGATGAATGTTACCTCTCCTCCAAGGTCCTTAAAACAGGAATCATTTCAACATATACATTAAAAAATACATCTTTTATTTCAAACCACTTACAACCACAGACCTAGTCTCTCCAAACTGGATCATATGACCTTTTTCCATCGTAGGAAACAATAGCTCTGTGATTAAACTCCATTCTTTCCCCACCCCATTATGGGGCTATAAGGAAGGGAGTCTTTCCAGGATTCTGGAGACCTGAAAAGTCATCAGAGGACACTACCATTCCCCCAGCTCCCTGGAGATTGAGTGGGAATAGGTTAAAGAACTATATGGAAGGGGCACAGGACCACCTGATGCTAATTCTTCAATGGGTTTCTTGAACATTTATAAAGGACTGGTTTGGAGTCTGAGGACATAAAATTTTCTTATTAGTAAAATGAATTTAGACAATACCATATATGGTGTCCTTTTGCCTCTAAATCCATGTACCAATTTTCATGCAATACCCGATTTTTACGCAATACCCAAGAGAACAAGAATAAAGATGGGTAGCTCTTTAAGACATCCTAGTATAACGGATAAATATCCCTAGTGAAATATGGTGGTCTTTAGGAAGAGGGAGCTCCAGCTTCAAAGGAGCACAGGGATTTGGACTGAGTTCCCATCTATTTTTTCAATTAAAACCTTGTGTTTTGTCTGCCTGCTTCCCTCTGCTGATAGGCCTGTCCACTGGGGCAGGACCTTGATGCTAGGAGTGTCCCAAGGGCTAATTCTGTCTGAACACGTTTCAGATGATCCATGGTCCTGACTTTGTACAGAGTGAAAAACAGAAGGTAGGGGTCAGAGCCCATGAAATAGGAATCAATCCACTGATGAAAGAATTGCTAGGGAGATAGCCGAACAAAAGATGGAGCCTGTTGAGTCCAAATACTCCAGTTCTACTCAGAGTCCTTCCCCCTCCCCAAGGCCAGCATGTGCCTCAAATGCATAGGTTCTGCGTTGGGGGGAAATGACAGTGCTAAGAGGCTGGGATTCTCCAGGTGGCAAGCTGTGTCGGCTCCGGGGTCCAGCCCCTTCCCGACCTGGGAGTAAGGGCTCCAAGCAACTGAGAGGTCTAGAATCAGAGGCTGAGGACAGAATGGAAGGAGAGGTACTGGGAAGGAGGTTTCCATCCCCACCCCCAATACAGGTCTGGGTCCTCCTGATAACTTGAGCCTCTGTCCTCTGCCTTTCTCGAGCTAATGCAACAGCAGCATCAAAGGAAAGGCTCCCTCCATTCCTCCAGGAGGACCGGGAGGCACGGATCCTTTGGACTCCCTCTCCAGGTGTTCCATCAAGCCTGCCAGGCCGTGGGCATGGGTTTGCTGGGGCTACATGGATCTTGCTACCTAGTGTGCTAGGCATCTTGGCAAACTGTGGTTTGGGGGGTACTACAGGTACAGATCTGACCTGTTGAACTTGGACCAAGGTAGAGGCTAGGCGCATGCTCACACTGCCTGCTGAGTCAGGGAGCAACACAAAAGAAGATGGAGCACAAGAGTAGAGGACACAGGTCTCAAGGGTAGTCTGCCCTTCAGGTTCCCTGTTTTCTGGCCTAAGAGAATGTGATTCTATTCCTTCTACCCCAGAAGGGTTGTCGGCATGAACTTTGACATTACTAGACCTCCAAGGCCCTCCTGGGTCCAGATCCCCTGATAGACTATCCCCTTCAGCCTCCTGATCCTCTGCCTCCCCATCACCACATTCCCTGTCACCACTGAAGGTATCATTGATATCCTCAGCATCCCACTCAATGCTTCCTCTATCTTCCCCCTCCTGTCTTCCTCCAGAGTCTGTGTTCCTGTGCCCACTTTCCTCTCCAGACTCAGTCTCTCTGTTTTCATCAACTTTGTTGCTGTCTAAAGTCTTCCAGTTCCCCTCGATGTCCTGGTGGGTCTGGCTATTAGCTTCCCCACTCCCTACATAGTTTCCAGCCTCTACCTGGTCCTCTTCTCCCCCAGTCTCCTCTTTCCTGCTTGCTTGCTCTTGTCCCTCAGGATTCTCTCCATCAGCCTTCTGCTCTTCCCTTGACTTCTCATCTTCAACTTGTGTCTCTACTCCCCTCTTGTCTTGGTCCTTTGTCAGCAATTCTTTCCCTATATTTCCCTCGTGTTCAACTTCTACCACTCCCTCAGGTCTCTCTTCACTCTCAGTTTTCTCTCCCCTAATTGCCTCCCCATGCTCTACTTCCTCCCTGCTCTCAACTTCCTTTAGCCCTTTGGTCTTCATTTCTTCAACCTCCTTTTTTTTATTTCTCTGTCCTTTCTCAACTTTAACCTCAGGTTCCAGACTACCCTTAACCTCCACATTAGTTTTGAAAACTCCTTGAGATTCCTCCCTCTTGTTTTCTCCAACTTCCTTATAAGCCCTTTCCCCTCCTTCCTCTGAAAAGGTTTGACCTCTATCAACTTCATCTTCAATTCTCCCTAGATCCTCCCCTCTTTGGGGTCTAGGAACCAAGAGGGGGCTTAGGTCATCATAGGCACTGTGGAAAACATCCTCTCCAAAGTCTTCTTCAGGGGTCCCAGGATCTGGGGAGCAACAACTAGGAGCCAGGACAAACAGTGCCTCATCCAAAGACAAGTCATCCAGGGGGGGTTCCACAGAGAATTCTTCCACCTGTAAGCAAGAGCAACCACTGCTCAGGGATTCATATGCAATCAGATCTCCCCCAGAATGATATCAGCTTGTATTCTTAGCCACCTCCCAGTTGTATCCCTCTTCTTCCTCCTTACCTGAGGTCCAGCACCCAGGAGCTCTTCAAGGTAACCGATGTTAGGGTCATCTTCCCCAAGAGAGCAGGTTCCTTCTGCCACAACTGCCTCCCTGGTTTCCCCACCAGCCCACTCTGTTTCTGAGCCACTTCCAGAATCTTCCAGAAAGGAGAAGGAGTCCTGTACCTCCTGGGAAAGAGAATCCTCTTGGACTGGGGGCAAAGAGGGCCCTGGCATAGGGGATTCAGAGCTGGTGACCGGAGGAGCTGGAGCTAGGCTTGTCTCCATCTTCTCATCTGCAGGGAAAGAAGTATTCATTTGTCACCAAAGGTACTAATTACCCTTGATCCTTACTTGTACTCTCTGGGCTAGTCTTCCCAATGCCAAGTCTTAGCTTCAATAATAATAGCTTACATTTATGTAACAGTTTATGATTTGCAAAGCATTTTACAAATGTTATCTGATTTTTTCCTCACTACAACCTTTGAAGGTAGATGTTATTATTATTTCCATTTTATAGTTAAGAAAACTGAGTCAGACAGGTTAAGTGATTTGCCCAGGATCACACGGCCAGTAAATGAGGCAGAATTTGAACTAGGATCTTTCTGACTCTAGATCCAGCCCTCTATTGACTGTACCACCTAGCTAGCTTATGCCTGTCACTAATACTCCTCATCAAAGATAACTCATATTCCCCTCATCACAAATAATTCTGACCCCAATATGCCCCATCACAGATATACCTATTACTCTGGTCATCAACTCTCATGTCCCTGATATACCCGACTCTACTTAATAATTCTACCACTGTAACACTGATCCTCCGGCCAACAACATTTCCTGTATCTGCCAGTCACAAACCCTCTTTCTTACTCCTTTGGAATTCCCCAGTACTCTGCCCATTCTCAATTCTAATTCACAGTTCCAGGATCGTGGCTAAGGGGAATGGGGAAAAGAGGGAAAGGGAGAAAGAAGAGCAATGGTTAACAAAGAAGAAAGAAACAAGGTAGAAATGTATAGAAGAGAATATTGAGGGGGTCTTTCCTCCATAGATGTCAAAGGGAAATCTTTGGCTTACGCTTTTTCTACTTCTTTCTCATCGGAGAAAAGACCTCTAAACTTCATCCAAGTATCTAGTCTCTTAATCCCTCCAACTCTAGTCCCTTTGATCTTTTCTTCTCCAGATGCTAGAATTGCTCACCTCGGGCCCCAGAGCCAAAGCTTGGGCCAGAACTAGGTCGGGCTTGCAAGGCCGGACACTCAAGTCCTCGAGTGAGCCGAGCCACTGCTGTATTAGAGATGATGTTGGGGGGAACGTTGAGGATGGAGGTGATGTGCAGGGGCAGGTTGACATTGTAGGGGTCCGAGATATGCACTCCAGCACAGCGCTCTGCCCGATTGCAAGCTGCTGCCCGACCTCCTGCTCGACCTGTTCTCGGGGTGCCTGGCTCAGAGCTTGTCCCACTCTTTGGCTCCACCTCTGCCTCCCTCTCTCCATCTGCTGCTATAGAGACGTCTTCGAGACTCTCCAGCTGAAGGGTGTTTGGATGAGAACCGTGGGCTTCCCCAGTCCCTCTGGCTCTGTGGAAAGAGAAAAGGATGGTGTGGAAAGACATGTCCTTGAGCTCTCCAACACTGCCCTATCCAGGAGTACTCTCCTCCTTCCCTGCCCCAACCACACAGCAGAATGAATGCCATGAAGATGGGGCTCACCTGTCACTGAAGGGCAATTCCCACTTCCCGGGAGATTGGGGTCCAAGATGCCACTAAAGCTACCAAGCAGCAGCATCAACATTCTTCTTATTTTAACATGAGAAGGAACACCCCCATACCCAGGGAGCACCCTCACACACAGGGAGCACCTACACACAGGGAGGACCCCCCTCCACAGGGAGCATCCCCACACCCAGGGAGCACCCAATTACCTACGCCAGCCCCTTGTTCTTACCTGTAGCCTCACATCTTATACTCTCCCTAGTCTGCACCTCGGCCAAACACATGTCCATATATACTAACTAACCTCTTCATATACTGTGGCTGCACGTGCACACACACACACACACACACACACACACGCTCCGTTCCCACAGACATATACCTCTGGAGGCACCTCCCACTGCACTCAGAGCACACCCAAAGAAACCCAGCCACTGCTTTCTCCTCCTCCTCCTCACCCATACCCACCATCACTAGCTCCTGCTGCAGCACTCAGTGAATCCATGCTCTTGGCTGGCCGCAGGGACGCTTTGTCGGCTTTTTCCTCTGTAAAACAGAGCTGTGAGAAGGGGCAAGGGCTCAGGAGGGGCCCAGAGAGTGCCGCCCCATCAAACACCTACTTACCCCTGTCCTCACCCACTCTGGGGGGCTTGCGCTTGGTATCATGGCCAGAACGACCCAGATTGAAGATGGATTTCCACTTCCTGACCTTAAGAGACCCCTTCCTCCTTTGTGAGGAGGAGAATAGAGGAAAAGACAAAAGTCAATAGCTGGAATTGGGGAGGAGGGGGAAGAGTAGAGATCTGGGATAAAGAGTTAAAATCATGAAATCTTAGGAAGTGAGGTCGAAACTAATTTAAAAAAAGAAAGAAAATAGAAGGCATGGCAGAAGTGGAAGTGAAAGGATTACTTGTGGTCCCCAATCTCGATGATGGTATGATAGGGCCGGATCTGTGGGGGGCCATCACCAGCTTGTAACACGCTGGGAAGGTGGTAGGACAAATGTCTGGATAAAGGCTCCTCAGGGCTGACCATGCCCCGTGATGCTGGCAGCATGTGCCAGTTATTCTCTGCCTCGCCACCTAAGAAAGAACAGAAATCAACTTGAACAATAATAAGAATCTATTCTTTTTTTATTAAAGCTTTTTATTTTCAAAACATATGCATGGATAATTTTCAACATTCACCCTTGCAAAATCTTGTGTTCCAAATTTTTCCCTTCCCTTCCCCATCCTTCCCATAAACAGCAAGTGATCTAACATATGTTAAACATGTGCAATTCTTCTATACATATTTCCACAATTAACATGCAGTACAAGAATCAAATAAATGGTTAAAGAAAAGGAATAGACAATTTTCAGATGAAGAAATTAAAACCATTTCTAGTCATATGAAAAGGTGCTCTAAATCACTATTGATCAAAGAAAAGCAAATTAAAACAACTCTGAGGTACCATCACACACCTCTCAGATTGGCTAAAATGACAGGAAAAGATAATGATAAATGTTGGAGGGGATGCAGGAAAACTGGGACACTGATACATTGTTGGTAGAGTTGTGAAATGATCCAACCATTCTGAAGAGCAATTTGGAACTATACCCAAAGGGCTATCAAACTGTGCATACCCTTTGATCCAGCAGTGTTTCTACTGGGCTTATATCCCAGAGAGATCTTAAAGTAGGGAAAGGGACCCACATGTGCAAAAAAATGTTTGTAGCAGCCTTTTTTGTAGTGGCAAGAAACTGAAAACTGAGTGGATGCCCATCAGTTGGAGAATGGCTGAATAAGCTACAGAACTGAATGTTATGAAATATTATTGTTCTATAAGAAATGATCAGCAAGGATGATTTTAGAGAGGCCTGGAGAGACTTACAGGAACTGATGCTGAGTGAAATGAGCAGAACCAGGAGATCATTATACATGGCAACAACAAGATTATAAACTGATCAATTATGATGGACGTGGCTCTTTTCAACAATGAGGTGATTCAGACCAGTTTCAATTGTTCAGTGATGAAGAGAGCCATTTACACCCAGAGGGAGGATTGTGATAACTGAGCGTGGATCACAACATAATATTTTCACTTTTTGTTGTTTGCTTGTGTTCTTTCTCATTTTTTTTCCTTTTGGATTTGATTTTTCTTGTGTAGCAAGATTATTGTATAAATATGTTTACATATATTGGATTTAACATATATTTTAACAGAGAGAGAGAAGGAGGGAGGGAAGAAGGGATAGAAAAGTATAGATAGGAGGTAAGGAGCGATGAATTGGAAGTCCAGAAATCTGAATTTTAATTCTGACTGTAATATCAACTAGACACATGATATTAGAAATGATATTTCTCTTGCCTGGCCTCATTTCCCCTTTATTAAATGAGAGGGATATACCAAGTCATCTCTAAGATTCATTCTAATTCCATATAGGAGGAACTTACCCATAAGAGCAGCACCCCCAAAGAGCTGGTCAACGTGTGTGAGGATGAACTCAACCACAATGGACTGCACTCTCACCTCCATGAAGGCTGCTGTCCCATTGAATCCAGAGGCTTCTATGTCCTTAGATCTGGAAGGAGAAAAGGCAGGGGAGTGTACCTGCCCCTCTTCCTCCCTTCACTTCACAAATGCTTCTTTTCTTTCCTCCCCTTCCCTCCTGTAGAAGCTGCCCCGACCCCAAATAGGGTGCCCACAATGATCTGACTGCCTGAGTCCTGTCACCCATATCTAAGCCTCCAAAACCCTCCCTCCCATCTCCACAAGTCTACTTTCCACCCCTTGCACCCTGTTTCCTGAAAAAACCGAACATCTACAATTCCCAAGGCGCCCCCACCTACCTAAGCAGATTGGGGGCCCACACAATGGCGAGGTTTCTAGCGTGCATATTGGTCTGCGAGCTGAATGAAGCCATATGCACCAGGTGACGCATGAGGTATTCCAAGGTCCTGGAAACCAAAGGAGCGGGAAGGGGGTGTGAAATGCGTCAGGGAACCCAGGCAGGCCCAGGACTGGGAGAGAGGTCCAGATTTATGGGAGGCAGGAGCACAAATACCTGTAGTGTGGGCCAGGCAGCTCCCCCAGGACGTCCCGGATCTTGATGAGCCGCTGAGGTTCTAATTGCACAGCTACTGCCTCCTGGGGAGGGGAGGGAGAGTGGTGTGAAAGCCTTGGAGGAAACTACTGTTCTGCCCCCAACTCAGAATCTGCTCCCCCTCCCCCCCCAAGCCCCTGACCCACAACTGTAGAATTGTAGATGGCTACACTGAGCTTTAACAGAAGAACTCAACAGGCATGTGGCCGCAAGGCAATCCTAAAAGCCAGCCATTATTGCTGGCTGTGTAATCTGGGCTAAGCTCTCTGGGTTTCAACATCCTGAACACGCAGAGATTGAACCTGATGACTTCATAGACCTTCTGTCCATCTCTGAGATCTCAGGAATGTGGGAACTTCCTCCAGTAACGGAGACTGCAACTCCATCCAGTTATATCCTGTGAATCTTCAGCAGGAAATCCCTCTAATACGGTAAAGGCCTTCTAATTCTCTTCCTATTGTACAAATAGTGTCTGTCTATTAGTTATTCCTACACTCTCGCCACACTAGCCCATTCTCTTTTCCACCTCTCTAATGACATCTTTGAAGGCAGCTAGGTGGTCTGGTGGATAGAGTGCTGAGCCTGAGTTCCTGATTCAAATCCAGCCTCAGACACCAGCTCAGTGATTCCGGATGAGTCACTTAACTGTTTGCCTCAGTTTCCTCATCAGTAAAATAAGCTGGAGAAGGAAATGGCAAATCACTCTAGTGTCTTTGCCAGGAAAACCCCAAATCAGACACAACCGAGAAAAAAAAAAAAGACTAGGCAATAAAAATGACATCCATTGCATAATTTTTGGTGATGGGTTACATTCAATTCATGCCATTTGGATGACCTAGAGTTTTTAATTTCTTTGTAGATGAAATATCGTATAAATCACAATCATTGGAATGATATATATATTTTAAAAGATATACTTTTATTTCAGAGCAAAGCTTGAAGTCATTTAAAGAATGCTGCAATTCAATCTATTTAGCCATTATTCTCCTTTCCAAATCTGGTCCCAATTCATTGTTCTTCTGTGGTACATCTAAAATATGTATACTGATGGACCAACTCTTTGAATTGTCCATTCAATTCAAACTTTTTAAATAGGGAGCCAGTTCACTGTCCCTCAGACTGTTGGAGGGCCGGACTATAGTAAAAACAAACACTTTGTTTTGTGGGCCTTTAAATAAAGAAATTCCATAGCCCTGGGTGAGGGGCTCACCCCTCAGCTGCTGCACCTGGCCCGCAGGCCGTAGTTTGAGGACCCCTGGTAGACAATAGACAGTCTCCATTCACTTGATTTTTCTAGTGTATGTAGTTAGGCTAATTTCTTTTAAAGGATTGTGAATCTAGTTTGGGAAGATCTGCAACATCCCAAGGCTTGGGTTGATCAACAACATGACATCTGATAATATGTATAGAAGAATTGCACATGTATATGTTTAACATAGATTAGATTACTTGCTGTCTAGGGAAGGGAGCTGGTGGGAGGGAGGGAGAAAAATTTAGAATACAAAGTTTTGCAAGGGTAGATGTTGAAAATTATCTTTGTATGTATTTTGAAAATAAAAGGCTATTATTTTTAAATGATGGCAACTTTAATTTTATAGTTAATAAATGATACCACAGGATTTAGTATTCTATCTTTTAGTCAGCTATGAAACTGTAAAAATATGATCTGCTGTGGGTTATTGTTTGAAAAACATCTGCACTCAATGTAGGTATGGATTATTCCATAGAATAATAGAATTCTATTTTGTAGAATATTCCATTTGAGAAGGCTTGAGCTCAAACTCTACCTCAGATACTTAAAAGCTGTGTGATCCTGACCATATTATTTAACCTCTCTCAGCCTCTGTTTCCTTATCTGTAAAATGGGATGACAATAACATCTACCTCCCAGAATTGTTTGAGTATCCAAAGAAAATAGCAGATGAAAAGTGCTTTGCAAATCTTAGAGCACTAAATAAGTACTAGCTATTATTGTACTGATAAAAATGTTATACAGATGGAAAAGTAGCCATACAGGCTAGTAATTGTTCATATTCTTCTAGTCACCTTTTCTAGAAAACAATAAGTTATTGTCAAAGATTTTTCCTAGCATTTAGAATCATCTTCTCCAGATAACCTTGAGAATTAAGCCCTCAAACCCACAAAATTGTATACCTTCCAGCACAAACCATCTTGTTTTCTTTGGTGTCATTTCTACTTCCTCATAGAGCATATTCTGGACTGTGATGTTGGACTCTGAATGTTAAGGCTTCCATTGTAATTAATAATGAAAAGAGTTTGTTACAAAAACATTTACAGAGCTTTTCCATTTTCATCTATTTGTTGTCTTCCTGCTAATTTCATCCTTAAGTGCCCTCAGAATGACTTTGTTTAGTTTGTTCTCTTACCAAAATTCTTAAAAATTAGTTTTAAATTCCACTTCTCTTTAATATTTTTCTATTCAATATTACTCATAATGTCCTGCTTTTCTCCATAAGATTTTCCAAATGAGTTTATTCTCTCAGGCAGTGTTGCCCTTGGTAACTATATCTCCCTTTGATAAAGAGATGGAACATTTGCTGGCTTAGGCAATTTCTAGGTTCTTTTGGTTTCTTTCTTGTGGTGACTGATTTATATCAGTTAAACTTCCTTAGGAAATGATGACAGACTAACTCAGTCTATTATTTTATCAATTTCCCAGTTTGTCTAATTTAAACAGGCTGGAGCTGCCACAGTTGCTTGTCATATCTTCAGTTCATTTTTTTCTTTCCTTTTGATATTATTTTGATATCTTTGCTGTTGCAAGTTGATCTGACTATATGCCACATCAATAACCAGTTTTGTCTTAGAATATAATTAGTTTCATTTTGTGATATTATTTGAGATTCATCATGCTTAGTACCTTCACTAGTATTTTGTTTTTCCAAATACATATATAGTTTTCAACATCCATTTTTGTAAGATTTTGTGTTCCAAATTTTTTCTTCCTTTCTCCCTTATCTCCCCCATCCCCAAGATAGCAAGCAATCTGATATAGTTTACATATATACAATTCTTTCTAGTGCCTTCAGATTCTCTTATCCAAATAAGTATTAATATCATAAAGATGTGTTTTTGTGTAGCCTATAAGCTTTGATCTCTCTTGGTTTTTTTTAAACTTCTGAACCATGTTTTACAGCATTTCTTTTGCTGTCATTCTCTATGCTCATTTTTGCACTGGTTGCTAAATGTTAAAGTACATGCTGATTTAATCTGAAGAGTTTTAGATAGTTTTTGTACAATTTCTCTACTCCCTCACTCTCTCCAACAAATGCTGACTAATAAACTGTGATTATTTGCTTTGTAATCTTTTAAAAATGTCAATGATGCATACTATAATGAGAGATAACCTAATATTCCATAAAATAATGTTTCTTGTTGACCTTGGATGTGTGACTGGAGTGAACTAGAATCCAGTTTCTTACACTGTGGGTTGTAACCCCATATGGGATCTCATAACTAAATGTGGGAGTTGAGAAATTTTGATTTATTATCAGCAAATGTACGATTTGTCTATCTTTGTTATATATCTATATATCTAGGGTCACATAAAATTGTAGGGGATGAAAAAATGTCACAAGGGGAATAAAACGCCCTGAACCAGAACATCTAATAAACCCAACTCTACCAACGCCTTCAATTTTTCTCTTCAAGGGGAAACCTGGAAATCTTCCATTTCTGTGTAATTAAGAATATGGCATCATAATCATAGATCACAGAGATCCTAGAGCTGAGAGGAAAACTATAGGTCATCTGATCCAATTTTCTTATTTTACAAATGAGAAACTGAGGCCCAGAGAGATGAAATACTTTGAATAATATAAGGGACTAATAAGGGGCAGTAGTCAAGAATTGAGCTTAGATTCTTTGATTCCATGGTCAGCATTATTTCCATTATAATAGACTATCATGTATGATTCAGATTCATTCTTATTACATGTCCACTCATTGGTCAATGGAAAATTATCATATACTTATAGTACAAACAACTAAGTAAACATTTATAGACAGTCTAAAAACTGTAAATCTTAGCACCAATTACCCCGTTTCCTCCCAACTACTTTGCCACTAGAGAAGTAGTAGAATAAAAAGGCTAGAGTCATTTTGTATTTTTCTCGATACCATAGGTTCTTATAGCCAAAAAGTTTGTCACTAGTAGTCAGCCTCTTTATATTTGTCTTGGCTGGTCCTCTGCAAATATTTACAAGGAGAACTGAGAAGTTTTTAACTTGGCAATAATGCTAAAGATCAGTGATTTTATTGCTGGCAGATAAGCACACAAAAGAATGGAATTCAAAACATTCTGCCTTAGGCTTTATCTAGCTTTTTGGATCCTAGCCCTTGGGTTTTTCAAGTGCCAAACAGGAACATTAAGAAGAAACTTCATCCCCAAGTCAGTCAACTAGCATTTATTAAGTACCTGTTATGTACCAGGCACTGGACTAAGTAAGCACTGGGAAATTTTTTTTAAATGGAAAAAAAAAAAAAAAAAAAACAGCTCCTGTTTTCAAAAGGCTCACAGTCATTAGACTGCAAGGTGAGGGAGACAACATTCAAATAAGTGTAGAAGCAAGATACATACGAGATAAATTGAAGTTAGTTAGTCCCCGAGGGAAGGCACTAAAATTAGCAATTACTGTTATGGAAAGGTATCTTGCAGAAGTCAGGACTTACATTGAAACTTGAAGGAAGCCAAAGATGCTAGCAGGTGGAGATAAGGAAGGAGAACTTTTTAGATAAGGAGTATAATCAGAGAAAATGCCAGCACTTAAGAGACTGAGTGTTCTGTTTGAGGAACAGCAAGGAAACCAGTGTCACTAAATTATAGAGTACATGGAGATGAGAAAAGATTGGGAAGGTAGGAAGGGGCCTAGTTATGAAAGACTAAAAGTCAAACAGATTTGGTGCTGGAGGTGTGATAAGGAATCTTTGGAGTTTATTGAACAGGAAGGTCATGTTGTCAGATCTGTTTTTAGGAAGATCACTTTGATAGTGGAATGGAATGGGGAAGAGAACTGATGCAGGGAGACCAACAGACTACAGCTATAGTCCAGGTGTAAGGTGATAAGGGCTTGTATTGGTGTGATTATATAGTAATTATAGAGGTATTGTTAGGCCTTGGGGAGGTGGGGGTGCAGTGAGAGTGAGGAGTCAAGGATGATATCTTTCTCCAATCCCTCTTAATTTTAGTGCCTTTTCTTTATTGATTACTTCCTTTTTATCCTGTATTTAATTTGTACATAGTTGTTTGTATGTTCTCTCTCTCTCTCTCTTTGGATTGTAAGTTGCTTGAGATCAGGAACTGTCTTGCCTTTCTATGTATCCCAGGGTTTAACATCGTGTCTGTCACATAGCTTATCGATTGATTGACACGTAGGTTGTGAGTCTGAGTGACTTGGAGGATGATGGTACCTTCAGTAGTAATCAAGAAGTTAGGTGGAAGGGTTTGGAAAGAAAGATAATGAATTGCATTCTGATTGTATTAAATGTAACAGGTCTATGAAAATCTAGTACCAGGTGTCTGAAAGACTGTTGGAGATTTGAGACTGGAGGTCATCAGAGAGATTAGGGCAGGATAAGTAGATTTGGAACTGTCAGCATTGAACCGATAAGTAAATCCATGGGAGCTAATGAGATCACCAAGTGAAATAGTTTATAAAGAGAAGAGGGCCAAAAATAGAGCTTTAGGGAACTCTATGGTTACTGGGTGAATTGTGGATAAAGATCCAGCAAAGGACACATTAAAGAAATAGTTCTACAGGTGAGAGGAGAACCTGGAGAGAGAAGGGTCATGAAAATCTAGAAAGAAGAGAGTATTATGGAGAGTAATTGACAGTGTAATAGGCTGCCCCGAGGTCAAGAAGAAAGAGGATTGAGAAAATGCTATTGCACCTGACAGTTAAGAGGTCATAAGCAATTTTGGAGAGAGTGGTTTCGGTTGAATGATGAAGTTGGAAGTCACACAAAACTCTTTGGTGGCTTTGTTAGTTTGAAATGGGTTGAGGAGACTCAGGCTGACAATTAAAGCTTCATCTGGAGAAAAAACCCAAAAATACTTTTTCTAATCCCAATTTAAATAGTGGGGTAGAACGAGAGCTCCATGGGGAGAAGAACAGAGAGGTAATCAGAAAGACAGACTTCATATTAACTTGGAAATGTTCACTAGTTTTTGCTGGCTACCGGCTGAGTCCTGCTATCAGGGCCTTCGATTGTAGAGACCCTGAGAGCTTCAGCCCTTCCTGACCTGGAACAGACTTCTATTAGCTGCAGCACCCCAGCAGATGGTAGCAGAGGGAAACTAAGTAATTCTAGCTAGAGACCAGGGCAAACAGTAGAGAGCAGAAATGCAGTGCCTACAGAATTGAGCAGAAGGCAACATGACCTCACCAGGAAACAATGGAGGCTCTGAAGGTGTAAACTGCCCAGGTAAGCACATCCACTGTCTATACATGTCACTGTGTACCCTGGTCATATGTATTGTGTGTATATGTGCCCTCCCCCGAACTGGTGGGAGAGCGTATCTCCGTGGGAACCAGGGGATCTTTGAGGGTCACTATTTGATGAAACGTTGGCTTGGATCTCACCTGTCTTTTCTGGTTAACTTCATGAAATAAATAAACAAATAGGGGAGGGCTCTGGTGAATCATGGCCTGGGGGCTGCTCAGACCTGGGGCAATGTTCTGGGACAGGTGTATAAGTGTATGTGGGGAGGGGGGAGATGCTCTGGGCTCCACAAATAGCCATAGTCTGTGCCTGTAACCACTCTTACACCCCCCCCCCCAACCCACCTTCTCAGTTTTATTCAAAGAAGGAAAGAGAGCGCATGTGGAAAAGAAGAATGACGGAGGGAGTGAAGAGAAAGTGTCGGGGACAAGACGCGGCACAAACTAGATCTGTGTCTGGTGTTTGTTTCCCTTATCATACTGTCATGGTCAACTCTGGAAACAGCCATAGGTTCCTGGTACTCTGGGTTGAAACATCCTTTTTCCGGGGATTCCCGGGGTCGGGGAACCGCCCGAGCCGGTGCTGGATTTTGGAGGGAGACCCCTGGAACGTGGAGGTTTTAGAAAGCATCCATCCTGTGTCACCCTGTCCCTTTCCAGCTGTCACTCACCGCGAATTTGTCGTAGAGCCGGTAGGTGAGCAGGGGGTCCGGCAGTTCCCGAAAATAGGCTTTGCAGAGGGAGGAGACACAGTGAATGTCCTGCAGGTAGATGTCCTTCCGAAGATCCGGCCGGCGCTCTGCTTCAAACTCCTGCCTGCAGACAGGGGAGAGTCAACAGGCCCAGTGGGCCCACTTCCAGGGCAATCAGGGAATGTGGATTGAGGAGACAACAGATAAGGAGAAAGGGTTCCGGGGAGACGCTGTCGTGGAGGAGTTGTCAGAAGTCCTGGGTTGTAATTCTAATTCTGACACTTAGCAGTGTAACCTGGACCAAATTACTTAAACCCTTTGAGGCTCAGTTTTCTTATCTGCAAAATGGTGATGATAAGCGCTATCTACATTACTGGCCCATTTTAAAGATCAGATGAAATTGTGTCCGTAAAAATGCTTTATCATCAGATTAGGGAGTTAGTCCCGGTGGTAAGTGGTATTTTTTTTGTGTACTTGGGCTTAACATTTTCTGGGGAAATCTCAGAGAGGCTTCCTTGAGACAACACCTTTACGAGCTCTCTACCTTCCTGAGTTACTCCTCTCCCCAACTTCAAGTCCCGACCCCTTTCTGCTTGACTCACCGGAGTTTCTGAATGTTGGAAGACACTCCTGAGAGGCGGTAGATGCCATCCACCACTCCGTGCTCCTCCACGAATTCTGCACAGCTGCGTAGAACCTGGGGCACTGGAAACACGGAAGGGTCAGAGCAATTGAGGTAAGTGGAAGGGCAGGAGTCAGGCGGATGCAGAGAGGATACAGGCTGTGTAACAGAGGCAGGGGTCAGGAAGATGGCCAGAGAAACGGAACGTGGGAGAAACGGGGAGGTTCGGGGGTCTGCAAATTCAGAGAGATGAGAGGTTGGGGAAAAAAGGTAGAAATTGGAAGTATGAGAGTCAGAGACAGAGAGATAGGAAATGAGACGTGAACTGGACCCAGATCAGAGGTTTAAGAAATAAAAGATAAGAAAAGCTGGGGTGTCAAGGAGACAGACATCATAAATATTGATCAGGAAGATGAGTCAGAAATAAGGAGGGAAGAGATGGTGTTCAGCGTGAAAGGGCCCAGAAAGATAAGGATTAAGAGATGAGAAAGCTTGTGGCTTAGAAAGATTGAGGAAAGTCAGGAAGAAGAGACAAGATAGAGAGGGGTCAGGGAGAAGGGTTGTCAAGAGCAAAGAGAGATCAGGAAGACTGGAGAATCCCTATTACAGAGATGAGAGGTGAAAGATGCTAAAAGTTAGAAACAAAAAATTATAAATTCCTTAGTGTTGAAAGAGATTCTAAAGGTCATCTGCTCCAACATTCCACCCAATGTGGCCTATTCTTTTACCAGCAAATTGACATAAAGCTCTGTCTGATCCTTTTCAGGGATGAGGAGCCCACTGTTTTAGATATAGTCTTTCTGCTTTTTAAAGAACTCTAATTGTTGGAAAGTCTTAAATTTGCCTCTATAATTTTGATCTGGCTCTATCCTCAGAAACCACACGGAGGAAATTGAATGTATGACTTGTGATATTTCGTTTATATAGTAACCCCGCAAGTACTTGAAATCATCAATCGTGTGCCTTGTTTTCCTCATACCTCTCCAAGTCCATTAGAATTTGAGCTAAACAGTGCTTTCACAGTCACCTGGTCTATTCTCTATTTTACACACCAGGAAACCAAGTATTGCAGAGGTTTCCATACTTGCCCAAAGTCCTATAGGTAGTAAGCAACAAGGGCACCAGGTTTTCTGACCATAATTTCTACTAAATTACCCTGCTTCCTAACCCTACAGAAGAGAGATGAAGGATCAGAATCAGGATCAGACGGAAGATCAGATATAGAGAATCACGTCCTTTCAATTCAACAAAAGAAAAGAGGATCATTGAGGCATCTTTTTTTTTTTTAATGCATAGAAGAGAATAGAAAGTAAGTCAGAAATATAGATAAGCAGGACAGCTTTGAAAGTTATGGGATGAATTTACTGTATACTTAAAAAGAAAAACAAACTGTATAACCAGATCTACAGTTTCTTAAATAGTGCCTGCTCCAATTCTGCTAAAGGGAAACATGTACACAGAGAAGTAAATAGAAAATAAAAACATCTCAATAGAAGGGGCCAGGGAAGAGGAGAGCTCAATCTTTGGCTTCAGAGAAAAAGATCTGGGAAATCTAGAAAGTGAAAGGTCAGAGTTAGGGAAATTCTCAGAACAATAGAATTAGAGACGTGGCTTGAAGGGATTCTAAGATCTCAGGATTCAGAGCTGGAAAAGATTTAGAGACTAATCTCCTCATTATACCGATGAGATAAGCACATCTACATTGTGCTTTTGTTACCTACAGGGATGGTTACTCCTTTGTCCCATGATTCTGAAATGTTAAATTCTCCTCTCCAGTCACAAGCTCCTGTCCTACATTCCCCATTGCCTTACTCCTCTGAAATCTCTTTCAGCTCTGATCTCCAGTGCCTCCATTCCTACCCATCCTCTCAAGCCCGCACTTCATCCACTTCCTAATCTGTGTTTAGTCAATTCGAGGGGCACTCTCCTGTCTCCCTACCCCTCAACCCTTTCTCCCTCTCCTTGCCCATGTCCTCTCCCCTGTTTTATTGTTCTTCGTATTCCCAGCACTTAGCACTGGTCTGTTGTTGTCCACTTCAGCTATGTCCTATTCTTCATGACCCCACTTGGTGTTTTCTTGGCAGAGATACTGGAGTGGTTTGCCATCGCCTACTTCAGATCCCTCTTTCAGGGGAAACTGAGGCAACCAGAATCACACAGCTAGTGTCTGAGGTCGGATTTGAGCCCAGGGTTTCCCGACTCCAGGGCTTGGACTCCTATCCACTATCTAATCTGAAGTGTAGTAGGTGCTTAATAGATGTTTGCAGACTGACTGACTGTTCTCCTAGTTGCTTACTGGTGCTGAAGCAAGCCATGAAACTGTGCCACTGAAAACCAATGCAAATTTCATGCTGTTTTCAACTGAGTCTTCCCAGTTAAGTGGCAATTCTTCTCTTCGTTTTTATTTGATTATTATCTTCCCACTCCCAAACTTTACTATGAAAATTGAGCCTGATCATTTGCCCTATACGATACCTCACAAGCTATTTCAGCTTAATTCATTCTTTTCCTTTATTCTCCAGCTTCAGAGAATAAAGGCTCCTTTTATCTTCCAACGCTGACTCCTCTATTTCTAGACTTGGTTCCATTTCCTAGATAGTCTACATTGGCTATTATTTCCTCTCTCCTCATTTTCAGTCTCTCCCTATCTATAACTTCTTGTATAACTGCTTACAATTTTAATTCTTCCCTAATCTAAACAAACATACAAAGAACTTTCACCCTAGCTGGATTTTTGTACACTCCCTGATGATTCTCTTTCTGTCTAGCTGCTCCTTCTCAGTCTCCTTTGCTATCTAATCCAGGTCCACCCCCTCACCTTGGTATGCCCCTAGGTTCTGCTGTTGTCCTCTTTTTTTATCTCCTTATATCATCTCTGGGTTGATCTCATAATCTCCCAGGGATTCAATTAATGTCTTTACACAGATGAGTCCCAGATCTATGTATTTTGCTCCAGTCTTACTCTTGAGACCTCGTCCTGAATCAGCTTCCTATGGAACATTTCCCACCGGGTATCCTACAGACACTTCAATTTTAACAAGTCCAAAACAGAATTTATTAACTTTCCTACAAATCCAAATCCTCTTTCTACTCTTGCTATTTTTATAAAAAGCAACCTCATCTTTTCATTCCCTCTAGTTCCTAACATAAGGGACATCTTTTTCCTCTTCTCTCTCCTTCCCAGTCCAATCAACTAATTGACAGTTCTGCTCCATTCAGTTCTATGCAAGATGTCTCATTTTCTTCTTCATTAATGTGGTGGCTACTCTAGGTGAGAATGTCCATTACCTCTCATCTAGATTGTTGCAATAGTTTCCTGATGAGGTTCCCTCATCGTGTCTTCCCCTTCCAAATCTTTCTACCACTTACTACCAAAGGGATATTTCTTTTTTTTTTTAATAACTTTTTATTGACAATACATATGCATGGGTAATTTTTTACAACATTCTCCCTTGCACTCACTTCTGTTCCGACTTTTCCCTTCCCTCCCTCCACCCTCTCCTCAAAGGGATATTTCTAAAGAATAAGTCTGACCATATCAAGACCTCTTCCCTCTCCATGCTCCAGTGACTTCCTCCTGTCTCTAGGACAGGGGTGAGCAAACTATGGCCAAAGGACCATAGCCAGACCTGCAATATGTATATATCTTTGTGTGTGTGTGCTGAGGCAATTGGAATTAAGTGACTTGTCCAGGGTCACACAGCCAAGAAGTGTTAAGTGTCTGAGGTCAGATTTGAATTCAGGTCCTCCTGACTTAAGGGCTGGTACTCTATCCACTGCACTACCTGGCTGCCCCATTATACAGCCTGCAATATTACAAATAGGTAAAATATAAAAACAGATGGCAGGACATAGTTTGTTGACTCCTGCCTTAGAACAAAGTAAGTATAAGCCCCTCTGCCTGATGTTCAAAGCCTTTCATAATTGATCTCTGTCCTTTCTCTGACATATTCTCTGTGACTTTAGGAAAGTAATTAACCTCCCTAAACCTCATTTGTAAAATGATGGATATGGACTAACTTCCAGCTCTACAGCTATGATCTCATGTTCTTAAGATGTCTTCCCAGGCTAATTACCTACTCACACACTCCATGTTTTAACCAAATTGGCCCACTTACTGTTCCATTTATAAAATATTTCATTTTCCATCTCTTGGCCTTCATATAGAATGAAACCAGGATACACTCCTTCCTTATCTTAATAATCTCTTAGTGTCCCTAACTCCCTTTAAATCTCAGTTCAAATGTCACCTCCAACAGGAAGCCCTTCCAGATTCACCCTGCTGCTACTGCCATCCCTCAATTTACTTTGTGTCTCCTTTGCATATATTTTTTTAAAAATATTTTATTTTATTTTATAATAACTTTATATTGACAGAATCCATGCCAGGGTAATTATTTTACAACATTATCCCTTGCACTCACTTCTGTTCCGATTTTTCCCCTCCCTCCCTCCACCCCCTCCCCTAGATGGCAAGCAGTCCTATATATGTTAGATATGTTGCAGTATATCCTAGATACAGTATATGTTTGCAGAACCGAACAGTTCTCTTGTTGCACAGGGAGAATTGGATTCAGAAGGTATAAATAACCCGGGAAGAAAAACAAAAATGCAAATAGTTTACGTTCATTTCTCAGTGTTCTTTCTTTGGGTGTAGCTGCTTCTGTCCATCATTTATCAATTGAAACTCAGGTCTCCTTGTCAAAGAAATTCACTTCCATAGAGGAACATAGGATAGTTTATCTCTCAGACTTGTGGAAGAGAAAGAAATTTGTGACCAAAGATGAACTAGAGACCATTACTGATCACAAAATAGAAAATTTTGATTATATCAAATTAAAAAGCCTTTGTACAAACAAAACTAATGCAAACAAGATTAGAAGGGAAGCAACACACTGGGAAAATATCTTCACAGTTAAAAGTTCTGATAAAGGCCTCATTTCCAAAATATATAGAGAACTGACTCAAATTTATAAGAAATCAAGCCATTCTCCAATTGATAAATGGTCAAAGGATATGAACAGACAATTTTCAGAGGATGAAATTGAAACTATTACCACTCATATGAAAGTGTTCCAAATCATTATTGATCAGAGAAATGCAAATTAAGACAACTCTGAGATACCACTACACACCTGTCAGATTGGCTAAGATGACAGGAAAAAATAATGATGAATGTTGGAGGAGATGTGGGAAAACTGGGACACTGATGCATTGTTGGTGGAGTTGTGAACGAATCCAACCATTCTGGAGAGCAATCTGGAATTATGCCCAAAAAGTTATCAAACTGTGCATACCCTTTGATCCAGCAGTGTTTCTATTGGGCTTATATCCCAAAGAAATACTAAAGAAGGGAAAGGGACCTGTATGTGCCAAAATGTTTGTGGCAGCCCTATTTGTAGTGGCTAGAAACTGGAAATTGAATGGATGCCCATCAATTGGAGAATGGCTGGGTAAATTGTGGTATATGAATGTTATGGAATATTATTTTTCTGTAAGGAATGACCAGCAGGATGAATACAGAGAGGACTGGCAAGACTTACATGAACTGATGCAAAGTGAAATGAGCAGAACCAGGAGATCATTATACACTTCGACAATGATATTGTATGAGGATGTATTCTGATGGAAGTGGATTTCTTTGACAAAGAGACCTAACCCTTTGCATATACTTTATAATTACTTATATGTGTACTATTGTTTCTCCATATAGAATGAAAGTTCCTTAAAGGCAAAAACTAATTTTTTGTCTGTTTGGTAATTTTTTGCTCTATGTATCTCATCACAGAGTAGATGACTAATAAATTTGTTAATTGATTATTTGATCTCAGGGTAACATACTAATCTCCATTTTACTGATAAAATCCTAAGAAGAGTTGCAAACATTTGGTAACTTTGCTTCCCTACCACTCAATTATACTTTAAAAATTACAATTAATTTTTCAATTAATAGGCATTATATTCTTTCCTTCACATACCTAATCATTCCTGTAACTTGGAGCTCAGGCACAAGATCATTTTTTATTGATAGAAAATGATTATTAGTGTTTTGCTCCTGTTTAGGGGCAGATTTGGCAAGAGCCTGGGAAAACAAAGGACCTATTTTTTTTTCTGTTTTCTAGTTTCCAGTAAGAGTTCCTGAATTTACTTTTTGGGAAACTCCCTGAAGTGTCTAGTGAGGTAAGCTGGGGATAGAGACATGATCAAAGTACTCATTGCTCTGCATGTTTCTTCCTGGAGTCTTTCTCTCCCTGAGGCCCTTTTCTTGAAGAAAAGTCTGAAAGTTGGGGTGTTCTCTCTCAAGTTTAGAAACCAGAAGAGTCAGGAGCTCTTTTCTCTCAAATTCTTACCAAATCCAATCCTTCTCTCTCAGCTGAGGGAGCATTCTTTCACCTCTCATTCTTTGCACCAATAAGAAAATGCTAAAATCTGGCTTCTGACATCACAATTCTACTGCCCTTACAGATTACCCATGATCTTTTCATTGCTAAGTCTAATAGACTTTTTATGATGCTCATTTTCCTTGAATTTTTTTTCCCCCTGAGGCAATTGGGGTTAAGTGACTTGCCCAGGGTCACACAGCCAGGAAGTTTTAAGTATCTGAGGTCAGCTCTGAACTCAGGTCCTGACTTCAGGGCTGGTGCTCTACCCACTGCACCACCTAGCTACCCCTCTCCTTGACTTTTTTTTTTTTGGTAGCTTTTAACTATTATTATTATTAACTGCCTATTTTCTCAAGAGCTCCTTTCTTCCTTAGAGTCTGTACCACCATTCTCTCAAGACAGTGTCTGGCACATAGTAGGGAGCTGTAATCCTTCCTGATTGCTTCTTTTAAGTTTCCTTTGCAGATTCATCATATTCCTTCCATCTCTTCCATCTATTTTGCACCCTTTCAGTTTCTTTCCGAGGTCAGCCCCTTTGTTCTTTTATTTTCTTTACACACATTGTCTTCCCAGATTCAGTTATCATTTTTAATGCATTTAGGTTCAAATCATTATTCTGTTATGTGACCTTTGGAAATTTCTTTCACCGTCTCCAAGTCTTAGTTCCTCATTTTAAAAATGAAGCATTTTGGACTAGGGGATTTTTAAAGTCTCTTCCAACTTTGAATCCTGAAATCTCCTATTATTATTCTCTACAATCTCTCACTTGGTGATCCCATCCATTCCAAAAGGTTCAATTATTATCTGTATTCAAATGACACTAAAGTTTATACACAAAACCTAATTTGTATATTTTCCTTCTCCAAGTCTTCATGTTCATGCCTAATGGACATCTCCAAATGGATGTCCAAAAAGCATTTCCAATTCAACACATTCAACAAAGAGCTCATCATCTCTGTCCTTAAACCTATTTTTTCCTGCTCCTTTTTCCAATTTCTAGGCCACTTTCCTCTTGGGCATCTAGGTTTGAATCTCAGGGTTATCCTTGACTCTTCCCTCTCATTCAGTCCCTCCCTCCAGGTAGCAGTTGACAAATCCAATGAATTCAACTACCACTTCATATCTGTTCCCTGTTCTCTAGTCACACAACCACCCTCATATTTTATTCCTCATGATTATTCTCTTCTAATAGACTCCTAATTGATTTCTCCACTTTCAGCTCTCTCCCTTCAAAAACCTTCAGTGACTAAGATATAAGTTTGAATTCCTCAGTCTAACATTTAAAGCCCTTCATAGTTTAGCCTCAGGCCTTCCTTCTCATTTTATTTCATGTTACTTCTCTTTATGGATTATACATTCCAGTTTAAATGATCTCTTAGCTACTCCCCAAACTTGACATTCTATTAGTCACCCCTGTGCATTATACAGGCTATACCCCCCATGCCTAGAATGTACTGCCTCGTCTCTACCTCTCAGAAGCCTTCTCTTTCTTTAAAAATCTATTGGGGTGAGACTTTCCCCATGATCCTTTTTAATCCAATTGTTATCACTGATTCCTACTCCCACCCCCAACTTAAAATGTCTCCTTTCTCAAATATTCCTTTAGGATTTTTTCTAGATCTCTCCTTTGCTTCTATTACTCCTTGTCTTTTGTGATACTTCTCTGAGTATAAGTTGGATTGCTGCTCTTGCTGTCCCTGCTCCTTCCAAACCCAGGAGAATTTAAACTTCCTTCAAGCAAGAAGTGTTTCTTTATATTTCCATCACCTAGCACAGTCCCTTATAGATAATATATGCTTTATAAAATTGCATTTTAACCAAGATCACGCAGAATTAGCTAAATATTGTAAAGATAGGAGGTCAAAAAGATAAGAGATCAAAACAACAACAACAACTCTAGACCAGTGAAATACAGTCAAGAAGATGGAATTCAGATATAGTGATAAGGGATTAAAGAAAAGGATTAAAAGTGGGAGTGAGGTTGGAGATCCCAGAGTTTAGGGACACAGATCTGAGACTCCAAAAAATTTATGGGTTAGAAAGAAAAGGCAGAGAGAATAATAGCAGTTGTGAACAAAGATATCCAAGTAAATCAATGAAAAGATAAAAAGTAAATTAAGGTAGGGAAGACAAGGTCAGGGACATATCTTAGATACTTGATGTCCAGACCTTTTTCTATACCATCATCCCCTCTCCTCTGGGCAAAACAGTTCTCTCTAATTTTTTTTTGGGGGGGGTGGTAGGAGAAGAAAAGAAAAAAAGTCAGAAAGGGCTGTATGAGTTTAGCCTTAGTCACAGAATATTAGAATCCCAGAATCTCAGCTTTGAAAGGGACTTCAGAAGCAATCAAGTCCAACCCCATAGATACCAGAACAGGAAATCCTCTCTGCAACATAACTTATAAGTGGCTTGTTAATCTCTGTTTGAAGGCTACCAGTAACAGAGAACTCACTACCTTCCAGCTCACGATTGACCCATTTTAGTTTCTGATAGCTGTAACTGTGACGAAGATTTCCCTTATCTTCTCTGTAGCATCTCTCTCTTGCTACCTGTTTAGCCTTTGGAGTCCAAGTAGAAAGTCTAATCCTTTTATATGACAGGCCTTCAAACACACAAATCAATAACTACTATAATGCTGTTAAGTCTTCTCCAGGATAAACAATTTCAATTTTTTTAAACTGACAATAATAACAGCTGACATTTGTATATCTCTTTAAAGTTTGCAAAACATTTGAGAGATAGTATCTCAGTCCTCCCAGAGAAAAATACCACCAGTATTAACATCTCACTTTACAGATGATGAAATTGAGGATTAAGTGACCCACCTATAGTCCCACAGTTAGTGATTATCAGAGGCTTTTAGAAACTGGATTTGATAATGGATCTTCCTGACCCTAAGCCCTTCACTCTCTCTCCAATGTCATTCAAATAGCATGATCTCTAGGTCCATTTTTGTTCTGGTTGCCCTTATCTGAACACATTCCAGCTTTCCAAAGTCCTTTGGTACTCCAAATTTAACAATTGTGTTAAATTTAACTCTGGATATGATCTGACCTGGTTAGTGGACAGGATAAATGTTCTCTCTCTCAGCTTGGACACTAGACTTCTAATAGACCTGTTAGTGGACTGGGTTAACTGTTCTCTCTCTCATCTTGGACACTAGATTTCTCCTAATAGACCTGTTAGTGGACAGGGTAATTGTTCTCTCTCTCAGCTTGGACATTAGATCTCTCCTAAGAGACCTCTTACTGGACAGGGTAACTGTTCTCTCTCTCAGCTTGGACACTAGACTTCTAATAGACTGTTAGTGGACAGGGTAACTGTTCTCTCTCTCATCTTGGACACTAAATCTCTCCTAATAGACCTTTTAGTGGACAGGGTAAATGTTCTCTCTCTCAGCTTGGACACTAGACTTCTAATAGACCTTTTAGTGGACAGGGTAAATGTTCTCTCTCTCAGCTTGGACACTAGACTTCTAATAGACCTGTTAGTGGACTGGGTTAACTGTTCTCTCTCTCATCTTGGACACTAGATTTCTCCTAATAGACCTGATTAGTGGACAAGGTAACTTTTCTCTCTCAGCTTGGACACTAGATCTCTCCTAATAGATCTGATTAGTGGACAAGGTAACTGTTCTCTCTCTCAGCTTGGACACTAGATCTCTCCTAATAGACCTGTTACTGGACAGGGTAAATGTTTTCTCTCTCAGCTTGGACACTAGACTTCTTTGTTTTTACATATATAATTTTTATTTTATAATAACTTTATATTGACAGAATCCATGCCAGGGTAATTTTTTTTTACAACATTATCCCTTGCACTCGCTTCTGTTCCGATTTTTCCTCTCCTCCCTCCACCCCCTCCCCTAGATGGCAAGCAGTCCTATATATGTTAGATATGTTGCAGTATATCCTAGATACAATATATGTGTGCAGAACCGAACAGTTCTCTTGTTGCACAGGGAGAATTGGATTCAGAAGGTAAAAATAACCCGGGAAGAAAAACAAAAATGCAGATAGTTCACATTCATTTCCCAGTGTTCTTTGGGTGTAGCTGCTTCTGTCCATCATTTATCAATTGAAACTGAGTTAGGTCTCTTTGTCAAAGAAATCCACTTCCATAGAGGAACATAGGATAGTTTATCTCTCAGACTTGTGGAAGAGAAAGAAATTTGTGACCAAAGATTAACTAGAGACCATCACTAATCACAAAATAGAAAATTTTGATTATATCAAATTAAAAAGCCTTTGTACAAACAAAACTAATGCAAACAAGATTAGAAGGGAAGCAACAAACTGGGAAAACATCTTCACAGTTAAAGGTTCTGATAAAGGCCTCATTTCCAAAATATATAGAGAACTGACTCAAATTTATAAGAAATCAAGCCATTCTCCAATTGATAAATGGTCAAAGGATATGAACAGACAATTTTCAGATGATGAAATTGAAACTATTACCACTCATATGAAAGAGTGTTCCAAATCATTATTGATCAGAGAAATGCAAATTAAGACAACTCTGAGATACCACTACACACCTGTCAGATTGGCTAAGATGACAGGAAAAAATAATGATGAATGTTGGAGGGGATGCGGGAAAACTGGGACACTGATGCATTGTTGGTGGAGTTGTGAACGAATCCAACCATTCTGGAGAGCAATCTGGAATTATGCCCAAAAAGTTATCAAACTGTGCATACCCTTTGATCCAGCAGTGTTTCTATTGGGCTTATACCCCAAAGAGATACTAAAGAAGGGAAAGGGACCTGTATGTGCCAAAATGTTTGTGGCAGCCCTATTTGTAGTGGCTAGAAACTGGAAAATGAATGGATGCCCATCAATTGGAGAATGGCTGGGTAAATTGTGGTATATGAATGTTATGGAATATTATTGTTCTGTAAGAAATGACCAGCAGGATGAATACAGAGAGGCTTGGAGAGACCTACATGAACTGATGCTAAGTGAAATGAGCAGAACTAGGAGATCATTTTACACTTTGACAACGATATTGTATGAGGATGTATTCTGATGGAAGTGGATTTCTTTGACAAAGAGACACTAGACTTCTAAGACCTGTTAGTGGACAAGGTAACTGTTCTCTCAGCTTGGACACTAGACTGCTAATAGACCTATTAGTGGACAGGGTAAATGTTCTCTCTCTCAGCTTGGACACTAGATCTCTCCTAATAGACCCGTTACTGGACAGGGTAACTGTTCTCTCTCTCAGCTTGGACACTAGACTTCTAATAGACTGTTAGTGGACAGGGTAACTGTTCTCTCTCTCATCTTGGACACTAAATCTCTCCTAATAGACCTTTTAGTGGACAGGGTAAATGTTCTCTCTCTCAGCTTGGACACTAGATCTCTCCTAATAGACCTGATTAGTGGACAAGGTAACTTTTCTCTCTCAGCTTGGACACTAGATCTCTCCTAATAGATCTGATTAGTGGACAAGGTAACTGTTCTCTCTCTCAGCTTGGACACTAGATCTCTCCTAATAGACCTGTTACTGGACAGGGTAAATGTTTTCTCTCTCAGCTTGGACACTAGACTTCTTTTTTTTTACATATATAATTTTTATTTTATTTTATAATAACTTTATATTGACAGAATCCATGCCAGGGTAATTTTTTTTTACAACATTATCCCTTGCACTCGCTTCTGTTCCGATTTTTCCCCTCCCTCCCTCCACCCCCTCCCCTAGATGGCAAGCAGTCCTATATATGTTAGATATGTTGCAGTATATCCTAGATACAATATATGTGTGCAGAACCGAACAGTTCTCTTGTTGCACAGGGAGAATTGGATTCAGAAGGTAAAAATAATCCGGGAAGAAAAACAAAAATGCAGATAGTTCACATTCATTTCCCAGTGTTCTTTCTTTGGGTGTAGCTGCTTCTGTCCATCATTTATCAATTGAAACTGAGTTAGGTCTCTTTGTCAAAGAAATCCACTTCCATAGAGGAACATAGGATAGTTTATCCCTCAGACTTGTGAAGGAGAAAGAAATTTGTGACCAAAGATGAACTAGAGACCATCACTGATCACAAAATAGAAAATTTTGATTATATCAAATTAAAAAGCCTTTGTATAAACAAAACTAATGCAAACAAGATTAGAAGGGAAGCAACAAACTGGGAAAACATCTTCACAGTTAAAGGTTCTGATAAAGGCCTCATTTCCAAAATATATAGAGAACTGACTCAAATTTATAAGAAATCAAGCCATTCTCCAATTGATAAATGGTCAAAGGATATGAACAGACAATTTTCAGATGATGAAATTGAAACTATTACCACTCATATGAAAGAGTGCTCCAAATCATTATTGATCAGAGAAATGCAAATTAAGACAACTCTGAGATACCACTACACACCTGTCAGATTGGCTAAGATGACAGGAAAAAATAATGATGAATGTTGGAGGGGATGCGGGAAAACTGGGACACTAATGCATTGTTGGTGGAGTTGTGAACGAATCCAACCATTCTGGAGAGCAATCTGGAATTATGCCCCAAAAAGTTATCAAATTGTGCATACCCTTTGATCCAGCAGTGTTTCTATTGGGCTTATATCCCAAAGAAATACTAAAGAAGGGAAAGGGACCTGTATGTGCCAAAATGTTTGTAGCAGCCCTGTTTGTAGTGGCTAGAAACTGGAAAATGAATGGATGCCCATCAATTGGAGAATGGCTGGGTAAATTGTGGTATATGAATGTTATGGAATATTATTGCTCTGTAAGGAATGACCAGCAGGATGAATACAGAGAGGACTGGCGAGACTTACATGAACTGATGCTAAGTGAAATGAGCAGAACCAGGAGATCATTTTACACTTTGACAACGATATTGTATGAGGATGTATTCTGATGGAAGTGGATTTCTTTGACAAAGAGACACTAGACTTCTAAGACCTGTTAGTGGACAAGGTAACTGTTCTCTCAGCTTGGACACTAGACTTCTAATAGACCTATTAGTGGACAGGGTAAATGTTCTCTCTCTCAGCTTGGACACTAGATCTCTCCTAATAGACCCGTTACTGGACAGGGTAACTGTTCTCTGTCTCTTAGCTTGGACACTAGACTTCTAATAGACCTTTTAATGGACAAGGTAACTGTTCTCTCAGCTTGGACACTAGACTTCTAATAGACCTATTAGTGGACAGGGTAAATGTTCTCTCTCTCAGCTTGGACACTAGATCTCTCCTAATAGACCCGTTACTGGACAGGGTAACTGTTCTCTCTCTCTTAGCTTGGACACTAGACTTCTAATAGACCTACAATGGCATCCACTCCTTTGGCTGACATCTTACATTGCTTATTTATATTGAGCTTGCCATCCACTAAGACCCCAGATCATTCACATGAATGTTACTGTTGCCAACTACTCTGCATTCTGCCCAGTATCTTCCCTTCTCACTCTCCTCCAAAGAAACCCTAAACATTCTGATTCAAGGAACCAAGTGAGGGCTCTGTGTTGACTGTAGAGGATAAGCAGCAGCATCAGAAAATAGAGAACAGATGGAAAAGCTGAGGAAGAGGGCAAGAGCAAAACTGGAAAGCAGGCCTCAGTTCTGGAGCTTTTTCTCCTCTTAGCCACAAATAATTAATGTGCAAATTAAATCTTCTCTATGGGAATAAATCTGGAATCAGATTATCAAGGTAATCTCAAACCTATTAGGAGAGGAAGATCTAGATAGAGACTCAAAGGTTGGGGAATAGCCTCTCTTAATTTGAGCCTTGGGATAAGAGGCTTCCCTCTGAGGGAGGAGAAAAGGGGAACAAGGTAGTTTGGGAACTTGAGGTAGTAGGGCTAAGAACCGGAAATGAGCTGGGAAACCCCACTACAACCACCACCCCTTCGCAGGCAGTCACAGGGGATTGAAGGGGAGAAGAGGAAATGACAGATTGGGGGGGAGAAATACAACTGTGCCTCTTTCTGGGAGGAGCCCCAAGTGTCTCGGACAGGGGAGAAGTCAGCTAGGCAGCCAGGATGTCTCGGTCTGGTCCTGTATGATGGCTTTTCTGCTCCCTCTGACTTTGACCCCACTACGAGCCTGGATATAATGGGGACGGAGAGGTGGTGTGTGGGGAATTCACATTAGTCCCACCCGTCCGGGTCTCCAGTGCCATCCTAGTCCCTCTCTGCAGTGCCGTGTCCCCACAACAGAGCCCCTTGTTATCTTCCTGTGGGTCCCATTTACTGTTGAGAAGGGAAGGGTCCAGAATCCTGGATCCTCAGAGTAGCCTCTCATGGGCTTCAAAGGCCGACCCCACTGTCTCCATGGCTTCTCGATCCCACTGTTACAAGTCACACTTCTCCAAGCCACCGCAAGCCTAACTCTTCGGCCTTCCTTGGAGCCCCCCCAAGCCCTGGAGCCCTCCTGTGTCCCTTCTCCCCTTCCTGTCAGTGTCTTCTCTCCCCTCAGCAGCCTCCTTATGCCCTTGACATGCAGCCCAGAGGATGTGCCGGCACTCCCTCGGGGGACCCTCGGCCTTTCCCCCCTCTCCAGAGGATCCAGAGCCCCTCCAGAACCTTAGCCCGGCCCAGTCCCGGGCCTGCCTCTCCCCTTCCCCTGAGCGGAGCCCTTACCCTCCTGGCCCGAGTGCTGCAGATGCTCCAGAAGGTCACACCCAAACACCCGCTCCTTGGATCCGCCTTTCTTCTTGCCCCTCTGCCGGGACTTCATGGCCGGAGCTGAGGGGTCCCAGCCTCCCCTCCTGAGCCGCTCGCCTCACACCCGCCGCATGGGGCGCCCCTGTCCCCCGAGCCCGCTCCGGCAGTCCCCGGGCTTGGCCCAGGCAGGGGGGCTGGGCCCTGGGCTGAGCTCCTCGAGCTCCTCGGCCCCCGGCCTCACGGAAGTGGCTGTGGAGGAGGAAGCTGGCGGGGCCCTAGTGAGAAGTGTCGTCTCGTGGCCGGGCCTGGTGCTCACCCTGCTCGCCCCGCTCAGCCCCTGGGTGGCAGTGGGGGTGGGGAAGCAGGAAGCCGAGCAGCTCCCCAAACCCGCTTCCTGTTAGAGCATCACTTGCAACCACAGGGCCTGGGGTGGGGCAGCTGGGGGTAGGGGGTGGGGCAGGGACTGATGGACACACATCCTAAAATCATAGAATCAAAGCGGGCCGGATCCGGAGGGCATCCTCGGGATCACCAGGCCAACCCCATCGGTTTACGGCGGTGACCCGGGCTGAGCCTCGGCCTCCCGCTCGCTGGTGGGGGGGTGGGGGAGGAGGCTCTGGGGTACCCCTGACCGAGCGCTCTGAGGCGGGGAGAAGGCACTCAGGTTATCCCTGGAGGCCTCGGTGATACAGACCCCATGATGGGAGTCTCCAGACCCCGCTGCCTCAGCTCAGAAACTCCCAAGACCAGTCTTTGGTGCTCTCCTTTGAGAAAGGGGCAAGTTTTCTTTTCCTGAGATTGGGCCAGAGGCCTCAGAAGTGATGCTTCGAGACTGAAGGAAGGTCAGGGGGGCAGAGGTCAGCAGAGTCCCAATACTTGAAGAGAACCGTAAAAAAGAGGCAGGCCCAGTTTGGGAGAGCTTTATTTATGAAGGGGGTTGAGGGCTGGGAAGGACTGGACTGTAAACTATTTACACTACTTCTACAGTACTATTCACACGACATTTACAGATCCGACCTATGTTCCGCCGGGTCACTCCCTCAAACTCCAGGCTGTCCAAGAGGGCCAGAAAATGAGCAGGCGTCCGTGTCTGTTCACACACACGCCATCTCCCCGAGTCCCCTGAGGTAGCATGAGGAAACAACACAGGGATCTCTTCCTCCAGATAGCATTTGGCACATTCCCCCAAACTAGGGTTTGTCCTGCTTAATCAGGACATCCATGACTGAGGACACTGAGTGAGTGTTAGGAGGGCTTGAGCTTTGGGGACCACAACCACCTTCTAGCCCTAGCTGCCTCTGGGAACCCATCTGTCCCTGAGAGGTTCAGTGGCAGAGGAACCCAGGAAAAGAGGGCTGTTCCTGTCTGAAGCACCCCATTTACCCAAATGGTGCCCCTCCTCCGGCCTCCCCTCGCTTTAAATTCCCTTGCCAGCAATGCAAATTACAACCCTGGACCCTGGATTCCGACGCTCCCCCAAGCTAGTACTTTGGTCATAGCTAGAGAAATAGAGGAAGATACAGAAAGGGCTGGGTGGAGCAGGGGGGAGAGATGGGACCAAACCTTATACAGTCATTAGTTTTTCTCAGAGAAATGCTTTTTGCTTAGGAAAAAGGATTTGCTGCAGCAATCCCTCAAATAGCAAGCTTCCCTAAAACATTTAACAAGGAATTAAACTTACAAAAAGTCCTATTTACAAGCAAGGGAGGCAGTGTGGTACAGTGGGAAGAACTCCCGTCCAGGGTTCAAGGCTTATTGCTGCTGTTTACTGCCTCTGTAACTTTGGGTGGATCAGTTAAGTGTCCTGGTTTCGGTTTCTTTATCTGCGAAATGGGATGGGAAGGTGGAAGTCCCTCCTGGCTCTTAAATCTGTGATCCAACCTTTCAGAAATGTCATCCTGGCGCCAGCCTCGAGAGGGCGGACTCTACAAGCAGCACTGCCAGCCCCCAAGCCAAACACGGTGCCCCTTTCCACAGCCAGCCGAGGGGAGCCCCGCTCCCGCAGTCAGGAGGAGTCCAGCTCCCTTGATCAGACTGTCCCTGCATCCCCCAGCCTCTGTCCGGGACTGTCCCCTGGGAGGGGTCCACTTCCCCTGGAGCAGCCCCCCCACCTCTCCTGTTTCAATAATACTGCTCTAGGGTCTGAAGGTGTAGCCAGCGTACATCCGCAGGGATCCAGAGTGATGGGTCAAACTCGCTCACACACACTTACCTGTACACTGACACACTCACGCCATGCAGGCCGCAGGGTCCTGGTGCCCTCGGTCTCACACACACACACACACACACACACACACACACACACACACGGTGACTAGCACCCGGAGAGGCTCCTCTGGATAGAAGCTGGGGAAGGGCCTGGGAACAGGCCAGAAGTCAGCAAGGTCGCAGGTCTTTCTTTGGGGGCGCCGGGGGCAGAGTCTCCCAGCGAGGGTCCACAGGGTCCCTGGAGAGTTGGGTCAGACCAGGTGTCCCCGCCCGTTTATGTAGATGCCGTTGCCCGTGGGCTTGGCTCGAAGAGTCCCGTTCTCCTGCACAAAGTGGTTCATGGCTTGCTTGATTCCAGCATCTCGGTCTTCTTCCTCCTCTGTCCGTCCGGAGCCCGGCGACAGCAGCTCCGTCTGGGTCTCGATCTCCCTCACCGTGGTCAGAGTGGAGTAGCTTCGGCCCTCGGGCTCTTCGCTCTGTTGGCCATACCAGAACTCTGTCACGGGTCGGGAGCACGGGAAAGTCCAAAGGGGGTCGGGATGTGGGGCCAGAAGAGGGATGCGAAGGGGCCAGGAACATGGGCAGGTCGGAGGGGCCAGGGAAAATGAGGGCTCAGGGGTCAGGCGGGCCGGGGCAGGAGGCATTTGGCTGGGGTTCAAGGGCATGGGGTGCCCTTCCTCTACTTCCTTTCATTTAGCATTGGTCAGTTGGGAATTAGGAGAGTCCAGGGGACTGGAAGCAGACTAGAAATAGGAGTCTGGGTTACAGCCAAGGATGGGGCTGAGGTACATGGAGTGCAATGGGGAGAGGTGGAGGGCACCCACGCTGACCTGGAGGAGGGATGGGGCAGGGGCTTAGGGGGACACAGGTGGGGCCGGGGCCTCACCATCACAGAGCAGCTACTGTTGTCCTTGAGACTATCAGGGTGGCCCTCAGCTTGAAGCCCTACATTCTCCTCAGGCTGCAGGGCCCGGACAAGGGGGAGGGGTCAGAATAAGGCCTCCAGCTCCTCCCTGGACCCCACCTCCTCCCCACCTGCTCCCCTACAACCTGGACCCTTCCGCTCTTTGCCCTCTGGCCTCCTCCCCTCCCCTATCCTTCCCACCAGCCTCCTCCCTATCCTGCCCTCCTTGCCTCAGTTCATCCTATCTTTCTCCTTCCCCTGCTCACCCCCTCCTCTTTCCATCAGGTGTTGGCTAAATGGAAGCCTCCTGCTGTGGTTAAAGTGCCATGGGGCTTCTGTATCTGAAGAGGGTTCTAGAATGGTCTAGTCAGAGGGAGTTCAATTTGCTGCCCCCATCCCAGGGTCTTGACCAGCCTTGGACCAGCTAATCCACTAGAGACAGGGTTTGTGTTCCCCAAGGGTGGGCCTGTTTCTACCTTGGCCTGCCCCCTCCAAGGAACTCCAAATTCCCTGGATTCTCAGTATCTAAGTCCCTTATAATAGAACCTCAATCTTTCCTGAGACAGAGCTCTGGACCACTCCCCTCTGCTCTACCCCCTCCACCTTTATACCCCAACCATTCCTAAGACTCTGGCCAAGAGAGGAAGGCCTTTCTCCTGTCCCCTGTCACTCATGCACACAAATGTGATATCTAAACACATGTGCAGGTGGACCGGCTACCCACCTGGGTCCTGGGCTCCGCGTGGTGGGAGTGGAGTCTGCGGATGGAGTTCTCCCGGGTCAAGGTCAGCTCCTCCTCACTGTCCAAAAGAGACACCACCCTCCCTTAAGGGCAGGACTCTCCCGGGGAGGGGAAGCCCGGCTGTCTCAGGAGGGTGGGAGTCCTGGCCCGTGGGACACAGAACCAGGCCTGTGTGTGACCGTGGGACCAGTCTGGGGAGGCAGGAGAGGCCCCCTGGGCGTGTGAGCCTGGGAGCAGTCATTCATTCCCTCATTCCACAAATACTTAAGTGCTTGCTGGGTGGAAAGGAATCCCCAGGAGTCTCGTTCTCAGGGAGGACTAGCAGGGGAGAGAAGCGAGCTTTCTCTCAGGTAGTCATTATTCGCAGTGGGACGGGGAAGTGCCTCAGACAGACACAGACAAAACACTCGGGAGAGTGTGTCCAACCCAGGGGCCGGGCTGTCCTTTGTTCTCCAGGAGGACCGAGATGGCCACTGTGTTACAGTGTGTCCGACCGGCTGACCAGTCCAACACGAGCTCGGCGCTCTGCCCCCGATGGGCCTGTGAACACGTGGAGCGGCCTCTGACTGCACATCCAGCCTTTCTCGGGGCTCATTCACTCTGCCTTGCTCACAGGCACAGCCCCTTCTCCGGCCGTGCCAGTGTCTCCCAGGTCACACAATCCATTCTAAAGTTATTAAGAGAGACCTGCAGAGTGTCCTCGTGTCGCCGTTTCTGACCGTCTGGTGAGGGCTTGCCCTGTGTGAGCTCTCCATAAAATGATTTTTGGATTTCGATAGAGATTGAAGTTGGTGGTTGAGGATAATGGAGGAAGGAGCAGCGTTTTAGGGAGAAGAAATTGCAGCAAGGCTCAGGAGAAAGCCCAGGGGGACAGTGCTTGCATACACGTGTCTTAGTTCCATCGTGTGTGATTGCCCTTTTTGGACAGGGTCACCTCCCCTCTGGATCCAACCTTTTCTTCTCAGGGAGTCATTTTAAATTCCCCCAAACTTTTGCATTTCCAGCTTTCCCTCTACATTCTCCCAGCCCAGCTTCTGTCCCTGCCCTTTCCTCTCTTCTCCCCTGCTCTCCTTCTCCCTTCTCCCTTCCCCAGTAACCGTCCCCCCCCCAGCACTCACTATTTCTGGGTCATCTGCTGGGCCTTGCGTCGGTGGTATCTGGACATGAGCACCACCACCACCACCAGAAGGCACAGCAGCAGGGCAGCGATCACTCCCACCGCCACCACGGAGGCCGAGACCACGTCCACATCAACAGGTGGGGCTTCATCTTCTGCTGAGAGCCGGAGAGGGGCCCAAACAGGGGGTCAGAGGGGCTCAGCCCCTCCCCCAGTGCAACAATTCTACCCCACCCCCCACCGGAACCTCCCGCTGGCCTAGGCTCCCACCCCAATATGGGGGGACGGGAAAGGAAGCACTGGGAGGGGCGAGTGAATGACTCCCGCACAATCCCCTTGGGATCCTCTGAATGAAAACTCCTTGAAAAGAGGTATTTAATTGGTTGCATTGTTTTTTTGGAGACAACTGGATTAAGTGACTTGCCCAGGATCACCCAGTGTCTGAGGCTGAATTTGAACTCGGGTCCTGCTAAGGCCAGGGCCAGGGCTCTATCCATGTTTCATTTGTTTTGGAAGCACCAGGGCCCAGCGTAGAGCTGGAAGAGGTAGGAACATCGCACAGCGGAGGCCTGGCCAGCAGGCCTGCCCCCGCCGGGAATGGGGCTCCGTGGCCACGCCCCCATTGCTTGTGGGCCGATGGTGAGGGTCCTTGCTGTCCCCCACCCGCCTCCTCCCCGTCCCCGGTTTCTATCTGCCGCAGCCCCTCCCCGGCTCTGGCATTTGCCCCATAATCCCCCGTGCTCTCTCCCGAGTCCCAGCTCACCTAGGACAGTCACAGTGACCTGGCTACTGCGGGAGGAGACCTCGTTGCTGACATGGCAGACGTAGGTGCCGCTGTGCTCCACAACCAGCGGGGGGAAGCCCAAGGTGCCTCCGTCCACTCGCACCCCGCTGGGCAGGGGCCGATCCAGCCTGAGAGGGCAGGAGAGGCTGATGGGTGCCGGCCAGACCGGGCCAAGGCTGCGCCGCTGCTGCCTGACGTGCCCGGGCAGCTCCCGCCCTCCCCCCCACGGTGACGTCACCCAGAGCCGCCGGCTGGTTCCCACGGTGCCCCTCCCTCCCCGGGGCAGGTCTGGGCACGGGCCTGGGCAGAGGCCCCTCCCCCCTGCTGCCCAGCCTGACCCGGGCACCCCCCACCCTGCAACGGGGAGACCGGCACACGTGCCGTCCCACAGGCTCCCACACTCATCACAGCTCCCAGGAGCCGGCAGGCCCACAACAGGCCACACGCTTGTCGGCGAGCCCCAAAAAGCCGGGCTCACAGAGGGAAGGATGCGCTCTGACAGGGGGACGTTGTGCGGGGGGACTCGGCCCTCGGGTCACTCGGACACCTCCCGGCCCAGGGACCGGCCCCGGAAACCAGCCGCGAGCCCCGACCTCCCGAGCCCAGGCGGGCTCTGCACCGGGCGCGGGGCCTCCCCTCCTCTAGCCAGCGCTGGGGGAGGGGGAGAGAGGGACTCGGCCCTCGGGTCACTCGGACATCCCGGCCCAGGGACCGCCCCGGAAACCAGCCGCGAGCCCCGACCTCCCGAGCCCAGGCGGGCTCTGCACCGGGCGCGGGGCCTCCCCTCCTCGGGCCGGCGCGAGGGGAAGGGGGGCGGGGGGACTCGGCCCTCGGGTCACTCGGACACCTCCCGGCCCAGGGACCGCCCCGGAAACCAGCCGCGAGCCCCGACCTCCCGAGCCCAAGCGGGCTCTGCACCGGGCGCGGGGCCTCCCCTCCTCTAGCCAGCGCTGGGGGAGGGGGAGAGAGGGACTCGGCCCTCGTGTCACTCGGACATCCCGGCCCAGGGACCGCCCCGGAAACCAGCCGCGAGCCCCGACCTCCCGAGCCCAGGCGGGCTCTGCACCGGGCGCGGGGCCTCCCCTCCTCGGGCCGGTGCGGGGGGAGGGGGAGAGAGGGACTCGGCCCTCGTGTCACTCGGACATCCCGGCCCAGGGACCGCCCCGGAAACCAGCCGCGAGCCCCGACCTCCCGAGCCCAGGCGGGCTCTGCACCGGGCGCGGGGCCTCCCCTCCTCGGGCCGGTGCGGGGGGAGGGGGAGAGAGGGACTCGGCCCTCGTGTCACTCGGACATCCCGGCCAGGGACCGCCCCGAAACCAGCCGCGAGCCCCGACCTCCCGAGCCCAGGCGGGCTCTGCACCGGCGCGGGGCCTCCCCTCCTCGGGCCGGTGCGGGGGGAGGGGGAGAGAGGGACTCGGCCCTCGTGTCACTCGGACACCTCCCGGCCCAGGGACCACCCGGGAAACCAGCCGCGAGCCCGACCTCCCGAGCCCAGGCGGGCTCTGCACCGGGCGCGGGGCCTCCCTTCCTCCCGCCCGGCGCGGGGCCTCCACTCACCGGCTCCAGTTGTAGGAGGGGGGCGGCTGCCCCTCACTCACACACTTGAGCATCACGCCTTCTCTGCCCACGTGCCATAACTCTGGGTCTTCGTGGCCCCATACCGAGGCCTCGGCAAGAACTGCGGAGGCAGAGAGGGGGGTTGGGGAGGAGCGGAGAGAGAAGGCGGGAAATGCAGCCCCACCCCCCACCCCCTTCAGGCCCGCTCTGGTTCTCCCTTCTCAGGGCATGTGCCATGTTTGCAGAGGAAACCACTGGTCCCGCCCCGGGGTCCTGGGTCAGGCTGGTCCTTCCCTGAGCACAGGGACTCACCGCAAACTTCTTAGAGCCGACTGTTGAGCTGAGGGAATGCTGACTGATGGGGACCCCCTCCTCACCCTCACTTTGTGCCCCTCCTGCCCCTCCCCCGCTCGGGGCCCAGGGACTCACAGGCGACCTGGAGCATGTGCGTGATCCTTTTGTCCTCCGGCAGGCCGGGGTGGGACACCACACAGGTGAGGGGCTGCCCGTTCATCGTCCGGCTCGGCACCAGGTGGAACTCCGAGGTGACCGAAGCCGATCGTGGGTGATTGGACAAGCGGCTAGTGATCACCCCCTTGACCGCCGTGTCCCAGGTCACGCTGGGCACAGGACTGCCCTCGGCTGTGCAGGAGGCGGCCAGGGTTCGCCCCTGGCCTTCTTCCAGGCTAGGGCCCAGGTTCAGTGTGGGCAGAGGGGGCACTGCAGGAGTGGGGGGAAGGAAAAGACTCCATCAGGGAAAACCTGGCTCTGTTGCCAGCCCCCCCCCTCCAGTCTCTCAGTCTCTCTCTTCTCCCCTAGACACACACACCTCCCACTGCCACCCCCACAGAAAGGTCACCTGCTCACCATACTCTGCCTCTTCCCTGCCCTGCCCAGGACACATGTGTTCTAGGCTCCCTTGGAGCAGTCACTCCCATCTTCCCATATTCCTGGCTCTGTTTCCACCTTTCCTGGGAAATCCAACCTGCTGCCTGCTTCTCAGTCTTTATCTTCTCTCGCCTCCTTAACACCTTCCTCATCTTTGCCTTGTTCTCCATCCCTCCCTTTGGACGCTATACTAGGTTTTTGATTGTTTTACTTTCCAGCTAAATGACTCCTAAAGAAGTGTGGTTTTCCTACACACACACACACACACCTTCCTTCCTGAGCAATCCAGAGCTCAGCACTTTTATGATCTCACCTCCTCCTGAAACATCTCTATAAAGTAGGGAGGAGGCAGGAAATAGAGTACTTTATAGGGGAGGGGACTGATAGTGACCAGACAAGTCCAAATGAGAAATGTCCATTAGAGTATTCCCCCCAGGACTACTTGTGTGAATGGTTGTTTAGGACACAAATTCATTTCATTCAGTTGTCAGAGTGAAATTGTACCATTCCAACAAATTGGTTTTGGAATTTCATTCAGTTTTCAGATTGAAATTGTATCATTCCAACAAATTGGTTGTTTTGAAATTTTCATAATTTAATTTTTCTACTAGAAAAATAACTCAAATTTATGTTAATATTATCTTCATTTTATAGCTCAAGAAACTAAGGTTTGGGATGTTATATAGGCCTTAAGATAGCTAAAAACAAAACAAAACAAAAACCTGACATTATCTAATCTAGTTAGATTTGAGCTAGATTAGCTCAAATTTGACAGTTAAGCAAACTAAGACCCATAGAAAAGAAGAGATTTGCCTGCTATCACACAGGACCAGAATTTGGCATTTTACCTGGAACATGTCTTCTGACACTCAATCCATTACTTTTCTTAGTAATCAAATTAATCTTAGTAACCTTTTTTTTAGTAATCAAGCTATCTCTCTAGGAGAAGCACTGGACTTGGATTCAAAGTTCTAGTTATGGTTCTTTTTGGAGAAGTCATTTCTTCTCTCTACGATGCATTTCCTTTTGACAAATAAGGGACTGGTAAATCTTTAAGGCTCCTATTTTTCTGTCTATTGCCCAATCCCCAGTTCCTGGACTGCCTATCTTCCATCTTCCTTTTCCCTAGACCTCTTCACCCACTCACCAAGCACCCGGAGATGGAGCCCCGCCTGGAAACTGCCTGCAGGGAAAGTGCTGACTCGGCACTCATAGTCCCCCTCGTCGGCCTGCACGGCATTCCGCAAGAGCACGGCTCCGTCGTTGGGATCCCGGGGAGGCGACGGCCTCTCCACTCGTCCCTCGTAGGCAGGGCTCACGTGCAGACCGTATGTGTCGTGGAGCAGTGCCAGTTCGGTCATTCCCTCTCCCTCTCCAACTCGGGCCCAAGCCACCTGCTTCACCTGCTCCCCAGGCTCTCCCTTGTAGAAACAGGGCAGCTCTGCATCTTGACCCAGGACCACAGTAACCAGGGCTGATGTCTCCAGCTCACCAGCCAGGCACAAACCTGCAGGGAAGCGAAAGAAAGAGCCTTGGTTAACGCTGCTACCTGTAAGGCAGGTAACTGCTGTATTCCTAATAATGATAAATATGCAGCCTCATGTGGATAAACAGAACCTTCATGGGCAATGCAAACATACTCTGTAAAAACAATCACAATAACTGGCATGTGTAGGGTTTATATGAGGCAAAACACTTTCACCTACTTGATCTCATCTGATCAGCAGGTCAGATGTGAGAATTCCCCATTTCACAGATGAGGAAATACGTTTTTAGAGAAGTAAAGGAATTTATTGGAGATCACATAGCTGGTTAATGACTGAGGTAATCCTGGAAGAAAGCGAATATAATACAAAGAATTGTAGTTAAGAGTTGGAAGACCTGGAGTCTCAAATCTAGCCCTGTTATTTACTGCCTGGGTGAGCCCTGGGCAACTACTCAGCTCCTCCAGATGGGTTCAAACCCTAGCTCTCGTGCTTTTCAGTTCTACGACCCTGGACAACCTACTTCAATTCTCTGTACCTCACAGAAAATGAGAAAACAATCAGATGGGAGGGAGTTGGAAATGGAAATTTCCTGGAGAAAGATGGATGAATATCAGATTCCACTTTCTGGGGTTCTGAAGGGAAGGTTATTCTTCTCTAGGGTCACGAATGCCAGCATGAGTTAATGGGAAGCTAATGAGACTTAGGGTTGTAGATCCTGAGTCCTAATCTCCAGCTTCTCTGCTAGCCACCCCTGTAACCTCCAGCAAGACAGTTCACTTTTCTGGGCCTCAGTTATCTCAAATATATAAAATGAGGGAGTTGAGCTAGATTCCCTGCAAAGGACTTTCTGGATCAAAAGCTCGAGGAGGAGCTGAATTTCAAGATCCATAAGGAAGTGAAGAACCATAGGTTTTAGAACTAATAAGACCTCTTAGAAATAATCTAGTTCATCTAGAAAACCAAGTCCTAGAGTTCTGTGATTTGTCCAAAGTATAAAATTAAGATCAAAAATCTAGACCTGAGAGATCCTCTAGTCTAATCTCCTAACTTTGCAGGTGGGGAAACTGAGGTCTAGATTTGTTAAGTAACTTGTGTAAGGTTAAGAGGTGGGAATTGTACCCAGGGTCTCTGATTCCACAGACGGGGCTTCTACCATATAAGAAATACCTAACTCAACTGGGGTTTAAATCCAGATCAAATTCACAGACTGTCAGAGCTGGAAAGGACTTCAGAAATCATTAGTCCTGTATATTAGAAGTGAGAAACACATGTTCCATGTGGGGGAAATGGCTTGAACAGAGTCACAGAGGCAGGAATAAGCAAGTTGTCAACCTGGGAGAAAATCAAGTTTTCAGTGAGGCTGGAGATAGATGAGAATGAAATTGGAGACATGAAGAAAAAGTCAAGTCTGATTGATATGGGAAGGAAAAACAGGGACCTAAATATTCATTCAATGATCTGGCACTATGGGGATGTACCTAACCTGCCTCCCCAATGACCTGGTCATTCCATTTTGGATTCCAAAGCGAAGCAAGCAATGAATGGTTTCCAAGCTGTGATCTCACAGCAGTGTTCCAGATAGGTATTATGGATCATAGAGTCATAGAAGTATAGAGAAGTCAGTTATCTAGTTCAGCTCCCTAGTTTTACAGATAAGGATATTGAAGACCAGAAATGTTTATGACTTAATCCTTGCCCTCAAGACACTTGAGATCTTATTGAGAAGACACAGACACATATGAAGTAATTATGTGAATAGAATATAACATATAGATGTTAAGCCTTCAAGGGTCAATAAAAGGGGAATTATTTTGCACTAGAACCATTAAGGGAGACTTCATGGAATAGGCAGAATTTTAGTTGGGGTATCTAGAATTTGTCCAGGTAAGCTTAAAGGAAGATTTCATCTCAGGGTAGAAGAACAATGTAAAAAAAGACCAGACTAAGAATACTGTATCTGTGGGACAATGAGACCAACCTGACTAGAGTATAGGGTGTGGGATAGGGAGTAGTAGGAAATAGTTTGATGGAAAGGGTGGAGATAGATTATATATGGAAGACAGGTTCTGAAACCAGACAAAAGCGTTCACATGGTATGAAAAGAAAGAAACCCAGAATAGGCTTTTGATCAGGGAAGAAATAAAATAATTTTGTTCAGTTGTTTCACTTGTGTCCAACTCTTCATAACCCATTTGAAGTTTTCTTGGCAAAGATACTGGAGTACTTTGCCATATCCTTCCCCAGCTCATTTTACAGATGAAGAAATTGAGATAAACAGGGTTAAATGACTTGCCCAGAGTCACACAACCAGTAAGTGTCTGTGGCCAGATTTGAAGTCAGGAAGATGACTCTTCCTAACTCCAGGCTCAGCATTCTATTTACTGCTCCACCTATAATAATAACTATCATTTATTTATTATTTTCAGCATTTGCAAAGTGTTTTCTTTACAACTACCAGATGAGGTAAGTAACAATAACAATAACTCACCTTTATGTAGCATATTAAGGTTGGCAAAATGCTTCCCTCACAACAAGCCTGTGAGATTGGAAGTACTGGGTGCTACGATGGATAAAGTACTAGAGACAAGAAGACCTGAGTTCGAATCCTGCCTTAGATGCAAGTCACTTGCCTCAGTTTCCTCTGCAAAGTGGGGATAATAACATTATGTAACTCTTAGGGTTGTTGTGAGGATCTAATAAGATACTATTTGAAAAACTTTATAAACTTTAATATAATATATAAATGCTAACTATTATTATTATGCCCACTTATAAATTGGGGAAACTGAGGCAAGTGGCTACACAAGCAAGGATACACAATTCAAGACCTATTTTGAACTTGGGTCTTTTGATGCTGTATATACAGCTCTTTCTATTGTATCATACTACCTTTACTACAAAACACTGGATTATAGAAAGATTAACTTGACAAGCATTATATAAAATGGGTTGAAGGAGGGAAAACAGAGACAGGAATATCAGCCAGGCAGCAGTTAAAATAATCCAAGCATGTGACTATGGGAGTAAAGATGCTGGGGTAATTGGAATAGAAAGGAAGGGATAGATGTGAAACATCTCATAGGGGGAAAAATTGACAGGGATGATGATTGATTGAGTACTGGGATTAAAGGAGAGGAAATACAACTTCAAAGTTTTCAAGATTAGGGGGAAGAAGAATTTAGGGCTTCTGATGGAGCATGGTTTGAAAGAAAATTTAAGGGCATCAGGAATCAGAAAAGTATAAGAGGATTACCCAAGAAAGAAAGAAAAAAGGAGCCTGTAGTAGAGATAGAGATAGGTAAGGATTAGAGGGGAGAGATAGAATGGGGGAAAGGAAGACTATTAGATTTTAAGCAATTCCTTGTGTCTTTTCAAAAAATTCCCAATAATTAGCAAATGATGCTTTGTATATAAAAAGCCTTCTAAAAATGTTGGTTAAAGACCTGAATTGAATTGAAGAAAGACAAATAACCCAAGGAAGAAACTGGGCAGAAAGAAAGAAGGTGGTCATAGTAATAATATCAGGGGATGCTCACTCTGTGGGACAGGCTGGAAACAGCCATTCCTACTTCACTTTATTCCTCCAGAAAGGGAGCTCTCCAGGGTCCAGAGGCAAGGAGAGAGGGCAGTCACCTAAAAGGGGAGATCAGGATTGACATGTGCACCTATCCCCTGACAGGGAAGAAGGGAAAGCTGCAGACTTCCCCCTGGGGTGGACCCTGCTTAGAGAGAGCCTGGATTAGAACCAGGGGGTCCTCTGGCCCCAGATGGGAGGAGCAAAGGGAGGGAGGATGCTGCTGAGAGTAGGGAGGGACAGAACAGGACGGGACAGACCTGCAGGGCCAGATGCCAGGGCCCTGAGCCGCCTGCACCTATGTTGGACCCACCCAGCTCACCTTGGGAGTCCAGCTAATCACCCTCCCCCCTCTGCTTCTTCTCACTCCCACCCAATTACCTCAGTCCCTCACTATGGAGGGGGGGAGAGAATTTGGAAGGGGGATGACACAGACCCAGGGGGATGCCTAAACCTCCCTTTCTGCTTCTCAAAAGACTGGGCTTCATACAGACACAAAGGGAACCTTGAGCCTCCCTCCACAGGGTGCCCTCAAAGCAAAACCTAAATCCTTGTAACTTTATTAGTGGAGAGTCTCATACCAATGCGCTTGGGGACTGAATCATACTCTGAAGAAAGGGAAACTGCCTCTACCCCCAAAGAGTCAAAGAAGGCAAGGGTAAGAGCCCCATGAGGAAGCTCGGAGGAGAATGACTTCAGCTACCCTGAGGATAATAAAATTTGTTCTGTGGGCGAGACCCTGCCTCTCAGCAACCCAGGGAGGATCCCCTAACTGCTCTCATTGATCAAGGGAATATGTTTCCCTCATTTTACCCTCCCCCACTAAAACCCCTCATCTCCCAGCCCAGTGGGCCATTGGCTACGGCAGGATTTCTTCCCAAGTTGACTCCCTGAGCCCTGCTCAAGACCCTTCTGTGAATCCCTGGCTCCCAAACGAGAAGGGCCAGGAATGTGGGCTTCCATGACCTTTGTGCAGGTCAGGAAACTGAGACCTGAGTCCCCCCAGCACGGAGACATGGAATTCCTTCAGTCCACTGTTCCAGGGACAGCGATGGACAAAGGAAAATGTCCCTGCCCTCGAGGAGCGTATGGTGCGCAGGGTAATTCGGTCATAGATAATTAACTACCACACAAAGTCACGGTCAGGGGGCAGGGAACTAACACCTTGTGGGGCACAGGGAGGGGTTCAAGCCAGCCTGGTGTTTGTGCCGGGCTTGGAAGGAAGGTCTGAATTACAAGAAGCGAAGGTGAGGAGGGAGTGAATTCCAAATTGGGGAGGATGGGGAAAGGAATGAGGTGCAGCCTGTGCAAAAGCAGGGAAATAACAAGATGGAATCCGGAGTGCAAACAGTCTGCTGTGGCGAGGATGTAGCTGCTTCCTGGCCAGCGGGAGGGGACCTCTGCTTTGTGGATGGGGTTCCGACTAGAGAGCCCCAGAATCCACCACCCCAGCGCAGTGTGAACCAGGAGTGCAAGGAGGGTGTGGTGTCTACTCCATCTCCTCCTCCTCCTCCTCCTCCACCTCTCCCCAACCCAGAGCACTGGCCGGCGTTGGGGGATGACATCATTACCCAAAGGGAGACAGGCAGGCGTTCTGAGAGTTCACCCTGAGGGCATGGGGGGAATGGCCGTGAGGGCCCAACTGGGCCCCAGCCCCTCGTTTCCTGGCCTCCCAATCTGGGTTTAATCGGGCTGATGGGTCCTTATTCCTCTCTCCCCTCCCCTGAATGGGGATCACCAGGTCGTCAGGACTGGGGAGCCACCAGTGACTCAGAGGCCTCTCCTGAAGCTCAGCCACCACCGCAGCAGCCACCTTGCGCAAGGGATAGAACAGGTCCAACTGGTCAAACGGGATCTCCGTCCCCCTCCCCCCAGGGCTCAGCCTGGCCCCCAAGGGCCTCTGCAGGGCCCTGCCCTCCAAGCACCCCACCCACTTCTCGTCTGCATCCCCCCAGAGCCACTGTCTCTGCTACAGCTGCTCAGCCCTGGCTCTCCTCCTTGGGAGAACCGTGGGCAATGACCTCAAAGGGAAACCAAGGGGGTGGGGGGAGAGATGGTGGTCCTCAGAGCTGGGAGTTTCTATATTAGACCCTTTTCTAACGGCATCTTGGGGCAGGGTCCCTGTGCAGACCCTCCCGCTCAATCCTCTCTTTGTGCAGGGAGAGGAAGGGGAAGGGTCTTTTCCAGTGTCTGGGGCTCAGGGACGTATCTCCGTGGGTGTTGGCTCTTGTGCTCATGAGCACTTCTGAGTGTGGCTAGGCTTGCAGAACATACCTCACACATAGTCAATGTTTTGATTTTGTATTACTCTTTTGCTTCCGCGTGTCGCTGTCTCTGTCTCCTTGGTCACTGGCTTTGACTCTGAGCGCCGGTGCTAAAGTGAGCAGCCAGGACACCTTCCCCACCCACTGGCTACTCGGTTCTCGATCCTTCCCCTCCCCGATGAATCCAAAGAGCGGGCTGTCATAAGTGGAATATGGCGGGGGGCTATAAACCAGACCATTTCTCCCTCTTAAGCTCCAGGAACTTTCACTAAGGTCCCAAGACAACAACAAAAGCACCTGTAGGGGTGTTATCCTATTTTCTGGTCTCCCCAGCCGTTACTGGAGGTCCTCCAGTTCTCACAGGTGGGCCCCTCAAAGGGAGTTGGATCTGGGGCCTCAGCCCCTGACACTATCACTAGAAAAACCAGCTCCGGCCCCAGCGAGAGGGGGAATCCTGTCTGGGGCAAGGGGGAGGGGTCCACCCTATCCAAGGTCCTTGGTGTTAACCCTTCTCTCCCCTCAGTCATGCAGTTCCAGTCTGTGCTAAGTGGAGCGGTGGCTAGAGAGCTAGACCTGGAGTCAGAAAGGGAACAGACATTTATTAACTATCTGCTGCGAGTCAAGCGTTCCACTAAATTATTTACGCATATTTGATCCTCACAACAACTCTGGGAGGCGGGTGCTATTATTATCCCCACTTTATAGTTGAGAAAACTGAGGCAGACAAATTTTAAAAACCTGTCCAGATTTCTAGTAAATGAGTATCTGAGTCGACATCTGAACTCAGATCTTCTTGAGTCCAGTCTAGTGCTCTGTCTTACCTGTCTTAAGGACACCTGAGTTTAATTCTGGCCTCAGATACCAAGCTGTGTGACTGGGCAATGACTTGATCTCTGTTCCTCAATCTTCAAATGGGGATGGTAATAACATCTACCTCCCGGGGTGGTTTGTGAAGATCAAATGAAACATTTGGAAAGTGCTTACCACAGTGTCTGGCATATAGTAAGAGCTTAATAAATGCTTGTTTGCTTTCCTTCTTCTTCGGTTATCTTGAGTGGGCATGTGTAGGAAGGGTCAGTGACCTGGGGGAAGGGGGGGGTCCCTGATGAGGTCAAGGACTCATTTCTCCACAATATACCCAATATCCCGTGGGGTCCCAGAGTGAGCAAACCAGGAAAGTCCCATCTCCTGTTTTGCCTTCCCATATTCCCATCTTCGTTGCCCTAAACCCCCCAGCTTAGTGAGAGCTTCTCTGGCTGGGCATGCAGCCCACTGCCAGATTAATGATGAGGAGGGGGCCATTCTGAGCTTGTCTGCACAAAAGAAGCTGAGAACAATGAACTGGGGGGGGGTGTTTGAAGGCAGCCTCAACTCTGGCCCAGACAGAGCTCCCAGCTTAGATAAGTCCCCTAAACCCCCCGGAGCCAGAGTCTGAGCCCGGCTGAGTCACCGAAGCAGCCACACTGTGGGTGGGAGACCCGAGACTCCCAAGCTCCCAACCTCAGCCATCCTCCTCCTTCCCCACAACTGCCAGTCCCCTCCTCCCTTCCCTCCCCCATCTCAGAACTCCCTGCAAAGCCAGCCCCACTAGCTGGCAGCCCCGCTCATCCCCGGCTCGATCCCAGGGAGGGGACCACAGGGAGCAGCTACTAGTTTGGAAGGGACTTAGAGATCCTGCAAGCCCAGCCCTTCTCAGTGAAAGAGCAAAGGCTGCCCCCACCCCTGGAGTCCCTACCACCCCACCCTGAGGGCGGATGACAGGCCAGTTCTGGCCTTGGAATTCTTGCTTTAGACTCTAGGGAAGAGGTTCTAGAATCCAGGTTCCAGGTCTGGATTCTAGAGCTTCCTGCCAGCCTGGAATAGTCTTTCCTCTCCTCAGGCCTCAGTGGGCATTGTTGTGGGCAACAAGGGGCTCCTATAGGTCCAGACGCCGGGGTTCCTTGCTCCACTCTGCAGCTGCCAGGGCATGAGAGATAGAGGAAGACGTTGGGTCGGGTCATTTCTGCTATCCAGGACCCTGATCCAAAGAGGACCTTTAGGCGTCTTAGAAAGCAGACGACTCTGAAGGCCACATGAACCCTTTGGGAGCCCCTGTATTTCTTTCCCCTTAATGACCAGTGCCTCTCTAATAATACTGTACAGAGCACTTTCCCCCATAAAAGCCCTGGGGGGAATGCAAGGAGGATAACACTTGAGAGAGTTTAAGTGGTTAAAACTACTGCTAAGTAAGTGTTGAGCCCACATTTCTTTTTTTGCTGAGGCAGTTGGGGTTAAGTGACTTGCCCAGGGTCACACAGCCAGGTCGTGTTAAGTGTCCTCCTGACTTCAGGGCTGGTGCTCCATCCACGGCCCCACCTCGCTGCCCCCAGAACCCACATTTTTCTTCACTCCAGAACCAGAACTCTTCCCACTGGGCTCTGCTTCTTGCCACTGCATACCCTCCCTTCCATTCCCCCTCAGAAAAAAAGTCTTTGGAAGGAAGGAATAGATTCTCTGTAGAACACATTGGGGGTCCCAGAACTCCCTGGGATGCTCCCTTCCTGAGCAGGAGAATCCTCTCTCCGTTCTCCTAGCTTGGGTAAGTCTTATGGATAAAACCGACACCCCCTCCCCTTATGTAAACAGAAGCAAAGAAAGGGGGGGCTGAGGGCTCCTCCCTTTCTAGGAAACAAGCTTCAGTCAGGGAAACTGAGCTTGAGCCCCGGGGCAGGCTGAGTCTCCCATGCTCTGGTCTAAGTCCAGGACTTGTACCCCAAGTGCCCCTGCTCTCCTTGGCCTGCTGTGGGCTCCGGGGTAAGGAGCCAGGGACCAGCAGCCCCGTCTGTCCAAAAGCACACCCCCAGCCCCAGGGCGGACAGAGGGGAGGCTGGGAGGGGACCTCACCCGGAAACTCATCCCATTAAGGAGAGACAAAGGAGTGTGGTGTTAGTGGCGCCTCTCCTGCCAGGGCTTCTCCTGCCAGGAGGCGGGTGGGGCCGGGCCCCTGGGGCTCCCCGCTCCTAGGGCCCTCGCCAGTGGGGAAGGGGCGCCCGCCGGGCCGGGAGGAGGCCCACCAGTGCAGAGAGCATCCTGGAAACGGGGAGACCTCCCACAGGAGCCCCCCCCCATCGCCCTGCCCCATCATAAGGCCATCTCCCCATTCACTCTCCTCCTTCAGACTGTCAGAGGAGACAAAGGAGGAGAGATCCCATGAACTCATGCAGTGTGAGGTCTGGTAGGGACCTTAAAGGTCCCCTAGGCCAGCCCCCTCATTTCACAGATGAAGTAACCAGGTCAAAGGGTGAGGTAACTTATCTAGGGTCATCCAGGCAGCGAGTCTCTGAGTTAGAAATACAATTCAGATTTTCTTCAGATTTCTAGCCTGATTCACCCTTTATACAAAGCCTCCTTTGGAGTCTGGTAGTGGGTACGTGACTCAGACATTCTAGGGAAAACTGAGGCCTTACCTTCAGGGAAAGGGGCCAGAGTACAGGTTACAGCGTGACCCTGTGTGACTAGTGGGGGGTCTGACCTCTAGCCAGAAGGGTTGTGGGAAAGTTCTGTCACCTAACTGTGGAGATCTAACTCCTTCCTGTGGCTGAAGACACCTCGTGGATGGGGGGGAGTTACATTAAGTGACCTCTCCTCTGTCCTAACAACCTGCCCAGGGGATCAGTAAGGTCAAGGCCAGGAGTTAGAGACCTTCCCATCTCCCCTTCCCTGGGCACCTCTGGCTTGACTAGGCCCCCGATCCCCAGACACGAGGGTTAGACCCCACCCCTGGACAAAGCAAGGGGAAGACCTGTCTGGGGGAAGCGATTCAGGAGATTGAGATCGGCTGCTCAGTGCCTAGGAAGCTGAGGATGAGCCCAGCATCTCCCTCCCCTACGCAAGGACCTGATCTCTCCCAGATAACTTTAGTCAGGAGCCCACAGAAAAGGGAAAACCCAACTTCCACCTGAAAAGCACCAGCTACTGAGCCAAGCATGGGATGGTAGCAGATCCCCAGGGAACTTCCTGGAGGCATCCTCTATTGTACTGGATTGGGAGGGTCTTGGATTCACGTTCTGGCTTTGACAACTTAATGCGGGTATAGTCTCAGGCAAGTCACTGCCTTATCTGGGCCTAGTTTCCTCAAGTACAAAAGGAGGGAGTTGGACCCTATCTGTAGGTCTCTCCCAGCGCCAAGTTGTAATCCTGGAATCCTAGACCACCCCATGTACCGGTCCCCACTCGCCCCCAACCCCATTTCCAACCTTAGTCCTATAGACACAATCCCACCTTCAAGTCGGGATTAAAGGGTCCTGGAGGAGGAGGTGAGGTCAGAGAAGCTGTAGCCCCTGCGGGTCCAACCCAGGAATACCACACCTAGCCCAGAAGGGGCCCCACCCAGGCTCCCACCCACCTGAACCCCCCTGCAACCACCCAGGCACCTGCTAGTCTGCCCGAATGAGGGGAGGGGCTGAGGCAGAGGAGGCTGCTCTGTGCTTATGGTAGCCCCTTCCTGTGCATCCTCCTGCCCCGAGGCTCCTGACACTCCCGTCCCCAAGACATCCCTATCCCAGTTCCCCTGGCTCTGGCAGAGGGGCAAGGAGCTGTATTAGGATGCCAGGAACTCTGCCCAACTTTGACCGGTCCCACTGGAAATCCTCAGCCCCAGCCCTCTATGAGCAAGGGAAGTCTGGTATTAGGGCAAGGGAGCCTCTCTAAGGCTGGCACTGCCCATCAGCTATCCTGCCTTCTCCACCTTCCCTTGAACAAAACTGTTCTCCCCCCGCCCCAACTCCAAACCCACCCGAGAGCTGGACCACAGGATGCAGCTATTAGCCTGGCTTAATAAAGCAGAATCAGGGGCTTAGCTCGGGGAGGGGGACGTAAGGATGGTCTGACTTTCTGGGATAGTTACAACAGTGAGGAGCAGACTTGGAATTTTATGCCAGAACCAGACTCAGAGTCAAGAACAGCAGGGGGGGGGGTCGGCATTGGAGGGAAGGGGAGATGGGGTAAGGAGTCAGGAAAGGATCAAGAGGCGATTCAGGTAGGTGTCTTACCTGTGAAGGAGATGACAAGGAACAGCACCAGCCACGGCTCCTGCTGCCACATCTTGGCTTCCTGGGACAGGGTTGGTGGGGCGAAAGCAGGTATGTAGGAAGGCCTCAGGAGTCAGCTGGCTTCTCTGCTTCCCCCCCAGAGTGGGGGCCAAAGGAAGAGATCTCCCCCACCCCACTCTCTCTGGTTCCGGAAAGAGAAAGTCAGCGGCTCCCAAAGGCAGCTGTCCAGCCCCACCTGAAAGCCCCTAGGTGCTGGTCTGTGTCCACTTGGAGGGCCGTTTTAGGAGCCGAGGTGGTAGCCAGGGAATCCCCTGCCCCAGCCCCACACCACCCTCCCCCGTCCCCAGCAGTTCCCCCCCAGAAGCCGTGACTAGGAGCTCGGAGCTCCCCCAGAGCCTCTTCCCACGCCGTGGCTGGCTGGCGGACGGCAGCAGAAACTTGGGAACCTGCTTAGCAGGTCAGAACAGGTGCGTCTTAGAGGGGCCGGGCCTGGCACAGGAACCACTGAAGCCGCCGCCCCCACCACCAGGCTGGCTAATAGGAGCTAGTGGGATAGGGAGCCAATTTGGGGTGGGGTTGGTGGTGGTGGGGACTCCTGGGAGGCCTTTCCTGAGCCCCATGTGCGGTGGGGAAGAGTGGGGGTACCCAGGGGCAGGGGCCCCAAGGAGAGGGAGGGGGGCAGAGCCAGGCTGCCCAGAGGCAGGGCTGGGATGGGTGGAGAGAACTCGAGCAAAGAGTGGAATTCTATTGCCACACACCGCAGGCCAGGGACCTGCTGCTGCTGGAGACATCCCCGGGCTCTGAGGGCTCCCCATCGCTCTTGGAGAATGGGGGGGTGTGGGAACCTCACACTTCATAGGCGCAGTGCTGCTTGGGGAGCTACTTGACTCAAAGGATTTAGAGCTGGAAGAAGGGACCACAGAGCTTATTTAGTCCAACCCCTTTATTTTAAAGGGGTCCATAAGGGTGACAACTTGCCCAAAGTCACATATATTAACAGTGACATTTTCTGAGTCTAAACCCATTGCTCTTTTTACCATTCCAGGCTGAGCCAAGCCCAATTCAGGGAAAAGAGATAGATTAAAGAGAATGAGAGGATTTAAAGCTGAAAGGACTCCTAGAGATGAATATCACGTAATGGAGAAATGAGTTCAAATCCTGACTAAATCTTACTTACCTTCTAGATAACCATGAACAAGTCATTTAAGACAATTGCTCCTCCATTCACTACTTGTATGAACTTGGATAAGTGACCACCTCCTCTTTGGAGTTGGTCTTATCTGTAAGTTTCCAACTCTAAATCAAAGGGCTTCCCTCAAAGCAGCAGTTCCTTTATTTATTAAATGGGTGTGATAATACTTGCAATTCAACCAAGCTAAAGAAAGTATAGTTTGATTTATGTAAGGGGAAACAGGCCAGAAAGGGTAAGTGATTTGACCAAAAGTACACAATTCACCCACAGCATCCCAATCTGAAGGAAAAGGACAAGTCCAGCTGGCCAGGAGGCCTTTGAGTACAGATGTCCTTCATTCCCACCCCTCAGCCATCATTCCTCCTTGAGAAGTACTGAGCATTATGTATCTCTGTTAGACTGAGCAATTGAGCACTAAGGGATTCAGGTGCCTCAGTGGTTCCACCTGTAACATGACTGATCAGTTTGGAAAGTGATTCCACTCCAAACTCCCACATTCTTTAGCCACAAACTGGGCCTTCCCCCACCCAACACACACACTCTCTCTCTCTGTGTCTCTTCTCTTCTCTTCTCTTCTCTTCTCTTCTCTTCTCTTCTCTTCTCTTCTCTTCTCTTCTCTTCTCTTCTCTTCTCTTCTCTTCTCTTCTCTCTGTCTCTCTCTCTTCTCTTCTCTTCTCTTCTTTTCTCTTCTCTCTCTGTGTCTCTCTCTCTCTTCTCTTCTCTTCTCTTCTCTTCTCTTCTCTTCTCTTCTCTCTCTCTCTGTCTTTTTCTCTCTATCTATCTATCGTTGTCTCTCTCTCTGTGTGTGTGTGTCTTTCTCTCTGTGTCTTTATCTCTCTGTCTGTCTCTCTCTCTCTGTGTGTCTCTTTGTCTCTCTCTCTTTCTCTGTCTTTATCTCTCTCTCTCTGTCTTTGTCTCTCTCTGTGTGTGTCTTTATCTCTCTGTGTCTCTCTGTCTCTCTGTCTTTGTCTCTCTGCCTCTCTCTCTTTCTCTGTCTTTATCTCTCTGTCTCTCTCTGTCTTTGTCACTCTTTTTTTTTTCCTTCCAGAACCATTTTTAAAAATTATTATTAAAACTTTTTATTTACAAGTTTTATGCATGGGTAATTTTACAGCATTGACTATTGCCAAACCTTTTGTTCCAATTTTTCCTCTCCTTCCCTCCATCCCCTTCCCCCGATGGCAGATTGCTTGGTCACTCTTAAGATGGGGCAGTCAGACTCCAGTTTGGTATCTTGATGAGTGAGCACTAAAGGAGGAGAGAGAAAGACACTAAGAGAGGTACTGAGAAAAGGGGAAAAAGAAATAGAATATTTAAAAAGAAAAATTGTGGTTTTGATCGTCTAGGAGAGAGAGGAAGAAGGGCCTATAGGTGAGCCAATGATGAACCTTCAAGGTCCATTGAAGGGGTCAGTGAGGAGAAAAAGGTTTAGTGTAATTGAGGGCTAATGAGGACTGAGGGAGGGTCATTGAAGCAGAGTGATCAGCAAAGATCAATGAGGAAGAGAGGTTTTTCAGGAAGTCAGTGATAAGGAAAGGTCAATGAGGAGTGAAAGTCAGTGAAGGAGAAGGCAAGGATCATGAAGGGGGGCAGTAAGGAGAGTTAAGGAGAGGTGAGTATCAGTGAGGGGAAGGTTAATGAGGGAGAGTACCAGAGCTCAGTTCTAATATTTTGCTACTCCTTAAGGTACTGACTATGCCCCAGACCATCTGATGCTTGCCTCCTCCATATCCTATCCCTTTTCTCCTAGTCAATGGAGTCAGGATTCCTGGAGCTTTATTTATTTGTTTGTTATTTATTCATTCATTCACTTATTTATGCTATTCTCTTCCCCCCTTTTTATAATAGCTTTTTACTTTTCAAAATACATGCAAAGATAATTTTCAACATTCACCCTTGTGAAAATCTGTATTCCAAATTTCTTTCTCTCCCTTCTCCCCTCTTCTCTTCCCTAGACAGCAAGAAATCCAATATAGGTTAAACATGTGCAATTCTTCTACCCATGTTTCCACAGTTATTCTGCACAAGAAAAAATCAGATCAAAAGGAGAAAAAAAGAGAAAGAAAAATAATCAAAGAAACAATAACAACAAAGGTGAAAATACTTTGTGATCCACATTCAGTCTCCATAGTCCTCTCTCTGGATGCAAATGGCTCTCTCAATTCCTGGATTTTCATCTCCATAATGTGAGACTAGAATGATGCTCTTCCTTTATTCCTCAGTTTCCCCATCTGAAAGTCGTGTATAAATATTTCCCTAGAATTTTAAACACCCTCCATTTGCCCTATGAAAAACCCTAGTCTACCATAATCTTAAGGGAACAGAAAGAAGTAGCCTCTGAGAGAACTATGTTTACATTCACTTGTCCCTTCTTTCAATCATCATATCAACCCTACTCAGTGAATGCTTTGAGATCCCTAATCAAGGACACCAATAGAAAACCTATAACTTTTGGAGAGGTTAAGGAAGGCCATGACATTTGGGTTCTTCCCTTCTTCTACCTTTGACCTTAGAGTTGGGAGTGAATTTTTGACATGGGCTAGCCAAAGGACTTTGGGAACAGGGAGCTGATGAGAACATCACTTATACCTCTCCAATAACACCTCAGCCAGAAGCACAGGGACCTAAAAGGAATCCCTTAAAAAAATTTTTTAATCTATTAATCTGTCTTAAATGTAGACAGCCTTCCTAGCTTGAAGGTTGGTAATCTATGTATAGCGGGAGCACAGGGAAGATTGTCAGAGGATTCCTGTAACTCTGACCAACATCCTCATCCCCATTCAACCCTAGTCCTGCTAGAATTGACAGCTATCATAATTGCTTCCTCTGTCACTCCTTTCAGTTTCTAGCTGTGATATCCCCAATCTTTTTCTTCTTCAAGGTTATCTCTGTTGTTCTTTGTGTACTCTCCAGGTAGGAGAGAAAGAGGGAGTAGACCTATCCCCTAGGTAGGAACCTTTTGTCCAATAATCCAATATCCCAAACTTCACAATTGGGCAGGTCCACAGAAAAGCACAGCTGGAGAAGTAGACATGTCTGTTAAAGCCTAGGTTGGGAAAAGATCCCAGCAGGAAGAAAATTTCAGTGGTTAGTGAAGATTTGAAAATCTGAAGGCTTTCTTAGTATAGGATAATCTAGTGAGGGAGGGGGCTAGTGGGCCATGAGAAATTTTAGAAAGATTAAGTTAGAGAGTGGAAAGCCAAGGAAAAATTCAAGATGGAAAACTGGGGTCTGGGAGATCAGATTTAGAAAAATGAGCAAGGAGAAACCCAAGGATAATGCAGAAAAATCCACACTTTTTTTAGACTTCCCATTTTTCAAGTTCTTTTATACTGATCAGAGAGTAGCTGCAAAACTGAGCTGGGCTGGGTGCCAGTATGACAAGTTTCTCTCCACCTCCGCCTTGGCTGAGCCCCTTCCCCTCTTCAGGTCTTAGATCCCACCTGTGCCATGGGGAGAAGACCCGCCCCGATGATGCTTTGAGATCCAAAGCTGCCTGGGGTGGGGCTGGGCCAGGGGGCAGTGGGAGGGGGGGAAGAACTTCTGTAATGATTATAATTATCACACAGTGGATCCTATCTCACTCTGGAGCTTCCTCTCTTCCCACGGATGCTCCCCCTCCCCCTCCCTGGAGCAATACAGGTAAACTGAGTTATTTGGGGGAAAGTAAATGGTCGGATGAACAAGCAGAAGGCCTTGTGTCCATCTCCTGTCACCTTCTCCCCTTCCCCTACAGAAGCCTCAGGCAGTCAGGCAAGCAGTCAACCAGCAGTACCTACTATATGCCGGGGCCTGTGCCAAGGAGAAACTCGACTTCCTCTCTACCCTTCGGTATCTTTTTGGATCACCCAGAAAAGCCATCCCAGCTCAAAGCACTTCTCACTTCAGCTCCTTAGGCGAAGGGCTGGGCAGTCGCTGTGAAGTTGGGACAGGCGTGTGTGTGTGTGAGGGGGGGCCTGGTGGGAAGGGCCACCCCTAAGACGTTCAGGTTCTGGGAAAACTGTCACTGTCGTATACCTTTTAAGCAAGTGAACATCAAGGGCAACTTTGAAGGGGCAAAGAAGGAGAGAGAATGATGGCCAAGAGCATGGAAGAAAAAAGGGGATCCTTTTGCTAAGCATCCAGCTGTGTCTTTCGGAAGTATTGAGGAAAAATGCAGATTTACAGTCAGAATACTTGGATTTCACTCTTTACTTTTCTACCTCGTAGCTGTGTGATCTTAAACTTTCTCTACCTCAGTTTCTCTTATAAAATGAGGATATTAGACTAAATAACACCAAAGGTGCTTTTGAGCTCTAATTGAATCCTATGCTCTGTCCCCAGAGGCCCTACACTTTGTGCTTATTCTGGAACCCTCCTCACACCTTACTGAGGGGGTAGCTGAAGGTGTAGCTTGGAGTGGAAGGAGTCGGGGGAGGCTGAACTCGTCAGGAGCCAGGAGCCTTATTCATCTGACCTCTCCCTTGGGCAAGAATCTTTTACTTCTCTTTGTATCCTTCCCTATCTCACACATTCTTCCTGTTCACACCCATGTAATCCTCCTTTCTCCAAATCCTTAAGAATGGGGATAGAAACTTGGAAGGTGACTGTGGCCCCCCAGTCCTGGGAAGTTTCTGTAGGGACGCATACATCTGTGTGTGCAAGTTCTATGTGGGTCCAAATGAGTTGCTGTATATACATACATACATACATACATACATACATATATATATATATATATATATAATATTAGTTTTATGTGTCCCTCTCTATACGCCTGTTCTTATTTACATGTAGATGTTCTGCATGCGTCTGAACTTTCACATGTGTTTGCATCCGTCCCTGTCCCCAAGTCAGGCTGTTCTCCTTGGCCAAACCGGTTGGAGTGGGTAGTACTGAAATTTCTGTTTGTGTCAATGAGACTAAGACATGAGTCAGGGAGAGATGGGGCTGGGTGGAGAGGTGAGGGGGAGGAGTGAGAGTGGGGGTCAACACGTACAGAGGTAGGAGGCTGTTGTTGGGGTGGTAGGTCGGTGTGGGTTGGGTTGGGGCTGGAAGTGGGAGTGGGAATAGGAATGGGACTAACTAAGGAGGTTGGGGTTGTAGTGGGATGGGTCAGGAGTGGGAGTGGGATGAAGAACCGACTGGTGAGTAATATCCTGTTTGTCTGCAGTCAGGTCCTACTTTATGAAGGAGTCAGAGGTTAGGGGGTCACAAGTTTTGGAATGATTGGGGACAGATGGGAAGCCAAAGGGAGAAGGAGTTGGGGAACAGGATGGAAGAAACTAGAATATAGCTGCTTAATTGCCTCAGTTTCTCCATAGTGAAGACAAGTTGGTGTTGGATGGGATACAGTAAAATTGGCAGGGGGCAGGGGAGAAGAGGGTGACTAATTAGTGTATGATCATACCTTGGAAGAAGAAGGTCCTAGAAGTTTCTGTCTTCCTCTTCTCCAGCTAGGGCTATGTGAATGGACTCTTTTAGGATCCTAAAGAAGAGAAAATATTGTGATTTTCTATAGAAGAAGAGATGGAAGCTCCTGGGTCTTTTTGCTCATTAAAAACACCTTACAGCTCCCAAACTTTCACTACCTCTAAATACTCTGTCACTCTAATCCAGAGCATGAAACCCTATTATCCCCACCTAACCTCTGCGTTGAGGGACTTCATCATTATCTTTAGGACCCCAGCTTAAGTCCTACTGAAGTCCAGCTCCCGAGTCTTAAGGGCTCCTCTCACCTACTTCTAGGAATACCCTAGGGTAAAAGATGGAAAGCCTAGAACATATTTCTGTAAAGTTTCACTAGGAGCGGTTTGCTTGTAGACCACCGTTTTTGTTGTTGTTCAGTCGTGTTCAACTCCCCATGGCCCAATTTTGAGGTTTTCTTGGCAAAGATATTGGAAAAATTTGCATTTCCTTCTCCAGCTCATTTTACATATAAGGAAACTGAGGGTTCACTCAATACCTGTCTGAGCCAAATTTGAATCCAGATCTTGCTGACTTCAAGCCTGGTGTTTTATCTACTGTACCTACCTAGCTGTCTTTAAGAAAAAAAAATTTTTTTTTGAAGATTTCCTAGATTGGAATTTTATTACTTGTTTTTGACCACAGGGTTATTTATTTTCCCAGGCAATTCCAAGTATCTTAATAAAAAAACTCACAATAAAAAGTCTTCCTCTAATAGTATCATCATTAAAAATACATCCCATGCTGCTGAGTGAAATGAGCAGGACCAGGAGATCATCATATACTTCAACAACAATACTATATGAGGATCAATTCTGATGGACCTGGCCCTAATTCTACAATGAGATGACTCAAATCAGTTCCAATAGAGCAGTAATGAACTGAACCCGCTACACCCAGCAAAAAAACTCTGGGAGATGACTATGAACTATTACATAGAACTGCCAATCCCTATATTTTTGTCCACCTGCATTTTTTATTTCCTTCATAGGCTAATAGTACACTATTTCAGAGTCCAATTCTTTTTGTACAGCAAAATAACTGTTAAGACATGTATACTTATATTGTATTTAATTTATACTTTAACATATTTAACATGTATTAGTCAACCTGCCATCGGGTGGAGGGAATGGGGGGAAGGAGGGAAAAAGTGGAACAAAAGTTTTGGCAATTGTCAATGCTGTAAAATTACCCATGCATATAACTTGTAAATATATATATGTATGTGTGTATATATATATATATGTATATCCCATGCAAAAAAGGCATGAGTCCTTTTGCAGATTTTTTGCAGAATTAGGGAATGTTCTCTCCTGAAGGGACTCAACAAGCCATCTGATCTGATTTTCTTGTTTTACAGAGAAATGAGGTAACAATTCCTTTTTTAAACCCTGGAATGGGGTTGAATGCAGATATCCAAATCCCCAGAGCAGAAGTCAGAAAGTGGAAGATCCACAATGGAATCCTTAAGAGAGATTGAAGGGACAGGATCAGCAAACTCAATGCAAAGGGTGAGGGCTGGGGATGGGGCAGCCTTATTCTTCCCTGACAATCCATCAGACAGAAGGTGACCAAAGGACTGTGGAAACCTTCCCTGCAGGAAAACCAGGGGAGAATTGATAAAAGAGCGGCAGAGCTGGAGACTTCCCTGGGGTTGTCTTTAGTCAACCCTCTGTTCCAAGGGCCTTTCCCGCATCCATCTCCAGATGAATACTCAGGACATAGTTTCCTCTGGGACTGAGCACTTCTGGCTGAGTTCAGCATTCCAGACACTGTCCAACTGAGCAGTCTCAAGGGAAAGGCTCTTAGTTCTCCTATTCCAGGGTCTCCTTAGTACTTGGACATTGAGGGTGATAAGATACCTGCAGAAGTGCAGATGGACCTGGAGGTAGAGATATTGGGGAAAAAGGAAACTGGAAGAAGGGAAGAGACTAAAGGATAGGGATAAGGACAGGGAATGGAGGAATAGTGAAGGGAGAGGAACACTTGTCGGAGAGGGATGGGTGCTGGGTAAGAAATAAGATGGCAAAGATAGAGAAATTGAGGTGAAAGAGGGCTTTGGGATGACAAATAAAGATGGGTTCTAAGGGAAATTTTTCTAGAATTCACCCAAAGTCCCCACAAATTATTCCATCTCATGACTCCTACCCCTATTTTCTTATCACTTCCTTTCTGTCCCTTGCCTCCAGTCCCAGGTTCCCAGGGCCATTAGCACACTTAAGCTTATTCTGGACCTGCATTTCTACTTTATGTTCCCAACAATGGTGCTCCCTGCTTAATGTGCAGGTGCTTTTGTTCTGATCAGAGGGTTGGACGTGGTGCAGAACCAATGGGGCACCATGCCCAGGGCTCAGTGCTGCAGGCCCTGACTCTGCCCAACCCTGAAAGGCCTGCCCCACCAGATCTACACCTCTTCTAAGACCAGTTCAGTATCTCTGTCCCACTGTGCCTGGAACCGAGGGCCTTGCCCAGTCCTTCCCTTTCAGGGCATGGCAGGGGACTTGGGTTTCCCTCTTGAATCAATAGCTGCTTCCAACAGACTGATGATAATGGCAGTTGAGGGGTTGAAGATACAGAAGGAGAGACCAGAGCTATGAAGAAATATGAAGCTATATGTGGAAGAGGGAATAATAGTCCTTCCAGCTTTCTTCTCCCATTGCCTAAAAGATCTTATTTCACCTCTTAGCTTTTCTATCTCTTTTTTTTTTTCCTAGTTCCTCTTCCCTACCTTAGCCATCTAGGAAGAGTTTCTTTTTTTTCTTTTGTTTTTTTTTTTTTTTAATAACTTTTTATTGACAAAACCCATGCCAGGGTAATTTTTTTACAACATTATCCCTTGCACTCACTTCTGTTCCGATTTTTCCCCTCCCTCCCTCCACCCCCTCCCCCAGATGGCAAGCAGTCCTTTACATGTTAAATATGTCACAGTATATCCTAGATACAATATATGTTTGCAGAACCGAACAGTTCTCTTGTTGCACAGGGAGAATTGGATTCAAAAAGTATAAATAACCCGGGAAGAAAAACAAAAATGCAAACAGTTTATATTCATTTCCCAGTGTTCTTTCTTTGGGTGTAGCTGCTTCTGTCCATCCTTGATCAATTGAAACTGAATTAGCTCTCTTTATCGAAGAGATCCACTTCCATCAGAATACATAGGAAGAGTTTCTTAAGCAAAAGATCCTATAACATGGATAGGAAAAATCTATAGTTTTCCCCTTCCCTACTAACCTCTGCCTCAAATTTGCTATTCCCTTCAAATAAGAACACAGATAACAACACATTATTCGGGGTAGGGGGGTCGCTAGGCCGAGGGAATCTATGATACAACATAGGTTAAGAAGTCCTGTTCTACATATTCTTTTACCATGTTTAACATATATTGGATTATATGCCATCTGGGGAGGGGGTTGGGAGGAAGGGGAAAAATTGGAACAAGGGGATTGGGAGCAAGGGGAAAAAATTGGAACGCAAGGTTTGTCAAGGGTCAATGTTGAAAAATTATTCTTGTATATGTTTTGAAAATAAAAAGCTTCAATTAAAAAAAAAGACTTCCTATTCTAGGAACCTGTCCTCCATTCTTATATCTACCCTTGAACCCTTCTGGTCTCTAGTTTCTCCTCTGTAATCCACCTATGTTTGGAAGAGAATGAGAATAACTAGAGCTAGGGGTCATGAAGCAGACATCAGATATTAATCTCTCACCTGTGATGACCGGTATGGCTGAGGGCAGTCAACCTCATGAGCTGTGGGAGTTGGGGTTAGTAGGTGAAGGGTGATTATGGGGAGGGGAGCAATAAATAGTCCCAGTTCTCGCCCTTGCCCTGCCTTAAATTCTAAGTCTCCTGGTGTTCAGTAGCTTCCCTGGAGGACCCACCCCTGGGACAACATGGCTCACAACCAACCATCTTGCCCCCTGAAAGGACACCAGCCCTTAAAGCTGCTTCTAAGAGCAACCTCCTTCCAATCTTAGAGGTATCCCCTTTGTACTGGGCACAAAGTTCTGTGGTGTGGTAAAGTTCCACAGATTCACAAAGGTAAGTACAGAAAGAAAGAGACTCAGAGAAATACTGAAAGACAAGATCCATCTTGATACTGAAGATCAGTGGTGACAGAGAGAAAAAAAAAAATGATCCAGGGAGATAAAGAGATAAGGATGAAAAAGTAGAGACAGGGAGTTGACAAGCAGAAACACTGAGACCTACAAACTACAGCTAAGAAAAGGGCAATTCCAACATGCCCTCAATATGGTGTGCCTCTGGCCCTTCTCTTTTACAAATGTATTAATAATAATAATTATATTATTAATAATATTAATATTATTTTTACTTCACCTCTAACTCATTTCCCATATACTGAATACTGGAGACTCCAGTATTTTTTTTTTTGGGGGGGGCGCTGAGGAAAATGAAGGAGGACTAGTTAAGCAGTCGATAAATTTTTATTAAGCTCTTACTATGTGCCAGGTATTATTCTAAGCCTTAGTGAAATAGACAAAAACAGCAAAAGCCCCTTATCTCAAGGAATCCCCACCTTGCAAAAAAGGAATGTTCCTGAAATTTTCTAGCCCTGCCTGGGATCCTCAACCCCTCTTCAGTGTTCTCACTCCACCCTTAGGCAATCTCTCCACCCTTCTCTAGCTCCCTACCCCCACGAGTGTCCAAATTACACTATCTCCCTTCCTTCATTTCATCTTCTCACTTGGAAGGGCCCTACTTCAGAAAACAGTATTTCTGGCCTGCTTCTGTTCTATCTCATCATCTGTGTTTCTGGTTTGTCTGACTTAGAACTTGGAAGTGGAAGCTGGGATCTGAGATCAAGGGCCTGGGAGCTGGGAGCAGAGCCAGAAAGCCAGAAAGCCAGAAGGCCATGGAAGGGAGATAGAAAGAATGGAGGGAAATGGAGTGGAGATAAACAGGAGCAGAAACTGGGAAGCTCTGAGAATGGGGATAGGTTACCAGAAAAACCAATTACAAAGAGTGAGAGCAGTGGTGGTCTTGAGGGTGGGAGCTGGAACTCCTGGATCTTGAGCACTTTGAGCCAAGAACCAGAGGTTGGCCAGAATCTAAGGATCAGATACTCTAATTTTCTCTTTCTACCACCCCTTTATTATATTTCTCATCTTCAAAGTTCATCCTCAGATCCAACACCCCTCCTTCATAATGAAGTTTCAGTTAAAGACCATTTTGGTCTTACCTTCGGGCATGACATATGTGCCATGAAAAATCTAATAGAGACATAGATTTGTTGCTATGATTTATCTTCTTTCTCCTAACTTTCTGTTCTGAACCCCTGGTCTAATCAAGACCTTCATCACTTCTTGCCTGGATCATCAAAATAAACTCCCAACTAGACTCCTTTCTTTCAGTTGTCTCTACCCAACTGCCAAAATAATTTCCTATTAAATTTTTTTTTTTACTATTTTATGTTTGTTTATTTTTAAATACACAAAATAATTTTCCTTAGACTCATAATGTGACCATTCTCACCTCCCTGCTTGGAATGGGAGAAAATGGGAGTGGGCCCTAAGGCAGAGATGATCTACCTGACTGGTAGCTGGACAAATATGCCTCACCCTTCTATAACCAGCCCTAGGAGTTTACCAAATCCTACCTCGACCATCAGACAAATCCAGAAACACCCCTTTTTTGGTCACTTGGGATATTTCTTTCCCTAAATTCATCTCTGTTTTCTACTTCTGGATCAGGGATTGATCATCAAATTAGCATTATTACTGTGAAGAAGCATGGTCCCTTGCATAGAATAGGGTTTTTTTTTTTTTTTTTGGTTTTATGAGGCAATTGGGTTAAAGTGACTTGCTCAGTCTAGCAGCTAGTGTTAAGTGTTAGAGGTTGAATTTTAATTCAGATTCTCTTGACTTCAGGATTGATATTCTATCCACTGTGTCATATATATATTTCCTATGATCCTGGTCTAGATCAACCTGGGAAAATAGAAATTCTAAGTAGTCGATCCTCCCCTTCATACTATATTATCTGGTCTAGGGTAACAATGGACAAAAGCTGAATATTCTCTGGAAAGAGCCAGGATGCCTGAGATTAAAACTGATCGTTATCGTGTAGAGTTAGCAAAAATGGACATTTCCATGGTTACTAATTGCACTATAGCCAGGAAATTAATTAGGGGTTTAGGCTCCATGAAAAGGGACAGGAATGAAGACTCCAGTATTTTTTGGGGGGCTGAGTAAGATGAAGGAGGACTAGTTAGCCAATCAATACATTTTTATTAAGCTCCTACTATGTGCCACTTATTATTCTAAACCTTAGTGAAACAAAGAAAAGCAAAAGCCCCTTATCTCAAGGAATTCATAGTCTAAAGTAGGAGACACAGATAAATAACTGTGTATAAACAACATAACACAGGATTAAATGGAGATAATCAATAGTGGAAAGATTCTTGGTCCCATTAAAAGGGACCAAGAAAGACTTCCTTGTAGAAAGTAGAATTTTCTCTGGAACTTGAAGGAAACCGGGGGTGCCAGGAGGTGGAGGTAAGAAAGGAGAGCATTCCAGGCATTGGGTTCAGGGAATGAAAATGTCCTGAGTCAGGCAATGGAATGAATGTATTGTTCCAGGAATAGCAAGGAGGTCAGTGTCACTAGATCAGAGTTCTGGGTGAATGAGAGGGTGTAAGGTGTAAGAAGACTGGAAGGTGAGTGGAGCAAGTTATGAAGGGCTTTAAATGCTACAGGATTTTATATTTGGTCCTGGAGGTGACAGAGAGTCATAGTAATTCATTGAGTGTGGAGTAGGGTGGGGTGCCTTTTCTATCTCACTGAGCTGGGCAGGGTTGAACAAAGTTGGATGAATCTAAGGCTAGGAAGCAGAAGAGGTTGAAAGACTCCAAGGATCAAGAATTATCCTCCTTCAGAAAAATTTGCTTAAAAAAAAAAAATCTGTCAAACAGCCAGAGAAGACAATTTCCATAGACACATGAGGAAACTGACTGAGATAGGCAAAGACAGTCCAATGGGGTTGGTGTAAGAGAACCCATCCCCAATTGGCTCCTTTCCGTGGATCCCGGGTGAGCCCGCAGATGTACACCCAGCTGTTGGGAGGCCAGCCAGCCAGAGGGCAACTGGAAGAGGTGGGGAAAGGGAGGAGGCTTGTTTCAGGTCATGGGCAACGACAGGGAAAGGAAATCTCTGATCTTCACCAGGATCTGATGAAATTGAGTCACTGAGCAGAAGGGAACAGAATCAGCTGTCAGACAGGGAAGGAACAGGAGCCGGGACAAGTGAGGGATGAAAGTAGAATTGGGGCAACTCCTGGTACCAGGCCTAGCCCATCCACTGGCTTCGAGTCCAGATCACTTAGTTCCATCTTTGAGTCCAGCCTCTTTAACTGCTCCTTAGCCTCTGTTTTCCCTGGGTAAGATAGGAGGTGAGAGATGGAAGAAGTTGTAGACCTTACAAAGCAGGGGCTCCCATGTGGGCCATCGCATCCCCTCAGGTCAGAAGTGAGGTTCTTCTACCCTCTAGTGGACAGCATGAATATAACACCGTCCCTTAATTAGTTCAAAGTTATGACCTAGAAAGACAGAATTTTAGAACAGAAAGGGATGTTAGAGTTTTATCTTGTCTAGTAACATCCAAATTGCGCTCTGTGGAAGTATGCTGTCCTATATCTATCCCATGTCCCATGAGAAAATTTCTATGTGAATGATCTTTTCCCCTCCAATTCAAGAAATATTTAGCATCCTCTCTATGGATAGGGAGCCAATCATCATGGAAGTTACAAAGACATTGTAACTTCCACCTCATGGAGTTTTATAGTCTAAAAGAATTAATGTAAAATCACCAAGCAATTTTCTCCTTATTGATTCATTTTTATAGGTACTTCAAAGTACACCTTATATAGCTATTGAGCATTCAGATACTGGAAAAAGTATATTTTTATTAATAAATAAATAACTACTATCCCAAGTTGCTCTGCAGCCCAAAGGGCCTCTTTTTCATGCAAAGTGTGTGTGTGTGTGACCCATATAGATAATGTGTACTTCTACAATGGATTGTCTAAATGTATAACTCAGAGAAGATGGTTATTTCCAGTGTCTCATGTGGGGCAGCTGGGTGGCACAGTAGATAGAGCATTGGGCTGGGAATTAGGAAGACTAATCAATTGAACCTTACTAAAAACAATAATTAATGCTCATCCACCTCTCCCCTAGGGAGATTTTAATTCCTGCCTGGAGAAGAGGAAGAAGCTGGAATACTCTAAATTAGAGGAATTACCTGAATGGAATTTTGTCTATCTGTCCCACCAAGTAAATATCCCTAGTATATGGGATTTTTTTTTTTGCTTCAGACTCCATATCACCATTTCTTAATGTGAAAGAGTGTCACCAAATTATTTCTATCTAAAGGCTTAATTTCCTTGGCATCCAAAGCTACTTATATAAAGACTATCTTTTTTTGTTTGTTTATTTAGTCATTTTTCAGTTGTGTCCAACTCTTCATGACCTACTTTGGCAAAGATGTTGGAGTTGTTTGCCATTTCCTTCTTCGGTGATTTTATATATATAATTATATACCAGATTTGAATTTAGGAAGAGGAATCTTCCTGACTCAAGGTCCGGTGCTCTATCCATTGTACCACCTAGCTACCTTTGACTATCATAATAGTGAATAAATCCATTTGTTCAAGCTGATAACAAGCAGAAGTCAGACAAAACAGAAGACAGCATATAAGCAAATGATCTCTCAAATTCAGATCAGCCAAGAGAGAGATCTCACTCAAAGGGAAATTTTCCAAAGTCTCTGGTGTAATAAACGGAAAGTTAGAACCATGCTCCACAAGCCAGCTTTTCTATCTGTCAGTATCTTCACAAAGTCTTTCTCTTCCTCCAGGATTTTCTCCCCCTAAAGGGAACCTGGAGTCATCAGTGTCCTCTCTCAAAGCCAGAAGCCAGAAGAACTCTCCTTTCCCAAACTTTCACCAACTGCACCTCTCACAAAGACCCACAAAATGAAGTAATGATTCTCTTTGCCAATTTGGATGGTCTTATACAAATGCCAAGGCTTGAAACCTGAGATACACTCACACAAATGTTCTCCTGGTGAGAGAGATATGGTTACCATCTTATTTATAAGTTATTATAGGTAGTTATAGGTAGCCCAAAGATCAATGGTGGGAGGGAGTCAAAATGTGTACATTTAACCTGTTACATTTCCAAAGATGACATACAAATACATGACAAAATATTCAATGATAAAAGTTATACACATTCACACTATCTTTTTTTTTGTTGTTTTGATATAGTTAAGATTTATTATTTTCTTTTCTTTTTTTTTTTTAAATAGCTTTTTATTTACAAGTTATATGCATGGATAATTTTACAGCATTGACAACTGCCAAACCTTTTGTTCCACTTTTTCCCCTCCTTCCCCTCATGCCTTCCCCTAGATGGCAGGATGACCAATACATGTTGAATATGTTAAAGTATAAATTAAATACAAAATAAGTATACATGTCCTAACAGTTATTTTGCTGTACAAAAGGAATTGTACTCTGAAATAGTATACAATTAGCCTGTGAAGGAAATCAAAAATGCAGGCAGGCAATACCTGTCTATCTTTTGTGACTTCTCCATATTTTCCTGCAAGCTTGTCACAAAAGGTCACTCAAGTTACAGAGGTACATCTTTCTTTCTCTTGACATGATAAAAATATACCAATTCAATTCTTCAAAGACTTGATCTTCATCCTCTGCAACAGATGTTGAAGCAGCCATTATTTTCATGTCACTCCCCTAATGACTAACCCTAATGACTTCTTGCCTCAAGGAACAAGTACAAATGCTCTGTTTGGTATTCAAAGATCCTCATAATCTAGCCCCCTTTTACCTTTCCAGTCTAGTTACACCTCATTCCCTGATATATACTTTTCAATCTAGTGACACTGGTCTGGAATTTTCTCTAGCTACCCTCCTGGCCTAAAATCTCTCTCTTCTATTTTGATTACCAATCTTTCCTGATTTCCTTTAAATTCTAACCAAAATCTCACCTTCTACAGCAAGCTTTTCCTGACTCCTCTTAGTTCTAGTACCTCTAGTACCTCTAGTACCTTACTTCTTAGTACCTTCCCTCTATCATTTTCTATTTATCCTATAGCTTGTTCTCTCTTTTTCTCTCTCCTCCCATATTTGTGTATACACACACACACACACACACACACACACACACACAATTTGTTTGCATGTTGCCTCGTTCATTAGAATGTAAACTCCTTAAGAGTAGCTTTTTATATCTCCAGAATTTAGCACAATGCCTGTCACATAATAGACATTTAATGTATATTGATTGGTGTATAAAATCGTCAATTAAGAGCACCTGTGATTGATCGAAATCTCCCCTCCGACTTCTAAATAAAATGACAAGGCATGGACATTTGTCACAAAGGGGAAGGCTTCTCATGTGCCCTACTCCTAACTCTTACTGGGATAACACACTAAACTCTGATTGAAGTCTGATAACTGGGGCTGCTTCCTGATAAATAGTTACTGAAAGTCAAAGGGGATGAACTCTTGAGTAAGGAATTTTCCTGTACTAAGACTTCTAAGAGCAAATTATATTGGACAAGTCACCCTCAATTGCCTTTAAAAAAAAAAAAGTGAGTTATGGAAAGGTTTGGCCTCTTTTGGATCTTTCTGATAACACACTCTCTCCTTTATTATTATTATTTTTTATTATAGCTTTTTATTTACAAGATACATGCATGGGTAATTTTTCAGCATTGACGATTGCAAATCCTTTTGTTCTGACTTTTCCCCTCCTTCCCCCCATCCCCTCCCCAAGATGGCAGGTTGACCAATACATGTTAAATATGTTAAAGTGTGAGTTAAAGACAATATAAGCATACATGTCCAAACAGTTATTTGAAATAGTGTACAATTAACCTGTGAAGGAAATCAAAAATGCAGGCGGACAAAAATAGAGGGATTGGGAATTCTATGTAATGGTCCATAGTCATCTCCCAGAGTTCTTTCCCTGGTGTAGCTGGTTCAATTCATTACTGCTCTATTGGAACTGATTTGGTTCATCTCAGTGCTGAAGATGGTCATGTCCATGAGAATTGATCATCATATAGTATTGTTGTTGAAGTATATAATGATCTCCTGGTCCTGCTCGTTTCACTCAGCATCAGTTCATTTAAGTCTCCCCAGACATTTCTGAAATCATCCTGTTGGTTGTTTCTTACAGAACAATAATATTCCATAATATTCATATATCACAATTTATTCAACCATTCTCCAATTGATGGGCATCCATTCAGTTTCCAGTTTCTGGCCACTACAAAGAGGCTGCCACAAACATTCTTGCACATGTGGGTCCCTTGCCCTTCTTTAATATCTCTTTGGGATATAAGCCCAGTAGTAACACTGCTGGGTCAAAGGGTATGCACAGTTTGATAGCTTTTTGAGCATAGTTCCAAACTGCTCTTCAGAATGGCTGGATGTGTTCACAATTCCACCAACAATGTATCAGTGTCCCTGTTTTCCCACATCCCCTCCAACATTCCGCATTATCTTTCCCTGTCATTTCAGCCAATCTGACAGGTGTGTATCTCAGAGTTGTGTTAATTTGCATTTCTCTGATTAATGACTTGGAGCATCTTTTCATATGGCTTTTCTCTCCTTTAGAAGAGGCATTTTGGTATATGGAAAAACTGTGATGCAGGTTATAAGACTTCAGTTATGGGAAAATCACTTAAGTTCTTTTGACCTCAGTTTCCTCATTTGTAAAATAAGGAATTGAGCTAAATGGATTCTAAACTCTTCCAATTCAAATTCTATGAGCCTATTATCCTTTAACTTTTAAGAAAGGCAGGATGGGGAAGGGATACTCAGTCCTCAGAAATAATGATTGCAGAAACTCATGGTAATTCAAGACTTGCTTACTCAGGTAGGCCTGTCACAAGAGTTAGGGTTCTGGAATGCATTTACCTGTTTCCTTTTCCGAGAACAGTTAGATGACTAGTTGTGGCAAGAATTTTCCAGGTCCTTGCTAGAGACTACATGTATAAGTCTGTACAGGTTACAGACATACTACAGTTTATCCATTCAAGAGTGTCACACACACACACACACACACACACACACACACACAGTGTGACACACCCCATTAGTAGGTAAGGACATATGTGTCTCACGGTACTGCAGATATAGTCTCTCTTCCTGAGCTACACAACCAAGAGTTTGAAAAAGATCAGCCAACTCATGTAGGCAGACTTACAAAGAAATTTTGGGTAAGATAAGGTAAGGCATGGTAGATTGCATATTTTAACCCAAAGGAAGAAATACTTAAATTATTAGAAAAAAAATATCCTTTGGTTTGATTTTTTGGTTGGCTTTTGTTTTCTGTCATTGCAGGAAGGGAGGTACTGAAGGAGACATTCAATAACATTTTTGTAATAACAGACAATGTAGCACAAAACAAAGTTATGTTCTTCCCAAAATCCATTCTTCATATAGCATATCTGAGAAATGTACTATTCCATCCTCCTCGATTACTCTATTCATTGAGAGTTCCTGAGTTCAGAATTTGGGCTTTCAGAAATTAGAGGGAGAAGATTTTCATAAAAACATGCAGTTTTCTTTTGGAAAAGAGGACTGCCATGAGGAAGATTCTGCATCTGAAGGATCGAAGCCCTGCCCTTGGTTGGACCTTGCCACTCCTCTGGGGTCTTTTTTGTGAGTTGCTTGAACAATGGGGCTAAATTGGCTTCTGAAATAGCAGTTGCTAAATTTAATCTGTTTCACTTTTCACAGCTAGAGCATGCTTGTCACAAGGTTCTATGAGAAGCAATCTCTGAATTTTCTGCTTATAGTTCTGTTGCTCATTTGAATATGACAAGGTGAAATCTATGGAGAACACAATCTGCTTTAGAGATTTTCATATGAAAAGTTAAAGTACTGGAAATTTTAATTAGGAAAATATGAACACCAGTTTTGTGATTCTGGAATAAAAATAATTTATCTGATTATAGACAAATGAGAATTTTCTTACAGCTAAAATACTAAGGTGGGGTAATTTGTAGAGAGGACCTAGCAGCTAAACAAATAAAAGTTAGGGAAAATGAGAGAGAAAGAATAGATCTAACAACTGTGAAAGAGAGACGGTAATTGTGCACTCACTTGTTTAGCAGTTTGGGGTTTTTTTGGCTGTTGTTTTTTTTTTTTTTTTTTTTTTGTTTTGTTTTGTTTTTTGGCAATGAGCCTATATTACTCCTTACTGCCACCTATTGCTGAGAAGAAAAAAAGGTAAAAAGAATATATTCTGCTTTCTCAGATGGTTTGATGTCCAAGAGATGATATTTCTCTGCATTGCCCTCTGTTGTTGCTGAGAGGTGGAATCCCGCAAAGGGGCAGAGTTGAAGGGATTTTGCTAACTTTACAATAAACATCGTTGCTTTTTTCCCCCCAAAAAGCATAACATTAACTCAGCTGAAGTTATTAAGTATAAAGCTGGAAGAGATAGATACTAGATACTAGATACTAGAGTTGCTGCAAAGAAATAGGTCCAGCTGAGCAGAGGTACAATTTGAAAGCAGAAAATCAAGGTAAATAGTATATTAAATATTATGGCTAGTTAAGCACATCATGGATCAACTCAGTTTAGCAGTAGAAGCAGTAGACACTATGCTCATCCAGGAATTTTTATGAACTATTTCTGAGACAGAAAAAGATCACCAAAGTCTACATTTTCAAAGTTGTAAGTTATCCTGACCACATTACTACCCTGGGATATTAAGTGCTTACTTAATTTTCCCCAAAATACTGTCTGCATTAATGGAATCATGTAATTGATGTTTGTGAATAGAATGTTATATTAATACAATGTGTTTTAATAATTTGGTTAATGTTAATGAGCAAGAGTGGGCTGATTTATTCATGGGAAATATACTAGTAAAGACTCACAAGCTGTAGTATTAATGGGAATAGTCACCTACGAGGACAGTAAGAATTAGAATAATAGACACATGGCTGTTCTTTTGGTGAACCACTTTAACCTGCTAAAATGAATGCAGGTGGGGCCAACAAGCCAGCCCTGGCCCCAGGGATAGAGAAAGCCTAAAGACTAAACATTATCATGAAAGGTCTTTACTTTCCAGAGGGAATATAATGAATATAAAGGACTATTTGAATGTTTTATGCTTCCTATATTTTGCCATGTCTTTTAAAATATGTTTTATATTTTCTCAAGTGAAGGAAATCTAAACAACATCTGTCCCACACATGATATTCATGTAAAACATCAAATGCCTTTGCTACACTTTTGGGGAGACATTAGACATGATCCATCCCAAAGCTTGTTTTGGAGATTTTCTAGAGTTCTGGAGTCTTATCCAGGGTGGAGGCAGACAGAGAGAGAGAGTCAGGCCCTCCAGGATGATTTAAGGTCTTCAGGAGACCAGGGTCAAATTTGGGGACTCCTAGACAATAAGGCACATTGGTGGTTTTAGTTTTTTAAACTTTATTATGAGTACTTCAATAGAAGATGGCAAAATATCTCTATTGAACCAATGTTTTTTGTTGCCTTTGTCTCCATGATTAAACTAGGACTGTCAACAACTTTATTTGCCTCCCCAGGGAGAATTATGAACCATCCTTCCAGTTTACCTCCTTTTGTCTTGTTTTATTTTATTATAAAGTTGACCCTGAGGTTATTTCAGAATCAGAGCCTCTACATAATACCCCTAAAAGATTCTGACCTCTTTTCCCAGAATTAAATATCAGTTCTAAGTTAACATATACAACTCCATTTTGAATTTGATATAACCACCAGTGAGAGTTTATTAACTGCAGCCAGATATGACTAACCACTAGCCTGCTACTTAGGATAGAACTAACATATAATCAGGAATATGCATTGAAGTCATGTAATTTTGTCAGGAATCATATCACTGTGTATTAATCTGGGTAGGTTTGCTAATTAATCCCAAATTGGACAACTCCCAAAATCCTAACTATACCAAATAAACATAAAGCCAATGAACCAATGAATCTGTACTTCCTATCCTAGATTCAAGATGTTATATTGACAAATAAGGACATTGCCAAGTATGTATCCCTGACCTTCATGACCCCAAGACATGGCTAATTTTCCCAGAACTGAGAAAGGAGCCCCTTAGGTTCTTGCAATCATTTGCTATAAGAATATGCTTCTGGTAATACTAACCTGTAAAAATAGAGGAATAAAATAACTGTCCAGTTCAGATATCTCTGGTTATAAAGTCATCTCATTAATCTTGAAAAAAAAATTTGGTCTGAATACACTGTTATGATATACTTCAGTTCCACAAGTAGTATGTCTTAAGTTTTGATCATTAACCAAATCTAACACTTTTACGAGCTAAGTTTTCCAGGAACATAGCACTCTCCAGATTGCATCTCCAGAAATGAAAAGTCCAATGGCTGTGACTCTGATAGATGAACATTAAATTTATCTTACCTTGTTTAGTTTCAAGACCATAGTCCCACTTCCTGGCCATCTCCAATTCTACCTCTGAGAATAGTAATCAATTTAACACAACCATCCTTGGTAAGTATATATTACCTAATTGACTGATGTGCTTTATAAATATAAACTAATTTATGGGAGATAGATACTGATATTATACCCATTTTACTGAGGAAATTTAGGCAGATAAAGATTAAATGACTTATCCAAGATTACTCAGCTAGTAAGTATCAGACTCTGGATTTGTACTACAATCTTCCAGGTCCAGTGCTCTAGTCACTTCTCCACCAAGCTGCCTGTAGGACTTCAAAGAACATTTATTCTGATTTTTCTAACGACAACACTCCTAATTTGTCACTGTTTCCCTACATGTGTGATCTTTCCTTATTAGAATGTAAGCTTTTTGATTACAAAGATTTTCTTCCTTCTATAGAAGCACTTAAGAAAGTAATCTCTCTACTTAGGTCCTTATGCCCTTACATGTCCTACGTTCTTGGAGGTATCTACCAAAAAAGCCCAGGGAAAGTAAAGCTTATGACAGGCACCAAGTATTGACCAAATTAAAAGACTATTAGGTTTCTGGGACCAATAACTCCTCATTTATTTCTGATTCCTGGGCAGTGACTATGGCTTTAGCCAACTAGTATTGGACCTAAAGAAACCAAGACTGGACAGTTAAAGATTCTCATTTAAATCAGAAGCAGTGCAGAAATCTTATTTATGCCATCTTCTTTTGATATATTTTATTCCCTCCCATTTAAATGTTAAAATTATTTTTTAAATATTTGGATTATTTTTTAAGTTTTGAATTCCAAATTCTATTCCTTCCTCCCTCACTCTCTGACCACCCCATTTCCTGAGATAGCAATCCAATATAGATTATACATGTACAATCAAGTAAAATATTTCCATACTAATCATTTTGTACAGGAAGACAGAACAAGAGAAATAGAATGAAAGTGAAAAAACAAAACAAAACAGTGTATTTCAGTCTATTTCAGTTTTTTTCCTCTGGAAGCACATAGTACGCTTCATTATCGGTCCTTTAGGTTTGTCTTGGATCATTATATGGCTGAGAATAACTAAGTCATTCACAGTTTTTCATTGAACAATATTGCTGTTATTGTGTATAACATCCCCGTTTCTATTCACTTTATTTTGCCTCAGTTCATGTTTGTTAATGCCTTTTATTTTATACCGTTCTTTGCATTCCATGTTAGTGCATATCAAACACATCATATGCCATTTGCTAAACTGAACAATCAGGTTAATTTTTTTTTTTTTTTTTTGGCTGAGGCAATTGGGGTTATGTGACTTGCCCAGGGTCACACAGCTAGGAAGTGTTAAGTGTCTGAGGCCACATTTGAATTCAGGTCCTCTTGACTTGGGGAGTGGTGCTCTATCCACTGTGCCACCTAGCTGCCCCAGGTTAATCTTTTTATGAGAACAACAGAGATTGGGGACAGAGTCAATCATTAATCTGGACATGGGGATTATGATGCTATGTTTTAGTAGGTTTGGGACCATCTGATCCCTATAACTAAGGAAGATGCAACTATTTCTGCTTAATAATATTCTCGGTGCCAATCCAAAGCATCTACTTTCAAAAGGTCATCATGTGATCAACTATGATGGACTTGACTCTTCTCAACTCTGTGATGATTTAAGGGAATTCCAATAGACTTAAGATGGAAAATGCCAATTGCATCCAGAGAGAGAACTATGAGGACGGAATGATGGATTAAAGATTAGTATTTCCACCTTTTTTGGTTTGTTTTTTCTTTCTTTTGTTTCTTTCCCTCTTTTGGTCTGATTTTTCTTTCAAAATATGACAAATATAGAAATGTTTAAAAGGATGGAAATATTTAACCTATATCACATTGCTTTCTGTCTTGGGGTGGGGGAAGCATACAAAAATGAATGCTGAGAACCAAGTTTACATGTATTCAGAAAAATTTTCCCCTTCTTGTCTAGGGGGAGGGAGAAAAATTTGGAAAACGAAGTTTTGCAAGGATGAGTGTTGAAAACTCTTGGCATGTATTTTGAAAAAAAAAATTAGAAAATATTTTTTTAAAAAAAAAAGTGTTACTATATATACAAAGTACTGTGCCAATCTGGAGGTACAATCAGAATTAGAGAAAACTGATGTCTGAGGGATAAAATGATTTACTAGAAGGCTATGGCTGAGCTAGGATTTGAAACCAAGTTTCCAAATCTCCAGTCCATAGAACTGCCCTAAAGAGTGGACCAGATTAGGAATTTAGGAGTCACAGAGAAAGAACACCAGTCCGCAGCCTGTCCACTTCGACCTGACTCAGCACCAGAACCGCACAGGATTTCTTGCCCTTTCTCTTCACGGTATTCGAGTTTACCCAAAGTGGAGCGGGGAGAAGAGATGGAAGCCTGGAATTCCCAATTCGTCCTGTAAGGGTCGCTCTCAACCGCCCCTCCTCTGGGTTGCCACAGTTACCAATACTTTCCTAGACACCGAGTCGGTACCCCGGTAACAAAGGTTTGTGGTTGCGTCCACGTCGCTATAGTAACCAAGCCTTTCCAGCTCCGCAGTTGCTAACAGCCGTCGTTACCAAGGCAATTCTGGGGAAGGCGGGGCTTCGAGGTGGGGGAGAGCTCTCCCTAGAGTTGCGGGGAGGGGTTGGGTGAGGCTGAGGGCGAGATTCCCGCGAGCCTGGGGGCGTGGCGGAGAACGGGCCGGACGGGTGGAGGCGGAGTAGGGGCACCTCCGGGCCCTCCACCTCTCATGGCCGCGGCCGGGCCTCCCGGGTGGGTCTGGAGGCCGGTGGCGCATGATCGGCTTCTGGCGCGGGCGTTTCACTCTTGCACTGTGCTGCGGGGCCGGCTCTATGTGGTCGGGGGCCTGACATCCGGGGGTGCGCGCGAGCCCCTTGGAGACGCGGTAATGTTTGACCCGGCGACAGGCCGGACGACGAGGACGGGCGGCCCCGGGGGGCCCAGGCGCAGCCACCATGACGCGGTGTCCGTGGGCAACCGCTGGCTCTGCGTGGTGGGCGGCTGGGACGGGTCCCGGCGCGTGGCGGCTGTAGCCGCCCTCGATGCGGAGCGCGGGGCCTGGGAGGCGTGGTCCGCGGCTCCAGACAGCTGCGCCCCGGCGGGGCTCAGCAGCCACACCTGCACCCGCCTGTCGGACCATGAGCTGCGCGTGGCCGGCCGCGAGGGTGGCACTCGCACCCAGCGCCGCTACGGTAGCGTCTACACTCTGCGCGTGGACCCCCCTGCGCGCACCTACAGGTAGGAGGCCCTGCGGGAAGCTGCCCACGGCCTCGCGCGGGCCAGGCCTCGCCCCTCAACTTCCCTCCCCAGCCCAGGCTAGGTCCTGAGCTGTACGTCTCCGCAGCTACCGCGAAGAGGGCTGCCACACGGCCTCGCGCTCCGGCCACAGCGCCGCTCTGTTCCGCACCGGTGGCCCGCGGCCCGGCTACCAGCTCTTGCTCTTCGGGGGCAGCAATTCCTCGGAGCCCGAATTGGCCGGGAACTGGGGCCCAGGGCACATCCAGGTGAGCTGTTCTACACCGCGGGGTGCCCTAACCCAGTGGGGGTGGGGATAGGGGTGGTCAGAGCCCGCGGGCAGTGCCACTGCGGCTGGGAAGCCTTCCCCAGACTACTGGTTCTAATGGCATGAAATAACGTGCCATTACAGAAAAGTTTTGTTGAAAGGAAGAGGTCGTTTCCCCATTCTGTGAGATTCTTCAGGGACCCCGAGGGGGGTCTGCAAACCCCAGGTTAAGAACCCTAAGAGTTAAGTGGCTTGTCCGGGGCCCCACCGCCCGATACATCAGGGGAGCTCTGGGCCAGCTTTTCCTTCAGATAGGGACTTCCAATTTCTCCCCTTCCACCCCTCCTGCCAGGAGGAGCCGGTTGTAGCCTCTCAGCTAACAGAACAGCTATCCCGGCTCGTGAGAAGAGAGAGGGGGTCCGCGGAGGGGCCCCGGGGGCTTCGGCACCATTCCTGCTCCGTGGTGGGGCCTTTTGCTGTGCTGTTTGGTGGAGAAACTCTGACCAGAGCTCGGGACACCGTCTGCAATGACCTCTACATCTATGATAGTCGTGAGAGCTGTCCTAGTAGTTGGGAGAAACTGGGAGAGGGAGGAACTACAAAGAGGATGCTAAGCAGAATGCAGCTGGGGAAAGAGGGCAAGGGGGAGGGATAAAGTAGCATGTGCCTGGCAAGCCGCTGGATTACTAAGTATTGGAAAAGGTCAGCGGGCAGGGGATGGACTAGTCTAAAGAAGGTAACTTTATCTTAAAGTGCTTTCCTCCCCACAGGCAAATCCACCCGGCCATGGCTCCACTTGCCCTGTGAAGATCGAAACATGAAGCGGGTAGGCCATCGAACCTGCCTCTGGAATAACCAGCTTTATCTAGTAGGGGGTTTTGGTGAGGATAATAGGACACCTTGTCCAAATGTTTATACACTAGAACTGTCTTTCTAAGCTAGGGAAATCTGCTTCCTCACTTCATCCAATCCCAGAAAGCACAAACCTACCACACCCTAAACAGTTCATTAAATGCTAATCTGTAAGTCAGACAATGACACTCTCCATTTGTTGGGAGGTGGGGTACAGTCGGGTGGGGAAGGGATGTAGAAAGTCTTATTGGTGACATTCTGAGTTTAAAGCCCAATGTTAAGAACCACTGGGTATCTGTATAATTCATTTGAGTGGAGCCTGTCCCTATTCTCAAATTTTATCAATAGTACAGGAGAAAGCCCACACAACTGGGCATTGAGACCAAACCATTTATTTAACAAAAATATTACAAGAGCAGCAACAAAGAAAAATAATAATAAAGGGTATATGTAAGAGGCATGGGAGAAAAACGTGACAAAGGTTTTGATTCTTAGGAGACCAGTACACCAGCTGAGCTGGCTTTGGCCCCAGACCCCTCCCCATTGTCCTTGGCTGCTGGCTTCTCATCCTCGCCCATTAGTCGAATATTATGTTTCTCCCTGAAGTCATTCAACTCCCTTCCCTTTGCTTGAAGCTGTTGGGTCAGTGTCTCAATGATCTTCTGAATCTGGAGGTGAGAATTCGGGTTAAATGAGAATACTGACAGTCTCTATTTGGTAATAAACTGTTTATAAGGGAAGTCAAGGAGAAATGTCACCTCAGGGGCTGCTTCTAGCTAAGACTGAGCAGTCCAAATGGTGAGATGAGAAAAAGAAATAAGATCACTGTTGCCCTACTTCCTCCCAGAGCCCAGCTTGGTTTCAAAGCCCATAAAAAGAATGGACCTAACTCAAGAGATACTTTGATGCTGGCATTTGACCAAATGCACTCACATTAAGTTTTAACCTCTTCCCATCTCTCCCCCACCCCTTACCTGCTCCTTGTTACCCTCCAAAGCAGGAAGCACCTCTTTGACAGTTCGCTCCACCAGAACCCCCCCAACCATTCGATAGCACTTCCGGGTTGGATCCACTTCTCTCAGTGTATCTATCACTAGGCTAGGGTAGGAAGGAGAAAGGTCTGAGATAGAGCCCCAACACAGCATAGACTTCCCCTTTACCCCCCCACCCCAACTCTTCCTTAATTCTTCCCCCAGACCTCTCACCTGTGTTCATTCAACTCCATTTCCAGCTCAGCTGCTTTGGATGCCAGGCCCCTCTGCTCCTGTCGAAGGCGGTTGAAGCCAGCAACCACCTAGGGAAGAGGAGAGATAAGGTGAGGGAAAGAACCTTATGGAGATGGTTCCTTAGGTGGCAATATACATGTGGAGAAAAGAAGTACAACTCAAGGGTCCTAACTTGGCCTCATTTATCCTTGTCTGAAATAATCTTCCCTTTGGGGGATGATTCCTACATGCACAGAAAATACAGAGATGGCCAGGACAAGTACTAACATTGGCACATGTACGCACAACAAGTATGGCTGATCTCCCCACATAATGCTGTTCCCTGGGCTTGTACTCTCTATACTTACTATCTAGGACTGAGACTATAAACTAGAAAAAGAGTAGTCCAAACTCTGACTTGATCATATTAATTTAGTGTCCAATCTAATACCCTTCCCTATAATCTTTCCTAGCAAGACCCACTTTCTTCTCTAATTTCACAACTAGAGAAAAGAACATAGCAACTAATTTAGCCTTACGGAATTCCCTACCTTTGGTGCCTCACTCACTGTGCAATATATCAGAATCTCCTTGGTTGCTTCTTAAAATACTCTGGTGGCCTCTGCTGCCCCAGAAAATGACCTTCTAACTGGTCACTATACCTCAGTGTCTCAATATGCCAATTCATCCTTCAAACAGCTGCCAACAAAATTTCTAAGCTCAAATGTGACAATGTGGCATAATCCCATCCTCATTCAATAAATCCAATGCTATATAAATATACCTCCTTTTGGCATTTAAAGCCCTTCATAATTTGGCCCCATTTTACCCTTCCAGCCTTACTATACATTACTTCCTTTCATATGATCCAACCAAAATGGCCTTCGTGATGGTTGTCACCCCTAACAGTCTCCTGTCTCCATGCCCCTTTGCACTATTTCCTCTGCTTGGAATGAATTCTCTACTAACACGCCCACTCCCCCCTTGGAATCTTTTAGCACTGACATTTGCATAAGGCCTTTCCTGATGCCCCGATTCCTAGTGCCTTCTCTCTCCCAGGTTTCATGTCTACATACAGGTGTATGCTGTCAACTTTGTTAGAAAATAAGGCAGGTATTGCTTGAATTTTGAATCTCTAGCACAGTATCAGATATAGTAGGTACTTAATAAATATTGATTGACCAACTTGGACTCCAACAAAATCTAAATGACTGTCTTCCTGTGTGAATACAAATGATGGAATCTACTCACCTGAAAAGATAACATTTTCTTAGTATACACTCAAAAAGTATTATTTTGTGAAATAAAATCAATTCCTGAACCCTTGAAGTTAAAGCAACTAAGGGAAGTTTGATATTTTAAAAAACAAAATTATTCTTGTTAACTAGTGAGGATCAAAGATGCTTCTAAGTTACAGGTGAATTTTGAATCAGATGCCACTCCAAATCAGTTTAGGTTTTTTAAGAGTGGAGAATTTTAGCCATTCATAGACAGGCATAAATAGACAACTACTCAAAGCTGAAAATGGTTTTAAGCCAACAGATAATTCAACACTAACTCTCAAGGGAATATTAAACTCTGCTCCCAGAATTTCCAAATGATCTTTACTACTGTGGTCTTCCTTTCCCTATTCCAATGCTTATATATAACTCTCATTTCCCTTTCCCTGACACCATACTGTTCTCATATTTTCTAGCATGGACTACATCCAAATGAGTATATACCTAAAACAAATATACATATCAATCAATCTCAGAAGGAAGGGGGGAGGGAAGATAGGGAAAAGCTAGCAGAAGGTGGGATTTGAGCTGAGTAGGAAGCCAGGAATGTTAGGAATGTTGGAAAATAGAGGTAATGAGGGAGGAACATTTCAAGTGAGGGGCAGGAAACAGAATGACATGTGTAAAGAGCCAGCAAGAAGGCCCACGTCCCTGAATCATAGGTTATTTGGAATAAAGTATAAGAACAGAGAAACAGGAGGCCAGTTTTCAAAGTTTTATAAGCTAAAGTTAGCTGGTAAGCTTTTTTAAGAAAGAAAAAAAAAGATTCTCTTAAAAGAGCAAATCTAACTTCATTACTCTCCTACCCAAGATTCCAGTGACATCATGTTGCCTCTAGGAACAAATACAAAGTCCTCTGGCATTCAAAGCCCTTAGTCCCCTCTGACTTTTCCAATTTTCTTACACCATATTCTGCTACCACCTATTCTTCATTCCAGTAATACTGGTCTCTTGGCTATTTCTTAAACAAGATGTCATCTTGGTTCAAGGCATTTTCTCTGGCTGTCCCCTATTCCTGGAATGCTCTTCTTTGTCATTTGTGCCTTCTGACTTCTCTGGCCCCCTTTAGGTACCTAAACTAAAATCAAACCACCTATGGGAAGGCTATTATTTCCGGTGCCATCTCTCCTATTTATCTTCTATTTAGCTTTTTTGTGTACATTCATTTGCTCTTTGTTTTTCCTCACAAGGCTGTAAGCTCATTGAGGGCAAGGGCTAGATTTTTATGTTTTTTTTTTTTTTTTTTTTTTTGGGGGGGGGGAGGAGAATTGGAAGAGGGTTGAGGCTTTTTTCCATCCCCGGAGCATATCACAGTGCCAGGCCTGTAGAAGGTGCTTAATAAATGTTTATTGATCGACAGATATAAACAAAGTATTTCTTGCTCTCAAGTTTACATTTTATTAGGGGAGGCATGTATAGATGGGGACACCCCCAAAATATATGTAAAGATAAACAGAAATACAAGAGAATTTTGGGGAGAAGGTAGTAATGGGTGATCAGTAAAGAGTGCTAGGCCTGCAATGAGGAAGAACTAAACTGACATCCAGCCTGATTCCAGTCAAGTCAAATGATACTTGTAAAGCAACCAACATAGTGCCTGCACAGAGTAGGCACTATAAAAATGCAGCTCAGTGAATAGATCATTGGATCAGGATCAGGAAGACCTGAGTTCAAATATAGCCTCAGATATCTACTAGTTACTGAACCCTAAGGCACTGGAGAAGAAATTAGCAAAGCACTCCAGTATCTTTGCCAAGAAAACCACAGATAGTACCTGTGTGCTCTGGTCCACAAGATCACAAACAGTTGAAAATGACTCCAATTAAAGGAAATAATCATCACATATTTAGAAGGTAAAGCTGGAACTTTGAAGAGTGTGAGTTCCAGCATGAGGGGACAGCAGATTATAATGATGTAAATGCAAAGTCCTACTTGAATAACACTAGGAAGGCAAATTCACTCCTAACTGCTCCTGAGACTTCCTCTGCAGACCAAGTAATCCCTGATTCTGTGTATTTTCTGTATTCTTTACAAGTGGGTGCTCTGTGGACACCCTCCCACCTACTCCTCCAAATTCTCAATAAGTATTGACTTCAAAGAAAAGCAGAGCCAGCCAAAAGAAGTACCCTCTTAAATTGCAATATGAAATGGTCAAGAGCAAAAATCACTTCCCCCCCAGGCAACTGAGGTTAAGTGACTTGTCCAGGATCACACAGCTAGTTAAGTGTTTATCTAAGGTCAAATTTGAACTCAGGTGCTCCTGACTTAAGGATCAGAATATTCACTGAGCCATCTAGCTGCCTCAAAAATCACTTTTACGAATAACAAATTTAAAAGATTTAAATTAACAATTTTAAATAGCTGGGTTTTTTTACATTTACATATTTTGGAGGGCCAGAAATCCTATTTTTTAGGTAAAAAATGTTGCATATTTACATCAAGTAGGGTACAATATTCCAGTCACCCCATGGCAGATGTTTTGGAATACACTTCCCAAGGCCTCCCACACCCACGCACATGGGGTGTTACTCTCGCTCTTCTCACAAGTCATGCCCCTGGGGCCCTTTCCTGCCGCACAGCAGGGGGCAGACCCTAGAGCTCAGGCTCACACTAACCTGGCCGAAGCACCAACTGTCAAAGGACAGGGTGGAATCCTGCGAAATCTCCCCCAACAAGCTCAACCACAGACTGGGGGCACTTGTCCTCACCCTGCAAGACTAGGCATTTAGCCTGCCTGGTGGATTTCAGGCTTCACATGGCCCTTTCCCAGGGAGGGGCCTATCCTCTCCATGAAGTCCCCGATCCTTTCCCTGACTCACTGAGAGCTGGGGAAGACCCTGGACTCATACCCATGGATGGGACTGGGGGCTGCTCCCTGAACCCACCACCCTGTCCACACAGGGCACAGACGTACCCCCGCAATGCCCTCTCCCTCTGCAGTGGGGGGCCCAGGCTTGCCCACGATGGGGCCGTGGCCCGGCGAACCCGGGCTGCAGCGGAGGTTACCGCACGTGCTACAGGCCCCGCCCCCACTGCCCCGACCAGGAGCCGCGGTCGCCGTGCTAGCAGCGACGCTTACCTGCTCCGCCGACACTGCCCCCTTGCCCGTGCTGGCAGCGCCGCTGCCGCTACTCTTGTTGCCCCGGTTGCTGCTCTCCGCCATCTTTACCCGCCCGCTAGGTGTAGGGCCCTATAAACCCAATACTCGCCTCCTCGTGCGTCACGTCCGGACGCCTCGGCCTCCAGATTTTGGTGCCTGGAGCGCCATCTTGGTTTGGGGCACTTCCGGTGGGCGGGCCCGACGTTTCCGGGTGCCCCATGGCCTCAAATCTTCTAGACCTTAGGGCGGGAGGCGAGAGAGGGATTTGCGGACCTCCCCCAACTCAGGCTCCGACTCCGGCTCCATGTAGGACCCTACTCTGTGGCTTCCACAGTTTGTGCCAGAATGTCCTACCCCAGGGAGAGATGTGGGAGGAGGGAAAGATCGAGCTGGGTCAGGGGCAGTGCATATCGGGGCAAAGGGTAGGGGGGTCTGGGAAGTGAATGCAGATGCGGAACGTGGGGATGGTTTTCTTGCCCCTTAGGGATTCCGCTGTTCTGCAGGGAGAGATTTGTACTGCGTCAGTGCCAGGAGAGGGCCAGTGGGGTCCGGCGCAGCAGCCGTGCACGAGCGCCCCACCCGCGGAGCTTAGCTAGGAGACTGGGAGGTGCTCCCGTAGGGCCCCACTACGTGTTCTGGGGGCAGCTTAGTGTCCCGGCATTCCAGAGGAGTGAGAGGGTCCTAGAACTCTGGTCTTCCCTAGGCTGAGCGCTACCCTCCGGACGCCGAGAAAGTGCTTGCTGCTTCGCTCTGGATTCAAGCTGCCTGGCCTCTCCCGGTTTCGTGACCCAGCGGGCATCAGGCATAACAGGTAATGCCCGCTCTACCTGCTCTGGATCAAGGAAGAGGGGAGAGCAGGGGAGACAGGATTCCCAACTGGTTCAGCACTTATGTAGAGCAATAACCGTGGTTCATCTGTGTATTTGCATAGATAGCTTTTCATAAAGTAACCCACTGTCCGGTGAAGTTTCTATATCATGATGCCCGTTTTAGGGCCAGCTGAGGCCTGGGGAAGGGGGGCGCGGGAAGAAGACATTCACTACAGGGGCACCATGACTGAAGGGAAAACGTCTAATGGCACCTGAGGCACTTCTCATGTGATGCCTGAGGTCTGAGCCTCCTGTTTTTCACAGGGCTGGGACCATGGCTGTTTCTTCTTCTTCTCGAAGTTTGCCCCTGGTAGCAGTGTGCCAGGTGACATCAACACCAGATAAGGAACAGACCTTTGAAGCCTGTTCAGGTCTGGTTCGGGAGGCTGCCAAGTTAGGTGCCTGCCTGGCCTTCCTGCCCGAGGCCTTCGACTTCATTGCTCGGGACCCAGCAGAGACACTTAAACTGTCTGAGCCACTGGGTGGGGATCTTGTGAATCGGTATGCCCGACTTGCCAGGTATGGAAGGTAGCAAAAGCGCAGCACTGGGTTAGGAGGCTCCGCTGACTGACAGAAACAGTTCTAAGGAGGGTGGTCTTTTGCTTTATCTGAAGGGAATGTGGACTCTGGATATCCCTTGGTGGTTTTCATGAACGTGGCCAAGATTGGGAGCAGACTCAGCGCATTTATAATTGTCACGTGCTCCTAGACAATAAGGGTGAGACTTTAAGTCCCTAACTTTTTCTATTAACCCTCTCCTGCCCTTTGAGTTGCATTCTTACAATCTGATTTTTAGACTCCAACTTCACTCCCTTGCACTTTCCTTGCTTGAGACCTTGGAGACAATTTGCCAAGCCTTCAAGGCCATTCACCAGTTGCATTGCCTCTGCTCTCTTTTGTCTCTCTTCCTTCCCTCCCCCTCCTAAAAAAACAAAACAAAACAAAAACCAATCATACACCTTGTCAATGTAACATTTGTGCTTCTGGTTCCTAACTATAAGCAGCTCCTGATCTGGGGCAACAGGAGGGAATATAGAATCATCAGCAGAGTATTCCTCTTCTACTCCCAAGGCTCTATTGTGGCCACATATAGGAAGACACACCTCTGTGATGTGGAGCTCCCAGGACAGGGATCCATGTGTGAGAGCAACTCTACTATACCTGGGCCCACTCTTGGGTCACCTGTCAGTACACCAGCTGGCAAGGTTGGCAGGGAGGGAAGGGAGGAGGTTAAAGTGGGGGGAAAGGAATGGGAATACATTGGAGGGGGCAAGAAAACAGTAGAATAGTATGAAGAGTGGCCATTGTACCAGAGAAGCTAAATATCCTACTCTCCATTCCAGGTAGGCCTGGCCATTTGCTATGACTTGCGATTTCCAGAGCTTTCCCTTGCATTAGCCCAGGATGGTGCTGAAATTCTCACCTATCCTTCAGCCTTTGGCTCAGTCACAGGACCAGCTCACTGGGAGGTAAGAACCTGCCAATATATAGCAATACATAGACATTGCTGTATTTCTTTCCTAGCTTTTCATGACCATCTCTCAGAACTGATTAGAGGAACATTATTTCTATAGGTTACTGCTCTACTCCTTCCCACTTTTCTTCACCAGATGCTGAAATTTATTTCATCCATTTTCTTTCTTTCCCCAGGTTCTGCTCCGTGCTCGGGCTATAGAGACACAATGCTACGTGATTGCTGCAGCACAATGGGGACAACACCATGAAAAAAGAGGGAGTTATGGACACAGTATGGTGGTGGACCCTTGGGGAGTTGTGGTAGCCCGCTGTTCTGAGGGGCCAGGCCTCTGCCTTGCCCACATTGACCTGGCCTATTTGCGTCAGGTACGCCAACATATACCTGTGGCTCAGCACCGAAGACCTGACCTGTATGGCAATTTGGGTCGCCCAGATCCTTGACTTCTACTCAATGAACCAGGGTCCTATTTTGGGCCAGTGAGGATCTGTGGCTTGGAGGCAGGACCCCAAGCTACTGAAGAACCTCTCTTCCCTTTCTTTTGTGGCATACAGGTTCAACCTGTTGTAAAGCCCCAGAAATGCTTTTTTTGGACTCAGATTTTAGTTGCATATAGATAGGCTCTTAAATCACAATTCTATGAAAACTAAAGCTACACACCAAGGCCTGAGTAGCACTGACGTTAAAAAAATATAGTCATGAAGTCCCAAGTCTCGACATCTCCTTTGGGGGTAAGGGAACCAGTGTAGCAACAAAAATACTAGACCATAGTGGCAACTAGGACTATTCATAATCTGTCAAAACAAGTGCTGAAGTTACATTTGTCCCAGCCCATTCTTCAATATTAGTAGGGAAATGGGGCAATTCAAGTACTGAAGACTAAGAAGAGAGAGGTTGTACTTAGACAAGCCTCAAGGGGATTTCCCAGCTCTGACTCCAATCCAAGCCAGACAACAAGAGATGGGAATGGGCTGCAGGATACATTTATTTTCACTTGAACATGGAAGGAAAAATGCCACACACTCCTTTCTTTGGGAGTGTGGGCTACCAGCAACCCTTCCCCCCATCCTGCATACATACAGGCACTTGTGCACAAGAGCGCACAGACAAGGGGTTCTCGGGTTGCCCCAGTCCTCCCCTTCTCACTGCTTCCTAGAAGAGAAGCTGACAGGGAAAACGAGGGACCCAGACTAGGAAAAGAGCCCCTAACCTCTATCCCTGGGAAGGGGGAAGAGAGAGGGAAGCACCAGGGGCCAGGAGTGAGCAAGTGAGGAGGCCATACCTTAAAAAATCATTGTTCAACTTTTTCCTTACAAACTCAGCAGGGTGGAGGGAATGGGTGGTAAATCCCTGTTATACAATCCTGACTCTTACCTCTCTCCTGCAAGCTCTCACACCACAGCCCTTTGGTTTCTCAGACAAAACAAAACAAAAAACAAAACTAGCCCTCCTGAAGCCTGAGGGCAATTGAGAGAGCCTCCTATTAACCCCTCAAACCACTTCAGCAGCAGTTCCACAGAGCACTCTGAAACAAAACTGCTTCTTTCTTCCTTACCCAGGCTTGATTCCCAGGCTTACGGAAGTCAGTGGGTGGGAGAGAGGATGGGGAGACAAACTTCCACTTTTTTGTCTTTTCCTTTAAAAAAGAAGGGGGGGAAGATGACAGGAGGGGTGTGGAGAAAACCCCAAACAGTGTGTGAATTCCAGAGGTGGGTGCCAAGCCAAGGCCCCAAATTTGTGAAAAGTAAGAGGAGGGTCAGGGCAGTGCCTGCAGCATCAAGTTCCTCAGAAGTTTCTGTCGGCCCAACTCATAGTCCTCCTCATCCACATTCACCAGCAGCTTGATAGCCTCATGGCCCACGGCCTGTTTAAGTGAGTCTGTGATGAAGACGCCTTTGAGCGCTTCCAGGAGGGAGCCATTGATGTAGTCGCGCCAGAAGGCATCGAGGTAGGTGAGCTCAGAGAACTTGATGTCACAGATGATGGAACCCAGGTCCCGGGATTTGAGGATAGTGTTGGCCTGGTTGAAACGCTCAAACTGGCGTTCAAGTGGGTCCTGCTTATTTGAGAAGACATTGCCCTGCAAAGCTGTCTCATGCTGGCAGTACTCAGCCCTCACCCGAAGCCTGATGTCTATAAGGAAAAAAAAAGGTGAGTACTTAGTCCATAGCCTGGTAGATCAATAGAGGTGAAAGACCAAGACACTAAAGGAAGGTAATAGTAATTTTTCTCTAGGGTAGAGTTCCCTTTTTCTTTTCTATACATATCTCATATACCTACAAATTTTGTTAGCCCATTCTTAGGCCTAAAGGAAAATGCAGGGAAGAAAAGAGTTCTTAGTAAGGGGAGACAATAAGACTATATCACCTCCGAATCAAACCAATTTGGAGATATGGGAGTGAATTTTTTCTATATTAAATAGACTGATAGTCACACTTCAAATTACTTTAACTCTTTTTTGCCCATTGGACAGAAAACTTAGCAGGGAGAGTCTTTGGGGTACTATACCCTGAAATTAATTCAGGGTCATTCTAAAAGAATGAGGGAAAGGTTCAGCCCCTCAACCACTTTCAACATCCCAATCTATCGGAGAAAAAAGTATGCTCTGCCTTTTTGAAGAATAACTTCACTTCCAGTAGCTCTCTGCCTGGACCACACTGTAGCTCTCTTACCGCAAGTCTGTTTTTCCTTGGGGTCTGGTGTCACAGACTTCCGGCGCTTCCGCTGACTTACAAGTGTGGCTCTTCCTCGAGCTGGCCGTTTGATGCACATCTGTTGGCCAGCATTGGGGCAGCACACCACAGGATAGTGGGGAGGCACTGGTGGGAAAAGGGGAATAAATAAAAGAATAGTCCCATAATCATCTATTCCACTATCAATTTATGGGACTGCAAATAAATTGATGCTTAACTCTTTGGGAAGGAGGGGAGGAGGCAGAATTAGTAGAAAGTGACAGTGAAGGGGGGAGAGAACAGCCATCAAACATTTTAAAGTAATCCACACAACCTAAAAGGAACAGCAGAGAGTATATTAGGGGCATCCCCTTAGCTTTATGTGGGGCCAGAAGGGGAGGAGTCAGTATTCTTTCACCTGGTTTTGGAAATTAGGCATAGAATAAGACTAGAATCCTCTTAATTAGAGGAACTAAAGGACATCTACATCTCTTCACCTGATTTAGGGGTTTGGGGAGGTCCCGGCTCTGGGTTACTGTGGGCTCTGGGGGTCACGTAACGGATTGACGTTTCCTCCAGGTATTTGTCTACAAGATCTGGGCACACTGTGTGTGGGGAGAGAAGAAAAGTAAGTCATTCAGGGAAAGATGGGACACATACACCCACACCCATCTATCCTGCACTAAGGACTTGAGGCCACTCTCATCCAGATGTTTCCTCGGGCAAGACTCAGACCCCGGGCCTCGGTGCTCTTCCTCCCCAGTCCCTCATGAACTCCTTCCTTGACCCTCGTGTTCCCAGCTCCCAGTAAACCCCTCACCAGCCCGCCTCCTCTTGAGCGTGACGTAGGGCAGCAGGTCATGTCGCGTGATGATGCGCAGCAGCTGCAGCACCTGGCGAAAGTTACTCTCATCACACCGGCCCTGGCGCTCCAGCGCCAACAAGAAGTCCCGTCCACTCCGGATGAGGCCCCGCTCATGGTCATCAATGACGTCCACAAAAAGGAAGGAGAGGACACGCACGTCGCGGTGCGTCAGGTGGGTGCCCACAATGTCGAACATGCGGTGCAAGCTGTAAAGCCCGTGCTCCTGCTCTCCCCGCTCCTCGGGCCACACCTGGCTGGCCCGACGCTTTAGCCCCGCCATGCCGGGGCTCAGGCGTACTCCAGTCTCCGGAGCCTCTGCTCACTCACTACAATCCTCAGTGTGCTGTAACAACAAGAGGAGCTTCAGTGAATTGGAGTTCTGTGTCTGTCCTTACCAGAACAGTTCCCATAGCTTTGAAATCCATCCAGAGATAGGAAACAGTTTATCTTCTCCCTAAATTAGCATTTGGTGGCCATTTTAGTGTCATGTTCCTTGAAGAGATGCTCTCAAGAATCACCATCATTCCCCCACCCACATCCCAGACACTCTTCATCTCCTACCAGAGATATCCCTTCTCATACTGATTCAGTTCACCAGAAAGAAGCTAGAAAAACCTGGGTTCTAGCTCTAGCACCAAAATTATTCCATTCCCCTACTTCATGAAATAAAAAAAGCTGCACCAGATGTAATGAGTCACAAAACTTTAGTTACAGAAGAAACCTTAGAAGTTATCTTGTCAAATCTCATTTTGTAGATTAGGAAAACCAGGCTTGGAGAAGTGAATGAAATTAGGGAAATTCACTTGACTAACAGTTGACAGCAGAATCAGAGCTCAAGCACAACATCTACTCTGGTAGAGAATCTCAATTGCCATTGATAGACAACATAAATCCTCTTCACTTATAATCCAGGCATCCTCTCTCCTGCCTGAAACCCAATTTGTCCTAAAGTCAGTCAACAAACATTAAGTGCTTACTATATGCCAGGTACTGTACAAAGTTACAAATTTACAAAATTACAAAGTACAAAAGACAGTTTCTACTTTTAAGGGAAAGAACATTATAAGAACATTGTACAAACAAGATATATACAGAATAAATTGGAAATAACAAATAGAAGGGATTGGCATGAAGGAGGATTAAGACAGACTTCTTGTAGGTTGCATTTTACCTGGGACTTGAAGGAAGTGAGAAGACAGATATGAAGTAGAGAATTCTAAGCATGAAAGATAGCTAGTGAAAATACTCCCAAGTTGGAAGATTGGAGTATCTTGTGCAGGTCTAGAGTCAAAGAACTGACTTTTTCTCCCAGGCTTAGTTAGATCATAAAGCCCTAACCTACATCATAGTTTTGAGAGGAATGTACACAAAGGTGGCTAGGCTATCTGTCACAGTTGTTGCCTGTGAGATTGCAGGGACAAAAGATTTACTTAGAACTGCCTTTTTACCTTTTCACCTTACCTGCCTTTTTCTAGAAGAAAAGATCTCTCAGCAGGAGTAAACTCTTAAGAACCCAAGAAGACCTAGCTGTCTCTGCCTCTAATCACTTTACTCCTCTTGGTATAAGCCATATGTATAAATAGATGGACTAGAAAGTAAAGGAAAGAGCACCAACCTTGAAATCAAGAGGACAGGAGTTCAGATCTGGCTTAACACTTAATAACTTCCTAGCTGTGTGATCCTGGGCAAGTCACTTAACCTTAATTGCTTCAGCAAAAAAAAAAGAAAAAAGTAAACTTGAAAGAATTTATCCATGCAGGTCCAAAGTGAGCAGTCTTCAAGAAGAGCAGGGGAAATTCTCAAGTATTCAAACTTTCTCTAGTAAAGCTGCTTCTGTGAGTTTGTGACACAGGAGCCCATATAAATCAAGTAACACATTTGAAAATCAAGTCCCAACACAGAACACAGGTTTCTGAGCATCAAACCAACCCTGTCACTAATACCTTGCTTCTAATCTAGACACAGCACCATTAACAGCCTTATCTACTATAATAAAGCCCCAAAATAGCCTCTTTAATAAAAGAACAGGCCACTCTACTTATTTTTAACATAAAAAAAATTTAAGTCCCAAGACCCATAAAGGAATTAACAAATGAAGGACTCTTGCACCAGAGGTGCTTTACTAAGGGTCTTAGAGGAAAGACTATGACTAGAATACTGATTAGCAAGACCTGCCTTGACCTTTATTATTGTTTCAGAGAGTCCAGAAATAAAGAGGAGAACACTGGGACTGTTCTCTTTTTTTAAAAAGAGAAGGAGGAGAACCAGTAGCCAGAGAATTTGGTATTCCACTAGGAATACCAATTTGAGAGGAATGGCCCAAACCAAGACTTGAGAGCTTAGACGCTCGAACTCCCAAACACATAAAAGGGCCTGGAAAACCCTGAAAAAAATTGTCACACAAAATCAGTCACACAGATCTTGGTAGAGGGATAATCATCTAGTCTGTGTTCATCTTATAGATATGCAAATAAGTCGAAAGACATTCTTACCCAGAATTATAGCCAGTTAGGAATCAAACTAGATACCATAACTTCTAGTTCATCATTCTTTTCACTATGATTCCACAGTCTAGTCATGTATTCACAAGCCAGATCTTTTTTACCTCAATTTCACACCTCCAACTCTCCCCCAGACAGGGATAGCAGAAAGTTTTTCGCTTTTGGCTGGTCATAAAACAGCCTTTTAAGAGTAATACACTTAACTTCCCGTGAGAACCAGAAGTTAGGCAGCTAGACAGGTAAACACCTCACTTCTAATCAATCAGAATTGGTTTCCTCAAGTGTCCCCAATTCAGATAATGGCCTGATTGAGTCCTGAATTTTTCCAGTCCCCTACCTCCCTGGCTTGCTAGCAGAATCCAAGACCCAGGAGAAGCATTGCAGCCATACGAGAGTAACAGTGAGGGAGAAGTCTAAGATCCTTCTGACTCAAGCAAGACTCAAAGCATTCTGATGGTAATTTCTCCAAATTCCAGAAAATAATAACCATATTAAGCTCTAGATCAAAAGATCACACAGATTTAGACTTGGAAGAAATCCCATAGGTTACTTTACAGAGGAGGATAAGAAGGACCCTAAGGCCATTCAGCCAACAGTAGGTGGTGGCCTCACAATCAGCTAGTCAGACAAGTCTGAAGAGGGATGGCAAGAATCCTGTTCTGGGACCCACAGATCAACCCCCTTGACATTAATTTCAATCTTTATTCTAGTCATCACTGCAGACTAAGACATAGTTATTCTTCATTGATTTACTTCAGGGAGCAGAATGGGGGGGGGGGGGAGGGGAGGGCGCAGTTATAAAGTTCCCAAAGGTATGTCCACCGGATCATGGTGGGTGACCAGAGATAGTCTGACTTAAATAGCACTTGAAATAGGCCACCATTTCATAAAAAGGATCCAGGAGTTTGCCCAATTAGTACAACTTGTCCCCTCTCAACCTACTTGCCACTCAGATGCCTATGTCAGTGAGGTGGAAGAAACAGTGAATGAGACTCAAATCTCATTATGTAAAGAGAAAGAATGTTCCATTTCAAAGAGAAAGACAAAAAATCTTGATATCTGACAAACTGTCAAATGATTTAAAGTGAATATTCCAGGAAATTTCCCAAACCCAAAGTTTTCCTCTTCCCCAAGGCTGGGCTGGTGCTAATAAGAATCTGTGGGCATGATACCTAGAGTGGATGAGGAGACTGAGCCACCAGACACAATGGGGTGGCCTTTAGTGAACATTTCCTGTTATCTCCCATCAAAAGAATCAATAACCACAGAGTTCTCCAAGCTGATTTAGGAATTGTCCCCAACATCTTAAGCCTAAGGTTTTCCCAAAGGAGTATCCCATTAAGATTAAAAAAAAAAAAAAAGCCACTATTCCCTCCCTTATTCCTTTTCCCTGAATGGAAGAGTATTAGACTACCTATGCAAGAAGCTTTTCTTCCCCATTCTAGCAATCATATTCAAATACAGCAGCAAAACACGAGTCAGTTCTGTTTCTAACAAACTAGACACAGTCGGAGCCATACATGCTTTCCCAAACACCACAGAAACAAGCCTAAGAATTATTTCACTGAAATAACTTAACCCTAAGATTAGAGACCTACGAAATGCCTTCGGGCATCCCAGCAACGATTTCCCCTCCACAAAACCGAATTCCCCGTGGGCTCCTTGACAGAAACTTGGGCAGAGGTTACAAGTTCAGCGACTGCTGGGAAAACTGAGCATAGTTTATACTTAAATGTAAGAATGACACTTCACCTACCCCCATATTTCCATGCTTCCCCAGCGTCTGTTTATGTTGTGCAACGACTCTAGCTGACTGTTTCCCACTCCTCCACCCCCCTCCTCCCAAGAATTGGGCGGATTAAGTGGCTAATCTGAAGATCCAGCTGTTTCCTCTATCTCTAACAAGGGGTGAGACAACTCCCGTAGAAATACAGGACACGCTGTCTCTTGTTAGAACCTCTGCCCCTTACGTGACACGCAAGTGTTTTACTGGGGCTGCAATACTCAGATGCCAAAAATGTCACCGGGCGCTAGGCTGTCCGCATTTCTACAGATACAGAGTGACCACTCCTTTCCTGACACAGCATCAGTACTAAAGGGGGAGTGGAGAGACTCATTAATGGGCCTGTGGTCCTAGACAATGACTGTCCAGTTTGGGGTTGCTTTCTTTCCTGGTCTCCCCCCTCCTGCAAACAACCTCATTTCCCCCAAGAAATCCCAACCCGGCAATGACAGCTTCCTTGCTCTGCTCCTTGTTTTGTTTTTTGACTTAAAAATACAAAAGTACTCTTCTTCCGCAACGGGCTATCCCCTCCACATCCCTCCCCCCTTCCCACACAGCCCAGGGACACGAAACTGGGGAGCGCCCGTGAAAGTCCGAGAGTTGTTCGCTTCCTCTCCCAGCAGACACAGCCACGTCCCGGGGGTGCCCGTGCTACCCGGCCCGTCCAGGCCGACGCTGCCCAACTCTCCCATGCACTGTCCGGCCAGCCTCGCGTCCGGCTCGCTTCCTCCGCCTCCCCCCAGTCCGGCCCGGGCCTCGCCCCCTCCCCCTCTCCAGCTCACTTTTACTCCAGCCTCGCCCTTTCCCCATCCGACGCCAGTCGAAGGCAACTCCCTCCCCCACGGCCAACTCTCTTCTGGCCCCCAGCCCCTTCTCGGCCCGACTCCTCACACTCCTCCTCAGCTTCTGCCCCACATGCCCCCTCGGCCTCCCCTCGCGTTTATTTCGGCTCAGCTCCTCCCCTTCCCCTTCGCTTCTCCCCTACCTCTTTCCCGGTCTGCGCCCCGCCCAGGACCCACGGTTGCCCCCTCCCCTCCCCTCGCCTCACCTCACCTTACGGCGTCCCGACCCGTCTCTGCCCCTCCCCTTCCCTCCCCTCGGCTCCCCCGGGTAAGGCCCGTAGTCACCGCCTCCCCTTCCCCACCCCCAGGGCCCACCGCCTCCCAGCCCCGCCCCTCTCCGTTCCCCCTCCCGGGCCTCACTCTCGGCTCAGACTAGGCGCCGCCATGTTGGATCCATCAGCTCCTCTCCGGGGCCCCGTCTCGCGGAGCAGCATCCGGGCCCTTACCGCTGCCGCCGCCGCCACCACCGCCGCGGGCGTGAGAAAGGGGGAGGGCACGGAGACGGGCGGAGGTGGCTTCATCCGGGAAATCGCGGCCTGTAACCTGGGCGGTTGCGGCGACTTCGGCACCATTAAGAAGAATGGGGATGGGTAGCCATGTTGAGTGAGGGCGGCCTGGCAGTGACGGGCGTCCGTGAGGCCCTGGCGTCAAGAATAAGTTAAAAAGGCTAGCGATTCGGCGGCCATTTTTGGTAGGGGCAAGTTGGGAATGTTGGGCGTTCCTGGCGGCTTGGCTTCGGAACCATAGAAGGGAATTGGGAAGGGTAGCCATGTTAACTAAGGAAAAGCTGGTAAAGACTGTGCCTGGCATATGCTGGCTTCACTGCTCTTGGAGAGAATAGGAAAAAGCAGCCATTGCGAATAAGGGCGGAACTGGCTAGAGACGCTGCGGAGCCCGGGAAAGAGGGAAAGGTTCATCTGTCTGAGAAGACTGGCAAGAACCGGGCTGGTGGCCCCCCAACCCGCAGCGTCGGATACAAGCCCACTGTATGACCCTAGACAAATAACACTCTTTGCACTCCCGTTTCTTAAAATATTATTGGTCCTTCGTTTATTTAGTTTTGCTTTGTTTTTTGGGAGAGTAGTGATGTGTGGACTCTCACGTGAATTGGATTTAAATAAGGCAGAGTTGCACAAAGGCATCAGCTTCATTCTTCCAGAGTTCTTAAAGTTCAGTGGCTAGACAAAAGTGCATGACCTCGGGTTTTCCAAGTGCCTAATCAAACAAACATCAGCTGTCCTTGTGGCCGTTGGAACAAATCCTTTTCACCTACCCAAAACACCGGAAAGTCTTCCCACGCCTGGGATGGACATCCTCCTAATTCACCAGTGGGGTTGAGACCCCTCGGTTACCCACCACCTAGTTTAACACAAGTGCCCAGGTGTTTGACCTGGTTGTGGCCACTAAGAATGCTTCAGCATCTTGGAGCCACCCATAGAGCGGAGTTTCAGGTAGACATACCAGAGGTGAATGAGCATCCTGGAAAAAGCTTAGTCCTCCGTGCACGCTAGATGGAAACACTATCAGAAGACAGAAGGGAAGAGAAAGAGCGAGCTTGTTACTGTGTTAGATATCTTATGTAATGGAATGGTGTGAACATAGTCATAGGAACTCTAAACTAGGGCAAGAAATGTTGGAAAGCTTGGATCTATAGTACAAAATGCTATTAACACAGAGTTGAAATAAAAGAAAGACAAAGTTGCATCAGCTTTTTCCGCTTTGCCACAGCAACACAGAATAAATGAGTGATCCTGAAACAGTGTCACTTAAGTGTGTGTTTGGAAGTTTGGTGGTACATTTCCTCTTTTAGTGCAAGTGGCAGGCTTAAAATTCTGGATTGCTGAGTTTATAGCAATAGAAGAAAAGGGATATAACATAGTGAAGAAACTTCCTGCTAGTGTTGGTTGTTTCTAAAAATGAAGTACAAAGATAGTGATAGGACACTTAAGTATCCTCAGACTTTGGAGAAAATGATCAAAGAATGTGGATTCATTGGTTAACAAATTTTTAACACGTTTGAAAGTCTTATTCTGGAAAAAAATATTTTCCAAAACATACTTCTAAGAAAGAAAAAACTTAATGTATGGTAGAGTATTGTGTAGCACTTTTATCAGGTAGTAGTACCAAAAGGAATTCTTGATTGTCAGGGTAGCGAGATGTTAGTAGTGGATTGCTCACTGAGTTTGGAATCTGAAAGACTCATTTTCCTGAGTTCAAATCTGGTGTGAGACACTTAGTAGCTGTGTAATCTTAGAAGGAATCTTTTCCAAGAAAACTCCAAGTGGGATATTGAAGAGCTGGATGTGACTAAAATGATTTAACAAACTTATCAGTGAAAGTCTTGTTCTCTGAAAGTCTACATGTAGTCATTAACCATTTTCCATTGTCTGTTGGTCAAATATGAATGCATAGATGAATAAAGCTGTTTTCAAATTATTTTAGCTCAACTGTTGTAAAGCATTGAAAGGCTACCATTCAGTGATTCAAGACAATTCTAAAACACTTGGGATGGAAAGTGCCATCTACATCCAAAGAGAAAACTATGGAGACTGAATGTGAATCGAAACATATTGTTTTCACCTTTTTCTGGTGTTATTCACTTGTGTGTGTTTTTTTTCATGTTTTTTCCCTTTTGATCTTATTTTTCTTGCACAGCCTGACAAATAGGGAAATGTGTTTAGAAAATTGCATGTGTTCAACCTATATCTGGTAGCTTGCTATCTTGGGGAAAGGGAGGGAGAAAAATTTGGAACATAAAAGTTTTGCCAAAATGAATGTTGATTTTATTTTGCTTCTTATTTTTTTTCTGGTATGATTTGATTTTTCTTGTGCGGCAAGATAAATATAAATATGTATGCATATATTGGATTTAACACATATTTCTACAATGTTTAATCTATATTGGACTACTTGCCATCTAGAGGAAGGAGTGAGGGGGAGGGGGAAATTGGAATATAAAGTTTTGCAAGGGCTAATGTTGAATAATTGCCCACATGTGTTTTGAAAAATAAGCTTTAATAAAGAGGAAAAATATATTTTTAAAAAAGTGAATGTTGAAAACTATCTTAGCATGTAATTGGAAATATAAAATACTATTGGAAAATATTTTAAATATATTCTGAATTTTAAGAAAAGTGTTTGTAATGCCAGAGAAACTGAGGCAGGAGAGAGATTAGAGAGTTTTAAATATTTTATTAATGGGAGAATAAGATTGACTGGACAGGACTCTCGTCTCAAATTATCCAGTCAGACAGAGATAAAGATATACTGGGACCAAGGAATTCATGTTGGTCCTAGGGCCGGAGGAGTCCACCATACAAAAGCCAGCCACCATACTCCAGCCATGAATGGAGAATCTCTAACCTTTATATACCTTTGTAGACAAAGAAGAGGGAAAGAGCGGGAAAACCCATGTCCAGCTGGAAAAGGCTATAAATCAAAAAAACCCCAGAGACAGGATGTCTGAATACCCAGAGATATCTTGGAATATTTTAGAGGGATGTTGTAAATTCTTGAGGACAGAAGATAATCAGGAGGTCTACTCTCTTGTTTATCTTGCTTGGGCTAACAATTTATAACCTTAGACTAATTGGTCCTCAGCCTTCATGGACCAGCGGGAGATTTACAGCTTAGGGGAGTAATTAGGGAGACTGAGACAAAGGAAACTTGTACAAGGAAACTGAGTCAGGACAGTTAAAAAGAACTGTGGCATAACATGTTGAAAGGACAAAAATATGTTTAAAGCATTACTGATTATGAATACTGCTTTAGGTCATCCAATTACACTTGGTTTGATTCTGTTCTAGTAGCAGTAGCAGAGAGTTGGGGGAATCCCCTTCTTTGGTAGGAGGCACAAATCCAACAGGAAAGAATTCACAACCTGAAATATTAGTGGCAAAAAGGAAGTTTTATTTTTCATTAAGAAGCTCTCTCTTAGGGCAAATCTCTTAATGAAAAAATTTGCAAAGAATAAGTTAACAAATCTATTTTATAAACAAATCTTGGGGCATTTTGAACTGATTATCAGACCAAGGTCTTCCAATTGAATGAAATTCCTTTGAAGGAAGAATTTAGAATTTCCTGAATGGGAATCTGGCTACTCAAAATATCAATAGGGGGTGATTTGCCCAATATTTCCTATTGAATGATGCTGTTTGTCTTAGAAAAAAGGTTTGTCTGGAAAATATGCCTTCTCCCAGACCCCAGTCTCTTCTTATACAGATCAAAGGGGACACAATTTCACTCCCATCATCTTCATTGTGTGTGAATGTAGATATGAAGATATGTATGAAAATATAAAGAAAAATTAGTTAAATTTATAATGCTGACATTTTAAATGAAAAGTATTTTTTCTTAGCAACATAGGCTTATGTTTAGATATAATCAGTAATTTAAAAAAATTTAAATTTGCTTTTGAATTTTTGTATCATAATCAAAATCATGAACAATTCAGAAATGCATTTTTTAACATGTTAAAAGTATATCTTAAATACAATATATGTGAAAATATTTATACAGTTCTCTTGTTGCACAAGAAAAATTGGATTTAGAAAGGTAAAAATACCTTAGGAAGAAAAACAAAAATGCAAGCAAACAACAGAAAGAGTGTAAATGCTATGTTGTGGTCCACACTCATTTCCCAGTGTTCCTTTGCTGGGTATAGCTTGTTCTGTACGTCACTGATCAATTGGAACTGAATTGGATCCTCTCATTGCTGAAGATAGCCACTTCCATCAGAATTGATCCTCATATAGTATTGTTGAAGTATATAAATACTGAGGGGAGACCCCAAAACTCTCTAAAACTCCTTCAAGGAGAAAGTCTCCTTGAATCATGGCTTCTGTAAAAGACCCCATCCAAGGGAAACAGGATAAACAACTTCATTCTGTTATCCTGAGAGACAGGCACCACCTCCATTGATAACACTCACTACTAATTAAGCTTCCCATTGAATCAAAGATCAAACCTAGAGACACTCATTCAATTCTATTCAAATTCCAGGTCAAGCTGAACCCAGCCCCCATCAAGAGCAACCCCCAGCTTATAAAATGAGCCAACTTGGGACTCAGTCCTTGCAGAGGACCTAATATGCCATCCCTAGCATAGCAGCAACCTCTGCCCACTGAAATGATATTCTTTTCCAGCGTTACCCTCTCTTAACTCTCTCACCTGTTTCCCTAACAAGACTTTATATCTCTCTGTCGGGATTTCTCTACTAGAAACTTTACTTCTCTGTCAGACCTTGTCACTAAGGAATTCAGTCTTTCTATTCTTGTCAGCAAACGTTGACTTCCCAATGCCAATAATAAACTTCTTGTTACCAGTCCAGCTTTTTGTGTTCATAAATTCCTTTACAAAGAACCTCTGTGTCGCCAGAAGGGTAGTGCCCACAATTCCCTGCCATGCATCAAATCCTAAGGGGATTTTGGGGAGCCAAACCTCTACATTTGGTTCCCTGAATCCTGAACCTGCCACTAACCTCATCATTTAACTCTGTGACTATCAGGAACCCTAATCTCATCATAATGATCTCCTGGTTCTGCTCATTTCACTTAGCATCAGTTCATGTAAGTCTTGCCAGTCCTCTCTGTATTTATCCTGCTGGTCATTTCTTACAGAACAATAATATTTATGACATTCATATACCACAACTTATTCAACCATTCTCCAATTGATGGGCATCCATTCAATTTTCAGGTTCTATCCACTAGGAAAAGGGCTACCACAAACATTTTTAATGCATTTTTTTCCTTTGGTTGTTAACAGATCAACTGAAAAAGAAATACTTTTATCTTATCCTTTGCTGTATATTAATAAACAGATTTTTAAAACTTTAAAATTTTAAAAATTGTTTATATCCACAGAGCTGGAATCAATAACTATATTTTAAACATAATTATAACTTCAAGTAGGACCACTTCATAGGAGTTTGTGATTTGAACTAAATGGGACCTAGCTGCGATCTTTTTCAATGTATAGGAATTATTTCCTTTTTTTGACTTTGTTTATGTACCTTGAAAACATTCCCCTAGTGATTTAATTGATTTAAGGAAACACCCTCTGCCATTGTAGTTCATACTGCTGCTGAGGTGGTTGATTTATTAATTGTACTACTTTGTTACCTGGAAAAATTTATTTTGGTTTGGGGAGGTGAGAAATGGGAGGGGGGATTCATTAAGAAATAACTCATAAAATGAAAGCATCAAATTAACATTTACTTAAAAAGAATATGTGACTAGCTGAAGACCAATTCAGTAAACATTTTAAGTGCCTACTGTGTGCTGGGCTCTAAGCTGAGCTCTGGTAATACAAATAAGAAAAAGAAGGTTCCTGTCTTCCAGGAACATATAATCTAAAAGGGGAAAGACTACAAATGTAAGAAAGGGAGGTACCACCAAGTACTTCTATAAAAGAAGGCTTTGAGAGTTCATTGCTCTATCCTCTATCCTTCCACTTTTTTACCCCATCCCCCACCAAAAAAACCAAACAAACAAACTGTATAGTAATAAGGTCATATGTTGTCTTGGAGGATGTTCTCTTCAGCTGTTGATAGAAACGAGTTACCTAGTTCTAGTTATTTCTCTCTGTGAGCTTGGATCAGTCCTATTATTCCTCTAGATATGGTTTCCTAATCAATAACAATTAGAGAATTAGACTGGATTTTTAAAGTTCTTTCCAGCTCTGAAATCTGAGATGAGAGAGGAACTAAACATTATATTTGTTGAGCTTCTGTCTTCTCTCTTTCATGTGGTTAATACCATCCAATTCCAGTAAAATAATAAAGTGTGATAGTAATATTGGTGACCAAATAAATGGTTTGGCCCCCTCTGGAGTTGAAGGGGCCATAATCATGTGAGATGCCTCTGGCAAATGGATAATGTGAATATGCTTGGTCCATGGGTAACCATAAGAGGAGGACAGTGAAGTGGTCGAGTGAATAGGGCAATGGATCTGGGATCAAATCTGGTCTCAGACACTAGCTGTATGATCCTGAAAAAGTCACTTAAACCCTGTTTGCCTCAGTTACCTCATCTGGAAAATGAGCTGGAGAAGGAAATGGTAAATCATTCCTGTATCTTTCCTAAGAAAACCCCAAATGGAGTCATGAAGAATGAATCATGACTAAGAACACCGAACAGTTATAAACAACCATAGTATCCCTTCACTAATTCCAAATTGTTGTCCAGAATGGTTGAATCAATTCACAACTCTACCAGTAAAGCATTAGTATCTCAATTTTTCTACATCCTCTCCAGCATTTGTCCTTTTCCTTTTTTTTTTTTTTTTTTTTTTTAAATGTTAGCCAAACTGAAAGATATAAGCCTATCTCAGGCTTGTTTTAATTTGCATTTCTCCAAATCCATTGTGATTTAGAACTTTTTCTTTTTCTTGTGAGTAGTGATAGATTTGATTTTTTTTTCTTCTGAACACTTCATGTTCATATATGTTGATCATTTATCAAATGGGAAATAGTTTGTATTTTTGTTGTCTATATATTTGAAAAATGAGAACTTTAAAACCATTTCTAGTCATATGAAAAAATGCTCTAAATCACTATTGGTCAGAGATTAAATGCAAATTAAGATAATTCTGAGACACTTCTCAGACTGACTAACATAACAGGAAAACATAATAATGAATGTTGGAGGGGATGTGGGAAAACTGGGACACTGATGCATTGTTGGTGGCATTGTGAACTGATTCAACCATTCTAGAAAGCAATATGGAACTATTCCCAAAGGGCTATCAAACTGTGCATACCCTTTGATCCAGTAGTGTTTCTACTGTGTCTGTGTCCCAAAGAGATCATAAAAAAAGAGAAATAGACCCACATGTGCAAAAATGTTTGTGGCAGTTCTTTGTGTAATGGCAAGAAGTTGGAATCTGAGTGGATGCCCATCAGTTGGAGACTGACTGAATAAGTTATGGTACATGAATGTTATGAATATTATTGTTCTATAAGAAATGATCAGCAGGATGATTTTAGGAAAGCCTGGAGAGACTTAAATGAACTGAAGCTGAGTGAAGTGAGTAGAAGCAAGAGAAAGCTCTACACAGCAACAACAAGATTATTTGATGATCAATTCTGATAGACATAGCTCTTTTCAACATCGAGGTGATTCAGGCCATTTCCAATGATTTTGTGATGGAGAGAGCCCTCTGCATCCAGAGAAAGGACTGTGGGTACTGAGTGTAGATCACAACATAGTATTTTCACTTTTGTTGTTGTTGTTTGCTTGCAATATGTTTTCTTTCTCATTTTTTCCCTTTTGATCTGATTTTTCTTGTTCAGCATGATAATTGTGGAAATATGTATAGAAGAATTGCACATATTTAACACAGATTGGATTATTTGCCATCTACGAATGGGAGTGGGGTGGGGGGAAGGAAAGGAGAAAAAAAATTGAAACACAAGGTTTTGCAAGGATGAATGTTGAAAACTGCAGATATTTTGAAAACAAAAAGCTTTTTCAAAAAAGAAAAAAATGAGAACTTTATCTGAGAAACCTATAAATTTAGTGTAGTGGATAGAGCACCAGCCCTGAAGTGAGGAGGACCTGAGTTCAAATCTGGTCTCAGACACAATACTTCCTAACTGTGTGACCCTGGGCAAGTCACTTAACCCCAGTAGCCTCAGCAAAATAATAATAATAATAATAATAATAATAATAATAATTAACTTTTTCCTGCTTTCCTTCTAACTTTGGCTGCATTAGTATTATTTAAAATCTTTTTGATTTTATGTAATCAAAATTTTAATTTTACCTCCTGTGATTTTCTCTTTCTCTTCTTTGGTTACAAATTCTTTCCTAATCCATTGATGTGACATGTAAATTTTTCTGTGCCCCTCTAATTTACTTAGGATATCACTCTTTATGTCTAAGTCATTTATCCATTTTGACCTTAACTTGGTATAGTGGATGAGAAGTTAATCTATAATCTATACCTAAATGTCTATATGATAACATATACCTATATATGTTTCTGCCAAACTTTTCAGTTTTCCCAGAGATTTTTGTCAAGTGATGAGTTCTAGTCCCACAAACTTGGATTTTGGGGTTTATCAAACACTAGATTTCTATAACCATTTATTGCTATGTATTGTCCATCTCATCTAATCCACTGAGTCACCATTTACAAATGGTGTTATATTAAAAAAAAAAAAAACTTTGAAAGATTTTTGATCAATGCAATGGCCAATCATGTCTTTAGAAAGCAAAGAGAAAACTTGTTACCCAGCTTCTAACAGAGATGGACCCAAGATGCAGAAAGAAACATACATTTTTGGGCATAGCCACTGTATAGATTTGTTTTTCCTGAACTATAGTAATTTGTTACAAGAGTTGTTTTTCCTCCACTCAGTTTTTAGTTGAGAGAGAGAAGATTGGAGTGGACAATAACAATGCTCCTTATAAGGAGGGCTATTGAAACAGTTTTCAAAATGCATAGAAGGAAACAGAAGGAAGTATAGATTAGCTGGATAATTTTTAAAGTAACATGGAATTATATGCTTTTTTTCTTTTAAAGCAAGTTGTAAGAAATGTAAACTCATGGTTTCATATACATATCTCTTTTTTGTCTCCTGCTGTGCATGTAGAAATATTCTTTTTGGTGAGTTTAAGTTTGGAATAAAGATAAAATTGAAAAAAAGAAATATTGCCAAGGAGTGCCCCAGTGGTGACCAGACTGCAAACTGTTGAACATAGGTAGCTCTTCATAGTAACAGAATCATAGAGCACTACAGTAGGGGGATGGAAAACTGAAGAATCTTGAGAATTTGACCTCAGAAGGCCTTGTTTCTGTGCCCTGGACTGCACTGAGACCAGAATCCTAACCTTTCTGACAAGGCTTCCAAATTCCAACAATCTTGTCAACTTGCCATCTGCAAATCAGACTAGAAAGTTCACTCACAGATGCAATATGAATAAAGATCTTCTGGAGGGCAAGAAGTAGGGCAGCATTTTTAGCCTGGCATATGGCCCTAAAAGTATCTCTTTCCTCATGTACCTACTTAACAACTAGGAACTCATCTATGAGGAACATAAGCACAGATCTTGTTTGAGATAAAGTAAATATGGAAATAGAGTCAGACACAGACTATCTGTGTCTATCTTCAGAGAAGACACCAGTTTATACCCAATAGTAGTTTTCTATGTTATGAAAGATGAGAATATCTTTTTTACATGAAAATAATTTCATAGCATCCTTTCCCCATTCCAGGTACTGATTAACTGTATCCATTTATTGAGAAAAGACATCTTAACAAAAAACTAGGACTTCAGTAACTCTTTTTTTTTTTTTCTTCAGTAACTCTTTAAAATGAATTATTGTGATAAGTATGCTTTGTGCTTAATCTCCCAGGTCAAGATTTGCTACATCTCCCTCTCACAGTTCTAGGGGTATACTCAGGGGTTGAGGTGTTGCTTCTCTAATACTATTGGCTTGCCCCAGGTGGTTTTGTTTTCCTTACAGTTATCTCCAGTTCCATTTAAAATCAATTAGCCTTTAGATCAGAATATTCACATTAAAGACATAGCAAGAAGGGACATACAAACATTTCTCTCCCTAGGGACATGTTCTCACCTATTCCACCTTAATCTCTTAAAGAAAATGGGTTCACTCTTAGTTTGATACTACATAGCATCAGTCTCATCAAGTTCCCATTCAAATGTGCCAGATGATTCCTTTTCTGGGCCCCCAGTGCACTGGGTCCTAAAGGTCATTCTTTGTCCTTTGGAGTTTGGATGCTGAGCTGTCTGCAAAACCTGGCATGGTTCTCAAATCTCAGATTTCAGAATTCTTAATGTCTTACTCTTCTCAAATCAGAACCTCCAGATTAATCCTTACCCTTAGAGGGAGAGGCTTCTCCCTATAGATCATTGCTATCTATTTGTATATAGGAAATATTAGCCACACATACTAATACACCCAATGGGTTTTTTTAAAAAGTAGTCTTTTTAAAGAAATTTCCCCCATTTGGAAAATTGCCAGACATAAGTTTTGAACACGTTGCTCATGTCCACAATCCAGAAGAGTTTTCTGAAGTCTCAAAAAAGCCTAAGCATTGCTTCCCCAGCACCAGGAAGAAATTTCAAAATAATCAATGTGGTATCACCTCATACAGTCCAAAAACACAAGCAAAAATCATACTTGTTGTAATGCCGACGAAACTGAGGCAAGATAGAGATTAGAGAGTTTTTAATATTTTATTTGGATTTCTGAGAGGGAGATATTGTCTGGGACCAAAGGATCCATTTTGGTTCCAGGGCTGATTCTTGAAGCATTCAGCAGCAGCAAAGAATGTGAGTTTCCAATGAAATATATATATTTCATGGCTCCAAGATCAGAGGAGCCAAGGCAGGGGGATGGAGTCTGAGCATTGGTAAAAGGAGGGAATTTCCAGAAACAGACCATCAATCCGGGTCTGACAGGGTAGGAGTGGGACCATAAATTCTTGATACTGTAGGAAGACTTAAGAGCCAGAATGTTTGAATGATAAGGTCTAGATTTAGGGAACCAAAATGAAATTAGGGTTTCTGGTGGTCAGGGAGTTAAATGATAAGGTCTAGTGGCAGGTTCGGGGTTCAGAGAACTAAATGGAGAGGTTTGGCTCCCCTAACTCCTTGGGATTTGGCACAAGGATAGGGAGTTTTGGGGAGTTCCTTCTGATGGCACAGAGGTTCTCTGTAAAGGAATTTACAGACCTGAAAACCTAGATTGATAAAAAGGTTTATTATGGGGATTGGAAGTAAAGTTAGAAATCCTGACAGAGAGGCGTAAAGTCTGATTAGGAAGTAGGTGAGGGTAAAGAGAAGATAGCACTGGAAAGAGGATTCCAATGGACAGAGGCTCCTTGGCATCCCAAGCATAGGGCTGGCATGTTTGGGACCTCTGCCAAGAGAGGGTTTTAGTTTGGCTCTTTTATAAAGGGGGCTTTAGCTGAAGGGAACTCGTGGGTAGAGTCCCAATTTGGCTCATGGCTGGGTTTCAGCTTGAAGTGGAATTTGAATTGAATTCAGTGAGTTTCAAGACTGAGCTGACTCTACCTAGATAACAAGGGTGAAACTGTTTGTCCCTCGGGGAGGGTCCCTCACTGAGGTAGAGTTGAAGGAGATTTTCTCCTTTAAGGATTTTTAGAATTTTGGGGTCCCCTCTTCATTCCCTCCTCAAGCAGTCACCTCCAAATGCATTTGGGATAAAGGGGGTAATGATCTCTCCTTCATGTAACTGCTTTGAGCTGGCAAGGGTCGTAGAGATTTCGGGGGGTTCATGCCAGGAGGTGAGGTGTGAGGTGTGGGATTTGGGGATGGCAGCAGGGCATCTAAGGGGTATTTGTCCCAGTCAGTTGTCCCAAGGCACTCGTCCCAAGTTCTCCCGGCTAAAGGGCAGTTGAGAATCCAAAGTTTGAAGCCTAGAGAAAACAGATCTCAGGAGCAAGTTAAAAGTGGGGTGTCCTCCAGGGTTGAGATGGCAACATTCAAGAATGGGGCCTTTAGCAGGACATGCATCAGGTCCCTTCTGTAGGCTGCCTGTAAGAACACTGGCCCATCTAATAATATCGAATGCCAAAGAAAAGTATAAGAGAAAATGCTAGGAGCAGAGTGTGGCCCTTTTACTACAATTTTCAGAAAAGCTAATTTCTCCTGGGCTTGCGTCAGGGTGGCAGGGATTAAGGGTATGGACTCAGAGAGTCAGGCTAGGCAGGAGGCCTTGATACCTATTAGGTTTAATAAGCCACTGATGTCCATAGGCTTTAAAAAAAATGCTCAGAATCCCTGGGGTTAATATGCAGACCTCTGCAATTGTGAGGCTTTTGATTAAAAACAGCCACTGATCTTTTTTCTTTTTTTTCTTTTCTTTTTTCTTTTTTTTTTTTTGTAAGGCAGGGTCTAGGGATGGGCGTGTTCCTCCTTGTCAGGGCTGCAGATCAAGATAAGAATGCAGTTTAAGCTTTCAGAAATCTCTTAACTGTCTGTGCTGGGTTTTTTTTTTTTTTTTTTTAAATAGAGAGTTGGTTCTTCAATCTCACCATAAAATCACCAAGAGGGTTTGGACAAAGATCCTGAGCCTTCCCCCCTACTGTCCCCACTCCTTATGGGAGAGGGGCGGAACGGGCCAGAGGAAGTGCAAAGTAGCAGCGCTGCCTACCCAGCTTACTGGCCTCTAAGGTGTTCGGGCTGTCCTGGTGGATAAAAAGGGAAACAGGGCCAAACCCCAAATTTCTACCAGAGAGCAGGATGCTGGGGGGGCCAGTTCAATCCCTATGGTGTTTGCTGTTGTGGTAGAAAGGCAGTTCCACCAGTGCTCCTGCTCAAACTCAGGACAGGAACTGGGGTCTCCTCGGACAGTTTCCGTGACACCTACAGCATGAACTTTTGGGGTTCCTGGCCTAGGTCTGGGAGGGATTTGTATTAACAAGTCACCTCTGCTTTGAGTGTCCTTTCAAGAGGCAGAAGTTGCCCTGAGGAAAAGAGTTGAGAGTGTCTGGTTTTAGTTCAGGTGAGAGAGTTAAAAAAAAAAAAAAACCAACAGCTGTTTGTAGCAGCAGAATGGGAGAAACATCAAGGGTTCAGAACAGGCGCCTCTAGTTTTGGCCTTAATATATTGGCCTAGAAAATTGGTCCTAGACCTGAAAAAGTTGGGGGGTGGGTTCCAGGTCTCTCATTAGGCTGGGAGTTTTTTCAGTTTGAAAGATATACCGTGTTTCCCTGATAATAAGATCTATCCCGAAAATAAGCCCTCCCCTTACTGTGTAAGATTCTTCTAAAATAAGCCCTATTGAGATTGCTACTGTAGTGAAGGTGATCCCCTGCTCTACACGCTACGTTATGGTACCCTCTGTATGCACCGTCCCTCCCCACCCCACCCCGCCGGGTGAAACGCACGCCGCGCTCCGAGCTGCATCCAATCAGAGCTGCAGCAGTGAGCGCATCATCCTGTTCTTCCCCAGTGATTTGCTTGCTGGCGCCATTGAGAGCAATGCCATGGAGGAGAGCTGAGGCAGGACAACATAAAAACCCGGTATGTAAGTGGGAGTGAGGGGGCATGATGGAGGATAAAAGAAGAACTCAGGGGACATTATGGAGGATAAAAGAAGAACTCAGCCAGCACTCACCACGCTAAAGAAATGAAGAACTTCCTTGCAGAGAGAAGAATAGATCAAGTAATGATTCCTGCAGGAATGACTGCCTATCTCCAGACCCTTGATATTGCAATAAACAAGCCATTCAAGGACCATTTGCGCATGGAAGTCAATGACTACATTGAAAATAGAATGGAAAGAAATCAGCGTGGAAACTTTGTGAAGCCCTGTCTGCAAGAAGTCATGACTTGGGTGAAGAAGTCATGGGATAAAATTACTGACAGCTGTGTCGCCAAGGCACTACGAGCAGGTTACCTGGACAAGACATGTTCATTTAAAGAGAGCTATATTGCTAGATGTGACAGATTGGGTCCACTTCTTCTGAAGGAAATAGAGGCGCAAGACATCCAGGACGGAATTCAGAGTATGGACACTTATGATGATGTTGTTGAAGAAGATGACATGATCATTATTGAATAAAGGTACTTTTATTGTTCACATTTACCTGTTTACTAAAATTGCTGTCAATGTTCATTAAAATAAGCCCTCCCCTGAAAATAAGCCCTCTGGTGTTTTTCTGTCCCCAAAAATAATAAGACAGTGTCTTATTATCGGGGAAACACGGGTAATTCTGCTCAGTGGGTCAGCTAGCCTCTTTTGCCTGCGGGCAGAGTGTCATTATCAGTTCCAGGATTTGAAAAAAAAAAGCACTTTAAAAGCACACTTTTAAGATGGTAAGAAGGCTCCTTTCAAAGGCTCCAGAGAGTTGGTGGGTGGAGGGAGATTGGCCCTTTCAGCTAATCTAATCAGAGTTCAAGTTTTGAGGTTGAAATATTTTTTCCAAGCCTAGTGTGTCTCTGCATTAAGAGACAGCCTAAAGGTGAGTCTTTAGGGATCCAAAGCTTTCCCAATTCTATGGCTTTTCCATTCTCTATAGGCTTCCTTAAGAGAGAGAAAGATATGACAAAAACCCTCATTTTTGTCAATTCGCAGGAGTTTTTGCCATAAGTGTCTTTATGAAAAGACTCTGCTGAGCGTCTCAGTTTTGTGTCTCAGAAGAAAATCTGAATCCCTACAGAACTTCCCAGAGCATATGTTCTCCTCAAAGGGATTAAGGACCTGGTATCACCTGGAAGTGAGACTCTCATTCTCAGGTGAGAAACCAACTATCCTAGCTGGGATACTCTCCATAGAATTTCCAGGATATCCTCCCAACAATCCTCCACTATTCCCTTAGTGTATAAGGCCATCCTTTATGGTTCTTGGTTTACTCTGGATCCTCATTCCAAAAGCAACCCAAAATTTCTGCCATTTATAATCCTTGCCACTATAAAAGCAATCTTGCTGGAATTCTAATTCTCACCCAATAACAGGACAAATAAACTCATTTAGAGAAAATAGCACACAAGGTGAAATAAACCCCAGACAAATGAGGTTTATAAGAAAAGGAAACAATCACTAAGGGTTGATTACTTGAGGATTTTAAATACAATGGAAATCTAACCTTATAGACTTGAAAGTCATAGGGATTTCACAATAAGGCAAGTGACCCAGATTGGTTCAAATATAAAAAAGAAAACAGCATTTTTCACAACTAGGCAACAGCATATTTTTTTTTTTTATCAGCATAAGGTATTTTATTTTATTTTATTTTGATGAGGCAATTGGGTTAAGTGACTTGTCCAGGGTCACACAGCTAGGAAGTGTTAAGTGTCTGAGGTCAGATTTGAACTCAGGTCCTCCTGACTTTAGGGCTGGTCCTCTATCCACTGCACCACCTACCTGCCCCATTTTATTTTTATTTTTTTATTTTCTTTTTCTTTTTAAAGCTTTTTATTTTCAAAATATATGCACGGATAATTTGACAATATTGACCCTTGCATAGCCTTGTGTTTCAGATTTTCTCTTTTCCTACACTCCCTCCCCTAGGTGGCAAGCAATCCAATATATGTTAAACATGTTAAAGTATATGTTATGTAAAGGACTGCTTGCCATCTGGGGGAGGGGGTGGAGGGAGGGAGGAAGGGGAAAAATCGGAACAGAAGTGATTGCAAGGAATAATGCTGTAAAAAATTACCCTGGCATGGGTTCTATCAATAAAAAGTTATTAAAATATATAGATAGATAGATAGATAGATAGATAAAGTATATGTTAAATCCAATATGTATAAACATATTTGTACAATTCTTGCTGCACAAGAAAAATCAGATTAAAAAAAGAAAGTAAATGAGTAAGAAAAAATACATAGCTTATATATATATACCTATATATACATATATATATTTCAACATTCACACTAGTAAAACTCTGTGTTATAAATTTTTTTATCCCTCCTTTCCCTTAGATAGAAAGTAATCCAATATATATTAAATATGTGCAATTCTTCTCTATACATATTTCTACAATTATCATGCTGCACAAGAAAAATCAGATCAAAAAGGAAAAAAATGAGAAAAAAAACAAAAAACAAACAAGCAACAACAAAAATGGTGGAAAAACTATGTTGTGATCCACACTCAGTCCCTACAGTCCTCTCTCTGGATGCAGATGGCTTTCTTAATCACAAGATCATTGGAATTGGCCTGAATCACCTTGTTGTTTAAAAGAGCCACGTCCATCATAGTTAATCATCACATAATTTTATGGTTACTGTGTACATTGTTTTGGTTCTTCTCACTTCACTCAGCATCAGTTCATGTAAGTCCAGGCCTTTCTGAAATCATCCTGCTGCTCATTTCTTATAGAACAATTATTCCATAACATTCATATACCATAACTTATTCAACCATTTTCCAACTGATGGGCATCCACTCAGTTTCCAGTTCCTTGGTACTACAAAAAGGACTGCCGCAAACATTTTTGCTCATGTAGGTCCTTTTCCCTTGTTTATGATCTCTTTGGAAAACAGGCCTAGAGACTAGAGTAGAGACACTGCTTTATCAAAGGATTTGCACAATTTGATAGCTCTTTGGGCATAGTTCCATATTGTTCTCTAGATGGCTGGATCAGTTCACAAATAGATTAACAATGTATTAGTGTCCCAGTTTTTTTTACATCCCTCATCTCTAATATTCATCATTATCTTTTTCTGTCATCTTAGCCAATCTGAACAGGTGTGTAGTAGTACCTCAGAGTTGTCTTAATTTGCATTTCTCTGACCAATAGTGATTTAGAGCATTTTTTCATATGACTAGAAATGGTTTTAATTTCTTCATCTAAAAATTGTCTATACATATCCTTTGACCTTTTATCAATTGGAGAATGGCTTATATTCTTATAAATTTGAGCCAATTTTCTATGTATTTTAGAAATGAGGCCTTTATCAGAACCCTTGGATATAAAATTTTCCCCCCAGTTTTCTGTTTCCTTTCCAATATTGTCTGTTTTGGTTTTGTTTCTATAAAAACTTTTTAACTTAATATAATCAAAATTATTCATTTTGGATTATATAATGTACTCTAGTTCTCCTTTGGCCACAGATTCCTTCCTACTCCACAGATCTGAGAGGTAGACTATCCTTTGTTCTTCTAATTTGCCAATAATATCACTCTTTATGTCTAAATCATGAATCCATTTTGACCTTATTTTGGCATAGGATATTAGGTGTTGGTCAATGCCTACTTTCTGCCATACTATTTTCCTATTTTCCCAGCAATTTTTGTCAAATAGTAAATTCTTATCCCAGAAGCTGGGGTCTTTGGGTTTAGATTACTACACTCATTTTCTATTGTATCTTGTAGGCACCAGCATTTTAATGATGCAAAAATCATGCTTCTCCTGTAAATTTCAATAATTGTACAAGATTCAATAATATAGTATCAGTATTTATTAATTCAGCAAATTAGTGATTGAAAAACTTGTAAAAATCATCTCAAAAGAAACAGACTTGAATAGAAAAGACACATTGGAAAAATAATTGTACAATTGTAACCTAAAATGAAGTAAACAAATTTTTTTTCCACTTTCTCTAAGATCCCCCAAAGAAAGTGGAAAATCTTTCCATTGGTTCCTACAAATGGAAAGAAGTCACTTTTATACCAAAGTCCCATGTGTAGCAAATAGTGTAGCTTACTATTCCAAAGCCACACTGGCTACGTCTTCCATCACATTTTTTTCATGTGTAACTTTGAGGAACTGGGAGGGAAAGGCTTGTGCTTTTGTTCTCTCTATATCTTCAAAGTAAATATCCTTTTCTAAAAGCTAATTGATGTCAAATCCCTGAAGATCAATGAGGAACATTCATTTGAGACAATATTTTGAGTTTATATAAAAATAAGTGAGTTACAGAGCGAATGCCAAGGTAAGAAAGCAAGGCAAATAAGGAAGAGAAACACCAGACTAGGAAGAGCAGAACAGAGAATGCTGCCAAAGTTTTCAGGCAAGCAGGAGAGAAAATCAAAGGAAGGTAAAAGGAACACATTCCTACAAATTCTATAAATCTTCTTCTTGCTTGTTTGGAGCCCTGAAGTCTTCTTCTGTTTGTGAGGATTAGTTGACATAGAAACATTCCTTCCTGTAACACCTCTCAGCCGTTTGGGTGTCCAGCACCTATGATTTTGCAATACCACGAGGGCAGGTGAATCCACCTGCATTTGAAGATTGGTGAAGATTGTATTCTCCAGACCGGTGTCTACTTCTGCCCAGAGGCTCCCAACAAATAGGACAGCATACCAAAGGTGTCTACACTATTAGCTTAGGATCAGACAGGTGCCAACAGGACCACAATGGACTAGACAACAAGCCTCTATTGCTGATGGAGGGATAATTTTAACTGAAGAGGAACTTCAGTGGAGCGATTCCCTGGAAATAGGGACAACTTAGACATAGTATAGACAACCTTCCCAGAATGGAGGGAGGCTGTGATGTGGTGTAGAGCTGCTTAAGAAGAAATACAGTGTAAAAGTGGAAGAAATAAAACTGCTGCTTCTATGAACACTGAGAGTTTAAGAGAGAAGACTTAGTTTACTGCAACCTTTAAGCCACGTGCAGTTTCTTGGGTTGATGGTCTGCATCTGCTACTTTTCATCCTGGACTCTTGGGAACAGCTGTCTATTTTGGAAGTTGGTTGCTTCAGAGTGAGTTTGATTTTCAAAGTCAGGTCATCTGTAGGTTGTATAACCCAGGTAGGTGGAACTGCCCTTTTGAGATGTGACAGGTGGATCTAGAACTCCACTCCATGGAGTTTGGCTGCAGTAGGAGTGGTGAGCAGGACTTCAAAGGAACCTCTCTACCATGAATGTTCTTGGAGATGGTGTTTCCAGTCGTCCCAGTCACCTGATTGGATGAGGGGCTGAGCTTCAGGTGAGATTCCTAACGAATGGGGCTGTGAGACAAGTTGTTCAGTCTCATATTTTCTGAGCCTTCCCAATACAGTATTGTAGGAGAGAGCCTTTAGCTGCTACAGGTACAGTGGCATTGGGTGTCTTGTAACTGTCTCATAAGGAATGAGCTTATGGGAACCAAATGATCTAGATCTAAGGCTTAGTAGAACTAAAGGGAGGGCTTTCAGCTAGGAAATACTTAGCTCTACAGAGAATTCAGTAAGGGAGGTTTTAAGTATCCAATTAATTTTTTCAACCATCCCAGATGGCTAGAACTGATGGGCACAATCGAGATGCTGAGTGATTGAGCAAGATGAGAGCAGCTTCTGTAAAATGGGTACATCTATGTATTTCTTTAGGAAGCCCTTTAATGGAATGATTTTTAAGAGGATTCTGCCAGAGGCTATGGCAGTATGACTGAAGAACTTATCCATCCCCTGGGAAAGCATACAGGTCATAACCAAAGCTTATTTGTAACCATAGGCAAGTGGCAATTGAATGAAGTCTGACTGCCAGGTTTCAAAAAGTGTATCTGGGAGAGGAAGCCCACAAGCTGGTTTCAGAGGCTTGGATGTGTTGTGCTTAGGGCAAGTAGGATACATCTTATAAATGGTGACATTTCACAGGAAGTTTCCTATGAAAACTTCCCCACCAATATTTTCAAGCTAGTTCCACCAACTTGTCAGGATGAATGAATGAAGGTGTTCCATCATGAAGGGGGATACATTCTTAGGGAATCTATAAGTCCGTTTCGGGCCAATTCTAGTCTTAACAAATTTATATCCCTCCTTTTGAAGTTTTTCTTGCTCTGTGATAAACATTCTTTTAACTATTTCTTCTTTCTTTAGGCTAAGAGGCGTAGGTAGGCCTTCAGAACAAGATGGATAAGCGAAGGCCATACCTATGGGACAAAGTGAACGTTCTGCTAAGGGAGCTGTACCCTCAGGAATTTGGGGAGTTAAAGCTGCGGGTTTTAGCTGCTTGGTCAGCCAAATAATTTCCACGGGCATGAATGGTGTTTTTTCCACTGTGCCCTGGAATTTTAATTACTGTACAGCCTGATGAAACAATAAACAGTCTAATATACATGAAACCTATTGATGATTTTTAATAGGCTGTCCTGAGGAGGTGAGAAAGCCCTGATGTTTTCATAGCATCCCAAAGTCATGTGCCACCCCAAATTCATACCTGCTATCAGTGCAAATATTAATCTTTTTTCCTTTTCCTAATTCACAAATCCTGGCTACTGCCTTGAGTTTGATTTGTGCTGAATGGGCACCAAGTAATGATGAAACTTTAACCACTTCTGTAGTGGTGCAAAAAGCCATACCCAGCAATCAAATCTCCTTCCTCATTTCTGAGGCAGGAGCCATCAGATATCAGTGAAAGTCTGCTCCCTCTAAGGGGGTTTCTCCTTCAAATCCTCCAGGGGAGAAGCAAGACATCCAGATAAATTACACAGTTATAGTCTAAAGTCTCAGTGTCACTTTCCACCTCTGGTAGAAAGGTGGCAGGATTGAGAGTTGACAGATTTGTTGGCAGATTAGGCTTGGATAACAATGTCACTTCCAGGCTGGCTAGCCCGCTAAAGGACAAGTGCTGAGAACAGTGTAAATTCAGGAGTGTTTCAACAGCATGAGGAGCTTGTACTATTAAGAGAGAATCAAGACTAATATCCTCATTAGCAGAGATAAGGACAACTGTGGCCACCACAGTACAAAAAGCAGCCTTTAACAACATTGTCCAAAGTTTTACTCTAGTGTCCCACCAAATGAAAGTTTTTACCATGTATTCTGGGCTAGTTCACCAACTGCATTCCCTCCTTCTTCAGAAACAGATAAATTAAATGGGAGAGAATAGTTGGAGAGACCTAAAGTTGGTGGGTGTTAGAGGGAAGACTTCGAAGAATCAAAGGAATTTTGAAATTCTGGGAGAAAAAGCCAAAGGCTCAGAAGGGGTTAAAGGAAAGAAACTTAAAGGAAAGGGAACACTTTTTAATGTGAAAGGTGTTGGAGATAAAAGACAAGAAAGTGGTCCCTTCTGGGTCAAATGAAACAATGGCTTGTAATTTATGGAGTAGATCACTGTCCTAGTAAGAACTAAAAATCAGGGTTCCAGGAAAAATGGATGAAAGGCACTGATCCCTCCAATAAAAGGGAAAGACCTTCTGAGATATGGGCTGCAATATTCTTATTAGCAGTCCTAGGGGAGGGGAATGAGAAAGGCTGAGGGGTTTAAAAGTGAGAGTATGGCACCAGTATTAACTAGAGCAGACGTCTCTTGCCCTGTATGGGCAAGGAAACATCTCCAAAGGGAGTCAGGGGATAATGGGCATGGCCTGAATGTCCCCCTCCTTATACCACCTCTCCTGTCCCCCTACCCCATGAGTCATGCTGAGTGATTGGGATTTTATGGAGGGTCCCTCAGTGTTTTCTGGGATGCTTTTTTTTTTCTTTCTTCAACATCTACTCCAATTCCCCTTTGATATTCTTTCCTTCAGTGGACAGGTTTTCCACAAATAAAACAAATTTTTGGTCTGATTGATTTTGATGGTGGAGGGAGAAGGTAGGGGGAGGATGGGAAAGGGGCAGGATGGTAAAGGATGAATAGTGAGGAGATACTGCTAGTGAGGGCTTGAGTTGATAGCATTAGTTAAGAGACTTCCCTTCTATCCCTAGAATGAAGAAGCATTGATGCAGGTATCAATATCCCATTACACTAGCACTTCATGTTTGCAAAATGTTTTACATAAGTTATCTCATTTGATCTTGTTATTATCCTCATTTTAAAAATGAGGGAAATGAGGCTAAGAGAAAATCAAGTGACTTGCTCAAAGTCATAGAGGTAATCAGTGTCTGGGTCAGGATTCAAATTCAATTATTCCTGATTCCCAGTCTAATACACTTAGCAGCCTTCATTTTAGTCATCAAATTGAAAATAGTAATATTCACAAGAGATATTCAGTCTAAAGAAAGTTGACTTTTTTGTTTTAAATTTATTTTTATTGATATATTTTATTTCCTTTGTTGGCTTTCCCTATGCCTCCAGGACAGATTCTCCTTTATAACAAATAGTTGTGCTGTTGTTTTGTTTTGTTTTGTTTTGTTTTTGAAGAAGGAAAAGATCAGAACAGATCAGCCTATCAAATAATATGACATCCATACTCATTATACTCAATAACACAATATTTCACCACAGTTAAAGATAAAGATGATAATGCTATATTATTAATAAATATCTGTGATCAATTCTGAGGGATTCTCTTCAACAGTGAGATGATTCAAACCAATTCCAGTTGTTCAGTGATAAAGAGAGCCATCTGCATCCAAAGAGAGGACTGTGGGAGCTGAGTGTGGAACACAACATAGCATTCTCACTCTTTCTGTTGTTTGCTTGCATTGTGTTTTTTTCCCAGTTTTTTTCCCCTTCTTGATCCAATTTTTCTCGTGCAGCAAGATAACTGTATAAATATGTATACATATATTATATTTAACATATATTTTAACATATTTAACATGTTTTGGACTTCCTGCCATCTAAGAGACAGAGTAGGGGGAAGGAGATAAAACTATCCCTATTTGCAGAAGATATGATAATTTAGTTGGAAAATCCTAGACAAGCAGAAAAGATCTAATATTTTCAACAAAATTGCAGGTTATTACAAAAAAAAAAAACCTTTAAGAGTCATATGTATGTCTATATAACAAAATCCAAAAATCAGTAACAGAATGTGGATTCCAATTCCACATATCTAGAAAAAGCATGAAGTACCAAAACACACTGAAGGCTTACATATATTCAATTGTAAATTGCTACTTAAAAAATAAAGAACTTAAATAGCTGGCAAAATATTCAGTGTTCAAGCAAAGTTAATTTAAATTTTAATACTATGCCAATATAATTTTCAAAAGAATATTTTATAGAACTTGACAAAATAACAAAAAATTCTTTTAAAAAAACAAAAGATCCAGAATATCATGGGAAATTATGAAAAGAGGAAAAAAAGGAATAGCCTTGCACTGTAAATTGTATTATAAAGAAGCAGGGATTAAAATATTTGATATTGATGAAAAAATAGATAAAACAATGGAATGGACTAAACAAGAGGGGAATCTGAAATAAAAGAACTTGATAAATCAGTGTAGGATAAACTTAAAATCATAAATTACTTAGAAAAGAACTTCCTATTTGATTAAAAAAATGTGGGGAGCAAGCTGTAAGTCTTAAGGAAGACTGAAGCAAGGCAAGATCATTTGGAGGACTATTTGGAACATGGTAAGGCTTTTTCTATAACTGATAATCTATATCTGAGCTCCCTTGGATTATTTACTGAAAATATAATAGTAGACATGACTGGATTGTATTCTGAAACAGGATGTTTTCTAAAAGGCAAACAAAAAACAGGATAAGTTAGACTAATGGAACAAGGAAATATCACAGCCTTGATTATACTTTCTGTGGTTTTCTGGCATTTGTATAATGTATAACAGAGAAAAATATACTTATGGTAGAGTATAAAAGAGAAGCTGTAAGAAATAAAGTCAGTTCCATGCTTTAAGCTTGAACTCACCTAGCCCCACATTCAAAGCTCTCACATCAATTGCTGGCAAAAAAGTACTGAGGAAACTGAAAAACTGCTTAGATCAGCACTTTATACTATATTCCCCCATTAAATTCCAAATGGATAAGTGTCCTTTATATTGAAAATCCTGCTAATAAAAAGAAGAAAAGCAGATCATATAATAATAATCGTTATGAGTATCTCGATATGCACCAGAATATTTATCGCAGCACTTTTTGTGACAATCAAGAATTGGAAACACAGTAGATGGCCTTGTATACATAGTACATGTATATAATAGAATATTACTATGCTCTAAGAAATACTGAATAGGATGAATATAAAGAAATATGGAAAGATTTTACATGATCTAATGTGGAGTGAAGTAAACAGAACCAAGAAAATAATATATACAATTACTACAACTATGTAAATGGAAAGAACGACAATACAAAAATCAAAAGTGAAAGCTATAAATGATAAAAAAAAAAACCAAGCATATCTCAAAAGAAGACATATGTGAAGACGCTCTATCTAATACCTTTGCAAAGGAGAGAGGACTACATGTATACATCACACATATGTATTTTCAGAACTTTTAAATGTATTGATCAGTTGTGCTGATTTTTTGCTATATCTTTAAAAATACCATTTGTCATATAGGATGGCTTTTGGGGCAGAAGAAAGAGCAGGTTACTATGGGAAATGATGATGGTGTATAAAAAATAGATGAAAATTTATTTTAAAATTATCATACTTGGTGGACATATGGATTCAACATATGTTTGGCATTTGAACAATGTGGCCAGACCATTAGAGTTATGTTCTCTGCAGTAGAATTTGAATGCTTGGTAATTCAACTCCAGAAAGGACTTCTGTGTTTGGTATCTTTTCTTGCCAGGTGATTGTCATAAGATAATTCAAATGGAGGCAATTAAGTTTCCTGGCATGGAGCTTGTAAACTGTCTAGGATTCACAGGCCTACAGCAATGAAGTAAGCACACTGGTTCTATAAATCTTCAGTTCAGTAGGCAACCTAAAAATAACTCTTCTCTCACATATTTTCATTTGAAGCCTCTCAAACACTGAGCTAGCTCTGGTAAAGAGTGTGTTGACTACTACATCTATGTAAAAAGTATATTGCCAAGGTAAATGAACTTATCCATAGCATTATGGAGAACTTTATTTCTTTATTTGCTGGAGCCAATGGTCACACATATGGATTGTATAGTGCTGATTGGTGGAGAATTTGTATTTTCTTGGTATTAATTGTTAGGCCAAAATTAACACAAGCAACAGAGAATCAATCCATACTTTGTTGCATATCAATCTTAGAGACTGCATTGAGTACACAATCATCTGTGAACAAAAAATAATGCACCAACTCTCCTTCCACTTTAGTTTTGGCTTGTAGCTTTTTCAAGTTGAATAATTTGCCATTAGTATGGCAACTAACCTTGATGCTATTTTTAGCCTCATTGAATGTGTCTAACAACATTGCTGAAAACATCATGCTCAAAAGCATGGGACCAAGCTCATGGCCCTACTTCACTCCATTAGTGACTGGGAAAACTAGAATTTCATCCATTATCCAGAAACTGTGCAAAGCATGCTGTCATGAAAGTGATATACAATATTGATGAACTTATCTGGGCAACCAAATTTTATTTATTTTTTTAAAGCTTTTTATTTTCAAAATATATGCACAGATAGTTTTCAATATTCACCTTTGCAAAATCTTGTGTTCCAAATTTTTTCTCCCTCCCTTCCCCTTCCTCCCATCCCTAGACAGCAAGTAATCTAATATATGTTAAACATGTACAATTCTTCTATACAGATTTCCACCATTATCATGTTGCACAAGAAAAATCAGATCAAAAAAGGAAAAAAAAAAAGAAATAAAACAAAAAGCAAGCAAACAACAAAAAAAAGTGAAAATGCTAAATTGTGATCCTCATTCAGTTCCCAGAGTCCTCTCTATGGGTGCAGATGGCTCTCTCCATCAAAATCCATGAGAAGTGGCTTGAATCACCTTCTACTGAAAAGAGCCATGTCCATCAGAATTGATCATCATATCATTTTGTTCCTGTGTACAATGTTCTCTTGGTTCTATTCACTTCACTTAGGATCAGTTCATTAAAATCTCTCCAGTTTTTTCTGAAATAAGCCTGTTTGTCATTTCTTATAAAACAATAATATTCTATATGGGTCCTTTTCCTTTTTTTTTTATGATCTATTTGGGATACATGCCCAGTAGAGCATTAAAGGGTAGGCAAAATTTGATAGCTTTTTGGCATAGGGCAACCAAAATTTAACACAATTTTTCACAAGCTATCAAGAATGACAGTATCAAAGGCCTTGGTCAGATTGACAAACATTGTGTAGAAGTGTCTGTTCTGCTTCTGGCATTTATCTTGGAGTTGTGGGTCAGCAAACATCATATCAACTATTCCTTCGTCCTTTCTAAAGCCACATTGGCTTTTAGATAGATGACCATCTTCCAGGTGAAGAATCAATCTCTTAAGGAAGATCCTATTAAAAAAGATCAACCTATTAAGGCAAGAATCTTGCCAGCAAGGACTAACAAAGAGAACCCCCTATAATTATCCTAGGATAACCTATCTCCTTTCCCTTTATAGAGATGGACAATGGAAGCATATTTGAATCCCTGGGGCTAACTAACCTCCTCTTGAGATATAACCTGGAAAATTTCAATGTGTTGTCTTGTAATTTTCATTTAAGATAGAATCAGTACCAAGCTCTTGGCCACACAAGAGGATCCTAATAGCATTCAAATCTCTTCTTCAATTGGACATTTGGCTAGAGAAGGACTGAATTTCATCTGCCATCTTACTGAGCCAAGAATCCTGCATCTTTCTAAGCTTTACCTTTTACTTTTTATAGAATTAAACACTATCTATTTAAAGACAGATGAACCATCCTACTGGCAAATCCTGTAGAGTTCTTGTTTTTTATTTAGCAGTTTTCGACTTTCCCTATCATTTTCATCAAAGCAGTCTTGATGTTTACAAGTGTTCTGGCCTAGATGAGTAAATGTGGTACTGAACACCAAATCTCTGAAAGCTGCCCACTCTTTTTCTGTTTCACTGTTGCCAATCGTATATTGGCTCTGCTTTCCCTCCAAGTTAGCAATGAACTGTTTTCATTTAGAGAAGTGCTCTAATTTGTTGATATTAAATGTTCTAATAATTGTGTTGCCTTGGGGCTGCTGCATTTGTTGAATGAGAATATTTTGCTTGGAGAGGGGTAAATCTCCACACTGTGCATCACACATCACTTCCTCACTCTCACATCCTGCCTGTCTCTTCTCCTTACAAGACATAGTCTGTTACTATAGATTTTTGCTATGAGAGTCCATTCACAAAGTTTTATTGCATTTAGGTAAACAGAAAACCGTGTTGGTGATGAGAAAGTCATGAGACATACCAGTTTCACTAGTAAGTGACCTTTACTGTTGCTATTTATGACTCCCTTTCTCCCAAGGATTGTCATATCTAGTAGTTTGTGTCTATTCTTTCATTGAAGATACCTAGAACTATAAGCTTGTCCTCTTTTGGTACATTGATATTGAGGTCTTCATAAATTTTTTCTTTGACCTCATCAGGGTTAGTCATGGTGGGAGCATACACACTCATGATTCTGGTGTGGTTGTTTCTTGTAAATGAAAATCATATTTTCATGAGCTTGTCATTTACTCCTTTTGGTAGGAATACAACCTTATTGACTAGCTTTGATTGCAAAATCTATGCCAGCTTCATGGTACTCCCCTTCACTGCAGCTACTCCAGAAAAATGTTTATCCAGCTCCAAATTTGGTGAGCTGGCTTTCATTTGCCAGACTTGTTTCACTTAAGGCTGCTATTAGGGTGTAATACTTGCTGAGTTCTTTCACAAGAGCTGTTTGCCTTTCAGGTCTAGTGGATTTTGTATTGTCCATATGTATGTGCACATTCTATGTACAGATGGTTAGTGGAATCATTTTTGCAAAGTTTTTGGATCTTTTTTTGTGTGTATCAACCTCAGGGTAAGAGGCCAGGATTGAGTGAAACAGATTTTTAAAAGAATAATCCATTTTATTTCATCCTCCCCCGCCCCCAATTACATGTTAAAAAAACAATTTAACATTTGTTTTTGTTTTTCTAAAGTTTTGAATTCCAAATCCTGTCGTTCTTTTCCTCTTCCCTGATAAGGTAAACTATCGGGTATAGATTATACATATACATGTACAATCATGTAAAACATTTCCAGATTCAAGAAGACATTTTTTTAAAGTGAAAAAATAGCATGCTTCTGTCTGCATTCGGACAATATGAATTCTTTTTGTGAAGGCATATAATATGCTTCCTCCTGAGTCCTTTGGGATTGCCTTGGATCTTGTATTGCTGAGAATAACCAAGTCATTCACAGTTCTTCATTGTACAATATTGCTGAACATTCTCCTAGCTCTGCTCATTTCATTTTGTTTCAGTTCATGTAAGTCTCTCCAGTTTTCTGAAATTATCCTGTTTGCTATTTCTTATAGCACAACAACATGATAATAATCCATCACAATCATATACCACAGCTTGTTTAGTCATTGCCCAATTCCCTGAACACATCCTATACCACAGTTTTACAGGTAAGCCTATAGGTTCACCATGTCACCTCCCTAGTGTCTTGTGCATTCCCTCCTATCCATCCAGCTACTTTGTAATGTGTTGTCTTTCCCCGTTAGAATTTAAGCTCCTTAAGGGTAAGAAATATCTTGCTTTTAATTATATCTTCAGCACCTAGCATTGTTGTAAATGGATTTTTAGGAAAATTTAACGGGATTCCATTTTGTGCTATATTTGCTTTCATATAAATGTATTGAATGTCTCCTTCAGGATTTTCATTCCCCCATTCACTTTACAATTACAAAAGAAAACATTAAACAGGATTTTAAACAGTTCCAAACTCATCCCTTTCCTCTTTATTCTATCTGATGAAGCCTATGGTAGGGGCTTAATAAAAGTTGATTAATTATCTTACAATTACTTTTTCATCCTATACTAAACATCAGTCCAGTGTAATAGCTCTAGTAAAGGACACATTTCCTTTCTTAAGTAATAATGTAAATATTCTTTTTCATTTGATAATGTGCCTTTTCCTGTCTACCTGCTTTATCTGATCTTAATCCAAACTTTTCTGTAAGTTTGTTTATATGACCTACCTGTTCTTATCCAAACTCTGGGTCATATAGCTCAGACGAAGGAACTACACAAAAATATATACTGATGGTGTGTAGCACATTTCTTGAGTAGATAAATAAACTGTAATGTACTTCTCACTGTAACATGTGCTGTTTTATTCATGTAATGGCTAGCAAAGAGCTGAAAAATTATTTTAATGGTCCAATACATGACTCATAGAAGTATTTAATAAATAATTTATTTACCACAAAATATTATCTATCTATCTCAAAAAAGTGTATATAATGTTTAGACATAAGACTTCTATGTACTTTATTAGTCTTTGACTTCTCTCATTTCTTAATATTTATCCCTATTCTTATATACTTTTTGCCATTCTCACCTGTTCTCATGTTTGCATTAAAATCACCAAGTATCAAAGTATATAGGACAAGTTTAGAGACTGGATCTATATATGCAGTGTCCCTCTTGAATTTCACAACTAACTGCCTTTTGGTTATCTCAAACTCATATGTCCAAAACAAAATTCATTTTCTTTTCCCCCAATATGAAAGCACCATCTTTCTCCCAGTCAAATCAAGATCAGATCATCCTGAACTCATTCTCACTCACTTCACATATTCAAAACATGGATAAATTTTGTTCATTCTTTTCTCACATCTATCATATACATTCTCTAAGCTTATATAACAATCACTCTATCTCAGGTGCTCATCAATTTTCACCTAATGTATTGAAAGAGTCTTTCAATGGATTTCTCTGTCTTAAATCTTTTCCTATGCTAATTCATCCTTTACTCAGTGACAAGGTAGTTTTCCAAAGTACAAATCTGGCCATGTTACCCCTGTGCTCAGTGAGCTTCAGTGGCTCTCCATTACCTCTAAGATCAAAGATATAAAGTCCTCTGTGTGCAACTTAAGCTCTTCATAACAAGGTTCCTTCTTACCAGTCTTACAAACTTTGTTCCACAAGTTCTTATGATTCAGGTACACTGGACAAAACGCTGTTTCTCAAGCACATAACATACTATCTCCCATCATTGTCTATTCCTCATGCCTCCTCATCTCTCCTTTTTAGTTTCTCAGCTACCTTCAAGACTCAATTAAAAATCCTATCTTGTGCAGGATGTCACAATTCCTCCAGCTTCCAAGATTACCTTCCATTTATTTACTCTTATACATACATAGTTTTTTTTTACATGTATCCCCTTGACATGTTGAGCTCCTTTTGGGAAGGGGCTATGTCTTTGTGTCTCTTTGTATCCCTGGTGTGTCTACCATCTTGATACATAGTAAGCATTAATAAATGCTTGTTGCCTAATTTAGGGAACTTCCAGATGAGGAAACTTGATCTAGTAGTACAAGTCAATACCTCACCAACTTAATTTCTTAGAATGTTGGCTAGAAGAACACAAGATATTGCTCACAGTCGCAATCCAGTATTTATGATTAATTTGGAGGGTATTACTTAGTTTTTCACAGAATATCTCTTTGTCTTCATCATCTACAAAAGATGCTAATGCATTTGTTATTATTGTTATTGTTAACTCTTCATGACCTCATTTGAAGTTTTCTTGGCAAAGATACTGGAGCGATTTGCCATTTCCTTCTCCAGGTCATTTTACAGATGAGGAAACTGAAGCAGACAGTTAAATGACTTGCCTAGGGTCATACATCTAGTGTCAAAGGTCAGATTTTAATTCATGAAGATGATTCTGTCTCCAAGTCTAACACTATATCCACTTTGCCACCTAGGTGTCCCTTGTTAATGTATTAATGGCAATTATATTCTTTTTTAAAGTTTTTTTAATGATGTCTTTTGTATTTATATGATTTTAATAATATTAATCATATACTTTATATGATATTAATTTCCTATTCATTCCCACCAATCACACCATCCCCTGCCTAAAATCAAAATAAACAAAAAGAAAGAAAAGAAAAACAGTTCAGGTAAATCTGACTCTGACAGTACATGCATGATTCCACATCCATATTTCCCTACCTCTTCAGTGAAAAGAGAGGGATGCTACAATTTTCATGATAATTCTATTGCCAATGAGAATCAGTTTTGCCATAGTAAATAGGGAGCCAAGCACTGAGCTTGAAAACCTGTAGTCAAGTCCTTCCACTGACACATAATGGCTAGGTGACTTCAACAAACTCTCAAATTATAAATTGCAGAACAAGTGTTGATCTGCTTTGGTAGGACCATCCTGAATTCTCTCTATACTAATGATATTAAAGTCCTAGTTCCCTTACCTCTTCCCTATACCCCCTTTCTCTAACACACACACACACACACACACACACACACACACACACACACACACTTTTGCAAATATTTATCATGAACATTGCAATACCAGATGATTAAACATTCTATGAAACTATGTTACTATTGCCTTTGGGCACATGATAAAACCCAACTCTTCCAGCTCTTTTATTTGCCCTCCAGCCAAAATCTCTGAGCCTTCCTTCCATTTAGCTATAATTTAGATCCTTTTCTGATTTCATTTTTAATAAGACAATTAAAAATAATACAATTCAATCCCTCCCTTATTTTATTCTTGGTCATTGGACATACTTTTCCTACTTTGATTATAAAAAAACTATCCATACAAAAAGTATATAGCCAGTCTGTAAACAGTGATTTTTAGTACATTTTATACTCGTTTCTGCCACTATATAACAGAAGTGGAAAGTGATTGCACAACAGGTCCATTTTGTATTCTTCTTTGATTCATGGATTGACATGGTTAAAAAAATTCATTCTAAACTTGTCATTACTTAGAAGGCAGACTTATTCTCCTGCTGAGATTATACTGAAAGATTTTCCAGTGTGGAAGAACCATAGTTTGTATATAGTCTTCCAGAATCCAAGATTACTACCACAGCATGATGAGGCATCTTTATAACTTTAAAAAAATAAACATTTATTAATATATCATTTTTATATATTTACATTTCCTAATATATCTCTACCTCCTAGAGGGTATTCCTTATAACAATTTTAAAAACCATTTAGCAAAACTAACCAACACATTGAAAAAGTCTGATAATAGATACAATATTCAATACCCAAATGTCCCCACCTTTGCAAAGAAGGTGGGAAAGACTCTATGTTGGGGTCAGAAAGTTTGATAAAACACCAAATTAAGTCAGATTATCTTGAAAACTTTTCCATTTACAAATGGCAAATGAAAGATATATTTCGATTTCTATAATAAACTGTTTTTTCTTCATAAATGTCAGTGAATAGAGGACATTTGGACATCATTGTCCCTCGTTAAATGAAGAAGTAAAAATGGCCAAAAGAACACAGACAAGAATGCTTGATAAAAATCAGATTTATTCAGAGGAAATCCATGCTGAAGGCAATAATTTTGATAGCACTGAGGGAGCCATTCTCAAACAATTCGAAAAGGCAGGAACATGTCAAGCAACTGCAAAAATCACAGATATTATTACTACCAAAAAATGATGTTCAAGAGAATATCAATACCCATAGTCTGAGAATCAGTCAAGATCATTTGGGTCCTAGGAAAACGGAGCAAGTCAGTTCTCAATCAAGGCAGATTTTATTGTGAATAATGAAGCTGGCTTAGCCCATAAGAGACCAGCAGCAAGTTAGAGAAATTTCTGGGCTAGATGTCATGGGATGAGTTGGTTCTAATATGGGAATTAATCACAAGAAATAGAAAAACAGAATGTGGTTGCCTACTCAGCCAGGTGCAGGAAGCTTGGGTTGCACTGCATGTTTCAAAGATCTTGGGAACAAGGTCAATCCTGTTTGCCTCAGTCCCAAAAACAGACTTTGCTACTGGGCAAAGTTTCCATTGTTTCTGGGCAAGTTTTCCACAGGGCAAGGGTACAAGGCAAGGGCTGAAGTTCATCCTATAAAATATTCCTTTTTCTCAACCAAATCTTTATATTGGATAATCCAGTGAGTCTGTGATCTTAACAATCAATTAATCAAAATTCATCCATTAAGTTCCTCCAAGAATAAGTTCATTAGTTTTAATCTTATCATTCTACTAACACTAGCCTTGACTGATATCATCTCTTACTGTATTCTCCTTTCATTAGAAGACTTGACCTTCTTTTATAGAGGGCAGAAATTGCATTTTCAACTCACTCCACTGCATATGCTGCTCTCCCTAGTTTCAACCCCATAGAACATGATTCTTCCCTCTTTTACCTATCCCCTTTTCGTCTCCTTAAAGACATGGGCTGTCTTTATTAACTTAGCATAATGCTTGGGTTTAATAAATGTTTATTGCATTGGATTGGATTAGTACATGCTACATGGTAGAAGAGTGTGTGCCTCAGCATTGGATCCACTAAAAATAAAGATAGCAACACATATATTCTTCCTGATTCCATAGGGTGTTTGTCCATTCCTCTTATCCAGCCAAATTTCTGGGGGTTTTATTTATTTACTCTTCTATGGCATGGATATTAATGCATGGAAGCACAGGCTCTTGCTGTGTGACCAGACCATTCCATCTTTTTTTCTGGTTATAAATTTTTCTGTTAATATCCTTTACATTGGTTCTCTAATTAGATGATATTGTGGATAGGGTTCTAGGCCTGGAATCCATAAGATCTGAGTTGAAATCCATATTATATTGGTAGGCCCTTGGCAAATCATTTGACCCTTGAGTGTTTCAGATTCTTCAACTGTAAAATGAAGATAATAATACCTACATCATAGAGTTGTGAGGATCAATAAGAATACTTATAAAGCATTTAGCACAATGCTTAGCAACAGCTGATGGTCAATAATTGCTTGTTCCCATCCCTTCCCTTCTATACCTGGCTATTTTATATTTTCTTGATATTTGAAGGCTATTGAATGACATTAACTTTGTTTTTGTCTCTTTCAAGGAATCTTGTAGAATCTTAATCTATGCATGGGAGATAATTTGTTAAAAGGGACTTTCTAAAGCTACATTTTATTCTGCTCTATTCCCTCTTTCTCAATATTTAGTCATTAAACAATAAGAATTATATTGTCTAACCCAAAGACCCCAGTTTCTGGATAAGAATGCATTATTTGACAAAAATTGCTGGGAAAATTGGAAATTAGTATGGCAGAAACTAGGCATTGACCCACACTTAACACTGTACACCAAGATAAGGTCAAAATGGGTTCATGACCTAGGCATAAAGAATGAGATTATAAATAAATTGGAAGAGCATAGGATAGTTTACCTCTCAGACTGTGGAAGAGGGAGGAATTTATGACCAAAGAAGAACTAGAGATCACTATTGACCACAAAATAGAAAATTTTGATTATATCAAATTGAAAAGTTTTTGTACAAACAAAACAAATGCAAACAAGATTAGAAGGGAAACAATAAACTGGGAAAACATTTTTACAATCAAAGATTCTGATAAAGGCCTCATTTCCAAAATATATAGAGAATTGACTCTAATTTATAAGAAATCAAACCATTCTCCAATTGATAAATGGTCAAAGGATATGAACAGACAATTCTCAGATGAAGAAATTGAAACTATTTATAGACATATGAAAATATGCTCCAAATCATTATTAATCAGAGAAATGCAAATTAAGACAGCTCTGAGATACCACTACACACCTGTCAGATTGGCTAGAGTGACAGGGAAAGATAAAGTGGAATATTGGAGGGGATGTGGGAAAACAGGGACACTGATACATTGTTGGTGGAATTGTGAACACATCCAGCCATTCTGGAGAGCAATTTGGAACTATGCTCAAAAAGTTATCAAACTGTGCATACCCTTTGATCCAGCAGTGTCTCTACTGGGCTTATACCCCAAAGAGATACTAAAGAAGGGAAAGGGACCTGTATGTGCCAAAATGTTTATGGCAGCCCTGTTTGTAGTGGCTAGAAGCTGGAAAATGAATGAATGCCCATCAATTGGAGAATGGTTGAGTAAATTGTGGTATATGAACGTTATGGAACATTATTATTCTGTAAGGAATGACCAGCGGGATGAAACATAGAGGACTGGCGAGACTTACATGAACTGATGCTAAGTGAAATGACCAGAAGCAGGAGATCATTATATACCTCAACAATGATATTGTTTGAGGATGTATTCTGATGGAAGTGGATCTCTTCGATAAAGAGAGCTAATTCAGTTTCAATAGATCAAAGATGGACAGAAGCAGCTACACCCAAAGAAAGAACACTGGGAAATGAAATAAATTGCTTGCATTTTTGTTTCAATTCTCCCTGTGCAACAAGAAAACTGTTCGGTTCTGCACACGTATATTGGCACACATATATTGTATCCAGGATACACTGTAACCTATTCAACATGTAAAGGACTGCTTGCCATCTGGGGGAAAGGGTGGAGGGAGGGAGAGGAAAAATCGGAACAGAAGTGAATGCAAGGGATAATGCTGTAAAAAATTACCCTGGCATGGGTTCTATCAATAAAAAGTTATTTAAAAAAAAATCTATAGAAAGCCAAAAAAGAAAAAAAAAAAAGAATTATATTGTCTGCATTTTTCCATTGGTGACATATGGCTGTGAATAAGGTGGGACAATGGAGAGAAGAAGAGTGGGCATAGTTTGTTGCTTGCAGCAATTCCCAAGATGATTAGAGAAGTAATTTCCAATTGGTTTTTAGTCTATCTTTCCCTGGCTCTTTATTGAATGTAATTTTTATTGCATCATGGATTGAAAAGGAAACATTTACTATCCCTGCCTTTCTGCATTTGATTGTGAGGCTTTAATGCCCTAATACAAGGTCAATTTTTTGTGTAGGTGTCATGCACTGCTGAAAAAAAGGTATATTCCATTATTGTTCTATAAGAAACGATCAAGAGGATAATTTTAGAAAGGCCTGGAGAAACTTACATGAACTGATGCTAAGTGAAATGAGCAGAACCAGAAGATTATTGAACATGACAATATCAATATTATATGATGATCAATTTTGATAAGTGTGACTCTTTTCAACAATGAGATGATTGATGCCAGTTCCAATGATCTTGTGATTGAGAGCCATCTAAACCAGAGAGAGAAATGTAGGAACTGAATATGGATTGCAACATAACATTCTCACTCTTTTTGTTGTTCTCTTGCTTGTTTTCCTACTCATTTACTTTCTTTTTTTGATCTGATTTCTCTCTCTCTTTTATTAAAGCTTTTTATTTACAAAACATATGCATGAGTAATTTTTCAGCACTGACCCTTGCAAAACTTTCTGTTCCAATTTTTTCCCTTCTTCCCCCCACCTCCTCCTCTAGATGCCAGGTAGTCCAATACATGTTAAATATGTTAAAGTATATGTCTAGGCCTGGAATATGTATATATGTATATATATTTATACAGTTATCTTTCTGAACAAGAAAAATCATGATCTGATTTCTCTTGTGCAGCAAGAGAATTGAATAAATATATTTATACATATTGGATTTAACATATATTTTTGTTGGAATCTTTACAAACTGCTAACTCATTAGAGTTGATAGATTATTGATCTGATCTTACAAGAAGATGTTTTGGGCCAGAACCTGAAACAAGGTACTAAGTAGAACTAATTGATACAATGCTTGTGTTCACACCTTTACTCATTGGAGTTCACAAGTATGGGAGATTCACAAAGTTAACTGTGTAACTTTGTGAATTCACACCTCCCTTGAAGCTCTTAGGGCCAGAGAGCACTATGGGAGAAAACCCATAATCCCTCTCTCTCATATCCCACAATTCCTCTCTCTCATATAAAAGAAACAGACAGAGGCTCTCGGACAGATTTCAGCAGAATTACACCAGAAGCCCTCTCTCCGAGGCAAGAGAGATCCATTCCATTTTTCCACTTGGCTGGCTGGTGGCTGAAGAAAGCAGAGGCAGAAGCAAAGGACAATCTGCAAGAGCTCTTGGAACCAAGCAGAGAAATAGGCCTCAACTAACCAGGCTATTTTGGAAGGAGAAAATAAATGTTTGCATTTTTACCAACTGCTGCATTTGGGTGATTATTACTTTCAACTGCAACTAAGACTGCCTCCAGAAAAACCTTCCTCTCCCAGAGAGAATCATTATTATATTATTTTAAAGAAGAACAAGAACACCACATATTTTAACATGTTTAACATATGTTGAATTGCTTACCATCTAGGAAAGGGGATAGGGGGTAGGAGGAGAAAATCCGAACTCCAAGGCTATAAAAAGGTCAATGTTGTCAAATTATCCATGTATATATTTTGAAAACACAAAGCTTAAAAAAGAGAGAAAAAAGATATATTCCTTTCTGTCCCCATTTAATTTTCTCCATAGTTCTGTCATAATTAAATTTTCTAAGATTCTATTAACTTTCTCGATTTCTTTCTTATTTTTGGTTAGACTTATCTAATTCTGAGACAGAAAGTTGAGATCCCCCCATTAGTTTAATTTTACTGTTTATTTCTTCTTGTCCCTGGCTTAACTTCTCTAAGAATTTTGATGCTGTAACACTTGGTGCACATACATTTAGTAGCAATACTACTTCATTATCTATGGTACCCTTTAACAAGATGTAGTTTCCTTCCTTAACTCTTTAACAAGATCATAATAAACTTTGCTCCAACCTTTTACCCTTACTCTGTATGTATTCTCTGGTTCAAATGCATTTCTTATAAACAACATATTTAGGATTATGTTTTTTAATCTACTCTGCTACTTGCCTCCCTTTTATGGGTGCGTTCATCCCATTCACATTCAGTTAGGATTATCAGTTCTGTAATTCCCCCCATCCTATTTTCTCCCCTGTATATAGTTTTGTTCTCTCTTTCCACCATGTCCCTCCTTAACCCACCTAGTTCTCAACTTGTCCTTCCTTTTATCACCCCTCCTCCCTTCTCTTACCCCTATCTCCTAATATTTCTGTCCTTGATTGGAGAAGTAATAACAGTAAAAAGATATATGAGCAGACTGGGAAAGTGAGCGAGTGGGGAAGGGAGAGGGGCAGAAACGACAAAATGGATAGCTATCCCATTGGGCTACACTGGTACCCACCTAATGTTAGAGATCACGGTGTTAAGCCCCTGTAAGAGGAAGTCCAATGGAAGAAAAGACGTCTCTGGGTTGTGATCTGCCCCAGTGGAGGGTGTACTACATCCATGAATCCTCTGCAAGAAACTCTTCCTAGTTCCTCTTAATGTTAGTACCTTCCCCTGATAAAAGTTGCTTTCAATTCATCTTCTTGTGTGTAGATAGTATTTGCATGTTGCTTTCCCAATTAGACTGTCACCTCCTGGAGGGCAGGGACCGTTTTTGTCTTTCCTTTGTAGTCAAAGTACTTAGCACCGCGTTAGACACACGCTGGGCTTCTGATACATACTTGCTGACTTGATAAATCCATTAAAGGGCCAACGTGTACTTGTTTGGGTGCAGAGACTCCCCCCACTGCCTTAATCAGGGCAAGGGCTCAATTAATTTGGTTGGTTGATTTGGCTCTGGCTCCGCCCTATCCTCGGTAGGAGGGGCGATTTTCGGATCGCGCATGCTCAATCTGGGCAAGGAGCCAGGATTGTAGGTTTTACGATTTAGAGGATGGGTAAGGCACAAGATAAATTTTCTCTGTGATGAATCCCGAAGGTCTTGGATTCAAGAGAATCGGTGGCATTTACACAGAATGGGTAGATGAGTTAAGAGGATAGAATTGCCATGAAGCTGCCACGTTTATTCTTGGTATCTGGTAAGTTTTCTAGGAGGAAATCACTGAGCATGAGCGGAAATCGTGTATCATTTTTGTCGACCGCAATGACAAGCCTCCGTGAAAATACCTTTTTCATCTTTCTAGTTTCTTTCACGGTTAAAGGACCAAGTACGCACGTACATATAGACAAAAGACTTATGAATTCGAATGGGTATCTCCTTGCCCCATGGCGTCCTAACTTCCCATAGTAAAGATGAAGACGACCAAACGGAAGAATACTTCCGGGTCGCCGTGTGCCCTGGTCCAAGATGGCGGACGAGGCCACCCGGCGTGTTGTTTCTGAGATCCCGGTACTGAAAACGAACGCCGGGCCCCGGGATCGGGAGCTGTGGGTGCAACGACTCAAAGAGGAATATCAGGCTCTTATCCGGGTTGGTAACGATTCCTCAGTCAATGGGTTGGGGTAGGGAGAAGAAGAAATAGGTTCTTCGGGAATAGACTCCGGACGGAAGTTGCTTCCGGTTTTCTCTTTTGGGGTTCCCCTCTTCCCCAGAACCCTAAGATGCTGTTGTTTGAGGGAGACTGGAAGAGTGGAAGAGAAAACGACTACCTTCCGAGCCACTGGTCTTGTGAACCTGGGTGGTCGCCCACATAGGCTCAGCATTATCGGGGCCCCAGCCGGAACGTGACGTGTCCCTTCTACCCAGAAGTGTTCCTAGGGCCGCAGATAAAGCCTCCGGTCTCTGCGGGACTCCCTAGCCTGGGTTTCCCCGATTTTCTCTCGCTGACGCCCTAAGTAGCGTCCGGAGAGCGCCGCAGTCTCGGGCAGGGCGTGCTGAGAGGGAGTGGAGGCTGCAGGGCTGCAGGGAGATGACTGATCGGTGGCCGCCCTGCGCTCCTTCGGAATCACCCTTCCATGGCCCGGCTCTGTGCCGATGATCAGCTCCACACCTTGCTGACCGCCGGGGCAGGCCTTGGGCTTGCCCGAAACAGCTCGTCTTTCCCATTCCTGTGCGGACTCTGCTGTTTCTGTGGAGGGCATTGCCCACCAGCTCTACTCTTTCTTCCCCCGTTTCTCTCGATGTTCAGTCGCTTGCTAATTATGCACACAGAGTCTCAGCCTGCTCCCATTTCTCTGGATTAACAGCTGTCCTGCCTGGATTACTCTTAACGTCCTTCCAGTTTCAGCCTCTGCCCCACAGATAGCCAGCCTAAAAGGCACATTCAGCTAAGCCATCTCTCTCGTCAAACTCTTAAAAGTGATTTACTATTGCTCTAAGATATAATAGAGTTCTTAAGACTGGCTTTCCAAAGTCCTCTACAAAGGCCCCTTCCTGTTATTCCAGTCACTTTATAATGATTAGCAACATTAATGATCAAAATATTGTTTTTTAAAATATCTGTTATATAATTATTTTGTTTATATAAATATATAATAGCCTTATATAGCACCTACTATGTTTCAGGTTCTACTAAGCACTTTAGAAATAACTATATTTATAACTATATATAAAAAATTCCCAATAACTCTGGGAGATAGGCACTATTCCTGTCTTAACTTTCTGCAGTTGAGGAGTCTCTATTGAAATAAATGAAAGCTAGGCCCTTCTCTAGTAAAACAATAGCAGGTGGTGTGTTAAGGGACATATTGTATATGTCTTCTTGACTCCAGGCTCAGTCCCGCTATCCCTTGGGCCATCTCAGTATTATATGCTTTAGTCAAATTGTTTCACTCTTTGCAGACTTTCCTCACTCCTAGAAGCCTCCTTCTTCACTCTCACTTAGATTCCCTAGCTTCCTTAAAGACTCAATTAGGTATCCTTTCTTACTTCAGGTCTCTGGTTAGTGGTGTTTCCTCCTCAAATTATCTTGTAATTGTTTATGTAAATACTCTCTTGTGTATAGATCCTAAACTGGGAATCAGGAAACCTGGTTTTCTAGCCTCTGCTATATTCCTAGACATGAGTCTTTTAGAAGCCTTAATTTTGCAATTGTTTGATAGTGAATCAGATTGCCACAAGTCTCTGTGTACTCCTGTTATTCCTACATTCAGCTGGCAAATTGATCTTCCTTAAGTGAAGGTCTGACCATGTCACGTGGTCTTTTGGTTTCTTTAAAGGAAAAAACCTTGTGCCTTGTTCTTCAAGGAACACCTCTTAAATAAGTACACAGAGCAAGGGAGAGAATAACCCATATTTTTAGTACTTCTTGGACATTTTCTCATTTATTCCTCAAAACAAAATGTTAAAAATATCATCTCCATTGTACAAATGCAGAGTCTTGTAGGTAGATGATTCGTTCATGGTCAGATAAGCTAGTGAGTAGAACCAGGACTTGCACCAAAATTGAGTAGAAATCATGTTAAAGATCCCCAGTCATCTGCTCTGTTCGATGGGAAGTCAATGCATCTCTCTGAGGTCTCAGCCTTTGGCATGATCAAAAGTGATTCAAGTCAAGGCCAGAGGAATTGTTAGATTATTCCAAGTGACTGTATAGTCATATTTCTCTATGTCAAGAAGAGAATTCTCTTTCCTTCAAGGTGCCTCAATGTTTTCTTTCTTTTTTTTTTTTTAATAACTTTTTATTGACAGAACCCATGCCAGGGTAATTTTTTTACAACATTATCCCTTGCACTCACTTCTGTTCCGATTTTTCCCCTCCCTCCCTCCACCCCCTCCTCCAGATGGCAAGCAATCCTATACATGTTAAATAGGTTACAGTATATCCTAGATATAATATATGTGTGCAGAACCGAGCAGTTCTCTTGTTGCACAGGGAAAATTGGATTTAGAAAGTATAAATAACCCAGGAAGAAAAATAAAAATGCAAGCAGTTTATATTCATTTCCCAGTGTTCTTTTTTTTGGGGATAGCTGTCTGTCCATCCTTGATCAATTGAAACTGAATTAGATGGGGACACTGATGCATTGTTGGTGGAGTTGTGAACGAATCCAACCATTCTGGAAAGCAATCTGGAATTATGCCCAAAAAGTTATCAAACTGTGCATACCCTTTGATCCAGCAGTGTTTCTATTGGGCTTATACCCCAAAGAAATACTAAAAAAGGGAAAGGGACATGTATGTGCCAAAATGTTTGTAGCAGCCCTATTTGTAGTGGCTAGAAACTGGAAAATGAATGGATGCCCATCAATTGGAGAATGGCTGGGTAAATTGTGGTATATGAATGTTATGGAATATTATTGCTCTGTAAGGAATGACCAGCAGGATGAATACAGAGAGGCTTGGAGAGACCTACATGGACTGAAGCTGAGTGAGATGAGCAGAACCAGGAGATCATTATACACTTCGACAACGATATGGTATGAGGATGTATTCTGATGGAAGTGGATTTCTATGACAAACAGACCTAACTGAGTTTCAATGGATAAATGATGAACAGAAACAGCTACACCCAAAGAAGGAACACTGGGAAACGAATGTGAACTATTTGCATTTTTGATTTTCTTCCCGAGTTATTTTTACCTTCTGAATCCAATTCTCCCTGTGCAACAGGAGAACTGTTCGGTTCTGTAAATATGTATTGTATCTAGGATATACTGCAACATATTTAACATATATAGGACTGTTTGCCATCTTGGGGGGGGGTGGAGGGAGGGAGGGGAAAAAACGAAACATAAGCGAGTGCAAGGGATAATGTTGTAAAAAATTACCCTGGCATGGATTCTGTCAATACAAAGTTATTATTAGCTAAAATAAAATTTAAATTAAAAAAAAAAAAGAAACTGAATTAGATCTCTTTATTGAAGAGATCCACTTCCATCAGAATACATCCTCAAACAGTATCGTTGTTGAGGTATATAATGATCTCCTGGTTCTGCTCATTTCACTTAGCATCAGTTCATATAAGTCTCTCCAAACTTCTTTGTATTCATCCTGTTGTCATTTCTTATAGAACAATAATATTCCATAACGTTCATATATCACAATTTACCCAGCCATTCTCCAATTGATGGGCATCCATTCGTTTTCCAGTTTCTAGCCACTACAAACAGGGCTGCCACAAACATTCGTGCACATACAGATCTCTTTCCCTTCTTTATGATCTCTTTGGGATATAAGCCCAGTAGTAACACTGCTGGATCAAAGGGTATGCACAGTTTAATAACTTTTTGAGCATAGTTCCAAATTGCTCTCCAGAATGGCTGGATGTGTTCACAATTCCACCAACAATGTATCAGTGTCCCTGTTTTCCCACATCCCCTCCAACATTCCACATTATCTTTCCCTGTCACTCTAGCTAAATCTAACAGGTGTGTAGTAGTATCTCAGAGTTGTCTTAATTTGTATTTCTCTGATTAATAATGATTTGGAGCATATTTTCATATGGCTATAAATAGTTTTAATTTCTTCGTCTGAGAATTGTCTGTTCATATCCTTTGACCATTTATCAATTGGAGAATGGCTTGATTTCTTATAAATTAGAGTCAATTCTCTATATATTTTGGAAATGAGACCTTTATCAGAACCTTTGACTGTAAAAATGGTTTCCCAGTTTATTGTTTCCCTTCTAATTTTGTCTGCATGAGTTTTGTTTGTACAAAAACTTTTCAATTTGATATAATCAAATTTTTCTATTTTGTGGTCAATAGTGATCTCTAGTTCTTCTTTGGTCATAAATTCCTTCCTCTTCCACAGGTCTGAGAGAGAAACTATCCTATGTTCTTCCAATTTATTTATAACCTCATTCTTTATGCCTAGGTCATGAACCCATTTTGACCTTATCTTGGTGTATGGTGTTAAGTGTGGGTCAATGCCTAGTTTCTGCCATACTAATTTCCAATTTTCCCAGCAATTTTTGTCAAATAATGAGTTCTTATCCCAAAAACTGGGGTCTTTGGGTTTGTCAAACACTAGATTATTATAGTTATTGGCTACTTTGTCCTTTGAACCTAACCTATTCCATTGATCAACTAGTCTATTTCTTAGCCAATACCAGATGGTTTTAATAACCGCTGCTTTATAATATAATTTTAGATCTGGTACAGCTAGGCCACCTTCATTTGATTTTCTTTTCATTAATTCCCTTGAAATTCTTGACCTTTTGTTTTTCCATATGAACTTTGTTGTTATTTTTTCTAGGTCATCAAAATAGTTTTTTGGGAGTCTGATTGGTATAGCGCTAAATAAATAGATTAGTTTAGGTAGTATGGTCATCTTTATTATATTTGCTCGCCCAATCCAAGAGCATTTAATATTTTTCCAGTTGGTTAGATCAGACTTGATTTGTGTGGAAAGTGTTTTGTAGTTTTGCTCATAAAGTTTCTGATTTTCCCTTGGCAGATAGATTCCTAAATATTTTATACAATCAGTAGTTATTTTAAATGGAATTACTCTTTGTAACTCTAACTGTTGGGTTTTATTAGTGATATATAAGAATGTTGATGATTTATGTGGGTTTATTTTGTATCCTGCAACTTTGCTAAAGGTGTGTATTGTTTCTAATAACTTTTTTTTCTTTTTTCTTTTTTATTTAATGATTACTTTATAATGACAACATTATTCTTTGCACTAGTTTCTTTTCCGATTTTTTTTCCCCCTCCCTCCCTCCACCCCCTCCCCTAGATAGCAAGCAGTCCTTTATATGTTGGATATGTTGCAGTATATCCTAGATACAATATATGTTTGCAGAACCGAACAGTTCTCTTGTTACATAGGGAGAATTGGATTCAGAAGGTATAAATAACCCGGGAAGAAAAACTAAAATGCAGATAGTTCACATTTGTTTCCCAGTGTTCGTTCTTTGGGTGTAGCTGCTTATGTCCATCATTTATCAATTGAAACTTAGTCAGGTCTCTTTGTCAAAGAAATCCACTTCCATCAAAATATGTCCTCATACAATATCGTTGTTGAAGTGTATAATGATCTCCTGGTTCTGCTCATTTCACTTAGCATCAGTTCATGTAAGTCTCGCCTGTCCTCTCTGTATTCATCCTGCTGGTCATTTCTTACAGAACAATAATATTCCATAACATTCATATACCACAATTTACCCAGCCATTCTCCAATTGATGGGCATCCATTCATTTTCCAGTTTCTAGCCACTACAAATAGGGCTGCTACAAACATTTTGGCACATACCGGTCCCTTTCCCTTCTTTAGTATTTCTTTGGGATATAAGCCCAATAGAAACACTGCTGGATCAAAGGGTATGCACAATTTGATAATTTTTTGGGCATAATTCCAGATTGCTCTCCAGAATGGTTGGATTCGTTCACAACTCCACCAACAATGCATTAGTGTCCCAGTTTTCCCGCATCCCCTCCAACATTCATCATTATTTTTTCCTGTCATCTTAGCCAATCTGACAGGTGTGTAGTGGTATCTCAGAGTTGTCTTAATTTGCATTTCTCTGATCAATAGTGATTTGGAACACTCTTTCATATGAGTGGTAATAGTTTCAATTTCATCCTCTGAAAATTGTCTGTTCATATCCTTTGACCATTTATCAATTGGAGAATGGCTTGATTTCTTATAAATTTGAGTCAGTTCTCTATATATTTTAGAAATGAGGCCTTTATCAGAACTCTTAACTGTGAAGATGTTTTCCCAGTTTGTTGCTTCCCTTCTAATCTTGTTTGCATTAGTTTTGTTTGTACAAAGGCTTTTTAATTTGATGTAATCAAAATTTTCTATTTTGTGATCAGTAATGGTCTCTAGTTCATCTTTGGTCATGTTTCTAATAACTTTTTAGTAGAATCTCTGGGGTTCTTTAAGTATACCATCATACTATCAGCAAAGAGTGATAATTTGCCTCAGTGTTTTCTAATGAAGACTTTTTGACTACTTGTTGGTAATTTTTTAAACATTCCAACTGAGTATGGGCTGGGCTAGATGGCCTTTGAAATGCTTTCTGGCTTTTAAGTCCTATAATCCCTCTGTACCTTTAGTATGTGGAGAATAACAAGAATGCTGACAATGACTGGTTTCGACTGGAGTCCAACAAGGAAGGAACACGGTAGGCATGGCCTCTGCGGACGGGTGGGGTAAAGGTGCTTGAGTGGGTAGTATTATGGATCTGGCACCCCAGATCTCACAGGGAGGGCTGTTTTCCCTCTTCCCCTTCCTCCCAGGTTTCCATTTTCTGCCAATTCTTACCCCACAATGATTTTTCAGGCCTATAGCCCAAGCTAAAGAAAAGAGTGAAAGAGAAGTAGGTCTGAAATCTTGGTATTTATTACAGATGGTTTGGAAAATGCTGGTACATCCATGATCTACTTAAGTATGAGTTTGACCTCGAGTTTGATGTGAGTATGGTGGGATAGAAAATATGGTGGTGGGGGAAAATTAGGGGAACCCTCAACATGCAAACTAGCCTCTTGGGCTAAGAAGGATTATGAGAATTGAAGGGATGAAATTTGGATTTGAGGAGATAACGATACTTTGGGGGCAAGCATTGCTAACCAATAATCTACCTCCATAGCCAGGGTTATAGAACTCTGTTTGGAAAAGGTTATAACTCTTATTTTTCTAGATCCCGATTACATATCCCTCTACTGCGCCTGAGATTGCTGTCCCTGAACTGGATGGAAAGACGGCAAAGATGTATAGGTTGGAACTGATTTGGAAATGGGAAATTTTGGGGAAAAGGGAAGTTCTTTAACTTACATTTTGCCAAGGATGGGATGAGGAAAATTGATTGGCCTTTATCTTGACTTCATTTACTAGGCAAAGGAGGAACATTCTCTCCATTTCTTTTCCTGTTGCTATTTTACCCTGTAGTTTGGGAGTTTTAGGTTTTCTCACTTTCCTCATCTCTCCCTCAGGGGTGGCAAAATATGTCTAACAGAACACTTCAAACCCTTGTGGGCTAGGAATGTGCCAAAGTTTGGACTGGCTCATCTCATGGCTCTGGGGGTAAGTGTGGTGGTGATATATGGTGGTCTCTATTTGTAGATACTGTGTATGTAAATAGGTGTCCTGGGAAAGAACAGAGATGATGTAAGGAAAATAGCTGAGAGTTACAAGGGGTACATTCCTCCAAGGAATCTCTCATGATCAGAATTTCTAATGGAATTGAATTATGCAGTAAAATTTCTATGAATTCTTTACTCTGTAGTTGGGACCTTGGCTGGCAGTAGAGATCCCAGACCTGATTCAGAAAGGGGTGATCCACCACAAAGAGAAGTAATGCCTCTGCCTGAATTTCTGATATATTTGGCTCCTGCCCCCTTCAGCCATCATCACGATGTTCATCCACCCAGCTGATAAAATGGCCCTTCTCTGCCTTTTGCCATGAAGTTGCAGTGAGTGGGCCTCTGGGATTGAATTGCTACAAATAAGTATGCTGGGACTCATAGCCTGGCCTTGTTTGGAGACAGGGCTGAGAGCAGCAGGCAGACAATGGGACAATGATTTCATCGTTTTCCCACTACTTGGAAAAATGTGAGCATCCTGAGAGAGATGCAACATGAAAATTTATGTCATTCCCTCTGTTGGAGGCAATAGCTATGTCCTCCTTAAATAAAAGCTGCTTCCCCTGGCTCCTGTATCTTATTCATTTTTGCTCGAGGAAGAGGGAGGGCAGAGGGAAGAAGTGTCAGCAACTGGGAGTGGACATGAAATGGGCAAGATGCAGTGGCTGCCTCTGACCTAGAGGATAAAATATAAATTTTTCAGCCTAGCATTTAAAGTTGTTCATTCTCCAAAACTACTTCAGTCTTAATACCCCTTTTCCCCCTTATGTTAATTAATTCCCCCCTTATATTCTACATTCCAGGTAAAATAGACTATTAACTGATCAGAATCATTTTGTCTCCACATGTGTGAAAGTCTTCCCCCTTTCCTAAAATTCACTCCTTTCCTTGTTAAAGTCCTTCTGTAGAGTCTTTGTAGAGAAACCTCAAAACTCAATATATGACAAAGAAAAAGTACCAAAACCCACAAAAATATAGTTGATTTTTTGTGGTGGCAAACAACTAGAAATTAAGAGAATGACCATCATCAACTGGGAAATGGCTTGACATTTGGTATAGGAATGTAATGTTATAAATTGTGTTATATAAAGAGGATGGTTTCAGAGAAACTGAAAATATGATTGAATTGATGGCTAACAGAACATGAACAACTATATTCTAAATATAACTTTGAAAGACTTAAGAACTCTGATCAATACAATGACCAACCAGAGGATGCATCAGTGATGAAGTATGCTATTTACCCCTTGATAAAGAGGTTATATGCTTAGGCTACAGATTGAAACTTTTTTTGGATGTAGCAAATAGTAGAATTTGTTTTTCTTGATTATTCCTCAGTGTGGAAAGAGGGGAAGAAGAGAGAAAGGAGATAGGTTTCTGTTACTTGAGAAAAATAAAGTCAAGGCTCATCAAGGGTGCCATTGTCTTACAAAGCCTTCCCTCATGTCCCTAGCTCAAAGCATCACATTGTTGTGGAAATTATATAAAACTAATAAGCTTTATATGAACAAAATCGGTGCCATTGCAAAAAAAAAAAAAAAAAAAGGGAAGCTCAAATATCTCTGATTAAGGTCATATCTGAAGAACTAGACATGTATAAATGTATGAGACTGTTCCAAATAGTCAAAAGAACATGAACAAGCAGTTAAAAGACATTGATGCCTTTGTTTTTATACCACAATATTTCATCCCTTTCCTGTAACTCAAACTTTCTTTTAGAAAAATGCTTAAGCAAAAACATGATTGAAGCTGATAATGTACATCATGTTCTAGTAGTCCCCTGCTTTTCTGTGGTGAGAGGGTGGCACATTTTATTTTCCTCTCTGGAATCTCCATTAATTTTTCAGTTACTCAGAGTGGACAGGTAGGAGCAATGCAGACCATTAACAACCATTTGATAGTGTTCCAAATCCCTAACTGAAGAGAAATTCCAATTTCACCTCCTATCCATCATATTGACAAAGATGACAGGTTGTGAAAATGGTAAATTTAGTTGTTGCTGTGAAGATACATTTTACTACCCCATTTTATCCAACAATTCTAAAAAACAATTTGAGAATATTAAAAAAATAACTAGAATGTTTATAAATACTCTTGGCCCAGCCATCTCATTCCTTAGGCATATGTACCCTAAGGAGATCAAAGACTAAAGGAAAAATCCTATATGGATAAAAAACATTTATAAAGGCTTTGAAAAATTGGAGGCAAAGCAAATGTCTATCAGGTAAAGTCTGAAGAAAATGATGACACTTAGGAAGATGTGGGTGAAGTAATGCAAATTATTCAAAACCCCTGGGAATGGCCTTCTAGACCATTAAAGACATTCAATTCTGACTACCTCTTCCCCCTTCTCAGAGATGACCGATGCTGAATGAAGCAGGAATATACTTAATAGTCAAAATACTACTTTGTTCTGGGTATCTACATAGGCCTATGTTACAGGGGAGGGTCCTGGAGGTCTGGGTTTAAGATTGGGCACTGTCGTTAGAAAGAAAGCAATAAAATTTGATCTAAAACACTCCGAATCTCTCTTCCGCTTCCATTCAATCCTACTTTGCATTTCTCAATCACTCCCGTCCTTGAATTTCCCACCTCGACAAAATATTAGCTGCTTGGTCATTTTGCATTGCTGCATCCTGGTGGATGCAGAATTTTGCACACCGGTGGGAACTTAAGAGTGAATGCTCGAATGCGCTATAGGATTGACTCCTGCTGCAGCTCTGAGGAAAGCCCCTCCTGGCCTGGCTGGGGTTTGCCTAAGTGGGCCAGCTCTGGATTAGTACCAAGTCAGAGCTGTCACTGGCCTTAGAAACGGCAAACTGAGTAACATGAGACCTGGGAGAGAAGACAATTCTAGTGATTGACAGTTCCCTCAACCCGGGCTTGGTATTCTATAATTCTCTGTCAGAGAACCTGGGCCCTGTGGCCAGCAGAGTGACGCGGGAGAAAACCGGTCAAGGCCCTGGAGACGTCCAGCTCTAGGCTGAGTTACTACAGTTGGCTGCGTTTCCATGGCACCCACCGCGGGACGCAAGGGGCGGGACGACGCCAGCGCCACGAAGGAGGCGGTCCGAGCGAATGCTGCGCTGCGCAGGCGCCCTCGTCCCCGGTGAAGCTCGGGCCCGGGCGCCGGGCGGGAGGAACAAAGATGGCGGTGGCGCCTGCGGCTGGAGCGGCCTCGGCGGCGGCAGGGCCAGCAGCCGGGCCCGCGGGGGGGGTTCTCTGGGGCAGGAGGGGGTGGCCCTGAACTGGGGCCCGGGCCCGCCTGGCCTCCTGCCGCCTCGCTGGGGACAGGTACAGGCTGAGGCGCCGCGAGGGGTAGGAGGGTGGGGGGACGATGCTGCCTTCCCGGCGCTGGAGCGCCTCCGGGGTCTGGGGGCGCGAGTATGTGTGCCAGCGGCGTCGGGGGAGGGCCGCGCTTGTCGTGGCTGGGTTGGGGGCGGGACGCCGCCGCTGAAGTGGGAGGATGGCCGGTGGCCTGTCCGCGGCCGCCCGGGAGCCTCCCGCATCCGTAGCCAATCAGCGGCGACTATATGCCTGGCCCTGGGCCGAGGCACCTGGAGGGGGAAGGGGTGCACTTAACGGGGAGGGGGCTCTGGCCGACCCGACGCCTGGGCCATAAATCCGAGTGCTGGGACTGTGCGTAGGGTGGGCTCCCCGGGCCTTCCTTCGGGGCTGTGGTAGCCTTTGTCCCCTTTGCATGGGCCCTGAATCAAAGGGGCGAGTCCCTTGCCAGGGATCTGACTCTAGCCCCTGGGGCTGGTGGCTGTGTAGCCCCCGAATGCTTAACCAAATCTGCCAGCCAGAATGCGGGTAGGGAATGGGTTGAAAAGCTAGAGCTGGAGCAAGGATGCCCAGCCATCAATCCAGCCTCCCAGAGGGCAGCCCAAATGTGTATGGGCATCACTCCCCAGAGGAGTTCTGGCGTTGACCCTTTCCTCTCCTCCCAGGGCCTGCCCCGGGTCTCCACTATGCCCCAGGCCTCGGAGCACCGACTGGGCCGGGCCCGTGAACAGCCCATCAGTGTCCAGCCCCGGGTGGGAGCCAAGCTACCCATCGGCTCCCGGGCCAGGAGCAAGGAGCGCCGAAGCCCAGTGCCTGCGCCTAACCCCATGCTAAGGCCACTGCCCCCTCGGCCCGGACCCCCTGAGGAAAGGTTCAAGAAGCTGGAGCTGGGACGGGGGAGAAACTCAGCTCCTCGTCCCAGGGGCCCTCTGCGGGCTGATCATGGAGTGCCCCTGCCGGGCTCACCACCTCCCACTGTGGCACTGCCCCTGCCGACCCGTACTAACCTGGCTCGCTCCAAGTCTGTGAGCAGTGGGGACTTGCGGCCAGTAGGGGCTTTAGGTGGACATCGAGGCTGTGGGGAGCTCGGGGCTGCCCTGAGCCGCCTGACTCTCCGGCCTGAGCCCCCAGTGCTGAGACGCAGCACCTCTCTTCGCAGACTGGGTGGCTTCGCTGGGCCCCCTACCCTGATAACCATTCAGTCAGAGCCCCCTCCCACCCATGGCCCCTTTCTCACGTCTGCCCGGCCCCTGGAGTCTGTCCACCCCGATGACAAGATGGTGAGGACTCTTCTCCAGGCTCCCCATCCCCCTGGCTTCTGACTCCCTTGGGTTCCCTGTTCTTGCCGCTTCCTCAATCCCCTCCCTACCCTTTCATCTTTCTTCGGTTTCTGTGTAAGCATTGCTAAGTAGTATAGCCCTCTTCTCTCCCTTCCCCTTTCTAGGCTCTTGACATCCTTTTCTGGGATATCTGAGGCCCTTCAGAATCTTCTATCATATGGTCATGCATGAGTCTCTGGGGATTCAGTTTCGCTATTTGGAATTCTTTTTTTAAGTCCCTATGCCCTTCATTCCCTAATGACCTCCCCTTTCTACCCCCTCCCATCTCTTGGCTTGTGGCTAATTAATCTCTGGGGCTAAGGTGGGGCTAGGAATATCTGAGGGAGCTTGGGATAGCTGAGTAAGCGATTGCTGTGTTAGCTGAACTAAGCATAGTTGGGGTCAGCAAGGGAGTCTGCCACGGGGGCAGGAGTGGGTCACCGGAGCAGGCGGGTGGAGGCAGGGGGCAACTGGGGAGTCATGCCAGTGCTAGGGGAACTACCCCGGGAGCTGCAACGCAGGCTGGCTGGGCAGAACTGGAATGGGCTAGGAGGTGGGACAGCAATGGCAGAGTCAGTGATGCATACAGCTGTTCTGGGTATACTACTCATGGCCAATGAGGTAGGGGACCAAAGGGATCTGTGGAGTGGTACAAGTCAGAGGATAGGAAAAGAAGTTATAGAGTCAGCTCTCTTGGAAAGGAAAGACATTAAAAAAGAAAGGAAAGAGAAGGCTGGGGGTTTTGTTGTGGTGTCTAGCATTGTGCACTTTTTCTAGGCTCATCACACACTGCTCTTGGGGTCTGGCCATGTTGGTCTCCGGAACTTGGGTAATACGGTGAGTGTCCCTCAATCTTTGGCAACAAGAAAAAGGGGAGGAAAGTGACAAAACTGATGAGATGAGGCTTGTCCTTTCTGAAGACGGGCCTGACTGGAGGACCTGCTATGTTCTACAGTGTTTCCTGAATGCCGTGTTACAGTGTCTGAGTAGCACACGGCCTCTTCGGGACTTTTGTCTTCGGAGAGACTTTCGGCAAGAGGTGCCTGGTGGGGGCCGGGCCCACCAAGAACTTACTGAAGGTAGGAGAACATACCCTCATTCATTCCCCATAGCTTCATTATTTTTCTTATCAATATCATGGAGTGATATATTTTATATTAGCATATTATTATATTATATGTACAATATTAGCATATTATATTCATGTGATGGATGCTTAACAGTTTTTGGAATTAGGTTCTTATCTCAATCATCACAATATTCCTGTGAGGTAGCTAGAGCAGGTATTATCCCCATTTTACAGATGAGGAAACTGAGGCTCAAAGAGATTAAATGACTTTCCCAAGATTACCTAGCTAGTAAGTGGCTGAATCAGCATTAGAATATAGGTTTTATCATTCCTAGTCCAGTGGTCCCTTTGCTCATTCCACCCCAAATTTTCCAACTTTTTAAAACTACCCTAGGTACCACTGTCACCTCCATCAACAAATCCATGTATCTGCCTTCATTATAAAGCCCACTGGTCCCAAAGAAACAACTCTCCTCCATTTCTCCTTTTCCAACTTCCTCTTCAATGCTTCACCTTTGTCCATCATCCTATAATAGCCTTTGCAGATGTGCTGGGAGCTCTGTGGCACCCTGACTCCTGTGAAGCTGTGAACCCTACACGTTTCCGCACTGTCTTCCAGAAATATGTCCCTTCCTTCTCCGGATACAGGTGGGGGTCTGGTAGGAAGAAGAACTTCTTCCTACTTCTGGCCAGGTTGGTGAGGGTTAAGGGTGGGACAAGGCAGGGCAACCCTAAACAGAGGTAAGGTAGGAGGATTCTTAATATGTCACTCATAAAAATATAGATAATCCTTATCTGTGTGGGATACTGTTTGGGAAAGGGGAATGGGAATGGGAAATCTACAGTCAGTGTCCACCAGTCACTGTTTGGCTATAGCCAGCAGGATGCCCAGGAGTTCCTGAAACTCCTCATGGAGCGGCTACATCTAGAGATCAACCGGAGGGGTCGCCGTGCCCCACCCATCTTGGCTGATACTCCAGCCCCCTCTCTACCACGACGAGGGGGGGCTCTCCTTGAAGAGCCTGAGCTGAGGTAAGGGGAGAACCTTTTTTTTCACCCTGATTCCCCCTTCCTTCCTTATAAATTTATTAGTATATCCAAGTTTTTTGAATATAAGCTCAGTAGACTTGCAAATGCAGTATTAGAAATGGTACTTTCTTAAGATGGGGAGGAGGCAGGCATACAGGGGTCATTTGGGAAGAAGGAGTTAAGGATGAAATAAAGTAGGGAGGTGAGTGTTACATAAAGGAATTGAGGGGAGATGGGAAATTGTCCTGGCTGAAGCCTGTAGCCTGGTAGAAGGGGCAGGAGAATACTTAAGACTCCCAAACATTGAGAAGTGGGGTAGAAAAAATGAGAAACAGAAGCAAAGCCTTCTCTCTCTCTCTTTGTGTGTTCATGTCTTTATCTTTGTTTCATCTTCCTTGACCTATGAGACGTTCCGTAATGCCCTTACCTCCTACAAGGTTAGTGAAGTAAGGAGGGAGAAAAGAGCACAAGGCTCACAAGGGGGCAGTTAAGAATGGGGCCTGTTCTAGTGAGAGAGAGGGCAGCCTAAGGCTGGGACTCAAGTTTTCCTGGGGTCTAAGAGCTGCTTTCCCTGATTTGTGACAGTGATGATGAGCGAGCCAATCTAATGTGGAAACGGTACTTGGATAGAGAAGACAGCAAAATCGTGGGTATGAAGGCATCATGAAAGGGGGGGCATAATGAGGTGGAAAAAGGGGAAGTGGGCCTGGGAGAACTGAAATATACAAAACAGGGAGGAAAAGATGGGCAGTATGGAAAACTGAGGAGTAAATGCTAGAAATAGAAATGGGGATGGGACATTTTATACCAGTGGGACATAGCTTCAGAGGCAAAACTTATTTCCCTGCTGTCTTTTGTTTTTTAGACCTATTCGTTGGCCAGTTAAAAAGTTGTCTCAAGTGCCAGGCCTGTGGGTATCGCTCCACAACCTTTGAGGTTTTTTGTGATCTGTCCTTGCCTATCCCTAAGGTGAGAGTTTAGGGAGATTTTAGGGTTTAGCTAATGAGTTGGTCACAGGGTCTGTGACCTAATGGAGCTCATTTCCAGCCCATTTTGAATTTTTTTTAATCAGCTGTGGTAATGATGAGTAAGCATTTATGTGTCTTTGCATTTGTAGCACTTTTAACTGTGTATATATGGATTTTAACTAAACTTACTAAGGTTTGGGAATGAGGGTGGTTGGCTTCCTTGAGGTGGGTACCTGAAGGTGATGTGTATCCTGGATTGGAAGGAATCAAATTGAGATAATGTGGTCACCATTTCTCTTTGTACTCCAGAAAGGGTTTGCTGGGGGGAAGGTGTCTCTTCGAGATTGTTTCAGCCTTTTTACCAAGGAGGAAGAATTGGAGTCAGAGAATGCCCCGGTATGTAGTAGTGGGGGAGAGAAGACAGCTCCATAGGATAGAATACTTAAGCTTTACTTTACTTTGTAAAAGGGGAGTTGAGAGATGCTTCATTAGTTGCTGGGGATTCCTATAAGGAGAGGGGGTATATATCATAAATGGCCCTCTTCAGATGGACATGAGATTCAGATCATAGGATACCAAGTGAATGGAGGGCACATTCAGTCTTAAAATAGAGATGACTAGCATGTTCAGGATGTGGAACATGTTAATTTCATTTCCAATGCAGGTGTGTGACAGATGTCGTCAGAGAACACGAAGCACCAAAAAGCTAACTGTGCAGAGATTCCCCCGGATCCTTGTCCTTCGTATCCTGCCTTTGGAATGGCCTCTGCATTTCTCCCCTAACCCCCTCTCACCACTCATTTGTTACTGTTCCTGTAGACATTTTCTGCTTGGATCCTTTCAGTACTCTGAGGTTGGAGGGATTGCCCTACAAGAAGTAGGGTATAAAGCAGGATTAGTCTTCTAGGGGATGGGGGTAGTGCATGATAACCCACCAGGGACTCTATGGTGAATTCAGTAGCTTTAGTCTGCAAATCTCCCACCTGTTTCTCCTCATTCCATGTTCCTTAACATGGTACTTAGACCTGAATCGATTTTCTGCATCTCGAGGCTCTATTAAAAAAAGTTCTGTTGGTGTTGACTTTCCCCTACAGCGACTGAGCCTAGGTGACTTTGCCAGTGATAAAGCTGGTAAGTCTGGTTGGGTGGCTCCCTAGGAGGTGGAGAGAGAAGAAGTTACCTGGGAGGGAGGAGGAATACCAGGGGACTTTGCTGTTGCCCAAGGGAAAGGACCTAAATAGCTTTAACTCCACAGGGAGCCCTGTGTATCAGCTGTATGCTCTTTGTAACCACTCGGGCAGTGTCCATTATGGTCACTACACAGCCCTATGCCGGGGCCAGACTGGTTGGCATGTCTACAATGACTCTCGGTGAGGACAACTTCCTTCTTTAACTCTTATCCCAAACATTTCCCAGCACATTTGTGAGGCTCAAGTCCAGGATGGGAGCCAGTATGAGGAAGGGAAGGAGAGGGAGGGGGGCTATGGGTTTTAGGGGGCTGGAATTCTGCCCTCACCTGATCCCGGAGGAACTGGATCTTTCGCAGCAATTGAATCACCAACCACCTTCCCTTCCCCCATTCTGCAGTGTCTCCCCTGTCAGTGAAAACCAGGTGGCCTCCAGTGAGGGCTACGTGCTGTTCTACCAGTTGATGCAGGAGCCGGCAAGGTGCCTGTGATACCCCTCCAAGTCCCGGGACCTGTGAAGCCCTCTTGATGCCCATAAATCCCAGGCCTCCCATTTACCTCAGAGACGTCTATTTTTGTGTCTTTTTAATCTGGGAGGGGCTGTCTCCCCTGTATTTTTTTTATTAAAACAGAAAACCCCTTAACACCTGGAGGCTTCCTGGCCTCTCAGACCCGTGTACAGAGCTGCCCTACCTTTTGCCCGTGTACAGCCCCCATTCCCGCTACAGTCTCACTTTTTGTGAATAAATTTAATAGGAAAAAAATACAAAGTGTTTCTTTATGGTCTGGACCTCGGGGAAAGGGCCAGAATTCTAGATTCCGGCAGTCCTGGGAGTGGGAGCCTTTGTCCTTCACGTGTGACCGCCGGGAGGCCCGCGGAGCTGCTGGGGGAAGGAGGGGGGAGGGTCTGAAGCCAATCCCCTAGCCTCGGGACCGACGCGCATCACCTCAAAGCCTGGGGGCCCGGTTTGCCCCTCCGTGTTGACAAACAGCTGCTGCGTTGCCGGGAGCTCTCGGTTCCCGCAGGCCCGGCCTGTTGCTAACATCAGCCTGCTGTTTATGGAGCCCTTTCCCCATGGTCCCGGCCTCCGGCGGCCCCTGCTCCTCCGCCACGCGCCCGGTCCCCGGGGTCCCTGCCGGTCCTATTCTCTTGACGAACTTAAGAGACCCTGCTTCTCCCGCCTACTTTCCTGACCGGCAGCCTCAGGGTGGCTAGGTGCGGATGGGTTAATAAAAAGCCGCTGGCAATTGGCCCCGCCCCCTATGGAAGAAGCCCGGAGACTCCGCATTTTTTATTGGTACAGCCTACGGAGGGGTTTCTGACCTCGCCAATCGGAACCCGAGAAAGTCTCGCGTGCTGGGACGAGCCTCCGGAGAGTAAGTGGATAGCTAGCCGGAAAAGACTGCCCAGGTCGGGTGGGAATGGGAGGCCGGGACGGTGACTGAGGCCTCTCGGCCATGGGAGGAGTTCGGGGCCCGCCTTGCTGGGGCTTGACTCTCGGCTCTGTCCTCTCTGGATCCTGCTGGGTCAGATAGGGCGAGGCGCGGCCCTTATCTGCTCTGCAGTGCAGCGACTTGGGGGCGGGGCTGCCGGAAACCCGCGATCCCCCACTTCCCCACCTCCCCTTGCCCTCGCTCATTTTGTCTCCCAGATTCTTTCGGTGAGTGTTGAGTTGAGTTCTTCTCCCGGGGGTCCAGAGGCTGCCCCGGCCCGGCGGGGGTGCAGAGGGGGTGGGGGAAAGCGGTGAAGGATCGGACGTTTCCTGCAGGCCGGAGAGTCCCAAATGCTGCCCGCTGCCCACGTGCCGGGCTGCTTCGGGGCCTGGGAGCCGCGAAGTCCTCTCAGCAGCGGTCGCCTGTCCTCTCCATTCTCGCAGGCTCCAAAATGCCCCGGACCGTGGCCGTGCTGGGTGGCGGCATTAGCGGCTTGGCCGCCTGCTACTACCTGAGCCGGGCCCCTCAGCCTCCTAAGGTTAGTGCCCAACCCCGGTGCGTTTAATCCAAACTCCCACCCTGTTCTTTGGGACAGCTCAAGCTTGTGGCCCCCCGGCCCCCACCAGTGAATCCCAACTTTGATCTCAGTGAGTCTTGCATTCCGAGGCGGGCTACCCGTGAGTGGGGTCCGTGCCTCGTGGCTTCCCTCGCCCCTCTCCTCCAGGTGATCCTGATCGAAGCCAGCCAACGCCTCGGAGGCTGGATTCGGTCTGTTAGAGGGGAAGATGGAGCTATATTTGAACTTGGACCCCGAGGAATTCGTCCCGCCGGAGAGTTAGGAGCCAGGACCTTGCTCATGGTGAGGGGCAGTCAGAGGCTGCCTGGAACTCCGGGAGAGGGAGAATGGTTTTCCTGGGGGATGAAGCCAAGAGGCCCCCTTTAAGACGGCCCGATCCCACTCAGTCCTCCCGGCTCAGCCTCTTCCTTTAATTTTTTTTTTTCCCTGATGGTGGGGGGTTTGTTTAAGGGCAGGTCTCTGAGCTTGGTTTGGATTCTGCAATTTTGCCAGTTCCGGGGAACCATCCTGCTGCTCAAAATCGATTCCTGTATGTGGGGGGAACCTTGCACCCCCTGCCTACTGGCCTCAGGTAGATTTTACTTTACCTTAAATACCTTAATCCTAGCTTTTCTATTGGGAAACTTTTTTTTGTCCTTTTTGCCTTCCTTTTCCCTCTCCCCCTATTTTTCATTTCAAGAATTCTTCTTTAGCCTTAAATCCTTTGATTTCTCTTATATTAGTTATCCTGATATGACAAACCCCTATGATGTAGAAATAATACTCTGGGTTGGAGGAGCCTTTCCAGCTGATCCTTCCTCATCGTGAACTTTTTCCTCTCTTGGAAAACAGGGGACTGTTCCTTCCAGCGCCCCCTTTCACCAAGCCCCTGTTGTGGGCTGGGCTTCGGGAGCTGACTACTCCTACGGGTATGGAACCTGATGAGACAGTGCACAGTTTTGCAGAGAGGCGCCTGGGACTTGAGGTGATTCCACTATAGAACTCTCTTAAATTCTCCTTTCTGCAATAAAACCTGATCCCAGGACACCCATGCTCAGTCTAATTCTCAATTCCCCAACCATATCCTTTGGGAATGTTTACCCTCTTCCCACCCTACCTCATTTTTACTGCATACATTTCTCATGGGGAATCAAAACCTAAAACGGAAGGTGAGCCTTTTTTCTCAGTCCTTCTCCTGTTTGGGGAAAAAAGCTGTCATTAAGGGAAAGCTAGGATGCAAAACCCTGGAAGAACCAAAGGCCTGAAGCCTTTTCCGTTCCTTTCTTTTTTCTGAAGGTGGCTTCTATTGCCATGGACAGTCTATGTCGAGGAGTATTTGCAGGAGACAGTAGAGTTCTCAGTATCCGCTCCTGTTTCCCCAGTCTCTTTAAGGCTGAACGGACTCATCGATCTGTTTTGCTGGGGTTGCTACGGGGTTCAGGTGAAGAGATGCAACTGGAGGGGATGGTTAGTATATATGAAAGCCAGCAGCTAAAGGGGGCAGCTAAGAAAAACTGATATATTCCCTAATTCCTCCAGGGAAGAGCCCCCTACTAGATTCACCTCTGATTAATCAGGCCAGAGCTGAGCGTTGGAGCCAGTGGTCTCTTCGGGGAGGGCTGGAGACACTGCCCCAGGCCTTGGGCACCCATCTGAGTCATCAAGGAGTCGACATTCTAAAGGGTCAGGCAGTTTGTGGACTCAACTTCCAGTCAGGTCGATGGCAGGTATAAATAATTCTGGAGATAACCTACCCCTCAAGGCTGTGTGGCTGGTGATTTCTCACGAGGGTCTACCTTTTTTTAAGGAGCTCAATAGTAGGACAAAGAATACTGTTTGTCCCTACTAACTTTTTTCTCTGCTCTCTGATCCCTAAACTGTAAATAGCTGCTGACTGCCTAACATTCTCTAGAATAAAAGGGGTGCTTGTGAGAACATCAGGAATTCCAGTTTCCACCAGGACTTTCAGTAAGGGGCATCCATCTTTTTTGCAATGTGCAGGGATGACTGAACATTAGAACATGACATTTTGTGAGGAAAGATGTTAAGGAAGGGCACTGCTATTGCTGTAGAATACAGGCCTTTTTCAGCACACATCTCCTCTCCTCCCCCTACCCCCCTTCCAGTTTTGAGTTATACCTCTGATTTGCTTCCATTTGTTTCCCCATCTCCGTCTCTCAGGTGTCTCTGGGAGAAAGCAGCCTGGAGGCTGATCACATCATTAGTGCTGTCCCTGCTGCAGGTAGTAGGGTGAGAGGGTGGTCCCCCTTGGGTGGGGGTGGAGCAGCTTTTTCCATACTTTCTCTGGGGGTGGATTGAGGATTATTGAGGAGTAAGCCTTTTACTATCATTTCTCCAATCTTTGCAGGGACTAGGAGTGCTTCGCTAGAAGGTGCCAAATGACCATGTGTCTCTTTTCCTCCAGTGCTAAGTGAGCTGCTTCCCTCTGAGGCAGCCCCTCTGGCTCAGAGCCTGGCCCCTATTTATGCTGTATCTGTGGCTGTGGTGAATTTGCAATATCAGGGGGTTCATCTGCCTGTCCAGGTAAAAGGAAACGGGGGACTTTGGAATAAAAAAAACATGGGCATGTCTGAGGCCCTACAACACTGACACACTTGTCTCTTCCCCAGGGGTTTGGACACCTAGTGCCATCTTCTGAAGACCCTGGTGTCCTGGGAGTTGTATATGATTCTGTTGCCTTCCCTGAACAGGACGGGAGTCCTGGCAGCCTTAGAGTAACGGTGAGAAAGTGTCCTTACTGGGGTTTATTAAAGACTACCTGAGGGGGCTGTTGGAAGGCTGTTGGAAGGTGCAATGGATAAAGCACCAGCCCTGGAATCAGGACTGGATTCAAATCTGAACACTTGTTACTTCCTGTGTGACCCTGAGTACATCACTTAATCCCAACTGCTTTGCCAAAAAAAAAAAAACCAAAAAAACAAACAGGAAGTAGAAGACCTGAACTAATCACCAACCCTTTTACTTACAATTGGTAATTCAGTTCTGACTTGACTTCTATAAAGAATGATTTTTTTAAAAAACAAAAAAATCCCAAGAAATCATAAGCCAGATGACTTATTTAAGATTCAAGATCTGGGGTGCAAGGAGGGGGGGGAAAGCTACTCATGTTATTTTTGATGCCTAGGTGATGTTGGGGGGAGCTTGGCTGCAAGCCCTGGAGAGTGGAGGACAGAAGCTATCTCAGGAACTATTCCAGCAACAAGCCCAGAAAGCAGTTGCCACACAGTTGGGGCTAAAAAAGCCTCCAACTCAAAGTCTGGTCAGCCTACACAAGGTAATTTAAGTTGGGGCAGAGGGACAAACAGGAGAAGGCTAGGAAATCACTCCTGACCTCTTGATCTTCTATCCTCAGAGCTGTATTCCTCAATATACTTTGGGCCACTGGCAGAGACTAGGTGAGTTGAAGGGCAGGGGGAAACCCAGTGATAAAGAAGGGTCAGAAAGTAAAAATTAAAATGTTTGCCTATATTTTGTTTTTTTCCAGAGGCAGCTGCCCAATTTCTGGCCAAACATCAGCTGCCTCTGACTCTAGCTGGAGCATCTTATGAAGGTGTTTCTGTCAATGACTGCATTGAGAGTGGGCGGCGGGCAGCAGCTCAAGTCTTGAATGCTAATCCTGACCTTTGACCCAGAGCCTTTTTTTCTTATCCCTGCAGGCCAGGGGCTGCCATCAAGAATAATAAAATTGCTCTAATTGGAAAGTAGTGGCTTGTTTTTTCAATAAGCTTCTTGTCCCTGCCAAAGAGAGGCCAGACTTTGAAGACAGTTCCAAAACTCACGTAAATGAGTCAGAGAAGATAGGAGCAAAAAAGAGACACAACAGAGTCCTTTATTAGAAAATATATAAAAATCCCAGGGTTCCCAGACAGATCTGGTAGGGAGAGAGAAATCCCAGAAGAGAATCCCGAAGGGGAGGGGGGTTACACCCTTCCCAACTGACACATTCCCCCAGGGGCCATAAATAAAATAAATATTCACAGGGGCCCAGGGAGGAGGGTCATACCTGAGCCCTCTTTTGGGGATGGGGGTGTGGAGGGAGTAGGAGAACCCTAGGGTCCAAACCTACTCCTACCCTAGTGGCAGGGTACTCCCACAGAGGTGGAGAGTCAGCATTATGTGTAATACCGTCCGTGAATCACAGTCAGGTGCCCTATCTAGGGAGATTCAGAAAGAGGGCCCTCCAGGGCCGCAGGAGCCCAGCTCCAGCACAGCAGAGGTAACCCCCTTAGGCAGCAGTGAAAGGGGACCAGGAGAGGACAGTTCCCTCTAAACTCAAATGAGAAGAGGGGTTGTCAGTGGGAACCAGTGTGGTTGGCAGCAGGCGGAGGACCGGGCCGTGCTGGGGGCCGGCGTTGTAGCATTTCTTGGCGAAAGGCCTGAGACGAGCCAGGTGGGTATCTGGGCCCCGAGGGTGGCCGGGGGCCCCGGGGATCAACCCCAATGTCTGCTGTGATATTGGTATAAAGCGGGCCCAGCTCTCGAGCCAGCAGTCTGTAGGTGAGCGAGTTCATCCCGTCCTGTGTCCATGAACGCTGCGTCCGGATCAAGAGGTCAAACCTGAGGGTCACAAGTGAAGAGCTGAGGCAGGAGAAGTACCACCTGGGCATATGCCAGCTTCTCTAGCCCTCCAGGCCTACCTGTGGGGGTTCTCTTCATTGCCCTTGTCCCCGCGGTGCTTCACCATCTTATAGTGTCCCACCGACATTGGTGGCCGGGAGATCTTCATTCCAGCAAGGCGAACCCTGAGAGAGAAGGGAGCTTAGGAAGGTGCAGGGCCAACCACCTACATTGGGCAAGCCTTGATTCAGTCCATGCACTGACCCCACTTGTGGTTTTCTTGCCATTTGAAGAAACTGAGGCAAGCAGGGTGATGTGGCCTGCCCAGGGTCCCACAACTGGCGTCTGAAGCCAGGTGTGAACTCAGGAAGGAGTCTTGCTGACCCCAGGCCCAGCATTCTGTCCTGCCTCAGCTGTTCTGTGGGCTGGGAATGGGGAAAAGAAACATCTGGGAAGCGACAAGCAGGCTGAGGAGAAGGGATGCTTGTAACAATGAGCCACAACTACAGAACATTCCTTTTAAAAAAGATTAACTTATGATTGTGACCAGAAAACTGGAGAGGAGCATCACGCACTCAGAATGATTAAGAAGTCAAAAGGAGAGACAATGAAGCCCTTCATCACCAAGTTATTATTGCTTAACCTTGTGCCCTCATTTCTCAAAGTTCCCAGAAAACAGAAGCTGCCCTTGATGCCTGAAAAAAGGACAGCTGGGAATCCTATGTTAGAAAAGAGGCAAGAGCCCAAGAATTAAGGTACCAGTGACAGGGCCTAAATTCTAGCACAGACTTAAGTTATGCAGCCTATCCTGACAGAAGACCCAGATAAGGGGACTCCTTAGAAATTCAAGGGAGCAGGAAGGGTGACTGGTTAATAAAACAGAAATAGAGTTCTGCTCCCATCTTTGTAAATTGTCTGAGAGGCAGCAGAGAGGAGAAATGAATCCAGGGCAGGGAGCACATAATCCACTAATACTCTAAGAAAGGAAAAGATGACAGACAGCAAAGGCGAAGAGTCAGCATTGGAGGCAATGAAGCCTCTGTAAATATAAAAACTGTGAAAATATTTAAATAATAAACCTCTTTAGAATGTCGATAAAAACAGGACAGACAGACCAGATCCTACCCAGCTCTCCACAAAGAGGGACTTCGGATGTAATCTTAGCAAAAGGCCAGGGAGACTACCCTAAATGACCTTGAGGGTCCCCTTCCAGCTCTAGAAGAATGTGGTTCTATCTCAGGCCCAAAGCCAACCAGCCCTGGGAGAAGAAAAGGTGCTAAAGTAGCAGTGGGGAAAAGCCCAGACAGAGTCATGGAAAAAAGTGGGGAAGGGCGAGTAGAAAGAAAGCCAATACAAAGACTCCAAGTAGATCAAAAACAAGCCAGAGAGGTGGGGAAGGGGTGGGTATCTAAAAGAAGTAGATATGAGATGGGGGGAGAGGGAAATGTCCATCTAACCTGGTGGCAATATCGTCATCTTCTCCGCCCCAACCCCAATACTCATTGGGGAAGCCATTCATCTTCAGGTACTGATCTGGAGTAAGAGCTGAGACCCCCCCAAAGTACTGGGGATACGGGAGGCTAGAAAGAAACAGACTTGTTCAGAAAGTTCAAAGGGAAAACATTCCCTTGTCCAAACAAATCTTTTTCTTCCTCCCCCACCCCGCCTTGGCCCCTATGCCAAACCACATCTCTGCTGCTTCTAGACACCCCCCCCCCCCCCACCCCCTTCCAAATCCTCAGTCAGCATTAAAACACAAACCTATATCCAAATTTGTTCATGGCAACAGCAACATGCCTGGGCCCTCCAGGGTCACAGACATAAAGATTGTGATCATTTTCAGGTAGCAAATCCACATCATGCAGAAAGAGGCAGTCCCACTCTTCATCACGAAGGGCCTCCCGAACCCCCACATTCAGCAACTTTGCCCTGTTAAATGTTCCATTTCCAGCCTAAGAAATATGGAAAGATCATCATTAGGAATGGCTTTGGATGGAGTGAAAATAGAACAAAGTAGGGTTAATGAAAGGATATAATTACCCAGAGAAGGGCAATAAGTGAAATGGATCATAGTGGACATTGAGAAGTACTGTTTTATTTTCCCTCTGAGAGTTTTATCTGATTAAATGTCATTGCCCTAATATGAAATATAAAGTAGAGTTAGGAGTACTGCGTACACAATTGACTACAATTTGACAAAAGAAAAGAAGTACTGACATACCCCACAACATTGCTACTGTTCAATAATTTTTCAGTTGGGTCTGATTTTATGACCCCAATTGGGATTTTCCTGACAATGATAATGAAATGGTTTGCCATTTTCTTCAGCTCATTTTATAGATAAAGAAATTGAGGCAAAAAGAGTTAAGTGATTTGCCCCGGGTTCACACAGCTAAGAAATGTTGGAGGCCAGATTTGAACTCAAGAAGATGAGTTTTTCTTGACTTCAGGCCTGGCATTCTACCCACTGAGCCACCTAGCTGTCTTTAGCTGCCAATGTGTAGGGAACTCACTACCAATGCAAAGAAATAACTATTTGATAGTTCAGAGTATCAGAAAATTTCTTGGGAGTCCCAAGGAGTTTAAGGGATGTTCATAGAGTCACCCAGTTACTGATGAATCAGAAGTATAATTCAAAGCGTGCTCTCCATCCACTACATGACACTGCCTCTCAAATAAACACAGAAGCAAAAGTAAATGAAAACAGAAATAAAAGCTGTGACGTCCTATTTAATGCCATTTATATCAAGTATGATGGAACATCTGCAAGGGTACCTGGTGGATGACATAGATGCCATAGGCAAGCTGCTGACGCTGCAGAAAAGGATGAAGGTGGTAGAGTAACAGCCGGAGATGGGGCTCTCTAGCCCGATGGGGCACAATGATGGCGGTTCGAGAGCGAGGCTCACAGTCACCCGGATGGTAACGGCCTCCTAGCTCTACTCGAGGATTCCTCTCCAAAATCTGTGCCATTGATGGTATGGGGCTAAAGGACACTGACACAGGACCCACTGTTCAGAAGGAAATAGTAAGGTTAGGAACGCCAACACCTCATCTTGTTTTGGGTCTGAAATTCCAGAAAGATTCTAGAATCCCTGGCACCTGGAGAATCTTAAAAACAGGACAGACATTCATCAAGCTGAGTTTGGCTCTAAAACCCAGAAGTTCCTTCTAACTAGAGTTCCTCACTTACAGGCTTCTCTTCTCTGACCGAAAGTACAGCTGCTTGTGAGAGCAAGTATGGGAGATGGGTACATTACTGAACAAACACTGAAATCTACAGACTCAGAATTACCTGTGAGGGTTAAACTTTCAAGGGCTGGGGATGAGAAGTGAGAAAGAAAAAGGAAACAGATCATAATGAGATTAACCTGGACGAAATTTCTTATTTCTCTTTCTATATCATCTTCAGATTTCCTATTAGACGTCATCATGTCCCCAGATCCATTTATTCATGCTATTCAAACATGCTTCCTCCCCATCCTCCGATGCCCTCTGTCCTATTATTCACCTTCTTCCCTCTCAGCTCACCTAGGAAGGGAGAGCGCTCAGGGCAGTAGGGCAAAGCTTCTGGAGCCATTGGAGCCCCTGGGACAGCAGGGGCCCCAGGCAAGCGGCTGAGGTTGGTATAGACATCATGGGGTCGTGAATAATCAAAGGTAGGGCCTGGGTCTCGACCAAATAGGGCACCAAGGCTACGGAAACCACCAAGGGACAGGTACATCATGACAGCCAGCTGGGAGCCCACAAGCAAGGCCAGTGTGCAAGGCCGATCTAGAATCCGACGAAACATCCTGGAGTGAAACTAGAAATGGGCAAAAAAAGATGAGTGAAACAAAGAATCCTGGAAGAGATCAAGAGAGGCAAGGCAGAAGAAGCTGAGAGAAACCAGGTGGGTCAAGAGACAAGAAGCAGAGAACAGGCTCAGGACAGTCAACAGGGCAGAAAGCAAGAGGACATAGTAGACAAAAAGAGGTAGGCAGAATAACAGAAAGGAAGCTAAGGTGAGTAGGGAAAACCCAGGGAAGGACAAAACCGGACTTTCAACCATCCCACATAGACCTACTATTTCCTGTTCAAGTTGAACCTTCCCACTCTAGCCCTGGGAACATTTTCCATTCCCTCTTTTTAACTCTAAGAATCTTTAACTCTAGGAATTCTCCCCTGGGCCATCCCTACTAGGAACGTCAGTCAATACCCTTAGAGAGGAAAGGACTCACCTGGACTCAGGCTATGACTTGAAGGGAAGTAGGGGGTCCGGGGGGCTCTGAAGGGGTGGGTCTGTGAGACATCATCTAAAGTTGGGAATGTTGGAAAGAGGAGAAAGGAAAGTTCTGTCCATCTGTAGAGAGACAGTTTGGTGTCCTGAAATGAACAATGGACTTGGAGTCAGAACTGACTTCAAATCCAAGCAAAGAGCCTGAGCAAGTCAGGAGGCTTAAGAGTAGGAATAAAAATACTGACCCTATTTCGGAGGGTTGTGCAGAAATTTAAAATATATAAATGTGAACTATTATTAAGATCCCGAAATTCTTCTGGGGAAAAGAAAGTTCACAGATCTTTTGCTTCTTTTTGGATTAAAGAAATAAGATTCCCTGTAAGGGGGGGAGGGGTAAAGAGACTGTTTTGGGGGCCAGTTCGGGTAGTTAGGTAAAACCTGTTTTCCAGGAAGTATATGTAGTGAAAGGTAGATGGAGAGGAGAGGGGTCACGGTTTAGTCGATGGAGAATTCCGGGAGGGAGGGGAAAGGGGGGCAGGGTTGTAATGTCTCCTTGCCCTAGAATCCAAGGGTCGGCATTTAAGCCGGCACCCAGAGAAGAGCTCCCAAAGACCTCTCCTCTCCTATCTCCAATAGGACAGACAAGTTTTGGAAGTGAAGACCTGGGGTACCCGCTGGATGAATTTATATCCTTAGGGAAAGTACCCAGCTGGAATGGAAGGCGGGGGCAGAGGACACGGCCAAACCAGAGCCGAGGAAGGGAAGGGCTGGGACTCCCGGGCCCAAAGGAGCCGAACAGCATCAGCTTCCCCTCCTCCTCCTGTCCCTCTCCCTCCCCAGCTTGGCAGGTGCCACCAGGGAGCCGGGGAGTGATCGGCAGCCCTGGGAGTCCGCTATGTCGGAGCAGTGGGGGACGACTCTTACCCCGACCCACATGGAGGTCTGAGATGGAGAGACATCTCGGGGAAAAGGGGGCCGGGGGAGGGGGAAGTAAGGTAACCCAGCGCTCCAGCATCCGGGAGAAAGCGCCAGCTCACCTGGAGGGGGCGGACCCAGCTAGCTGTGGCGTCGGGGGAGGACCGCGAGCCTCCCCGCATCCAGCTCCCCGCCCGCCCACCCCTGCGCGCGCTCCGCTTCCCCTCAATGACCCCTGCGGGCCCCCGTCGGTCGGCAACAGCTGAAGACGCCCCCGTCTCTTTCCATTCCATCCCCCAACCCCAAGCTCCTCACCGCCCCGCCCCTCCGACTCTATGGGTTTCCTCGCCCTCCACTCCCCACCTCGAAATCGGGCCCAGGTCCCCTTCCTCGGCGCCTTCAATCCCTGATACCTGGCCTTCTTTCATATCCCCCTTCACCGCCGCCCAGAGAGCCAGGAAAGAGCCGCCACCGCCATCTTGGAAAAGGGCTGGGGGTGGGGGGCGGAGCTCGCCTTCCGGGGACCTGAGGCAGAGTGGGGCGGAGCCTAGAAGAGGGGCTTGGCCGGCGAGAGCAGGGCCTCGAGAGGGGCGGGGCCTGAGGAGAGGGGCGGAGTCTAGGGAGGGGCTCAGCGGGGAAGGGGGAAGCAGGGCCTCAGGAGAGGCGGAGCCGAGACTAGGCCTGAGTTTTGCTAGTTTAAACCACGTGAATGGGTCCCTCCCTTAGAAGTTCCTTGATAGGGGAATCCAAAAATAAGAATTGTATTGGAGGTCATCTTTCCTTGTGAAAACTCTAAAAGCTCCTCTCAGGAGGGGCCGATTCTCTGTCTGTAAACCTACTGGCAGAATTGTAGATTCAGAAAACTAAGTTTGAAAGAAGTTGACAACCATTTTTTTTCAAATAATGTATTTTATTTTTTTTATTTTTTAAATATTTTATTTTATTTTATAGTAACTTTATATTGACAGAACCCATGCCAGGGTAATTTTTTTACAACATTATCCCTTTCTGTTCCGATTTTTCCCCTCCCTCCCTCCACCCCCTCCCCTAGATGGCAAGCAGTCCTTTATATGTTGGATATGTTGCAGTATATCCTAGATACAATACATATTTGCAGAACCGAACAGTTCTCCTGTTGCACAGGGAGAATTGGATTCAGAAGGTAAAAATAACTCGGGAAGAAAATCAAAAATGCAAATAGTTCACGTTCGTTTCCCAGTGTTCCTTCTTTGGGTGTAGCTGTTTCTGTCCATCATTTATCCATTGAAACTGAGTTAGGTCTCTTTGTCATAAAAATCCACGTCCATCAGAATACATCCTCATACAATATCGTTGTCGAAGTGTATAATGATCTCCTGGTTCTACTCATCTCACTTAGCATCAGTCCATGTAGGTCTCTCCAAGCCTCTCTGTATTCATCCTGCTGGTCGTTCCTTACAGAGCAATAATATTCCATAACGTTCATATACCACAATTTACCCAGCCATTCTCCAATTGATGGGCATCCTTTCATTTTCCAGCTTCTAGCCACTACAAACAGGGCTGCCACAAACATTTTGGCACATACAGGTCCCTTTCCCTTCTTTAGTATCTCTTTGGGGTATAAGCCCAGTAGAAACACTGCTGGATCAAAGGGTATGCACAGTTTGATAACTTTTTGGGCATAATTCCAGATTGCTCTCCAGAATGGTTGGATTTGTTCACAATTCCACCAACAATGTATCAGTGTCCCTGTTTTCCCACATCTCCTCCAACATTCATCATTATTTTTTCCTATTATCTTAGCCAATCTGACAGGTGTGTAGTGGTATCTCAGAGCTGTATTAATTTGCATTTCTCTGATCAATAGTGATTTGGATCACTCATATGAGTGATAATAGTTTCAATCAAATAATGTATTTTAAAAATTATTATTACACCTTTTTATGTACAAGATATATGCATGGATAATTTTTCAAGCATTGACAATTGCCAGACCTTTTGATTTTTCCCCTCCTTCCCCCCACCTCCTCCCCGAGATGGCAGATAGACCAATACATGTTAAATATGTTAACGTATACATTAAATACAATATAAGTACACATGTCCAAACCGTTAATTTGCTGTACAAAAAGAATCGGACTCTGAAATAGTGTACAATTAGCCTGTGAAGGAAATAAAAAATGCAGATGGACAAAAACATAGGGATTTGGAATTCTACGTAATGGTTCATAGTCATCTCCCAGAATTCTTTCGCTGGGTGTAGCTGGTTCAGTTCGTTACTGCTCTATTGGAACTGATTTGGTTCATCTCATTGTTGAAGAGGGCCACATCCATCAGAATTGATCCTCATATAGTATCATTGTTGAGGTATATAATGATCTCCTGGTCCTGCTAATTTCACTTAGCATCAGTTCATGTAAGTCTCTCCAGTCCTCTCTGTATTCATCCTGCTGGTCATTTCTTACAGAACAATAATATTCCACAACATTCATATACCACAATTTATTCAGCCATTCTCCAATTGATGGACATCCACTCAGTTTCCAGAATAAGCATTTCTTTAGCAACGGTTACATGCCAAAGGTAAGGCAATTTTTTTTTTTTTTGAGGGTATCCTGGACAAGGCAGATTTGAAATGCAGTCCAGATTTTGGGTTTTGAAACAGCTAACAGGGAAAAAAAATCATTGCAGTAGATTTCTCTGACAAACCTATCATTTCCAAGATATAGAGTTTGTTAAAATTAAAATAATGCCAATTTATAAATGGCCAAAGGACATGAAGAAGCAGTTTTTGATTTTGAGATTTTTATGCTCTAAACATGGTCAGTTTTTGGGTAGGTGCCATATGCCACTTACAAAAAAGGTATATTTCTTTCTATTTCCATTCAGCTTACTTCAGAGGTCTGTTATATCTAGCTTTTCTAAAATTCTATTCACTTCCTTACCTAATTGTTTATTTTGTGATTAGATTTATGTAGTTCTAGGAGAAGGTTGAAATCCCCTATTATATTTTTATTTTTTTCTCCTATAATTTATTTATCTTCTTTAGAAACTTGGATGCTATACCACTTCATGCATATGATGAGGTTCTAGTGGCAGTCAGAGAATTGTGGGAATCCCCTTTTGGTTGGCGCAGATCCTTCGTGAAAGAATTCACACCCCCGAAGAGTTTTAAGTGGCAAAAATAGAAGTTTATTTGTAATGTTCTTTTCTCTAAAGTATATATAAAGAGAACGATTGCTCTCTGGGAGCAGGTTTCTTAGGGGGCTTCTGGGAGCAGCCTTAGTTTCAGCTCAAAGTAACAATCATCTCAAATGCAGCCAGGGAGTTAAAAGTTCAGATTCTTTATTATCTCCTTCAAAATAGCAGGGTTAGCTTTCTTAAAAGCCTATCTCTCTCCTTGATCCCAAGAGCTCTTGCCGCTAGTCCTTTGTCTCTTCCAGCTTCAGCCTCCAGCTCTCTCTGAATCCAAAGCCACCAGCCAGCAGAAAGGTGGAATATGGAATGAATTGACTCCTCCTCTGAGAGTAGGATTGTGGGCTTTTGACTTGTGAATCTCCTGGACTGAATCCTGACCTGGGAATCTCTCAGAAGTCTCTAGTAGGCTTGTGGGAATTCCTCTTTATATATCCTCTCTTATATATGTACATATACATAAAGTCTAATGTGTGAACTCTCCCAAAGGTGTGAACTCCAAAGGTGTGAACCAAGTACATAAACATTGTTTCTATCAATTCCAGTGACTTAGCACCTTGTTTCAATTTCTGACCCATAACATTTATTGTTGGATGAGAAGTCAGCTTTACTAGGAGACTGACTTACTCAGTGGCAGAGAAATAACAAAAGGGTTTTTTCGTGAGAAGAGATGTCTTTTTAGTGGGGGGGGGGGGTCCTGATAGACAGCTATATCAAGGGACGAGGCATAGTCCTGCTTTGGACATTCTGCAAAGAAATGAGTGAACAGAAACCTACTTTATAAGCAGATCCTAAAGGAGAAAAGAGGGGGCGGGCAGTTTGAGCTGATTATCAGACCAAGGTCTTTTTATGAGAATCTGGAATTTCCTGAAGAAGTGGCACCCCCAAAAGACAATAGAGTGCTTTTGACCAAGACTCTTTGGGGAGACTCTTATGGAATCTGGGAGGCCAGGAGTCAAAGGGGATAGAATTACAGAGTATTAATTTTACCTGTCAAAAGGGAACACAGTTTCACAGTCCGATCACATAGAAGTTTGGTATTTTATTATTTCATTGTTTATGGCACCTTTTAGCAAAATTGTAGTTTCCTTGTTTCTTTTAATTAAATCTATTTTTTTTTTTTTTGCATTTGCTTTGAGATAATGATTGCCAACCCTGTTTTTTTTTTTTTTTTAAACTTCAGTTAAAGCATAATATATTTACCTTTACTTTATTTCTCTGGTTCAAGTATTACTAGTAAACTATGTATTATGGAATTGTAGGGTTCCTTCTTTTCTTCAGGCTCAATTTCTTTTTCTATGACTATACCTTAAATCAAAATCACTTTAGCTCTCTAGGATTAGCCAATAAAAGGTCCCAGGCCAAATCCATTTGGTCTTTGTTTTGGTTCTGATTACTTCAGAGTAAATATAAATAGCAATTGTTATTTTGGCCAAAAATCCTGATGGTCTTCTCCTAGATACATAAATTAAAAAAAAAAAACATATATATATTTACTTAGACTAGGTTTAAACAACGACAACAATAACAACAGCAACAAAAAGGACATTTTTTTTGGCCTCATTTTCTTACCTGGCTTGAATGGGTAGTAGGGTCAGTCAAACTGAGACCTGTTTAAAAAAAAAAACAAAAAAACACTTAAAAAAAAACAAAACACTTATGGGCGCCAAGGTCTCTTACTGCATCCAGGGCCATCTCCCATCATACAGTAGCTGACCACTGGACCCAGTTCTAGAGGAGTTAGTGAGCCTCACTTAAATCCAATTACTTACTTGTCATGGTACTAATGGGCTGATATCTTGTTCAGATTCAAGTATGAAGGACAAACAACAGCAACAGCTAGATTTGTCATTGCTGTTCTTCCAAGGAGCAAGCATCTTTTATTTTCATAGCTGCAGTTACTGTTTATAGTGATATTTGAACCCAAGAATATAAAATCTATTTTTATATTCTATTTCTTCTTCCTCTATTTGCCAGGAAATGAGAGCCAGTTGTCAAGATTTTTTTTTTTTAATGTTAAGCTTCAAACCACTTTTACTCTCTCCTCTTTCACTCTAATCAAGAGTTTATTTCCTCTTCATTTTCTGCCATAGAGTGGTATCATCTGCAGATCTTTTTAAATTATTAAAGCTTTTTATTTATAAAACATATGCATGCCCTAGAGAATCAACTAAAAAACTATTAGAAATGATCCACAACTTTAGCAAAGTTGCAGTATACAAAATAAACCATATAAATCATCAGCATTTTTATATACCACTAACAAAATTCAACAGCAAGAGATACAAAGAAAAATTCCATTTAAAATAACTGTTGATAGTATAAAATATTTGTGACTATATCTGCCAAGGGAAAGGCAGTAAGTATATGACCAGAACTACAAAACACTTTCCACACTAAGTCAGATCTAAACAATTGGAAAAATATCAAGTGCTCTTGGATAGGAAAGAGCAAATATAATAAAGATGACAATAGTCCCTAAACTAATCTATTTATTTAGTGCTATACCAATTAAACTCCCATGAAACTTTTACTTACCTTGAAAAAATAACAAAATTCATCTGGAAGAATAAAAGGTCAAGAATTTCAAAGGAATTCATGAAGAGAAAAACAAATGAAGGTGGCCTAGCAGTACCAGATCTAAAACTATATTATAAAGCAGCGGTTACCAAAACCATTTGGTACTGGCTAAAAAATGGAGAAGTTGATCAGTGGAATAGCTTAGGTTTATAGAACAAAATAGTCAATGACTATAGCAATCTAGTATTTGACAAACCTAAAGGCCCCAACTTCTGGGATAAGAATCCACTATTTGACAAAAACTGCTGGGAAAATTAGAAACTAGTATGGCAGAAAGTAGGCATAGACCCACACCTAACACCGTATACCAAGATAAGGTCGAAATGGGTTCATGATCTAGACATAAAGAATGATATTATAAACAAATTAGAACAACATAGGATAGTTTACTTCTCAGATCTGTGGAGGAGGAAGAAATTTGTGATCAAAGAAGAACTACAGACTATTATTACTTCAGAAGTCTATTATAGCTAGCTTTTCTAAAATTCCATTCATTTCTTTACCTAATTGTTAGTTTTTGTACAAACAAAACTAATGCAGACAAGATTAGAAGGGAAGCATAAACTGGGAAAACATTTTTACATCCAAAAGATCTGATAAAGGCCTCATTTTAAAATAAATTGAGAATTGACTCAAATTTATAAGAATTCAAGCCATTCTCCAATGGATATATGGTCAAAGGATATAGATAATTTTCAGATGAAGAAATTTAAACTATTTATAGTCACATGAAATGGTGCTCCAAATCATTATTGATCAGAAAAATGCAAATTAAGACAACTTTGAGATATCACTACACACCTGTCAGATTGGCTAAGATGACAGGAAAAGATAATGATGAATGTTGGAGGGGATGTGGGAAAACCGGGACACTGATACATTGTTGGTGGAACTGCGAACTGATCCAACCATTCTGGAGAGCAGTTTGGAACTATGCTCAAAAAGTTATCAAACTGTGCATATACTTTGACCCAGCAGTGTTACTACTGGATTTATATCCCAAAGAGACCTTAAAGGAGGGAAAGAGACCCACATGTGTAAAAATGTTTGTGGCAGCCCTCTTTGTAGTGGCAAGAAACTGGAAACTGAGTGGAGGCCCATGAATTGGAGAATGGCTGGGTAAGTTATGGTATATGAATGTTATGGAATATTATTGTTCTGTAAGAAATGACCAGCAGGATGATTTCAGAAAGGCCTGGAGAGACTTACACAAACTGATGCTGAGTGAAATGAGCAGAACCAGAAGATCATTGTACATGGCAACAACAAGACTATACAATGATCAATTCTGATGAAAATGACTCTCTTCAACAATGAGATAATTCAAACCAGTTCCAATTGTGCAGTGACGAAGAGAATCATCTACATCCAGAGAGAACCATGGGAATGGAGTGTGGAACACGACATAGCATTCTCATTTTGTTGTTGTTTGCTTGCATTTTGTTTTCTTTCTCAGTTTTTCTTTTCCTTCCTTCTTGATCTGATTTTTCTTGTGCAGCAAGATAACTGTATAAATATGTATACATATATTAGATTTAACATGTATTTCAACAAATGTTGAAATCTAGGGGAGGGGATGGGGAGAAGGAGGAGAAAATTTGGAATAAAAGATTTTGCAAGGGTCAATGTTGGAAAACTTACCCAAGCATATGCTTTGTAAATAAAAAAAAAAATTTGAAAAAATAATTTAAAAAAAAGAAGAGAATATCTTCACAGTGGGTAAAAGTGCTGGCAGGAAGCTTTGACAAGAAGAGAGCTTCCTTAGCAATCATAATCCTGTTTCAGACTTCTGCAAAGATTTGGGGTTTAGAATTGGCTTTTATTAGCTGTCTGAGGCTTGGGCTTCAATGCCCCAGCCTAGATTTCCAGGTGAAAAGAGATAACTTATCTTGGAGTTTTGATCCACTCAATAGGAATATCAGGCCGAGATCTCCAACTGAATGAAACCACTTAACTTGGGGAGGGAGTTGTCTGAGAAAGATATGTTTTTCCGAAGGGAGAGCCTGAGACCCCTAATCTCCCTTCTCAGATTAAAGGGAACAGAGTTTCAGAGTTCACCCCCATCATAATGATCTCCTGGTTCTGCTCACTTCACTCAGCATCAGTTCATATAAGTCTCTCCAGGTCTTTTTTAAATCCTCCTGCTGGTCGTTTCTTACAGAACAATAATATTCTATAACATTCATATACCACAATTTATTCAGCCATTCTCCACTCAGTTTCCAGTTTCTTGCCACTACAGAGAGGGCTGCCCCAAACATTCATGCATATGTGGATCCTTTTCCCTCCATTAAGATCTCTTTGTTTCCAGCAGAAACACTGCTGGGTCAAAGAGTATGTACAATTTCATAACTTTTTGAGCATAGTTCCAAATTGCTCTCCAGAATGATTGGATTAGTTCACAGTTCTACCATCTGCATATCTGAGACTATTTTACAGATGAGAAAATGAGGCACACAGGGTTAAGTAACTTGACCAGGGTCATCCAAATAGAAAAGGAAAATGATGGAGGGAGTGTAGTAAAATAAGTACATTAATGTACTATTAGTGGAATAATGAACTGGTCCATCCATTATGGAAAACAATTTGGAACTATGTTGAAAGGGCTATGAAAGTGTGCATACCCTTTGACCCAGAAATATCACTGCTAAGTCTGTACCCCAGTTCTAAGTCTGTAAAAGGAAAAAGATCCAAGTGTTAAAAAAATATAGCTTTCTTTGTAGTGGCAAAGAATTGTAAACGAAAGGAATGCCCATATTTGGGGAATGAAGCTATGGTATATGATTGTGATGGAATACTATTGTCCTATAAGGAATTATGAAAGGGATAGTTTCAGAAAAACTTGAGACATATATACTGGTACAAAATAAATTGTGCATCAAAATTGTAATAATAATCAGTTGTGAAGGATTTGACTGCTCTGATCCTTCACAGTTCCTAAGGACTTAGCTGAAAAAATGCTCCTCTACTTCCAGAGAGAAAACTGATGATCTCTGAGTGTAGATTGGAGCATATTTTTTTTCCTCTTCATTTTTCTTGTTTGTCTGCAACTTGGCTAATGTGGAAATAAATGTGTTTTGCATGACCTTATACATTATGAGTATGGCATTTCTTGCCTTCTTGATGGATGGGGAAAGTGTGGAAGAAGGGAGACAATTTGGAACTAAAATTTTAAAAAGATATTTTAAAATGAAACAATCCCTAATTCACAAAGATCTTATTTTATAATGGGAGAGAAAGCAAGTATATATATAATAGTATACAACTTAAAAATTAAGTAAATATATACAAATGTATGTAAAGTAGCTACATACAAAATACTTTGAGAGGGAGGGCATTACCAGCTAGGGCTCTAGGATAAAGAATACAAAAACACAGTCCTCTTCCCGAAATTGGAAGCTCAAGAACTATTCTCTACATGAAGCTTTTCTTTATCCTCCAGCTCTAGCATTTTCTACATGTTTTCTCCCTAAGATGCCTTTTGATTTCTTGTCTCTTTTTTCCCATGTAAAACTTCATTATAATGTTATTCAGTTCTAACAAATCTCTTGAGGTTTTGATTGGCATTTCATTAACTATGCAAGATAATTTGAGGAAGATTGTCATTTTTGTGATATCAATCTGACAGATCTATGAATGATAAATGTTAAGGCCTTAATTAATTTTAGTTATTAACATTTTAAAGTTGTATTCAAATGTATTTCTATCATAATGTATTTCTAGGTTAATTCCCAAGTAGTGAAGGGGTTTTGTTGCTACTGCAAATGAGATTTGTGATGTCTTCTTGGTCATTATTGTTAGTAAATAAGAATGTGACGTATTTTTTGGGTTGAACTGTACATCTTGCAACTTTGCTAAAGTCATTTATTGCCTTCATTAATTTTCTTAATGAGATAGTTGGTTTCTCTAGAAATTTTTTTGTGACATATGCAAATATTAACTTTCCCTATGTTTCTTACATTAATAGCTTTTTCCTCTCTCATTGTAATTGTTAGAATTTCCAACATTACTTCGAATAAAAATGATTTGGTCATTCTTGTTATTTACTGGCTTTTAATGGGAATGTTTCCAAATTGATTGACTTAAGGTTGCTGTTCATTAGAGCCTGACTCTTCCTGACCTCATTTGGAGTTTTATTAGCAAAAATTAACTAGAGTGGTTTGCTATTTCCTTTTCCAGCTCATTTTATATATGAGGAAATTGAGACCAAAAAAAAAAAAAAAGAAGTTAAGTGACTTGCCCAGCACCACAGAGGTAGTAAATATCAGAGGTCACATTTGAATTCAGAAAGTTGAGATCTTCGGACTTTCTGTTGGATTCAATAACTACTGCACCATCTAGCTGCTCTTGACTTAAAAGTACATGCTTTTTATCAATGGTTCTCAAACTAGTTCTCGCTATCTTTATACTATTAAAAATTATTGAGGATCCATCCAAAGAGTTTTTATTTATGTGAATTATATTTATAGATATTTACTATATTAGGAATAAAAACTAATTTTGAATATGTAGACTCTCTGAAAGAGTTTCAGAGACACCCCCCCACTCCTACCCCAGGATTCTCTGGACCACACTTTGGGAACCGTTCCTTCATATGTGTATCTTAATCTCTATTTTTTATTCTATTACTAAAATTTTTATCAAAGGCTTTGTCTACATTTATTAATGATGATATTTCCTTAAAAACAAGACAAAAAATTCAACCATACCCTCCTCAACCCTTCCACCCGACATCGGTCCCCATCGCTGCAAATCTGCAAATCTGGCCCAGTGGTGCTCAGTCCTGAAAGGCCTTTTCTTTCTCCAGGCACAGAGGAGTCGGGAGGGAGGACAAGTCCGGTGTCTCTGAGGGATTTTCCCTCTGTCTAGCCTGTAGATGGTGCTAAAGAGTAATCTTTCCTTTCTGGCCTTTTTAAACGGATCACCCTAATAACTGCAGGGCCTGTGGGTCTGTAGTTGTGTTCTCAGCTCAAGGCTGCTGTTACCACGGCTACCTTTACCTTTCTCCCCTCAGCTTCTCTTAATAACTCCTCAGCTCCATCTGCTCTGACTTCTGGTTTTGTATGAAGCTTCTAACACTGGTGACCTCTCCTAGGACCTCTAACTTAGCTTAAGAAACCCTAAATCCACTTTTCTGACAGATTTGACCCGAATAAGTCAATATAGAGTTGTTCATAGTTTCTAAACTGTTCTTTAAGCCTGGAATTTCCTAGTAATAAACCTTAAATTCATTAAAAAGTGATATGTAATCAATGCACTATACAGTCAGTCAATAAACATTTATTAAGCACCTACCATATTCCAGGAATTGTGCTAACAACTAAGGGTTAAAAAAAGAATGGTAAAAGATAATTGCTGCTCTTAAGAACTTCATAGTATAATCAGGGAGATAAGATGTGCAAAAATATGAGCAAACAAGCTATTTACGGCATACATTAGAAGTAATTAACAGAGGAAAGGTACTAGAAATAGGGAGGACAGGAAATGTTAAGGCCTTAATTTATTTCAGTTATTAACATTTTAAAGTAGTCTTAATGTCATAATGTATTTCTAGATAAGTCAGTTCCCAAAAATTTAAGTTTTGTTGTTTTTGCAAATGAGATTTGTGATGTCTTCTTGGTCATTATTATTAGTAAATAAGAATATGATTTATTTTGGGGATTGATAGCATATCCTATAACCTTGCTAAACTCATTGTCTCCATCAATTTTCTCGTTGAGATAGTTGTATATAGTTAGGTTTATCTGGGACCTCCCCAAATCTCTTACCATAGAGGCCCTACCAGGCTTTTGGATTATGCCCACCTTGCATTTTATGGGTGGGATAGACTCCTTGGTGTGACTGAGATTTTTCTTTCACTCTCTGTTCTGTTGCACACAAGGTGAAGCTCACAATTCATCCATAGCTTGGGGACCATCAATTGACCCATGAAGTAAGGACTCTCCTTTTCCTGGTTACCTTCTCTTTTGCTCTTGGCATAGACCTACATGATTTGGCCATAAAAGAAGATACCATAAGCAAATTAGGAGAGCAACAGATAGTTCACCTATCAGATCTTTGGAGAAGGGAAGAATTTATGACCAAAAAAGAACTAGAGAACATTATGGAATGTAAAATGGATAACTTTGATTACATTAAAAAGTTTTTGCCCAAACAAACCCAACACAAGATTAAAAGGAAAGCACAAAGCTAGGAAAAAAATTTTTATAGCCAGTGTTTCTGATAAAAGTCCTCATTTCTAAAATTTATAAGAATACAAGTCATTCCCCAATTGACAAATAGTTAATAGGATATGAACATACAATTTTCAGATAAAGACATTAAAGCCATCATAAAGTCATATGAAAAAATGCTCTAAATCACTATTGATTTGAGAAATGCTAATTAAAACAACTCTGAGGTACCATCTCACACTTCTCAGATTGGCTAAGGTGATAGGAAATAATGATAAATGTTGGAGGGGATGAAAGTAATGGAATATAATTGTTCTGTAAAAAATAATGAACAAAAATCAGCTAGATGGTGCAGTGGATAGAGCACTGTTTCTGGAATCAGGAGGATCTGAGTAGAAACCTGGCCTCAGACACTTAACACTTACTAGTTGTGTGACCTGAGCAAGTCATTTATCTCCAATTGCCTAACAACAACAAAAAACAAAAACAAACAAAAAAAAATTATGAACAAGCTGATTTTAGAAACTGAGCAAAACAAGCAAGAACCAGAAATGCATTTTATACAGTAACAGCAAGATTGTGCATTGATCAACAATGAAAGACTTAGTTCTTCTCAGCATTTCAGTGATCCAAGTCAATCCCAATAAACTTTGGATGGAAAACAGCCATCTACATCCTGAGAGAAAACGATGGACACTGAATATAAATCAACTCTTGCTATGTTCACCGTTTTTTTCACTTGTGTTTTTTTCTTTTGTTCTGATTTTTATCTTTTAACATGATTCATAAGGAGAATTCTGAAGAAGAGGTGAAAAGAAATCTATCTGGGCTTCAGTCATTGGGGGTTTGGATAGTCAATATTCCATGTGGGCTTTTATCTGGGACTTGAAGGAAGCCAAAAGGCAGAGATGAGGAAGGAGAACATTTCAGGCAGAAGGGGCAGCCAGTCGGGAGATGGAGTATCCTGTCTGATGAATAACAGAGAAGGTATGGTCACCAGTTTGAAAAAATAGGATTTGGGAAGAGGCAGGGAGAAAGGTAAAGATGACTTAAAATGGAAGGAAGTAGGTTTTAAATTTCTTTGGGCACTAAACAAAGAGTTTTACATTTGATCCTAGGAGTTATGAAGAGCCACTAAAGTTTTTTGAGTAGGAGGATAGTGCAGTCAGACCTGTAATTTAGGATAATCAATTCCCTAACTGAGTGGAGCATGGAAGGAGTAAGGAGAAACTGTGGTAGGGAAACCAACCAGCAAATTGTTTCTATAGTTCAGTCAAGAGATAATGAAGACTTGTATCAAGATGAGAGTAGCATCAGAGGGAAAAAAGGTGGCATAAGGTTCCTAACTATCAGTCAATACATTTGCTTCTCAAGAGTTACTTTTGCTCAAGTGCTTTGGAACTTTCTGTGTCTCCACTCAAGAACTTTTGTCTGAGAAATTCCTTTTCTCTCAGATCCTCTCACAGTGGTGAGCATTTCTCTTCAAGCTGCTTTTTGAAGTGTTTTTCACACAAATATCTTTGTGTTTTCTTTCAGTAAAAAACCATATAAAAAAGGGTTTTATTTTACAAGTATATGAACAGACAAAACCAGACCTCTTAGACGCACAAAGTTACCTCTATATCTGGATTTATTTTTCCTTAAGGCAGATGTTCCATCACTTACTCAAGGGAAACATAAAGTGGAAAGTGTTGACAGGGATAGAGGCATAAACCCACCGTATTTTTAATATATTTAATAAATAAATCCCATTATTTTAATTACTTCATGAGAACTGTCACTATGATGCTGGGTCTGGGAAGGGTTATCCCATTCCCCAACCCACACTAGAAGTCTCAGAATTAAATGAAGTCAATTGAAGGACTGAATAAAGAAAGAGCCAGTTGGGAGTTTTCTCTCCTTTCAATTAATGGTGCACCCTATTTCACTGCTATTGTGAACTAAATAAGTGAATTAAAGGATGCGTCATATAAAAACAAGTCCTTTGAGTGTCAGGCTACCATATGGCCAGAAGCAGCTAGGAGGTATATTATCCGTAAAAGACCTAGTCACTGGGTTATCAGGTTTATGGAGTCCCCATATGTCACTAAGAGAATTTCCTTATATAACAATTTATAGGTAAATAATACCATGAAGAGATTCTATAGGCAATGGCAACCTGTTGGAATGTTAGTTCCTGATCAAGGGAGTGATGGATGAAAAGAGATACCTGAGAAAAGTTGATCTGCTTATGGATTAATCCTGGATATAATCCTGGAAAGAAAGAACCCCATTAGGCAATTGCAATAATAGAAGCACAAAAGGATGAAGGCTTGGAATAGGATGAATATAACAGAAGAACATTAACAGGATTTAGTGGCAATTATAAAGAATAACATGAAGGGTGAAACAAAACTTTAAAGAATTGAATCTGGGTACCATTGATAGAAATGGGGAATTAGAGGAAAAGACCTAGTCAGGGGTGATGAGAGATGATGAATCCATGAAATAATACTTATTAGTCCTATTGCATAGGTTCATTTTCAATGTTGGAGATGGGGATAACTCTACAAAAAGAGGAATACTGAGAATCATGAAGCATTTGCTAGATTTTCTGAGGAATTATTTTGCACAATTATGTGCTTGACTAGAGTATAGAACGTCAAAAGTATTCTGTCATCCTTAATATGATTCATTTCTGGTGATTAATGTGCAGACAAAAACACTGCTAATAGAAAACTAAAAAGGGTCCCTAGGGACCAAGAAGTCCTGGGAATTAACTTGAAGGACTAAGAGACACAGCTGTGGTTTTGTCATTTCTTCCGATTAAAGTTTGGGAATTTTTATGAGAAAGGAAGATATGGGAAGTGAACAACTGACAGTGTTAGAGAGGAGATTGGATTTTTTTTTTTTTTTTGGACCATGACTAAGGCATTGGAATGATGGGCTCTTTGCCAGGAACAGAATACATATAATAAAGTTATAAAAATATATTTGCTTGAAGATTCTCCAATATATCTTAACCAAGAAGTTTAAACTCCAAATGGAGAAAAAAAATTCCAGGAATCACTTTTTAAATTAAAATTAATTAAGAGAGGGAGGGGGTGGAGGGAAGGAAGGGAAAATTTGGAACAGAAGTTTTTGCAAGAGTCAGTGTTGAAAAATTACCCATGCATATGTTTTGTCAATAAAAAGCTATAATAAAATAAAAAAAGAAAAATTAATTAAGAGAGAGAACATTTATGTGTATATACTGCAGGATTGTATGTGAAAATAAATCTCCATTTCATATCACTTGTTCATACATATACATCTATGTATTTCCACATATTACTTATAAAATTATCCTTTTTGTCTGTTTTCTTCAGAACTTTCTTCTGTCTTCTATTCATTTAGCAAATGTTTCCATAGTAGTTCCCTTTTTGGTAAAAGGTTTCCCCATTCATCCTGAATCTCTCCAAACAAAAGCCAGAATAAAAACAACCTTTTTAACATAAATAACAGATCCACATAGTGTTCATATCTCAAACTGTATGGCTTTTTCTACTCCTTGAGTCCATCATTTTTTGTGGGTAACATGATTCACAAGAGATACATGGTTGGTCATTGCTTTAATCAGAGTTCTTAAGTCTTGCATAACTGTTTTCTTTACAAAGTTGCTAATATATAAATTGTTCTTCTGGTTTTGCTCACTTCATTTTGTATCAGTTTTTGTTTCCTAGAATTCTCTGAAATTGTTTCTTTCATAATTTCTTATGGCACAATAATATTCCATTATAGTCATATAATATATTGTCTATCCATTCTTCAGTTGATATGCACACTCTTCCCCTCATTAAGTCCTAATTTTTTATCTTGTATTTTTTCCCTTTTTATCCCTCCTTCAGGATCAGGAAGTTGTGTTGCTTTTGACTATTCTTTTTTCAGTTTTCTATTTCTTTCTCCCCTTTCCCTTCCCTCCCACCTTACGTCTTTCCTTGTTGATTCTGTGTGTATAGGTGGGTGTGAGTGTAAAATCCTCAAAACAGAATTAATCAATTCACAGGTCACCTGTTTGGTTTTTTTTATTTTTTTAAATTTTCCAGTATACTTTGAAGACACCAAGATTTTAAATGAACATTTGTTTCTTCTTTCCTGTTAGAATGTGTTTTTTCCTCCTTCAAGAAAATTGGGATTTAACATGTGCAAAAATGTTTGTGACAGTCCTTTTTGTAGTGGCAAGAAACTGGAAACTGAGTGGATGCCCATCAATTGGAGAATGGCTGAATAAATTATGGCATATGAATGTTATGGAATATTATTGTTTTGTAAGAAACGATCAACAGGATGATTTCAGAGAGGCCTGGAGAGACTTACATGAACTGATGCTGAGTGAAATGAGCAGAACCAGGAGATCATTATACATGGCAACAATAAGACTATATTCTTATCATTCTGATAGTTGTGGCTCTCTTCAACAGTGAGACGATTCAAACCAGTTTCAATTGTTCAATGATGAAGAGAATCAGCTACACCCAGAGATAGAACTATGGGAACTGAGTGTGGAACACAATATAGCATTTTCACTCTTTCTGTTATTATTTGCTTGCATTTTTGTTTTCCTTCTCAGGTTTTTTTTTTTCTTTCTAGATCCAATTTTTCTTGTGCAGCAAGATAACTGCATAAACATATATTGGATTTAACATATATTTTAACACATTTAACATGTATTGGACTACCTGCCATCTAGGGGAGGGGATGAGAAGAAGGGGAAAATTTGGAAGAAAAGGTTAAGCAAAGATCAATGTTGAAAAAATTACCCATGCATATACTTTGTAAATAAAAAGCTATTAAAAAAGAAAGAAAAAAAAATTGGCGTTTACTGACTTGTCAAGGGTCACTCAGCTAATAGGCATTAAATGTCTGTGGCTGGATTTGAAATCAGTTCTGCCTAACTCTAAGGTTGGTGTTCTATCCATCTAGCTGCCCCACCAATTAGAATGTTAATGCTACATCATTATTCAGCCCTGTCAGATTGCTCAAATAATTTACTTTGTGTTTGCATTTCAAAAAATGCCTGCTCAGCTCTAGTTTTTTTTCATTAGTTATGGAGGAAAATCCTCTTTTCTATTATATGAATATTTTTTCTCTATAGGATTATATTCAGTTTTATAAGGTAAGTTATTTTAAGTCATATGCTTCTTTTGCATTTTGGAACATTATATTCCAGGTTGTCTTTACATTCATAATGAAAGTTGCCAGATCTTGTGTGACCTTGATTGTGGTTGCTTGGTATGTTGAAGTCCTTTCTGGATGCTTTTTCTTTTTCTTTGATGTGAAATTCTGGCTTCTTTGCATGCTTTCCTCTAAATCCCTTCTTTCATTTTTTATTTTTTGCTTAATTTCTTCTAGGTATTTGAATAGTTCTTGAGGAAAATGCATTTTTTCATTTGAATGTCTGCTTGCAACTGTTATAATTATACTCTTTCCTAGTTTTTTTTTTTTTTTTTTTTAAGCCTCCCTGGATTTATAGTAATTTTATATAGTAGTTGGTTTCAATTTCCCTGTGATTTTCTTGTGGGAAGACTCTTTTCTGATACTTTAAAACACATAGCTTTGGAGGCTACATTTGTCTCTGGCTTGTCTATGGTTGAGCTGGACAGCTACTAGCTATTTGCCAGCCAACAGCTGGCCTGGGTTTTGTTGGAGATCCCCTTTCCTGTTGCCTATGGGCTTTTGGCTGGCTTTTTTGGTGCAGCTTAGAGTGGAAGAAATCACTCACTATAGTTTCTCACCGAACTTTTTTTTTTAATCATTATTTGGTTTGGAGTGAATTTCACGGTTTTTGTTTATTTTTGCTGGAGTATGTATATAGTAATTGAATGGTCTATCTCTGTTCAGGCAACCATAGGAACCAGAAATTTCTTGTTATTCCTCTTTTTGTATTTAAAATGCTTCATAACCTAGCTCATGCCTACCATTTTCGAATATAGGAGCAACATTAATTCCATGTAAAATGTATGTAAGAAAAGTGTAAAAAGGTTAATTTTCCACTAAAAGGCAAACTGTGCTCAACATTTTTTGATCTAGACAAAAAGTCTTGAACCATGAACTTAATCTCCTGATCCCTTAAGAGAAATAGACCAGTGTCAGGCAAGAGTCTAGAACTCTTCAGATTTCACATACCCTTTTGACAGCATGTAGTACTATGGTAAATGGAAAGGCAAGGCAGGCTGTGCTCAACTCAATCACTGCTGTGCTTTTGCTGAATTCATGTTGTTGTTAAATGAAATTATTTTGTTAAATGTTATATGATCTATGAGTATCTCATTTAATTCTAATCTGGAGCCTGAACTATTGGCCTGAGTCATGCCTGGCCAGACAGACATTATTTCCCTTCACATAGTCTATAGTCAAGTCAACTTGGCTTAATTGATGTTCTTCACACATGATACTTTATCAATTCCCTACATCTGGAATGTATTTTCTTCTCCTTTTAGAAACTAGTTTCTTTCAAAACTCAGCTCAAATGTCACCTAATGACATTTTTCCTGGCACTCCCACACTATTAGTCCTTCTTCCATTAAAATTACCTAAGTTTTTTTGTATCTTGTGTATACTTTTTTATGTCCTTTTTCTATATCTTTTGTATAGATATTTGTATCAGCTTCTATACATTATAAGTTCCTTGAGAGCAGGGACTGGTTCATTTTTGTTTTTGTATCTCCATCTGACACAATAAATGCTTAATAAATTCTTGTTGATTGATTGACTGATCTGATTGAGAAGTCTTTCAACTGGAAGTGTAGGAAGAGAAATTAAAGTACCCAGATAAACTGTTAATTGAAGGAATCAAACTTGTAATTATTGGTTTTAGAGAGGAAAACTAGGAGTAATGATAGAAGTTACAGGGAGGCAGATTTAAGAATTGACAATTATAGTTATCCCTCAAAGAATTCCCTCAGAATTCCTGAAGAATTGAATTCTATATCACTGGAAATGTTTGTGCAGAGGGATGAATTAGTGTGAATAAATATTCATGGAGCCCAAGAATTAGATTAGCTAAAAAATAACTCTCAATTGGAGGATTCTATGTTCCACAATTTATTTACAAAATCAACACCAGAGGCCACTAATCTTCATTAGGAGAGCAAGGTCTTATATGTAGATTTTTATTTTTATTTTTACTTTTTGTTATTCTGAACTTGATAAACACCAACAGACATGAATGTTTCCACAAAGAACAGAGAAAAAGGATTGCATATAAAACCTCAAATTGCAATTACATGCAGCTTGTTTTTTTTTTTTTTTAAGTATTTAATAAATCCAACATGTTAGCCTTTGTTTCTTCCCTGAACTTCCTTTCTTTTCTTCTGTGCATTAAGGGGGAAAAAAAAGGCTTCATTGATGCTATCTTTTTTGCTTCTTTTACTTTTTTTTTTTTTTAAATCACAACTAATTATTTGATGAATAAATAAATCACTAGCCCTCCTTTCCCCAATTCTCACACTGCTAGTTTTAAAACTCCTTTCTTATAACAAAGAGTATTATGAAGCAAAGCAAATCTACACAATGTCCATATCTGAAAATGTATGTACCATTCTCTATTTCTAGTTCATTTTCTCTCTACCAGAAGGTAAGGAACATATTTCATCATCTGTTTTCCAGGAAGTTGGTCAATCCTCTGGTCAATGTTCTTAGAGTTGCTTTTTTTTTTTTTTTAAATACTGTGGTTACTATATAAATTATTCTCTTGATTCTGCTCAGTTCCCTCTGAATCAGATCATACAAGCCTGCTCAGGTTTTTCTGAATAATCTTTTATAATGCCATAACATTCCTACTGCATTCCTATGCCATGTTTTATTCAGCCACTCCCCAATTTTTTTTCTTACCTCATCTTACATTCCAATTCTTTGTTATGACAACAAAAAAAATTCAGTATGACTTTTTTGTACATATCAAAATGATGAGGGGAGCCCTGAAACTCTCTCTTTCTCTCTGACTTTGGGGGGAATGCTTGAGAAATTCCCTAAGAGAAATTCTCCCCTGAGAGACCCACCCCAGTCAATCAAGATAAAATGGTTTCATTCTGTTATCTGGATGGGACTAGTTGAGCCCAGAACCACTCTTACTTAGCCCAAGCTGGAGATTTTGATATAGGCCTTTATTGAGCTTATTATTATTATTAGTCCAGGTGATTCGGGAAAGATTCCTTTCTAGATTCCCACCCTCTCCTAGTTAATAATGTAAATTGCCCTTTAACTCACAAATCCTGGTCCCTTTGAATTCCAGTAGAAGATCTGACCTGTTCTCAGCCCCACCTGGATATGAGCCAACTTTGGGGCTATACCCGAAAGCCCCTCGAGCTAAGTCTCCTATTATAAAAAGGCCACGCTGGGAACCCCTCTTTGCAGAGATTCCAAACATGGCTATCATGTGAGGACCCTCTGTCCACTGGACCCTCTGTCCAGTGCCCTCCTTATCTCTACCTTTGCCTATACTTTAACTTTGCTTATCTAATAATAAACCTCTTTTATCAATCTAGCTCTCTGGGCCAATAAATGCTTTTATTGGGAACTCGCGCCGCTACTAGACCCCTTGTGCCGAATCTGTACCCCAAACCTGCCACTAGATCTTAACCTTAATCTCATTTAGGTTCCCCAAAGCTAGACCTCAACACAGGGACACTCATTGAATTCGAAGATTCTCTAATTCTGATTTTAACTCAAACTGCTCCCAGCCTCCACCAAGAGCTATTCATATAACAAGCTTCCTTCAGCTCAATTCCTTGCAGAGGACAAAAGCAGGACTCATGCCAAGATACCTCTCTTCACTGAAAAGACATTCTCTTTTCAATATTACTCCCTCTTTATCTCTCTCACCTATTTCCCTAACAAGACTTTATATCTCTCTGTCAGGATTTCTCTGCTAGATCTTTACTTTTCAGTCGGGACCCTGCCACTAAGGAAGTCAGCCTGCAAAAGCTTCTTTTGCCAGTTTAACTTTTCGGGTAAATTCATTTACGAAGGACCTGTGCTGCCCAGAATGGGGTTCCCACAACTCCCTGCCCTGCCATGAACCTTATCAACTATACCCTCTTTCTTTGGATATCTCATAATGAAATATCCTTTTGTAATTTACAAAGGGCACTCCTATGAGATAAATAGCACTATTATCATTATCCCCATTTTGAATGAAGAAACTGATTGGGGATTCTGTCTTTACACCAGAAGGAACTTAAGCTCTAAATACCACTTCTAAAGTCTATATTTTGATCAGGAGCATCCATTTTTTTTTTTATTTTTTTTCCTGTGAATATCTTTTTTTTTTTAATGTTTTATTTAATAATTACATTAAATTGACACTCGTTTCTGTTCCGATTTTTTTTTCCCCTCCCTCCCTCCACCCCCTCCCCTAGATGGCAAGCAGTCCTTTATATGTTGGATATGTTGCAATATATCCTAGATACAATATATGTTTGCAGAACCGAACAGTTCTCTTGTTGCGTAGGGAGAATTGGATTCAGAAGGTATAAATGACCCGGGAAGAAAAACAAAAATGCAGATAGTTCACATTCGTTTCCCAGTGTTCTTTCTTTGGGTGTAGCTGCTTTTGTCTGTCATTTATCAATTGAAACTCAGGTCTCTTTGTCAAAGAAATCCACTTCCATCAAAATATGTCCTCATACAATATCGTTGTCGAAGTGTATAATGATCTCCTGGTTCTGCTCATTTCACTTAGCATCAGCTCATGTAAGTCTCGCCAGTCCTCTCTGTATTCATCCTGCTGGTCATTTCTTACAGAACAATAATATTCCATAACATTCATATACCACAATTTACCCAGCCATTCTCCAATTGATGGACATCCATTCATTTTCCAGTTTCTAGCCACTACAAACAGGGCTGCTACAAACATTTTGGCACATATAGGTCCCTTTCCCTTCTTTAGTATTTCTTTGGGATATAAGCCCAATAGAAACACTGCTGGATCAAAGGGTATGCACAATTTGATAATTTTTTGGGCATAATTCCAGATTGAGGAGCATCCATTTTGAAAACCAGTCTGCAGGTCCCACCATCAGTTTAGGAATGAACCGGTAAAATTGGCATGAAAGCCTTGTCCAATTAAATTATACTTAGTGACCAAAAAAAAAAAAATCTATCTTCCTATACCTCCTACCATCTGTTAAGTCTTAAGGCCCCTTTGGAGCCAAGCAGAACAAGTCTAATCCTTCCAATTAGTAGTTATATGTAGACACTTTATTCTTTATTTTTTGCATTTTTTAATTTTATGCATTTTTGGTTGAAAGCCTTCTTTAAACAAATCAGAAAATCAGAAGTCATAATTTAAATGCAGGTTTTCTGACACTGAGTTCAGTACTCTTTCGTCAATTTGACAGTCATTTATTTTTTTTTTCTTTGACAAAGGTAGATTTATTTAGGGGAAGGGGTTTCAGATAAAATGAAGGGATAAAATAGATACCAGAAATTTTAAGTATGAAATAGAGTTGGGAGAACATATAGTTAGAAAAGGAAAAAGGACAAGTTTTCTTGGGGGAATTCACAATTAAGCAGAAGAAAGGAAGTATTCCATGAGGTGGAAGAAAACCATTGTCCAGCACTCTCCAGAGTTCGATAGAGTAAGGAGAATGGTGCCATTAGAGGGAAGGCACTATGAGGGAGAGAAAGAGAGTACTTCATAGTGGGCTTGGTCCTGAAGAGAATTTAGCAAAGGTTTTTATCATAAGCAGATATTTAAGAGAAACTAAGCTTGTGGTGTGCTTAATAGATAACTATCAAAATCTTGATAGAAACTTAGTTTTCTCAGACTGTCTTATTATCATAAATTAAGAAGTTAATCTTTCTCAGACTATCTTGATTGGCTTATCTGTTTGCCACCTGGCTTCCTGATCCACCCTCTTGACTATAAGACACTGTGCTCAACTCCAGACATATAAAGACCAAAACCAAAAAAAGAGAAGTCTCTTTCTTCAGGGAGTTTATAATCCACCATGTTATGCCTTTTTGTCTAAAAATTTCTTTATTCATTTGTTCTCCATATTTTCCTTTGGGGGAGAAGGAGGCAATCCAGGTGAAGCTCTCTTCAGTCACAGAGCTAGTAAGTATCTGAGGTCAAATTTGAATTCAGATCCTATTACTCTATGGCCTAATCCTTGATGAGGATCAGCATCTTCTAATATTTATTTTTATGATGCAGGAGCAGGTAGGGTGTATATTCCATAGGTGTGCCAGATAACACTTGACATACTACAGTAGTGAGCCTACAAGATCCAAGCTGTGACTTAGATCATTCAATATGAATGTAATTTGTAATTTTGCTCAGTAGGTGGTGCTCTACTCCATTCGCCAATCCAGTTACTCGTTTAAGGTTCCTTTGATGTGCTAAATAAGTGAGGTCAAAGTGAAATAAAAATGGGAGCCCCTAACTGTATGTAAGGATATCTGTAAGCCTCCTCTTGACTCAGTTTTAAAGTGTAATGTTTTATATATATATATTTTATCATCTTCCTAAATATTTTCCAAATGCTTTTTAATCTATTTCTGCCCAATTGGGATTGCTGCAGGCTGAATGTAGCACATGAGCTGTGTGTTGGATGACTGATTTTCACTGTAGCAAGGATCTCTCTCCTGGAACCAGGAACTCAGGATTCTAGGGTTCACTGAAGTGCTTGTGGGTGGCTTTTCCTCTATTGCCATTACCTTGAGTCCAGATTTGCTGTATTCTCCTTTGTTGTCAGAGAGCCATAGCATCCCCAGTTCCATTTAATCACTTGCCATCAGGTGACTTTTACAAAGAAATATTTATTTCAAAGATATAGCAAAGATGAGTATACAGACATTTCCCCCAATACCTCTTGATTTTTATGAAAGTAGGTGAAAAACTTAGGTTACAAAAATACAAAGCATTGGTCTCTCCATAACTTTTCAATTTCCTTTGATATGTTGGCTTCCCCCATTAGAACTTAAGCTTCTTGAGGACACAGACTTTCTCTCTGCTTGCATTTGTATTTCCAGGACTGCTTGACACAGAGTAAGCTCTAAATAAATGTTTGTTGACTTGTTGACTTGGTCCCATTAAGTTCATATTCTGATGCTGCCTGAATTTTGGATGAATCCTTCCACTGGATTGGAGTCCTGAAAGTAGTTCCTGATGGTAGTTTCTTATTCCTGCAGCATCAGGAGAAACCTAGCCTCAGCTCAGACCCCTAATTTCTTGTGACTTGCTCTCCTGACATTTTAAAGCTCCCAATATCAGAGACTTCATTCTATTTATTGGATTCCATGAGTGAAAGAATCATTTAGATCTTGAAGAAATGAGTAAGGCTGCTTCCATAGTCAATCAAAGAGCTCTTCAACACTTGCTTAGCTAATTGAAACCAGTTACAGAATATTTACTCAGGTTCCAGTGTTCCCTAGGAACTTCCCGTATGCAACATCATGATTCTCCTAGAAGCATCTTCCTAGTATCCTTCAAAGAAAGAGATATCATCTTATGTAGTCTAGTCCATTTATCACCAGGAAGGATAGCATGTCCAATTTAGCTGTTTCTTCAAAGAACTGGGAAAAGATAAAATTTCAGGTTTTGAATTTCCACTAGAACATGAAACATTGGTTGGTTGTTGTCCTTCATTCTCGAAGAGAACCAAAATGTCACTATGTTAGAATTGAGTTATAGTGTATCAAACTGTGACCAGTATGAGGTAGGAATGCTCTGTCATAGGTCAGACACAAATAATCCATTTGAATATTTGAGATGGTTTCTTTAACTGTACGCATCTCACATTTCTTTTGGGTTAATTCAATTCTGCTTTGCTCATAAGTCACAGCATCTTCTCTAATGAGGGTATGAAATGTGAAGAAGAGATGGGATGTGCACCTGAAGAACAAATGTTAGAAGCATGTCTACAAAAGACCATAGAAACATTAAGGAATTACAAATTGCACATAGCTCCAGAAAAAATTCAAAGACATGCTCCTTTTCAATATTTAGGATATGAAGTATACCCTAAGGTGCTTACAGTACAAAAACTGTCCTTAAGAACAGAGAAGCTAAACACCTTAAATGACTTTCAGAAATTGATAGGAGATATCCAATGGATGTGACCAGTGTTAGGCTTGACTACCTATCAGTTACAACCATTATATAACATTTTAAGGGGAGACAATGCTTTAAACTCACCATGTCAGCTTATGAAAGAAGCTCAAGAGGCTCTGAGAGAAGTTGAACTGGCTTTATCCAATGTGGTTGAGTCGTTCAAAAACCCTTGGAAATATCAGTTTTTACTACACAAGAGGCACCCACAGCAGTCCTTCATCAAGGATACAGTGTGACAGAGTGGGTGAACCTCCTGGCACAACCAGAACAAAGCCTTACTCCTTACCCAGTGCTTGTGGTTAGAATTTTATTAAAGGCCATTAAGTGAGCAGTATACAAATATCTGGGATAAGACCTGACAATATATACACCTTTTATACTAATGCACAAATTAATGTGTGCTGTGAAATCATCCCAGAGTGGCAAATTTTATTAGCCACAGCTCCAAATTTTACACACGGGTCTCCATTAAAGATGGCCAGACTACTACATAATTGGTGATGGATTCTTGAAGAAAAGGTTTCTAAAGTCCCTTTTAAAGGACCAACTATCTGTACAGATGCATCCAAACATAATATTTGTGCTGTATACTCTCGTGACTTAACTATAAAGAGCGTAGTCAGAGCTCCTTTTCAGTCCACTCAGCAGAATGAATTGTATGCGATCATTCTAGCTCTTACTTATTATCCAGGAGATATAAATATAATATCTGATTCGGCCTATTCAGGGTGCTAACACAGTCATCACAACCATGTCTCTGGAAAATTTTTTGTTTTTTGTTGGCTAGCAACTACACTTATAAGACTCAAACAAAGAATATTTAGTGGCTAGTAAGTTTATTTAACATAACAAAAATACAAGGGAAGAGTTTCCTTGTGCCTATATTAACATATTCTTGAACTTCCTCCTCCACTTTAAGTCATAGAAAAGGGAATAAGGGGCTCAATGCTGGGGCCTAGAGCTCCTCACGGGTTCCTGAAATGGAACAATAAAAAAACATGAGAAAAGGGGAACGGTTAGGGTTTAAACGGAAGTAGAGAGGTTGTGCTAGAATATTTTAATCACTAGCAACTGAGATTTTTGAAATTTGCTTTGGTTTTCCACTCAATCTAGACATAATCTCCCTAGACTAGCTCCCCATTCAACTCTTCTCCCAGTCCAATCTGTCTTTTGTGCTGCCACTCCCAGAAGGCCGGTCCCAAGAGTTGTATGATGGACAAGAGCCTCCCAATCCCAGCTATTGAACTTTACATCCTTTTCCCAAAAAGTTTCTTAGGAAGAACATGGGGCAGCAGCTGCCTTGACCACTCAATCCAGCAGTTTTAATTCCCATAGTCAGTTCCTGCTTTCTCTCACCTAGTAGTCAATCATCCTGACTTCATCTAGTTATAAAGCTAAAGGTTACTTTTCCCTATATGGCTTAGGAAGGAAAAATGAAAATCTGCAGGACAAATGGAAGGAAGGGAAAAGCATCCAATCAAGTGTGTCCATATACTATCTTATTTATTTATTGCTTTGTCTTATCACACAGACTTCTGTTTCTTAAAAGTTTGTATTCCTCCCAACCTCTGAAAGTTACTAGGAGATGATGAGGTTCTGAGTAAGGAAGTGGGATTGGCAGAGAAAGACTGAAGTATTGATGGAATAACTCCCTGAAGCAAGCAGGGAAGGGCACTGATGGGGATCAGTTAAACTTATCAGCACACCTTTGTGGAGGTCATCCAGTCAGAAATCCAAGTTATGTCAAAACCCTGTCTATGGCTCATGCTATCCAAATTTGCTGAGTCCTTTTTGGAGTTATAGACGCCACTATACTCTGCTTTGTGGTATCTTTCTCTTCCCTGCTCCCTCATGCCAGTTGGTATCTCTTCTCTCAGCACCCACCATATCTCTAATTTTTCTTCCTTTTCATAGCTAACTAACTCTTTTATGGCTTTAAATGTTAGGATTTAGCCTGCCAGCTAAGGGCATATTGCAACCTTATAGAGTGTTTCCTTTCTCCTGGCAATTGTGAGTTCCAATGGAGAACTTGTTTTTTCCATCATTAATTGTTAAAATCCCTTTCCTTGTTAGTTATATATTCTCTCAACTCTATTTCATATTTACTATTACTTTCTAACTCCAGATCAGGCACTTTATCTATTGCATCACCTCGCTGCTTTAGAAAAGTACTTTTGAGGTCATGTAATCCAAAGCTTCTTAAACCATGAGTTGAGACTCCATATGGAGTTGAGTAACTGAATGTGGGGGTTATGAAATTTTGATTTATTGTCAGTATATGTTTGATTTGTATATGTACTTTATTTATCTATGTTCCGGGAGTCACATCAAAATTTCATGGGTAAAAAGGGGTCATGAATGAAAAAAGTTTAAGAAACCTTGATGATCAATGTGTTCTTAATGTGGGCCCATAGATTCCCCAAGGGATCCATGGTAGATTTCAGAAGGTGTGTGAATTTATATGGGGAGGAATTACATATTTTCTTTAATTTCTAATTAAAATCTAATTAAAATTTTCTTAAAAGAAAATAAATTATTCTGAGAAGGGGTTCATAAATTTCCTCAGATGACTAAAGAGGTGCATGACACACAAAAAATAAGAACCATATCTACTGCAACCCTTCATTTTATAGAAAAGGATACTTAGACTTGTCCAGTAACCCAGCTCTTCTGATTCTCAAATCCAGTGTTTTCACTCTGTCATGTTATATCTATATGTATGATGAGGAGGCAGTATGCGTGCACATAAATAGCTATGTGTGTTGTTTTGCATATTGCACAATGTGTATCTAGTCTGTGACTAGTTTTCCAGAGTGGAGAATTACTTCTTAATCCTTCTCTTCCTTAAGCTCCCTTAAATTCTCTGCCCCTATCCCCATATAAGGTTTTCCCTGGGGAATTTGTTTAATATTGTTTGTTAATCTTTTTTTCCTCCTGTTTTAGGAACAGTGCTTTCCCTAAGCCCTTTCAGCTGATTATTCCTCACTTCCCTGTTCTGCCTTAGATCTTGGCTTTCCCCAGCCACATCTAAGAAGAACGTTGCAGTCATCTGTTTAGAAGTCTTTCCGGACTAGTCAGATGTCATCTTAGAGATTTTCTCCAGACCAGGGGAAAGCCTATTATGTCACTGATGGCCAACACTGGTATTATAGGGAAAATGGAAAAAAAAAAAAAACCAACAATGATCTTATTTGTATCTAAACCAAGGAGCTGAGAATGGGCCTACAAAGAGTGTGGAGATGGAACTGGAAATGGATAATAGAATAGAAGTCCTCCTTCAGAACAACTTCTCTGATGTTGCCTTTACAGTCAGTCTCTCCTATCTATCACTTCTCCCTCCCCTCCCCATGCTAAATAATGAAAAAATTTCCTCTGAAGTATTCCCACTTACTTCAGGTACTCTCAACAATCTCATCCCCTCATTGTTTTCTCTTTCCACCTCTCAATTGGGGATCAATGGGTTCACTTACTAAAACTATCTAGTTGTGTTTCAGCTGCTTCTCCGAGATTCCTCACAAGCTTGGGGCTCTTCTGGGGTTCAAAGTGGGACCAGAACTCCTTGGAGAGGAGAGATCATCCCTCCTTGAGTCTGAGAGGTGAGGAGTACTGAGTTTATTCTAGGGCCATTTTGATTGGACCTAACTGTGGCAGGGGGTCCTGGTTAGACTTTCAGCTACAGGATATGTAGGTTATATAAAGCTAAATGTTACCTTTCCCTGTATAGCTTAGGAAGGAAAAATGAGAATCTGCAGGGCAGATAAGGCAAAAGTTTTCCTCTGGCTCAAGCCCAGGAAGAGGGATGGGAAGCAAGATTGAAGATACTTCCAGAGATGAGACTTACTTTCTTTGCAAAACTTATATGGCTGTGGCTTGATAGGGTCCCAGTATCATATCCTGACATTCTTTCCTATTCCTCTTGTTTCACTTGTTGCTTCTGGAGTTTCATCCAAAGAAACTCCTTTTCCTCAAGGCAGTTTATAGATTTGACCTTCATCTCCTTTCCTGGATAAGACCTTCTTCTTTTCCTAAATTTTTCAAATCTTCAAGACAAGTTCAAGACTTATTTCTTCCGAAAAGCCTTTCCTGACCACAGTAGGCTACAGTGATCTCTCCCTGTTTTCTGAATTCTAATGTTTATTTAGTACTCATTTATTGAGGACCCACTATGTGCAAGGGTTGCTTTGGATGCTGTAGTAGGTAAGAGAGCAATACAATATGGTCTCTGCCTTCATGGAATTTACAGATCTGGGAGATCAGATAAAATGTGCAGCAATATAATGAAATGTACATGCGATAAGTAATTGAGAGATATACAAGATGCTCTGAAAAGATCATTCATCATGTAGCAGTCATATGGATGGTCCTCAACTTTTCAAGTGCTAACTACGTACCAGCCACCAGGCTAAGTGCTAGGGATACAAAGAAAAGCCAAAATAATAATAATAATCCCTGTGTATTATTAGTATATTCTCATGAGGGAAACAACATGTAAATAAATAGGTATGTGTACATGATCTGTACAGAATAGATGAAAGGCAATCTGAACAGGGAAGGCATCATCAGCTGTAGGGAATGGGACAGGATGCCTGCAGCAGATGGACTTTGGGTTGAGGCTTGAAGCCAGACAAACGAGCTGGAGGCGGGGGTACGGGTGGGGCAGAGTATTCTAGGCATTTGGAAGAGCCTGTGGAAAGGCACGGAGACATGTCTGGATCATAGAGTGTGTGAAAGGCAGGAAGATAAAAGAGGAATGAAAAGATAAGGAAGCTGGGAACACAAGTCCACTGTTTACAGGACTGCCTTCTGGTGTAATCATGAGAACATCAAACCTCATTCTGCAAGTTTGATTATTATAATATTAGTATTTATCGTTGTATGCAAACATTATATCACCTCTGGTTCCTTTGGAGCAAGGTAACTGTTTGGGCTTCTGATGTTTACTGGCTGTGTGACCTTGTAAATAAGTCACTTGAATCCAATTGCCCCCACTCCCACACAAATAAATAATTTCTTTATTTCTCCTTCCTCCACTCATCATGTGCACAGTACCATCCAACCAATTTATATTACCATGCATCAAAGAGCCTCAGATTGAATATATTTCTGTTCTGTTTCTGTTTCTATTTCTGTTTTCATTTGTATCAGATGAGTGATACTCGTTGATTCTGATACAAGAAAACTTGCTATTAGGTTGCTGCCTCTTCTGAAATCTCTCCAGTCAGTCTTCCCTATCCCCAGGTCTAGAGGACAGCACCTTGATTCCCTTTGGGCAACAGGTCTTACTCTTTGGTGTGTCATGAGCCCTTTTGGCAGTCTGGGAAAGCCTTTGGTCTTCTCAGAATAATATTTTAAAATGTACAAAATAAAATACACCCATTACAAAGGAAACCAGTTATATTGAAATACAGTTATCAAAATATTAAAATAAAAACAAAATAAGTTCACAGATTCCAGGTTAAGAACCCCTGCCCTAGAATCATAGTCTGAGTACTACTAACCCATTTCTTTCACTCCGTATCTTCTTGAATTTACTATGTCCTGGCCAATTTATTTCTCCACTCCTATTTCATCCTTTCTTCTCTAATTCCTCCACTGCCTCCTGAATGCTGGTTTTTCTAATTTCATGCTTATAAATTACTGAGGAAGCCTTCTTTCAACTCCCCTGAGTCAATTCTTTTTAACCCCTGTGTGTATCTTTGTATTGTTGGTATCAATCTTTACGAGTAAATTGGCATTTCCCATAAGCTATGTTTATCATCATGTTTTTGTACCAAATGTTGAGTCCCTTCCTACTCTAAATCTATACACAGATTCTGCTCCCTCTGGATTCATCCTCAGCATCCAGGACAGGGCTTTTCCCCACAGGAGGAGCTGGGGAGTAGCAAGGATGGGGTAATAATTAGTGGTAACTAAAGGGAAGCATCGTGGAATACTAGGATTCTGGGGCCTTGTAGTCCCCTGGGAGGAGAAGAGGGCAAGAAAGGGGCCAGAAACCTAGACCTTGCCAGCCTTAAGTCCTAGTCCCCCTGAATGCCAGACATAATAGGGGAAGGGGTGGTAGCCCTCAGCTCCCAAAAGGAGCCGCCCAGTGAATAAATAATGAAGTTAAATTTATTAGAAAACATGATAATTCATGCCACATATTCCTGTCATCCCCTTTAGGAGACAGGAAGTGTGGTTCAGGAATACACACAAACATACAGACACACAGACACACACAAATACAAACACACCTCTCATACCTGTCACCGCTAACACTTGGACCCCCGGCTAGGGCAAGTGTTGTGTGTAGAGGGACAAATTTCTACCCTCCCTCCCTACTGTCCCTTGGTGCCAACCCTTCACAAACCAATGAATAAATATCAAATAAATACAATTGGGGCCCACCCTGCAACTCCCCACCTCCTATGACCAGCTTCGGAGAGGGAACAGGTGGGTACTGAGGGTCTCTTCCATCTTGGACTTACTAGCCCCCAGTCACATAGTAGCCAGGCTACCTCTCTCGGTCAGGTAGCCCAGGGCAGGACCAGCCTGCAAGATGGGGGAAAGGGTAGGTCCTGCCTTAATTACCACTTCCCTATTGTGCCCCGTAGGAGGCAGCTCCTCAGAGCCCCCTCTCTGCAGTCATTTGCGTGCCCCCACTGTGCCCAGGGCTGCTCCCCTGGGAGAGTGAGGTTATTTCTTGCCCACCCAATGGCGCCGCCGGAGAATCTCCAGGATTTGTGCCCGCTGTCGGAGCCAGTCCTTCGGGGTGGGGCGGGGGGCTGGCGGGGCAGGCCGGGGCACAAAAAAGCTGTAACGGAGGCGAGGATTCTGAGGGTTGCCCACCACCAGGGCCTGCAAGGTTAGGGGCTGGGACAGCGGTCCGTGGCCTGTTAGGGTCTCTGAGGCTGCGGTGGCCCCGCTGTAGCGGAGGCTGGCACCTCCGGGCAGAACCACATCACTTGGCGACGGGAGCAGCGTGTAGTCCCCATTGAGGGCATAGGAGCCATCTTGGCGCTTCAGTGCCAGGTAAATGCTGTGGGGACCAGAATCCCCCTGTTGCCGCACTAGAATGTGGGTAGCACCTGAAGGGATGGTGACCACGTCGTTGTAGCCATACCTGGGGGGAGGATGCAAGCGCACAAAGTTAGGGAAAGGGAAGGAACAAAAACGGAGGTCTCGCTTTGACTGTGCCCCCCCCCAAATTAGGAAGTCTGGGGCCAGGGTGGAAAAGGCTCCTTCCTATACCTGAACTTCTTGAAGGAGCCGGATTGCTTGCTGCAGCCTGAGCCGTCACCGCCACATTCCATGCACTTGTCAAACTTTTTCTTAGAGCCAATAATCCGGTCACAGCCAGCGTGGATGCAGCGGCCCTGAACACAGACTGATGTGCTGTCCAGGGAACAGGGGGTCCCATCTACAACCTGAGGAGAGGGAATGGAATGAGGGGAAGGGACCCTGTGCCTGAAGGAGAGGCTGCTGGGGATGGCAAAAGAACAGGAACCTAACAGGACTTCAAGAACATGTTCTAAGGTCTTGGCACTCAGGGAAGGAGCCCAACATGCCAACAAAGTGATAATAGCACCTAGCCTTTATGCAGTGCCTCCTATGTGCCAGGCACTGCGCTAAGAGCTTATAAATAGTAAATTTTGGTGGTAAAGCTTAGTGGGTACTCTACTTGGTACCAGCAACACTAAGATAACTGAGACCAGCCCTCCATATTGTGGAGGCTGTCGAGGAGCCAGGAGCAGAAGAAACAAAGGAAAGATGGGATTCCTCGTCAAAGGCTGGGGCTACAGAGACGGGTAGATATTTGTGAGCAGCATTTCTCAGTACTTTGTGGTTTATTTCTCCAAGCAGCTATAAATAGATAGTACTGGCAAGAGATGGCCTGCCCGTGATGCTGATTTTTCTTTTTAGCTTTCAGGAAAAAGGGCAGGATAACATTTATTAGGGTAGGGTGGGAGGTCAGGGACTTGAGGCTCTCTGTTGCCGGCCCTCACTCCTGCCCTTCCTCACCCGGGGTTCCAGGACATAGTAGTAGCCGAGGGCCCGGGCCTGGCAGGTGAGCTTGCACTGGTCCTGGGGAGCCACGCCATTGTACCGTGGGACCCAATCCATGGGCCCTGGGAAGTTCTTGAAAAGATCAGAGCGGAGGTTGTAAGCAGCACATTGCTCCTCACGGAAGGTCAGGGCTGTAGCGTACCAAGACACAGGACAAATAATCAGTTTTACCCCCATCCTGGCCCCTGCCCATCTCCCACCTGCTTCCCAATACTATTTCCGGCCCTCCCACCCCCCACAAACTGCCAGGGACACTCAGAATTGGAGACTCAGTGGCGTTTGCCACCAGCAGCCCTGGCGCAGGCCTCGGGACTGCCTTTTCCCCTCCCTCCCACGTCTCTCCCATGTACCTTCCCCCTTTCCCTTCAGAATTCTGTAGGGTAGCCCCACCACCCACCTTCACAGAACGAGGCTGTCCCCGTCTCTGGGGCCCATAGGGCACCCTCTGAGCAGTGTCCGTCACCCCTTACCTGTGCCTGTGGGGCAGTCCTGGGTGTGGCAGGAGCGGAACCGCGTCCGGCGGCCCTCACAGTATTTGCCACCATTCCGGGGGACAGGACTAGTGCAGTCACGGGAGGAGAACTGGACACCCCCTCCACAGGTCCGGGAACAATCCCCCCAGGGCCCCCAGGAGCCCCAGCCCCCTGCCTGCGGGGTCTGTGGAAGAGATCGGAGAAGCAAGGCTCAGCCACGCAGGCCTCCGCCCTCCTGCCAGCCTTAGCCCTCCGGCCTCCCCTTGGCCCTCCTGCCTGCCCCTGGCCCTCCTGCCTGCCCCTGGCCCTCCTACATGCCCTCGGCCCTCCCACCTGCCTCCGGCCGTCCCACCTGCCCCCGGCCCTCCCTCCGGCCTCCCCTTGGCCCTCTCACCTGCCCCCGGCCCTCCCACCTGCCCCCGGCCATCCCGCCTGCCCCCGGCCCTCCCTCCGGCCTCCCCTTGGCCCTCTCACCTGCCCCCGGCCCTCCCGCCTGCCCCCGGCCATCCCGCCTGCCCCCGGCCCTCCCGCCTGCCCCGTTCCCACACCTGCTCTTACATTGAAGTCCTGCAGCTGGGCGCTCTGGAGGCAGCGGCCGCTCATGCAGGCCTGGCTGGGCCCACAGGGGGTGCCGTCGGCCCACGGGGAGTGCTTAGTTTGGCACATGGCGTGGCCATTGAGGCGGCCCGAGCACCACAGGGCGGCACAGGGCGGGGGAAGCTGGGGACAGTGTCTGGAGTCAGGCCCAAAGGTCAGCTGGCATTGCCGGTCGGCGTCGTAGTCCCTGCCAGGGAAGGTCACGGGCAGGCGCAGAGGGGCTGAGGGCTTGTCTAAGAGACAGTGTCCTGGGGAAAGAAGGGGGGAGGAGCGGTCAGGAGCAGCGGGGCCTGGGGGGCCGGGGATGTTCGGCTTCTTGGGGTGGACAAGCACCGCCAACGGGAGCTCAGGCCAGCCCTGCTGGCCGCAGACTGCAAAGGAGGGGGCCTCATTCAGGGAGCAGGGATTACCCAGCAGGGGCTGAGAGGAGATTGGGGGGAACAGATTTTCGCCCATGGAGTCAAGGGTCACGTGGGGTTCTGACCATGGCCGTTGTCGAGGAAGTCGGTGATGAAGCGGGCGCTGCAGGGGGACCAGGGTTCCTCAGGGTCCACGTGTGCCATAACGGGGGCCATGACATGGCGGGAAGAGCTCCCAGGACCGTTCAGACTCACGCAGGGCTTGGAGTTGTCATGAAGCATGTTAAAGACATGGCCTACGGGGACAGAAATGTTGCTGAAGACCCGGTCCCATCCATGCTTTTCCCCTCCATTCCAGGGCGGATGTCCTGACAATGGAGCATCCATCAGCTTACAGACTGAACCATGTAAGTCTAAGGGCTGCCCTTCGGTGTCTCCCTTGCCGCCCCCTCCCCCCCAGCCTCTTTATCTGTAACTCCTGTATCTTCAATTCTTCAGTTTATTAGATGTCAGGTATTTAAAAACATAAAAGAAACAATCCCTAGCCTTGCATCATATTGCAGACTCAGTTATACACAAAATGAAGACAAGATACTTTTTTGGGAAGGGGAGCACTCGCAGTTAGAGGAGAAGACCTTCAGGAAGTGCAAGTAGCATTTGGATGGAACTTTGAAAGGTAACAGCGTCAGTGCTGTAAAATTACCCATGCATATAACTTGTAAATAAAAAACTATTAACATTTTAAAAATTAAATTAAATTAAATTTTAAAAAAAGAAAGATAACGGCGACTCAGTGGTGAAGAGGGAGTGCATCCCAGGCATGAGGCGCAGAAATGGGAGATCACAGAGGAAGAACAGGAAGTAAGTCAATATTTCTGGAGGGAAGAACGTGGGAAAGAGTCATGCGGAAGAAGCCTGGCAAGACAGGCTTGACGTGCCCTCAAAGGAGATTAAATTTGGTCCTAGAGTAATGGGAGTTTGGGGAGTAGAGGAGTGAGATGGTTAGCTCTGCCACTTGGGGAAATCACTCTGTGCAAGATGGATGAGAGAAGGGAGAGCTGAGGCTGGGAGGCCAGGCAAGAAGCCACTAAGTCCAGGTGAGAGGCTCCAGGGGAGGTGGGAACCTGAGGTAGGGCAGGGGCTGTGGGAAAGATGAGAAGGGGACAAGGATGTGAGAGACGGTGAAGAGAATGATTGAAATGCAAGATTTGGGGGCTGACTGGCTACCGGGCTGGTGAGGAAGAGAATGTTCAGGGTGCGCATCGGTGTGACTGGAAAAAGAACGATGCTCTCAGCAGTAAGATGGAAGTTTGGAAGGGGATGGATTGGGGAGGCGAGGTAGAGTAGTTTTGGAGATGTCTCTAGTACAGTTTGAAACGTCTGATAGGCATGTTGATGGTGCTAGAATGGAGCTCCGGAAGGAGAGCAGCTGGGATTTAGCTGCTGGATGATAACCGAACCTCTCAGAACTGACAAGGCATCAAGGAAGCAAGAACGGAAAGGAAAAAGAAGAAGGCCCAAACCAGGGCCAAGGGTGCGCTCCTCAGAGGGGGATCTCTAAATGTCTCACCTAGTTCATGAGCAGCAGTGAAGGCCGACTGGAGTCCGTCGTCTTCCACAATGGCACAACTTCTGGCTGGGTCACACACGGTGCCCACGTCCGCCATGCCAAGCGTGTCGCACGTGGAGACACCGCACAGGTCCTGGGGGAGTACAGCGGGTGCTTAGGAGCCGGGAAACCAAGCGCCATGGCGACGGGCGCCAGTCTAAAACGTTAGGGTACCATATGCTGGAAGCGGAGGGGTAGAATGGGACAGGAGGGCTTGGGGAAATGAGAAGGGGGGGCTCACCTGCCGAGTAAACAGAATGGCCGTATCGAAATGGTCAGGGTGGCTGTCCTCAGGAATGTTGAGTCCCTGCTGCCAGGTACAGAAGCTGCGCAGGGTCTGAGCCGCGCTGGGGTCCACCTGAGGCCCCTCCTCACCGGGCCCCAGGACGACCAGCCGGGTTACCACCAGGCTGACCGGATTCCGGAGACTCGGGTGGCGGAAAGCCTTGGCGGCGGCTGCCATCACAGTCAGGAGGTACCTCTTCAGCCCAGCTCCATGAAATGCCGCCATCTTGTCATCCGCCACTACCAGGGTCTCCACAAAACGACTTACTGAGGCAAAGCGCTATGAAGAAAAGCAGAGCAAAGAAAGGTTTAATCCTGACACACCAGTTTTTCTTCCTCCCCCCTCGCCCCATTCCTACCCCTTTTCCTCTAGGGATTGAAGGTTAGAAGAACTAGCTTGGGACCCATCTGACCCCACTGACCCCTTCTTATCTCGATTTTCTCCTTCCTCCCTTCCTCGACCCAACTCCAAGGGGCTCCTGTAGTTACTCAGAGACATCAGCTGTCGGTTTGGGGAAGGGGGGGGAAGGGGGTGCCACGTCCCCTGCCACGTGGGCCTCAGGGGGAAAGAACAGCTGAGAGTGCCTGGAAGGGGAGATGTGGGGGGGCTCCCCTGTTTGTGAGAAGGCTCTGAAAGCAGTGGAGTAGAAGGTTGAGTTGCAACGTGTCTGTGTTATGTGGTGGTGGGGGAACAAGTCTGTCAGCAGCCAGGGCTGGGGCCAGATATCCGGCAGTGGCTGGGTTTAGAGAAAGCGTCTGGTCTGGATTAGAAGGAGAAAGAGAAAGAGGGAGGGAGGATGGGAGGGAGGGAGGGAGGAAGGGAGGGAGGGAGGGAAAAGGGCAGTTAGGAAGAAAAGAAAGGAAGGAGAAAAAGAAAGGCAGACCAAGTGTCTACCAGGTTGAGAAGGAGACAACCTAAAGAGAGATCATAGATGTCCTTCCAGTTTCTGAAGTGGATTTGCACAGAAGAGCCAGTCTCAGATTCCTCCTCAGTACAAGCAAAAAAACTGCAAAGTTGTGGGACAGGGATAGAGGGCCGAAGTGGGACTGTCCATCTGGGACTCCCCCATGCTGGAGAGAAGGGCCCTGAGGGCCAGTTATAGGGAGGTGTGGTTACTTTCCAGCCCTAGTTTCCATGATCGCTGCAAATTCACCAGCTGGACTCGGCCGCCTTCTAGCCAAGAGTCTGGGGAGGTTTGGAGGGGAGACAAACAAGCCAGCAGACTGACATGAAAAGAATACCAAGGGTCCTCACCCAGGGTCTAGTTGGCAAACTGAAAGACTGGTGAGCCCTAAAAGAAAAGCGAGTAGAAATAGAAAAAATAAAAGGGAGAGGGGAAAATGGAGCAGGCAGGGATGGAGGTGGGTGGGGAAAGGATGAATGGAGGTCAGTGGGACAGACAGAGTGGAGCGGATGCAGCAGGGGCTCTGAAGCTGCCTACCTTGGCTCTTCGAGGGCTGGGGCCTGGGCTCCCAAGCGGGGCCCCAACGTTGCACATGGGGCCTTGGTCTCTGGTGGGGCTCTTTCGGCGTAGGATGTGGGCCCCTTTCCCCCCAGCAGAGTTGGGAGCACCCTCTTCTAGGGGCTGAAGGTGGAGCTCTGTCCCCCGGTACTGTAGGACACCCAGCAGGGCTCCCCCATCCCAATGCAGAGATGCCACAGACTCGGGGTCCCCGTTGATGGTGCCCGTCAGATATGTGCCCATTTCAGCCCCATCTAGCATCGAAGGGGACTGGCCCAGGTACTGCACAGTCAATCCCTCAACCCGAACACCAGGGTCCTGCTCCAGCTCCAACAGCAGCGTCTCCCCAAAGGCTGGCAGCCGATATAACAGGAGCCCCTGAGAACCGGGGCCAGGAAAGATGCTGCCATTGAGTCTCTCGGGAAACACGATCTCCTCCTCCTGAGTGGAGAGACCCATCAGCTGGGCAAGAGACAAGGAGAAATCTAGTAGCAGACACATCAGAAGTAGCAGCCTTGAAAATGGCTGGGATCGAGTGGGAAGCAGAGGGCTGGGCTGAGTTCCCCCTAAGTCCCTCCTGGGACCTGTGTGTGCCTGGGACATGGCACTGCAGCAGGAGCTAGAAGAAAGTGGGGGTTTTCGAGGCTCCAGTTACTCCCTCTGCCTGGTTGTTGGAGGATCCTCTCAGCAGGAATCCCCTGTGGGTTCTGACCTGTGCCAGAGGAGGATGCAGGGTTGGCACAGGAACCAGGGAGCTTCCAAAGAAATAGAGGAAATTCTCCCCAAAGAGTTGAGAGGCAAGTCTGAGAGCCACCTCCCCAAATACACCCCCTCAGCTGAGGACTGACTCCTCGGAGGTTCCCCCTTGTTCTTCGTTCTCCCTCTGCCCTTTCCTATCTCTGTATGCCTTGGCTTCCCTGTCTCTCTCTCTCTCTTTTGTTTCTGTGTCTTTCTTTTGTTTCTATATCTCTTTCTGTCCTCTCTCCCTTTCTCTGACTTTCTGCCTTACTTTCTGACTGTGTGGATTTCCCTGCCTCCCTCCAGCTCTCTCTGGGTCTTTGTCTCTCGTTTCCCTGTCTCTATCTCTCGGTGTCTCCCCAGCCCTCTCCCAGTTGGATTCTCCTTAGCAGGCTCTCCCCGCCAGCGCCTTTAAGTACAGTGAAGAGCAGGGATTGGCTGAGCTGGCAGAGCCACTCAGGCTGGAGCTTGAGGTCTTTGGTGGGAAGGCAGATGGGGTGTCTCATTACTTCCAAAAATCCAGGTTTTCAAAGGAAATTGGGGGTGGGGTAGGGGGAGGGGAATCCCCAGCAGTCAGATTCCCTGGCACTTGACCAGCTGATGACACAGCTCTTTTCCTAAATTTGACTCCAAACTCTTCAGCTGTTTCTTTCCTTTTCTGGGAGTTTATCACAGCTCTGGCTGGGGGTGGGGGAAAGTAGAATTGGGGGATAACAATTCTCCTGACTCTAGTATGAACAAAATAACAACCAAAACCCAGAGAAGAGCTACTCCCCTCATTTAAATCTCTTATTCCTAATCCTGGAGGGGATGAAGGACTCCCTAAAGATGACCCTTGTTCCCAGGAGCTGGGTCTCAGAGCTGAGGGAGATGAATGAGTGGCTAGATGAAGGAGGAGGAACAAAAGAAATACTTGAAGGGAGGAACACACGAGAAGTTCCAGAGAGTTGAGGGCAAGGAAATTTTAAGTGTAGGGATGCTGAATGGTCCACTTGGGATGGTGGAGAGGATGAATGGGATGGGATAGGAGTGGGCAGACCAGGGATTTTAAAATTTGAAGGTAGGGTAATTATGCCTGGAGCAGGGGTTGGGGATGCAGGGCAGTACAAGAGGAGTTAATGACTTTTCCTTTTGTACTAGGAGGATCCAGCCTGGGCCTGGGCAAGGGTTCCTGTGCCAGAAACCACCTCCTCTCCCTTACCATCCCCCCCCTCCCTCAGGCTTTCCTTTCCTTAGCTTCCCTCCTTCCCACAATACATACCCGGAACAGCCATTCCGCCTCCGTTCTCCCCCAGGGCTCCCCCTCCTCAATTCTCGTCCTCCCCCTACTTCCTGGCTCCCCCTTCACTTGGCCTGACTCCCAGTCAATTCCCCTAGGGCTTCTGGCCCCACTCCTGCTCTCTCCCAGAAGCCTGGGTCCCTGTCCTAACCTCCTGAGACTTTCTCATCTTTTTCTGATCCCCACACCCCCAGCCCCAAGCCCAATCACTCTCTAGTTTGCCTGTCTCCTAAAAGAATTAGTTTGAGTCTATTGGAGGGACCTCACAGATCACAAACTGAGGCCCAGAGAGGATGCAATTTCTCTAAGGTCACACAGCTGCTAAGTATCCGAGCAGGGACTCCAACCCAACTTGAGTCTAACGTGACCCCAAGTCCGATATTCTTTCCATATTGCCTTTCTCAGCCATCCCTCAAGAGATCTGTCTATTCTCATACATCCTCAACTCCGCAAGACTCTGCTTCTAACATTTCCATCCTCCCACCCTTACCCTGGGAACTCATGGCCTCATAATCATTATTGGCTTCTCCTTTTTTGCCCTCCAGAGGATATCTCCATTGTACATATGGGGAAATGGACACACAGAGAAAGGCAGGAACTTTGTATAATAGTGGTAGTAAGGGGATGGAGGGCGTGGGGGAGGGGAGTATAGGAGAAGGCTACTTCTAACCTAAGAGCAGGGTCATTGGAAGTCTGGACTTGGGGCAATTCCTACTCTCATTCCCACCCTATGACCACTCCTTTCCCCAGGAAATCCCCAGGAAGGGTTGAGCAGCCAACTGATCCCTCCCCCTTCCCAGGAGCAAGACACTCTCCTCCCTCCCTCCCATTCATACCCCTAATTCACTCTTCCCAGTCATCTCCTGCTCCTCACCTCACATCCTTCCCGGCCATTTCCTTTATCCTCTTCCCTTTCCATCCTATAGGCTACCAGTACCTGCCCATTTTGCCTACCACCCAACCCTGTATCATTGATGAGCCATATTTTCCTTCCTTTGCCTAATATAGCTCTGATGAGATTGGGAATGGGAGACTCTCTGGGGGTAAAAGCAGAAGGAGGGAGCCTGGGTTGAGAGAAGGCTAGGTTCTGAAGCAAAAAGGGGTTGGAGCAAGAGGAGCTATCCCCAGAGGGCCCCCCCACCCCCACCCCTTTAACATGAGAGGACAAAGGGGGTGACAAAGCAGCTGAAGACAAAGGGCCTCAGAATGGCAGGGGGAGCGGGTGGTGGCAGCCTGGGTATGGCACAAAAGATTCAGTGTCCTGGGCAGCCCCCCTAGGAGCCCTGCCCCCGCCTGAGCTCAATCCACCCTCCAGGGCTAGCGAGCACAGATGCTAACCCCCATCTCTCCTGAGCCTAACAAGGACAAGAAACAGAACAATCTCTTTATTTGCAGTTCCTTCCCGCTCCAGTCCCCATTTTCTTTCCCTTCCCTGTGCCCACCCCTCCTATTTTAAAGAGTAAAGTTTCCTTTAGAAGGTGTTGGAGTGGCAGAGATGGGCTCGGTACTACAGATGTCGGGGAAGATCCTCTCTCGGCTCTTGCTCAGTGGAAGCCACCCCTCCCAGCTCAGATCCAAGCCTAGGCCATTTCCCATAGCCACAGGCTCTGGCCCCACCCTTTGGAACGTTTCCGATTAGGTCAGTTCCTAGGCAATAGTCTGGCCTCTCCCCTGCGCCCACCCTTTCCCTCCACTCACACAATTCTGCAACTTGGTAGCTACCTGACTGTACTGTGACCCCCTACAATGAGCCCCCCCCCATGCCTCCAGGCTACCGTGCCTGGGTTTCCCCTCACTCCCCACCCCAAGTGTGCTGCACTGCCGGTGGGCTGCGCCCCAAGATCCCTGTCTGGGGAAACCGCATCTTCCTACTCTCCCACTCCCGTGGGGGCCGGGGATGCAGTTCCAGGCTTAAGGGGTGGCCCGCTCTAGGAGGGAGAGGGCGAGGCTGCGGCCTCCCAGGGTGGCTCGGAAGGAAGTCCCCCGTTTCTCTAGGACCGGGATTGGGAGTAGATTCCCGACAATCTCCCAGCACCGGGCCAGCCGAGCTGAGGCTGCGGGGCCCAGCAATGCCAGAAGCACGAGAGAGGACCAGGTCTAGGGAGGGCGATGGCGGGAGTGCACGAACGGCCCGGACCCCGGGTCACTCAGAGGATGAGCACCCCCCCCCCCCCAGCCTCTCCTCTCCCAGGCTGGGTTAGCTGCTGTCTCAGCCCCAGGTCCCCGCTTCCCTCCCAATGCCGGTGGCCTTGGCTCGCACTCCTGTTTTGATTTGTATTTGGCGGGGAACCCCCAGCCCCTCCCCATTTGGGCTCCCCCGGCCCTATTCAGAACATCTGGGAATCGCGGTGGGGAGGGAGCTTCCCAGGCTCCCGCTGCCTCCGACCCAGCGGTGGGGGAGGGGATGGGGAGTGCCTAGGGCTCCCCCGAATGGGGCCCAGATGTGCAAGGGCTCAGACGCATTTGGGCAGCAGGCCCTCAGCAGGGAAAGCAGCCAGATGGAGGAGAGACTGGGCGGGGGAAGCTTCTGACAACTGTCCGGGATGGGGATCCGCCTCCCCAGCAGCTGTGGCCTAGAAGCAGAAGGGGGCTCCTCCACCATCCCGGTCTATACTATGTACTATGGTACCTATAAGCTAAAGATGCTCCTCCCTTCTCCACCCCCTATTGGCTTGGCTCTTAGAGATAGCGCGCTCGCTGCAACAGCAGGGGGCGTATTTCAAAGACCCAAAATTCTTGCCCACAGTTAAAATGGAAGATGCTCATAGCGGACTCATGCAATGAAGCCAAGTCCCGAAACCCGGATGTACCCGGACGCTCGCCGAAGCTTTTGCCAGCTTTCAAGATGGCGTCTACACAGTGTCCAACTGTGAGAAGAAGCCAAGGGAGTGACGTGTGTAGGGTCTACTTCCGCCCGGTTCTCCTTCCTACGGGCCTGCAGCGGCAGCAAGATGGCGGCACTGAGGGCTCTGGGGCAACTCCGGACCCTGGTGGCCCCCGTGCTGCGGCCCGGCCCTGGGGTCCGGCTGACGCTTCAGCCCAGCAGGTGAGGAGGAGCGGGAAGCCTTGGTCCTGTTTCCCCCCGCCCCCGCCCCAACCTCCGGGGGCCGAGGACTTTGCCCTAGGCCTTCTGACCCTCCCTGGAGTGAGTGACCCAGACTTATGACCTCGTCTTTCCCAGCCCCTCCCCCAGTCTTCCATAAACCCTTGAATTGGGTGATTTCCCCAATTTTAGGGTGGTTGAGAGGGTGCTCTTGGTATACTCCGTGGACTTTCCGCTTCCCTGATCCCTTTCATCTGTTGCCTTGAGATTGCCCCCTCTTCCCCCGAATCTCCCTGGGACAGTCCGGGGGCAGCTGCATCATTATCCCTGCCTTAGCCCAGTGGAGGCAGGGCCGGGGGCTTCCATCCCCTCCCCCCGCCCCCCGGACGGGATGTGCTCCCTGTTCAGCTGGGGTCTGTGTTCCCAGCTCATTTCCCCCAATGACCTTGGACAGCCTCCCTAGGAGCAGAACTGCGCACTCTTTTACCTTCCCTGGTCAAGGAGTCACGTGTGAGCTGCCCGTCGAAATTAGTTATTAATCAGGATCCAACGAGAAAGGCCTTTGCAAACCTCTGAGTATTATTACTTGGAGCCCTTAAATTGTTTCCTTGTCATTGAATTGGAGGTGGGAGGTAGGGAAGGAGTAAAAATGATCAGGTCCTTCCCTCAACAGGCTTGTTCAATTTAATTCCTCAAATGTTTATTAATTGATGAGCAAGTTACTAGGGATACAAAACGACAGGAAAAATCAGAACCTGCAGTTTGACCCTTTGTCCCTGCTTTCTGATCTCTAGAGGTGCACGGCAGTGGCAACCAGATGTGGAATGGGCAGAACAGTTTGGGGGGGCTGTCATGTACCCAAATAAAGAAACAGCCCTCTGGAAGCCCGCACCCTGGAATGGTGAGTCTGAGGATCAATATGCCCCTCTTCCCACCAACTTTGTCATTGACCCAGAATTGTTTGTACCTCAATTGATAGCAAAATAATGTTAAGTTTGTCTCATTTGAGATAAGACTATTCTTTTCTTATTCATGGCACCCTCCTTTATATAATCCCTCTCAGAAATTGTCTAATTTCCATAGCATAAACTAGCTCATGTTTGTTGATTAAAAGCTGACAAAAATTTTATCTTTAAAAATCTCCCCTTGAGCTCTAGTCCTGCAAGTCCAGCTGCCTGCTTGATACTTCTAATTATATATCCAGATGTCATCAGATTCACTTTATTTTCATCCTACTGCCGAGGTTTTCAATGTTAGATATGATTAGCAGAGATTAGCAGACTTCTGTTCTAATCAAGTTGTCATATTCATTATACCCCAAACCACCTTTCCCATTTTTATCCCCATGCCATTTTGTGTCCTGATTCTTTCTGCTCCTTGATGTCCTTGTCTTTCCTCTGCCACATGTCCCATCTAAAGCTTTTCTGACCTTCAAAGCCCAGGTAAAAAACTCTGTCTTTAATGAAACCTTCTTTGATACTTCAGCCTGCAATGACCTCTCCCTCATGTGATTTCCTTTGACAATACTCTGTTTCCCTCATGTTACTTGTTTTCATGGTAATATTTTTGATACCTGGAACTAGATACTTTAGACTTTATACAATATTAGGAAAAGTAAGATTTAGGGTCCCTGCCCTCAAGGAACCAAAGTTTTTCCTTGCTTTTCCATGCTTTTCCTTTCCTTTGACTCCAGAGTGTTTTGAGTATAAGAAGAGGAAGACAACAAAATTGACATGCTAGGGGTTTAATATTGGATAGGACCTCCCTGATAATAGGTTAACCCTTTTAATCCTTGAAAATATCCCAGAGGAGTCACCTTCTAGCCCTATATTTCCTCTTCTTCCTCCCCCTACCTCCAGATGTGGACCCTCCAAAAGACACAAAAGTGGCCAATGTGACTCTAAACTTTGGGCCCCAGCACCCAGCAGCTCATGGAGTTCTTCGACTAGTGATGGAACTAAGTGGAGAAATGGTGCGGAAGTGTGATCCCCACATTGGCCTGCTTCACCGAGGCACTGAAAAGCTCATTGAATACAAGACTTACTTGCAGGTGTGAGGAGTGAATGCAACATGAAGATGCGGGGTAGTCTCGGTTCTGAGATTTATATTTTTCACCACCCAGGACTCTCATGGATGCTATCAGGCAATGAGGGAGCCTGGTGGCTATCCTTTGTGCCTTTTTCCTATTAAGGCATATGGGAAGATTTGGGGATAATGGAAAGCTTTGCCATGGTTGATGGGGTTGGATTCAGAAGTAGAAGCCATGTTTCTGAACTTCCAAAATATTCTATCATTTACTTGATCAACTTTTGGCTGTCATTCTCCCCAATCCTGTGCCTCAGTTTCTTTGGTGTCATATCAAGTCTGGTCAGTGCGTCACAGATGGTTTCCCAGAGCAGGGAACAAAGTAAGAGACGTCATCTTTTTTGTTTAGATATCCCTATATCTTCCAGCTGCCTGTGTTTCCTTTTGAAATGTTCAGTGAGTCAGAATGAGTAGGATAGAGAAGTTATAGCTGTTGCTGGCTTGTGAGATGGAGGAAGGAGTGAAAGGGAACTATGACAACCAAGTGGTAAGAGTCAGGGATTTTTGTTTGAGGCTGGAGCCAGTACTTTTTTATTTATTTCTCTTTAGCCTATGTGAAGGGAGAGGGAAGAGTCCTAAAGTGAAAGATTGTGAAACTGAAACTTAGTGGTTCAGTAATGGGGTCAAATATAGTGACTGTGAGATTCCCCCAGAGGCCTGAGAATGACTGTTTCTGGCCTCTGGATCTGTGGAGTTAAACTCTTTAGCCTAGCTCTACGTCACAGTGATGGCCAAGAAAGAACAGATTGTCCTGAAGGGATCAGCTCAAGCCCCACCTTTTCCTGGAAGCTACAGCTTGGACAGCTAACCTTAGGAAAAAGGCTACTCTAATCAGAACATATTCTGCCTTTCTCAAGACCCTATTCTTGACAATTTCTGTGATCTTTCTTCCTAGTCTCACTTCCAACTTGTTTAATTTATTTTCTTCTGTAGACTTGGGAAAGAAATGATGACTTGAAAGTTTAAGATGTCATGTTATTGCTTCCATGTTTGGGAGGCTATTAGAATATCTTGAAATTTTACTAGGTGGTCAAGGGCTTGGCAGACAAGTGTGGCCTGGTTCCTGGAACCAGTTCAGAAGAGCATTTGCCCCAGGCAGACAGGAAGTCTGTAGTAGGATATGAGACATGGCAAGATTTCCCTTAGTGTCTGTCTTCCTTCTATAGGCCCTTCCATACTTTGATCGACTGGATTATGTGTCCATGATGTGTAATGAACAATGCTATTCCTTGGCTGTAGAGAAGTTACTTAACATCCAGCCTCCCCCCCGGGCTCAGTGGATCCGAGGTATGTCTCAATCTTCTTGGGTATCCAGTCTGGGTGTGATGTATCCTAGGCCTGTTACCTTACCTGTCCTGGAGAGCAGTGAATAGAAGGAATCCAATACTTCCTCAATGTTTAAGAGTTCTTGAGCATCCCAGACTGAAGTAGGCTCCATTGATTTTTCTGAGATAGTTCTGATTCCTTAGTTCTCAAATATTTTTCTGCTCCCTCTTCCCTTTCTCTCCATAGTGCTATTTGGAGAGATTACACGGCTGCTGAACCATATTATGGCACTGACAACACATGCCCTGGATATTGGGGCCATGACTCCCTTCTTCTGGATGTTTGAAGAAAGAGAGAAGGTATGACTAGACACAGATTAGAGGTGGTTTGAAAAAAGTATAGAAAAGGGTTCTGGGTGTGAGGTTGGGAGAATATACCTGACATACAGAATGGCCAGGGGGCCAGCTTTTTAGAAGTTATCTTTTTTTGGTAGTGGAATGCTACAGGTATACTTGGGGGGCCAAGGACTTTATCTCTGATTTTCAGTGTGTCCCCTCTAGATGTTTGAGTTTTATGAACGAGTGTCAGGGGCACGAATGCATGCAGCATACATACGTCCAGGAGGGGTGCACCAGGTAAGAAGAGCCCCTTCCATAGTTTCTACTGTATTCCCATCCCTTTATTCTTATCTTTGTTCTCTCTGGCTACAGTATTTTAAGATTCTCTGACTGGAGACAATGGGAAATTAGATGTAGTCCCAGTATTCCATGGGGTAGGGATGAAGAAGTTTGGAACTTTGTTTCTCTGATGTGTCATTGTCCCTTTCCCTCATTTCATGGCCTCAACCTGACCCTCAGGATCTGCCTCTTGGGCTCATGGATGACATCTATGAATTTGCCAAGAACTTCTCTCTTCGAATTGATGAGCTTGAAGAGGTAAAATAAAGGGGAAAGAGGAAACTTGCCTGGGTACTACTAAAAATTTCTCAAGGTGGGGTGGAAGGATACTAGACTTTGAATCTAAAAATAAGAGATGGCCTAGTATGAAATGAAATGAAATTTTGACACTTCTTTCCTTGGGGTGGCAGATGCTAACTAATAATCGGATTTGGCGGAATCGAACAGTTGACATTGGAGTGGTAACTGCAGAAGATGCCCTTAACTATGGCTTCAGGTCAGTAGTGGAGCAAGGCAGGGCAGGGCAGGGCTGAGGGCAGGGCCCATGTTGTACCCAGAAATGAAGAAACTGGTCTCTTTGGATGGGAGACCAGGGTAGCTCCTTACTCTTGACATTTATGGTCATGTCCCTCTTCTGGTTTCCCTTCACCTTGGATGTGAGCCTGGAGGGAGCGTGAGAGTGGCAGCATTTTTCTTGATTGTACAGAATGTAACCTCCACTTTCCTCCTCTTTGATAGTGGGGTGATGCTTCGAGGCTCTGGGATTCAGTGGGACCTGCGGAAGACTCAGCCTTATGATGTGTATGACCAAGTAGAGTTTGATGTTCCCATTGGTTCCAGAGGAGACTGTTACGACAGGTAGGATAGAGCCACCTTCCAATTCCTGTCCTTTCTCCATTTGTAAATGCAGCAACTGCTACTTGTATAGAATTTTTGAACCCAGTCTGACCTCAATCAAGCACTGCATTCTCTTCTCCATATCATACTTCCTCAAGTAGGTCTGGCTGGTGGAGTTTCATTTTACATTAAGAAAGCTAATGAGTAGACTTTCTTGGGATAGTTAATGGTAACCAAGCAAGAATCAGAGTCTAATTCTTACTCCTTGTCCACTGATCTTTATCACTTCCAGAGTCCTCTTATGTGCATGTTTACTTTTTGGAAGTTTGTCAGGTCTCCATTTCACAAATGAGGAAATAGACCTGAAGAAGTTGTGGCTTCTTCAGAATTCACAGCTGGAGGGGTCCATGTTACAAAATCCAAGTCTTCTACCTCTTAGTTTCTTCTTCCTCTTTTGTCACACAGCCCCCTTCAGTTACCATTTGCCTTCTCCATCCTAGGAAGGGCCATTGGCTGGAGTGTTGGCCAGAGAGTCTGTGTCCAATCTTCCAGTCTCTGTTTTGTATCTGCTCATAGGACACTGAATGTCCTCTAGCACCCTCTGAGAGGATCTTAGGGTAACTCCAGGGATTCAGCCAGTGCCTAGTGAGCAGCTACTTTGTCCCTACCTCCAGAGAACTTATACTCCATTGGCACCATAGAGATCATTCATTGTAGCCAGCACTAGAATACTGGACTGGGAATTCAGAGGGCCTGAAGTGAATCTGCCCCAGATGTTTAGCTAAACTGTGTTTAGCAACTTTGGGCCAAGATGCTTAGCTTCCCTTTGGCTCAGTTTCCTCATCTGTAAAATGGGCTTAATAGCAGCACCTACTTCATTGAGTAGTTGTATGAGGGTCATAGGAGATACTAAATATAAAGCTCTTTGCAAACTATGGAGTATTATATTAGTGTCATCGTTGTTGTTTGTCCTTTTTTCTCTAAGAGAACTATGACATCAGGAGGTGGTACCGTGATATGCTAGTGAGCCGGATTTAGGGGAAGGTGGGCAGGGCACAATCCCCAGGCTCATTGTCTCCTCTGGAGCTGGATCTGGGGCCAGACCTAGATCAGCATGGCTGGAGAGGGCCCTGATAGAAGGGTCCTCTATTTGGTGGATTGGGACTTACAGCTTCCCTAGGATGGAATCAGAGGAAACAAAGAGAAGACCAGTGGGGAGGGGTCTTGGAGGGTGATCGGAATATGTGTCAACTCAGACTAGGAAGAAAATCAGGTAGAAAGCTGGCATGAGGCAGAGAGCAGCTACTGGGTGGAGTCAGCTGGTTTGTCCAGCCAGAGCAGGTCTCTGACCTCTGTTGTGTCTGTTAGGTACCTGTGTCGGGTAGAAGAGATGCGTCAGTCTCTCCGGATCATTCATCAGTGTCTTAACAAGATGCCTCCTGGGGAGATCAAAGTGGATGATGCCAAAGTGTCGCCACCAAAACGGGCAGAGATGAAGGTTGGGGATGGGAAGTGGTCTGGGAGGTGAATGGAGGTCAGAGAAAGGATGGAAATGGGGCAGGCTTCAGAGCCGTCTCGGGCTCTGAAAGCATCAGCTTGGGAAGCAAGACACGGCTTTTTTCTCTGCTGATATCTCATCTGCACACTCTATCTCTGTGTTTACACTTGCACTTTGTTTGTGGGTACTCATTATCCTGTTAGGGCATGGTGGGTCCCTTCCCTGTTTCAGTAGGTCTTATGCATAGGACTCTCCTCAAAGGGTACTCAGCTCTTTGATTATGACTGATTGAGTTTTTCACTGTTCTTTCTTCCTTCTCTAGACTTCCATGGAGTCACTAATCCATCACTTTAAGCTCTATACTGAGGGCTACCAGGTTCCACCAGGTGCTACATATACTGCCATCGAGGCACCGAAGGTGAGGAATGGCCATAGAGGGGAAGACTTAGTGATGGGGACTCTGTAGGCATTTGATGAATGAATGCTGATTATGTTAGAAAACAAACATGAGAGTAACAAAAGATCAGAGGAACATAAAATGAGCAGGAATTTGCTTTCTTTTGGGGAATCAGGGTTATGACCTCTCCCTTGCATTCTCTTTGCCCAGGGAGAGTTTGGAGTATACCTGGTTTCTGATGGCAGTAGCCGCCCTTATCGATGCAAGATCAAAGCCCCTGGCTTCGCTCATTTGGTAAGAACAACAAGCCCCAGGTATTCCCAGATCTCAAGGCCTACCAGGGCTGACTCCCTACAAATTCTCAGTGCTCTTTGTTTCCTTGATTCTACTCCAAGTATTGAATATCTGATGTTCTCTCTCTCTCTCTCTCTCTTTTTTTTCCCACATCCCCAGGCTGGTTTGGATAAGATGTCTAAGGGGCACATGCTGGCAGATGTGGTAGCAATCATAGGTATGGTGCTTTTGGATGGGCGGGCATAATGACCTGCCTTGGCTTGAGAACTAAGATTGAACATAGGAAATGGAAAGGCCTCGTATGGCCCCTGTAGATATTTGTTTCTTTTTTCTACCCTCCAGGTACCCAGGACATTGTATTTGGAGAGGTAGATCGATGAGCAGGAGAGCAACAACTTCTCTCTGCTATATCCTCACTGATTACCATCTCCTGAGAGAAACGGGAGGGCAAGACAGAGGGAGAGAAAAAGTGTGAGATCGAGAGAGAGAGAGAGAGAGAGTGTGTATGTGTGTGTGTGTGTGTTTGTGTGTGTGTGTGTGTGTGTGTGTGTGTGTGTGTGCGTGCGCGCGCACACTGAGTAGGCTGTGCTTCTACTAAGAAAAAGGAAATGACAATAAATTAGCCGCTCTGCGGTCCCTATGTCCAGCTTCCCCTTCTGGCCTATTCTTTACTTTATTTTGCCTATGAAATGAATGGGTTTTTCCAATATGCCAGGGAGGAAGGGCAGAGAGAGGGCTGAGGGGCATTTTCAACCCCTCCTTCCCCCCCATCATCGCCTCAGATCTCTGTTACCACCCTTGCCCCTACCACATGCTCTTTCCACTTCTTCTTTCCCTGTCTCCTCTGTTGTTCCCCTTTTCTCTCCTGTCCTTGCAGAGCTGCTTTAGCGTCCTGCCATGAATTTCCATTCTTGTAACTCCCGTGCCCTAAACCTTTGGTAGGTGCAGGAAATGCAGGGAGAAGGGATGTGGTACACCCTTGGGGACCATCTATAGGCCAAGGGCTGTGTCCCCCTCCTGTACACAGAATTCGATGCTATGCTGGAGTGGACAGTGAAAACTGGGGCCAGTCTTTTCCCTGTGGTTGAGAGGGTTCGCTCCTGGAGTTAGAGGGTTTAGGGTCTTCAAGATCTCAGGGTCACAGATGGACCCCACTCAGATAACCTTTCTGTCCGATTTGGCCCTTCCGGTAGCTGCCCAGCCTTTACCGCAGGAAGGGGAAGGGGCCAAAGCTGGTGGGGGAGGCGGGGCAGGAAGGGGGGAAACTGTGGTCAGAGAGTTGCTGAGCACAGCTGTGGGGAGCCGTCTAACCAAGTGAGCGTCCGGATCCCAGCTCTGGTCCCTGATCCACTGCCTGAGATGATCCCTTTGGTGCTGCTGCTGTTGCTGCTTCTGATTCAAGAAGCCGGTGAGTTAAAGCCTGGTGGGGAGTGCTGAGGGGAAGGGCATGGATCTCTGAAGCCTGGAGAAAATGGATCAATTCACCAAGTCTGTATGGGTGTAGGGTAGAGGACGGCTAATGGACGCAAGTGTCTCTGAGGAGGCAGCACCGGTGCCTCTGAGGGAGGTTTTTGGCCTTTGTTCTGCCCCATCTCAGATCCTTATCTGTGGTTCTCGTGTTTGGTGCCTCCTTCCCCCCTTCCCCCTTTCAGTCCCATTTGACCCACCTTCTGGGTTTCATGACACCAAAATGGACCAAGAGTAATGGTACCTCCCCATGTTGCCCTTCCTTCTTTCCTTTGGTCTGAACACCCCACTGGAGGGGACGAGCCTCCCCGATGTCTGTGACGGAGAGTTACTGGTGCAGCAAGCGAGGTGGTGAGCTCGTGACTTTGTGCTTGGCATTGGAGCAAAGAAGTGGATGGTAAAAGGGCCTCTCACCTCCCGCAGCCTGGTGATCCCCATGGGGCAAAACGGGGAGACAGCAGCCCTTGTTGTTGGAAGCTGGAGCTGGGGAGAACCTTTAGCAGACATCTCAGACTCTTCCCTGCTCAGGAACCCTGAGGATTCTTTGTGATGTTTTACCATCACCGACATGTCTACGGGGAATTGTAGCGTGATAGTAGACTCAACTGCTCCTTCTTTGGTGAGAAGGAAACCAGAAAGCCTCAGGTATCCTAAGTGATTTTTTTAATTTATCGAGGAAAGTGGAAAATAATGGGAGAGTAAGGAAGAAGCTCAGACCAGTACGGTAGCCTCGTTTATGTCAGCAATGGATGTTCGGACACCTGGTCTAGCTTTCCTTCCCTGAGGATCAGCGGAGGCTCCAACCCCTGGGGAAATGGACGCTTTAGCCATGGTACCTTCCATTGCTTTGTAAACTAACGTACTATCTAGCTGAAATGTTGAGGACGTTGTGACACAGAGGAAAGATGCTCTTGGGGTCAGGAAGATGGCTTCAGAAATACTGATGAGCTTAGACAAGTCCCTTATATTCCCACCCTGCTTTCTCATCTACAGAATGGGTATAACATAAGAATAGTCCCTCACAGGCTGGTTTTGAGGTTCAAACCAGATTGGGTATAAATGTTACAAACTTTAAGGCACTCTATGAAATATCAGTAGATTGTTGCAATTTCGTTGCAATTCCACATTTCTCCAAGTCCTGGCTCTGTCATTCACCTAATGGTCATCCATTCTGGTACTGGGGTCTGGGGAGCCCCAGGGATTAGAGACAGGAAATTAGTTTTTGTTCCCCGTTATGATGCCTATTTAGAGCAAAGAGATGAAGTCAAGGATAGAAGATGAACAATAATAGACAAATTGCTCCCTTCCTAGCCCTAGCCCCAGTACAGATATCCTTCCTGTCCAGCCACATCAGCCACAGGTCACAGGACTTAGTAAGAAATACTCCTGTGGTTTCTGAGCTGAAGCTGTCACTGCCTTTCTCTAGCCCTACCCTTCTGAGCTGAGGTTTTGGGTCTCAGCCCAGTGAGCACTGATGAGTCCCTGGGGGAGAATTGTGCTCAATGATGCCTTAGAATTCCACCATTTGTAAGAAGGAAAAGGTCCAGGGGAAAGCCTGGGGATTCAGGAGGGAACTTAAGTTCCCCCTCCCTGTGTAAATTACTTACGTTATCAAGTTTGACAGAAATGGTTTTAGACTTATTTTTCCCCAGTGGGTAAAGAAAAAATAAATTTAGAAAGTAAAATGAATATAAAATACTGATAACAACCCACAAGCAGGAGGCAGAGAGATTATGTATTTCCAAAGCCATGACTGAGGTTCCCAAACTTTGCAACCTGGTAATCAAGCAACTGGAATTTATTAAGGACCGATTCGTGCCAAGCACAGTGCTAAGTATTACGTATAAGAAGACAAAAGTGAAACAATCTCCATCTTAATAACTTATATTCTATCAGGAGACACATGGTACGTGTATGAGGTGCAAAATTTACAAGGAAGGCTTTTGCGGGGAGGGTCGTAGTGTCTGTGAAGGCAAGGGAGGGGCTAGGAATCGGGAAAGGCTTCATGTAGGTGTTCTCATTTAAGATGAGTCTTGAAGGAAAAGCAAGGATTCCAAGAAGTGGAAGTGATGAGAGCTTTCCTGGCAATGGGGACAGCCAGTGCCAAGGCCACGGAAATGGAAAATGGACTATTCATGCGTGAGGAAGAGTTAAAAACCTAATTTGGTTGGAACAAAGAATATGTGAAGGGGAATAATGTGTAAGAAGCCTGGAAATAGGTTGGAAGCAGATTGTGAAAAGCTTTCAGTGGCAAACAGAGAAATTCAAATTTGGTCCTAGATATAATAAGGAGGCTCTGCAATGTTTTGAATTGAAGAGTGACATGATCAGTCCATGTTTTAGGAAAGTTCATTTAGTGGCTGTGTGGAGGATAGATTAGAGTGGGGAGACCTGAAATGGGGAACACAATTAGGAAGCCATTTTAATAGTTAGGTAACAAGGGTCTAAACTGGTAGTGAAAGAGGATGGATGTAAGAAATAGTGTTGATAAGACAACAGAAACAGAAAAGAGTAGTTTGTGGGAAAAAATAAGTTCAGCATTAGATATATTGAGTTTGAAATGCTTATAGAATATCTAATTTGAAATGTTTACTAACCAGTTAGCAATGTGGATTGAAGTTCAGGAAAGAGAATAGAACTAGATAAATGAATATGCTAATTTTATTTAGTGTTTTAAATAAAAGACGATTTTTTAAAAATGGGGATGATTCAGAAGCAGCTTGTGTCATAGTGGATTAGAGTCCAGCTTTTGGCATATCCTAGCTTTGTGACCACGGGCAAGTCAATACTCAGTGATCCAGGCAACTCTCTTAAGACCATATATTACAGAGGAATTACTGACCTGTAATTGATGAGAAAGTTTTACACTGATAAAATCATGGGTATCTAACAAAAATAAAATAAAATCCCTGCTCATTCTTCCTTAGATGATATGTGTAAAAGTGTCTTGAAATAGAATTCAAAGCACAATGTAAATATATAAAAACAATAATTAATAATAATATGACGTAATGAAGTATACACAGAATTTTAAGGGAGACATTGATATAGTCACAGAATTTGAGAGTTGGGAGAGATCTTAGTGATTGATCTGGTCCACCTTACCATCCCCCCCCCAAAAAAAAACCCTCAATTATGAAATACCCCACAAGCCTCTGCTAAGATTATCAAGGAGAAGGAACCCCTCACCTATTGAGAAAGACCATTCCACTTTTGCACAACTCTAATTGTTAAGTATTTCTTCATATCAAGCCTAAATGAGCTTCTTTGTAATTTAGACCCATTGCTCCTGCCTCTACCTTTCCTAATTAAGCCTAATCCCTTTTCTACTAGGCAGCTCTTCAAATTCTAATGGACAGCTATTATGTGCCTTCTGAGCCTTCTCTCAAAGTTAATATACCCAGTTCCTTTAGCAGATGTCATATACTCAAGGTTGTTTGTGGGCTACTTTCTGGATCCTCTCCAGTGCTCATTAGTGAACACAATACTTCATATGAAGTCTAATGAAGGCCGAGCACAATGAAACTATCACAGTCCTTTTTCTGGCAGTAAAAAAAAAATCCTCTTTCTGGAAGAGAAACCTGGAAGTTCCTCCATGAAGCACATCACATCGACCTTTTTGATTGCTCTATTCCATTGTTGATTCATATTAATCCCCTTAAACCTCCCAGATCACAGGTCTCCCCCCATCTTATACTTGTGAAATTGATTTTTTTTGGTACCCAAATCACAGGACTTTACATTTATCTCTGTTGAATTTCATCTTGTTATTTTCAGCCCAATGCTTGAGCCTATGAAAGTTCTGTCAGTGTGCTAGCTCTTTCTCCCAAGTTTATCAGTTGCAAATTTGATGAACCATCTATGCCGTTATTGATAAAAATGTTAACCACATTTTAAGTTCTGCCATCTAACCATTTGTGAATGAATCCATCTGATTATATTATCACAAATCCATCTCTCTCCATCTTTTTAAAAGGGGTAATAAGATACTTTAAACTTTGCTAAAATCTAAGGGAACAGAATTTCCTTCATTTACCTCTGGAAAATTGAAATCTTCATCACTATTGTCTCGTGCCTTTCAACTAGACTTGTGATCTGTTTTTCCCAACTCTTCATTTATTTCCTCTTTCTAAGTGGTTTGTAGTATACTCCAGTGACATCATTTCTCTTTCTCCCTTCCTTGACCTTTACCCAGATATTTTGAGTCACATTTCCCCTCTTTGGCTCTTGAGTTTCCTCATGAGTTTATGTAATTAATATACAAATTTACCTCATTCTTCCCCTGCCCCAATAATAATCCTATTTTCTTTAATATTTCTTTAAATTTCTTTAAATAAGGTATACATACAAGAAGTATGTATTCTAGGACTGAGATTATGTTGATAATGTTGATGATAACTGATAATAATGATAATGACTAATGATAATAACCGGTTGTAGATTTCTGGGATCTGACCACACATACTCATTGGGGTCATCCAATCCCATCCTGCATTTTTTAAATTTAATTTCTTAATCCTTAGCTCCATAGAAATCTAATGATATGTTGGCTAATTTACTTCTCTTCAATAAAATTGAAATCTCTCCTAACTTAATTCAAGTCTCTCATTGATTCATTAAATATTACTTATTCAATGAACTAGAGAAACCTTTCTCTGAATAATTGTTTCTTCATTCATATTTAAATATAGCTTAAAGTATTAAATATATAATTTATTAAGGAATAGAATTGATAAAAATCATAAAGACAGATATATAGCTATACATAAACTATACATATAAGCATGTACATATAATGTATATGTGCACATGTATATATGTGTTCATATTGAGACATTGTATAAACTATGCTATATACATATGTTATAGGATTTAACATAATGATATAGTAAATCAAATAATTATGTAATTTCAAACAATCATATTAACATACTTAATATAATAGTACACTATAATATATGTATTATATATTTAGATAGTTAATTATGAACAGTATATTATATACTATATATCATACTAATAAAAATATTCTAATGTGTTTTATTAACATCATGATATTTATCATAATTATATATTTTATTACATTAGTATATTGTATTGTTATATATATTATATTGTATAAATGTATATGCTATATATATTATATTAAATTGTCTTATACACACACTCCAGACTAATTTCAAACTCTAAAAATATCAATAGTTGACTCCTCTGGAAACTTAGTACTTCTTTACTCAAGGCTTCTCAAGACACACATTCTTTTAAATCCTTTTTGTACGATAAATTGTTAAACTGCTTCTTCATAAAAGATCTCTTCATGTTTTTCTTCCTGGGTGTATTTTCTTCAGCTTCATTCCTACAAGGACAGGAACCATCTTTCCAACTGTCTTCATAATCTTTCCACAGTTTATTAAGAACATATTTCTAAATAAAAATAAACAAATATAAAAAAGCAAAAAAAACTACACACACACACACACACACACACACACACACACACACACACAATTTCTTTGACTTCGTAGGGAAAAACACCTGCAGTACAAACTTTTGAAAGATCCTCAAACATGTTAAACACATACCTCTCTGACTCATTCCAAAAGGGGCTTCCTGTCCAATCACTTCTCACCTACCAATTCAACATGCTAATCTGTTTTTTTCTCAACATTGCATTTGCTTCTACCTTTTCAAAAAGACCACAACCATTTCCCCAGGTTTCAGAGGGGAAACTTTCAAAGCAGAATTTACAAAAGGCAAATTACTACGTGGCCAAAGGAAAGATCCAGAAAGAGTTCTAAGTGAATTTGAGGAGGGTTAGAAATCATTTGTCATCAGGGAGGATTAAGGAAGGCTTCCTATGAATATTATTGTTCTGTAAGAAATGACCAGCAGGATGAATACAGAGAGGACTGGCGAGACTTACATGAACTGATGCTAAGTGAAATGAGCAGAACCAGGAGATCATTATACACTTCGACAACAATAGTGTATGAGGACATATTTTGATGGAAGTGGATTTCTTTGACAAAGAGACCTGAGTTTCAATTGATAAATGACAGACAAAAGCAGCTACACCCAAAGAAAGAACACTGGGAAACGAATGTGAACTATCTGCATTTTTGTTTTTCTTCCCGGGTCATTTATACCTTCTGAATCCAATTCTCCTATGCAACAAGAGAACTGTTCGGTTCTGCAAACATATATTGTATCTAGGATATACTGCAACATATCCAACATATAAAGGACTGCTTGCCATCTAGGGGAGGGGGTGGAGGGAGGGAGGGGAAAAAAAAATCGGAACAGAAACGAGTGTCAATATAAAGTAATTATTAAATAAAAAATTAAAAAAAAAAAAGGAAGGCTTCCTATGAAAGGTTAACACTTAAGTTGAGAAAGAGTGCAACAAGAAATTAGGGTTATATAGCATTTGAGTTTTCAAGTAAAGGGAAACTTAAAATGACAAAACCAGTCTCTGACACCTAAGGTCAAGTTCCTAAATCTTTTATATTTCAATTTCTTCATTTGTAAAATGGAGATGATATCTGTAGCTTTTATCTCATAAATGAATGTGAGTAGCAAATGAGGTAATATATGTACAATGCTTTGCAAACTTTTAAAGTGCTGCATTAATAGCTCCTATTAATGGTCAAACATGAGAAGGAGAGTATCTTGGCATTAGGAGCAAAATGAAATACAGAGGGAAAAGGGTACAATATCAGAGCGAATGAAGTTTTTGAAAGAAAGCTGGAAAGGCAGGTTGAAGCCAGGTTAGGGAGGTTCTCAAATGCCAGGCTTGTATTTCACTGGATGGGCTAAAAAAGGGAAGAAGAGGGGAACCTTTGGAGCTTTTGAAAAAGAAGAGTAATATAATTGACATAAAATATTTGAAAGATCATTTTTAGCACATTTGTGAAAGATGAACCTGGGAAGGAGAAAATCTTAGAGAAAGGGAGACCACTTACAAAGTTACTATAATAGCAAAGGGGAGAGTTAAGAACTTGGCTTGAATAAAGGTAGTTACAGTATCATTTAAATTGAGGAAATGAGTGTGTGGAAGATATTCTCCCTTGTGTATATGGACATTTTAGTGTTGAAAAAAGGTATATATTCTGATTTTTCTTCAGATTGAGAGAGGTATATAAAGAATATTTGTGTGAGGAAACCGATCAAATCAGCTTAAGAAAACACATGACCTTTTTTAGTTAGATAAAATTCTGAGGAGAGAACAGAATACACACACACACACACACACACATATGTATATGTATGTATGTACACAATTTTTTAAACATTCTTTTCATTTAACATTTTGAGTTCCAAATTCTCATCTCTCCCCCAACATCTGAGAAGACAAGCAATCTCATATCAATCATATGTATAAAAGCATGCAAAACCTACTTTGCAGTAGCCCTTTTTTTAAAGTAAGAAAAATAAAGAAAATAAGAAAATTATACTTCATTTTGTATTCAGAATTCATCAGTTCTCTCTCTGATAAAAGTTTTTTTTTTTATCATGAGTTTTTTGGAATTATTTAGCATCATTTTATTGATCAGAATATCCAAGTCTTTCACAGTTGATCATCATTACAACATTGCTGTTACTGTGCATGTTGATCTTATGACTCTTCTCACTTCAGTTTGCATCAGTTCATTTAAGCCTTGTCATGTTTTTACTGAAATCACCTTCATCATTTCTTATGACACAATAATATTTCATCACAATCATATAGTACAAGTTATTCAGCCATTCCCCAAATGATGAGCATCACCTCAATTTCCAATTCTTTGCCATCACAAAAAGAATTGCTATAAATACTTTTGTTCACATAGATCCATTTTCTTTGTTATTTGATCTCTTTAGGATATAGAACTAGTCATGGTAATGTCTAGTCAAAGGGTATGTATGCATAGCTCTTTGGGGCTCCAAATTATTCTCCAGAAAGGCTGGCTACTGTAGAGGACCACAGATATTGGGGAACTCTGAGCAAAACATACTTGAAGCAAAGATACAGCAGGGTGTTGACTCAGTGAGATTGATGAGATAACGGTTCTTTAGTTCATATGTACATAGTACTTAGACTCCAGACTTCAGACTCCAGACACTATCCCTGACCATCCTTTCGATGACTCTCCTGCTAAGACCAAGGCCCATCCAGAGACCCTCAAGAAAGCTAGCCTGGACATTACCAATTCACTATTCTACCAGCAGTTCTTTAGTGTACCTATTTTTCTCTCCTCTTCAACATTTGTCAAAGCTATAAATAGCTTTTATTTCTTCTTTTGAGAACTGTCTATATCTTTTGACTGTTTATCGATTGGAAATGTCTCTTATTTTTATAAATTTGGCTCAGTTCTATACTGAACACATATTTGAGAAACTAGACCCTTAGCAGAGAAACATGCTTTAAAATGTTTTGATATTATTTCATTCTCTATGCTTTTATTTAGCAAAATGTGATTTCTCTGATTCTTTTAATTAGGCCTACTTTTGCTTTTGCTTTGTCTGAAACATATTAGTTTCTCAGTTTCCCTTTAGTTTAACTTTGTGGGTATCTTTCTGTTTCAAGTATGTCTCTTGTAAACAATATATTGCTGGATTCTTGTTTCTAATCAGTTCTGCTATCTACTTCTGTTTTATGGTTGATCTTATCCCATTCACATTCACTATTATGATTATCCTCCTGTTTCTTGTTTCTTCTTTATCTCTTTTATCCTGTCTCTTCTAAAAAGTCAATTTTCCTTTCTAACCATTGCCTCCCTTAATCTGTCCTCCCTTTCATCCTTCTCCTTCTTTATTTTATGCCCTTCACTTCCCATTTCCCTATGGGATAAGCTAAAATTCTCTCTTTCCCCTTTCTTTCTTTCCTTTTTTCTTTTCCTTTCTCTTTGTTTCTTTGTCTTTCCTCCCTCCCTCCCTCTCCCTCCTTCCCTCTCTTCCTTCCTTCCTTCCTTCCTCCTCCTTCCTTCCTTCCTTCCTTCCTTCCTCCTTCCTTCCTTCCTTCCTCCTTCCTCCTTCCTTCCTTCCTCCTTCCTTCCTTCCTCCTTCCTCCTTCCTTCCTTCCTCCTTCCTTCCTTCCTCCTTCCTCCTTCCTTCCTTCCTTCCTTCCTTCCTTCCTTCCTTCCTCCTCCTTCCTTCCTTCCTCCTCCTTCTTCCTTCCTTCCTTCTTCCTTCCTCCTTCCTCCTTCCTCCTTCCTCCTCCTTCCTTCCTCCTTCCTCCTTCCTCCTTCCTCCTTCCTCCTTCCTCCTTCCTCCTTCCTCCTTCCTCCTTCCTCCTTCTCCTTCTCCCTTTCCTTTCCTCTTTCTTTCTGCAGCTCCTAAGTGTTAAGTGATTGAGGCTGGATGTGAATTTAGGTTCAAATCTACTGCCCATATCCAGCTGCCCTAGGGGTAAACTAATATTGAGGAAATTGAAGGGATTAGAATAGCATGTGGTTAATTGTAGATATTAAGTGAGCCACACTGACTCCATCTTGTGATTTAATTCTGGAAATAGTTCAATTCCCTTCCTATTCAATTATGGGTCTAGTTCATATTATGTTTTATGAGAAAACTTTATTCGATTGTGGGAATTGAGAGGAAAACTTTATTGAATTGTTCCACATAACCTTGTGTGATTAGGAAACTTGACCATCTCTATCTGTGTTTAGAGGCGCTTAACTAAGGACACAAGTTGTACTAATCAGAAAACTGGTCAGATCCAAAGACTGATGCAAAGAGTTTTCTCAGGATTGTACATCTCAGTGAGGCAAGTGATCAATCAGTCATTGTTTCCAAGTTCCTTTGTTTACAGATACTCTTTTTCTGAATTCAGGGAACTGCACCTGTTTGCTCTTCTCCTCCCAACTTGGAAAGTCCCTAAATTTTCATCCATTTAGAAATCAGTTTATCTAATGTTGTGTTGTTTTCTTTTAATTAATTGGCCTTATTTGATTAATGTTTCTTTCTTTTTTTTTCTTTTTTTTTGCTGAGGCAGTGAGGTTAAGTGACTTGCCCAGGGTCACACAAATAGCAAGTGTTAAGTGTCTGACATTAGATTTGAACTCAGGTCCTCCTGACTTCAGGGCTGGTGCTCTAATCACTATACCACCTAGCTGCCCCAGATTAATTTTTTTTAAAAAAAACGAGTTAAAGGTTGTTTCCCCCTGTACTGGAAGTCTGGTCCTGCTTTGTTAGATAATCTGCATTGCTAAACAAATTGATATGCTCAGGAGATCAAACTTTTATATTCTTAGTCATCTCATTTTTCACCTGCCACAAGGCTTTTTAAAGATAGCCGTTCCATATTGTCTTCTTTTATGTCTTGCTCTTCTTTGTCATCATAGTAGTTTTTGATGGCCAAATTCTTTTTTTGCATTTTACCTATTTTTCAGCCTATTTCTTGACTTTGAACTTTATTTTAAAGTTGGACTCTGCTCACTAGCAGGTGGTAAGGCACTGTGCGGAATTTCAAGCTTGTTTTGTACTGCTATTTTCAGAGATAGTTCTTGGGGTTTGGAAGTTTTCAAGTATTTACAAAGTAGTGTGAGCCCAGGAGAGATATAGTCCTTGTTCTTAATCCAGCAAGGGCCCGTCATCCTTGGAAGCAACAAGTACTAGTGCTCCTCTTTGTTTTGGAACTGTGACCAGGGCTCCTGTTTCTTTTGAGACCAATTACTAGTACTTCTCTCTGCCTTGGAATTTGCAACCCAGAATTGTATTTGAACAATAGAGTTGCCCGTCAAAACCATATGTATCTAGTACATAGGGTACAGGATACAGGGACAGCAAAGGGTCCTTGTAATCTCTTCTGATCAGTTGTTTAACCACCTTATCATCTGAGCTGAGAGATCTCGAAGCTGTTGCTGCTGATATTTTGCCACTGCCACTTGTGTGGGTTCTGGACAGACTTAGGAAGTTAAAGACTGGATACCTTTTGATTTAGCAGTACTATTTCCCAAAGAAATCATGAAGGAGGGAAAAGAACCCACAAATCAAAAATGTTTGTAGCAGCTCTTTTTGTGATGGTAAAGAACTGGAAAATGAGTAGATGCCCATCAACTGGGGAATGGGGGAATAAGTTATGGTATATGAAAGTAATGGAATATTATTGTTGTGTAAAAATATAAACAAGTTAATTCTAAAAAGACCTGGAAAGATTTATATGAACTGGTGCTGAGCAAACAAGTAGAATCAGGAATATAGTATACACAGTATATACAGCAAGATTGTGTGATGATTAGCTATGATAGATTAGTTCTTCTCAGAGGTTCAATGATCCAAGGCAACTCCAATAAACTCTGGATAGAAAATGCCATCTGCATCCAGAGAGAGAACTATGGAGACTGAATGTAAGTCAACACATGGCATGTTCACTTTCTTTTTCCTTTTTTTTCTGTTTTTTTTTTCCTCTCGTGGTTTTTGTTCTGATTTTTCTCTCCCAACATGATTCATGAAGAAATGTGTATTTAAAACAATTAATGTACATGTATAATCAGAAAAAGAGAAAACAATAAAAAAGGGAAAAAATAACCAAACAAAAAAAAGACTTCTCCTGCCATTCTCTTGAGTTATCACAGGCCAGAAAAAATCTCTCATCTCTACCTTTTGTTGGCTGCACTACTCCTAAATTTTATTTAAGATGTTATTTTAAAGTTGCTTAGAGGGGAATGTTGGGAGAGTCGGATAGAGATGGCTGTCCCTAATCCATCATTTTGGCTCCCCTCAGATTGTTCTGAAGCTTGAAAAAGAACTTCTCAGATAAATATACTGAGGGAATCTGTCTTTACACTGTAAAGAGGGGAAATGAAGATTATGGGTCAGTGTGCTTCATAGACTTCTTCACATATAAAGTGTCAAAGGCCATATAGCTAATAAACTATAAATCAAATAGCTGTTTGAGGACTAATAGGAAATTATATATAAGAATTATTTTGCTCATGCTGACAGAAAAATGGACTTTTTGAGTCTCATACCATAAATTAAAAAATGTCACTGCTTATGAGTAGACCTAATTCAGGTATCAGAAGACAAGAAGAAGAGTAGAATGTTGAAGGAGACTTGATAAAGACAGAAGCAGAAAAAAAGCAAGAACAGGAAGTCATAACATCTATACAACAGATGGCAAAAGGATAATGATAACATATACTCAATAGAAAGCAAAAGCAGCGTAGCAGAATAAAAAGGTAGGAGACTGTCATGTGTGGCTCATAAGGTGGCAGAATAGACATCTCTAGCCTCTTTTTTCCATAACTTTCTCCAAGGGAGACTTTCATTACTGTCAGAAAGGAAAGCAGGAAGTTGGGGCCAGAGATCAGCACTCTGTTCTCTTCAGAGAGAGGAAGTACTAGACTAGAAGTCAATATTGTTAAATATTGTTTGTCTAGGGGAATATGGTCAAGTTTAAGCTGACTTTTGATTGCTTTGTCATTTTGTAGGGAAGGGGAACCCAAGCTCTCTATTCAAGACTAGAATCTTTCTCCACCGAATGCTAGTTCCACATTGAATAATGAACAAATAGCAAAGAAACTCATTTATCCACATCTTAGCAGAATAGAAATCAGGGAGGGAATACTTGGGGGAAAATGCCAGATAACATAGAGTAAAAGAGCTCTCCCATTGGAATCAACTTGACCCATCTCAACCAACCTGTATTTCACCCAAGGAAAAGCTTCCCAAAGTTTCTAGATTATTAGACAGGAAATAGAGAATGAAGGAAACGTGTATCTCTTCTCATGTCTTCTCAAAATCTTTTCTTTCAGCAATCTGAAGTGGAATTGGGATCTTCTATCTTTTCTCTCTAAATTGTAAGGCAGAAACACATGAAATAACTCAGTGCTAGAAAAAGAATTGAAGCTTGATGATTCCTTTGATGGATTCCTAAAGGGAAAAGTTTCTCTTGAAAAGTCTGGAAGATGAATTCAATGGGGACTTTTTCTTGGAGAATCTACTTCCTGAGAACTGAAATTCTTACCTCTTGACAATTCCACCTTACCCCTCACATAATGAAGTGCCTTCATCTCTACCAATAGGGAGAAAGCTTTATATGAATGGGATTTAGGATAGAGATTAGAGCAGGTTTCATACATGAATTTGAGTCCTACATATGGAGGGATGTGCATATATGAGGGGAAGTCAACATTTGCTAATAGAAATCATGAGTAGGAAAATCCATGTCACCAATTCTGTATATTGGGATTTAATGTCCAGGGTCTTTTAGAGAATAATTTGCACCATGAGTCACTTACTGAGCAAAGCTATTTATTTTCTACTCTCACATTGCTAATGTGATGAGAAGTACATTTAGCAAACAGCCACTCTTGGCACAGTGCTAAGAAAAAATTAAGCTCCATCAGTAACAAGTAGTTCTCAAGATAGAGAACTGCCACATTTCTTTTAATCTGGGGTCCTGAATAGTTCCTCACTTTCAAATTGTTGATAATGATAAAAACAAGCAGCCTTTCCCCAGCTAGCTCTTCAAATAGCATTATTCTGTTTTGCCCAATTAGATCTCACTAAAACCATGTTATTGTCACAACAAAAAAGATGCAAAATAGATGTTTTTTTCCTTGCTCAAAGCAAAAAGAGCAGTCAAAGATAACACAGGAAAACCATTAAGAAGCTTGTAATCTGTTCGGCCGGACAATTTTGCCTTCCTCCAGCCAATTAGCTCTCACTAAAACAAACTAAAACTTACTAATTAGCATGGTTTCTGCAACCTGTCAATTTTAATCCTTGACTGTATTCTATCTTCTGCAAGCAGCTTCTTTCATTGTCACCTGTGCCTTCTATCCCAGACTCTTGAAGTCAAATTTCTCCCTTTCTTCTGTCTTCAACCAGTCATGGCTCCTTCAATCTTCTGCTCCTCTTGTCTTCTGATGCTTCAAATAAGGATCTCCTTATAAGCAGAGACCATTTCTTTCTTTCTTTCTTTCTTTCTTTCTTTCTTTCTTTCTTTCTTTCTTTCTTTCTTTCTTTCTTTCTTTCTTTCTTTCTTTCTTTCTTTCTTTTTTTGTATTTGTTTGATGTTTATTTAACTGTATGGCCCTTTTTAAAAATTAAATAACTTTTTATTGACAGAACCCATGCCAGGGTAATTTTTTATAGCATTATCCCTTGCACTCACTTCTGTTCCGATTTTTCCCCTCCCTCCCTCCACCCCCTGCCTCAGATGGCAAGCAGTCCTTTACGTGTTAAATAGGTTACAGTATATAACTAGATACAATAAGAACCGAACAGTTCTCTTGTTGCACAGGGAGAATTGGATTCAGAAGGTATAAATAACCCGGGAAGAAAAACAAAAATGTAAGCAGTTTATATTCATTTCCCAGTGTTCTTTCTTTGGGTGTAGCTGCTTCTGTCCATCTTTGATCTATTGAAACTGAATTAGCTCTCTTTATCGACGAGATCCACTTCCATCAGAATACATCCTCAAACAGTATCGTTGTTGAGGTATATAATGATCTCCTGGTTCTGCTCATTTCACTTAGCATCAGTTCATGTAAGTCTCACCAATCCTCTCTGTATTCCTCCTGCTGGTCATTTCTTACAGAACAATAATATTCCATAACGTTCATATACCACAATTTACTCAACCATTCTCCAATTAATGGGCATCCATTCATTTTCCAGCTTCTAGCCACTACAAACAGAGCTGCCACAAACATTTTGGCACATACAGGTCCCTTTCCCTTCTTTAGTATCTCTTTGGGGTATAAGTCCAGTAGTAGCACGGCTGGATCAAAGGGTATGCACAGTTTGATAACTTTTTGAGCATAGTTCCAAATTGCTCTCCAGAATGGCTGGATGTGTTCACCATTCCACCAACAATGTATCCAGTGTCCCTGTTTTCCCACATTCCCTCCAACATTCCGCATTATCTTTCCCTGTCATTCTAGCCAATCTGACAGGTGTATAGTGGTATCTCAGAGTTGTCTTAATTTGCATTTAGCAGAGACCATTTCTAAGTTATTAACTTAAATCTCAAAAAATTTCATCTTTCTGTTAACAATCCATATGTAATTTTCTTTTAATCCCCAAACAGTTATTTAATTTATAATTTTATCAGCTACATGGTTCAAAACTCTGAAAACAAAGGCATGCTAATGAGCTTATGGACCATAGTTCCCAATTGTCATTGTTTCCTCAGTCAGCTCTCTGCCTTCAAACAGGTTCTTTCAGTACATTTTACTAAGGAGGAGTATAGACATATATCTGGGAAACATACTAATGAACAAATTTGCTTTTTTTGACTATACATTTGTTATAGAGACTGGTTTTTTTTTTTTTTTTTCATTGGGAGGGAGGGAAGGAGGAAAAGAAAATAGATTTCTGTTTAGAAAAGAAATTTCAAAACCATTTTATTAACAAGCTGATTTGATCTGTTTTCCTGCACAAATGTTGTTCTGTTCCTTTCAGCAACCCAAAATCCACATGTGAAAGGGAAACACCTTACAGATACAAGTATAAGGCTGGAGTCAAAATCTTTTTGCCCCACTTAGCTATGTTATATTTCAGTCAGTCAATTAATATTTATTAAGGGCTTACTATGGCACTATATTAAGCACCGGGCATACCAAAAAAGGTAAAAGACAGTGCCTGTCCTCAGAAAGCTCACAACCTAAACAGGATGGAACACATCTTGATTACTAGGTGTGAACACTTCCGTAGGTATGATAGGAGATATTTGACTTGGTTAATAAACTTGGTTATGTTTTGGGATGGAAGCAGGGAGATAAAATCAAGAACTCATTCAGAACTTAGTGTATTTAGATGAACCAGCAAAGAGAATATGTTCTCTTTTTTTTAAAGTAATAGATTTTTATTTTTAAAATACATGCAAAGATAGTTTTCAACATTCACCCTTGCAAAGCCTTGTGTTCCAAATTTTTCTCCCTCCCTTCTCTTTATCTCCTCCCTTAGACAGCAAGGAATCCAATACATGTTAAACATGAATAATTCTTCTATACATATTTCCACAGTTATCGTGATACACAAGAAAAATTAGATCAAAGAGAGGAAAAATGAGAAAGAAAACAAAAAGCAAGCAAACAACAACAACAAAAGTGAAAATACTATGTTGTGATCAACATTCAGTCCCCATAGTCCTCTCTCTGGATGTAGATGGCTCTCTCTACCACAAGTCTTTTGGATTTGGCTTGAATCACCTCATTGTTGAAAAGAACCATATCCATCAGAACTGGTCATCACATAATCTTGTTGATTACCCACACCTAACACCATATATATTTCGATAAGGTCAAATTGGATTCATAATCTAGTCATAAATATAATGATCTCTTGATTCTGCTCATTTCACTCAGCATCAGTTCATGTAAGTCTCTCCAAGCCTTTCTGAAATTATCCTGATGATTGTTTCTTATAGAACAATAATATCACATAAAATTCATATGCCGTAACTTATTCAGCCATTCTCCATCCACTAAGTTTCCAGTTCCTTCCCACTATAAAAAGGGCTGCTACACATCCATTTAAAACTCAGCAAGCATCATATGTAATGGTGATAAACTGCAACTATTTCCAATAAGATCAGGAGTGAAACAAGGTTGCCCTCTATCACCATTACTATTCAATATTGTTTTAGAAATGCTAGCTTCGGCAAAAAGAGAAGAAAAAGAGATTAAAGGAATTAGAGTAAGTAATAAGGAAACCAAATTGTCACTCATTGCAGATGATATAATGGTATACTTAGAGAACCCCAGAGAATCAACTAACAAACTATTAGAAATAATCTACAACTTTAGCAAAGTTGCAGGATACAAAATAAATACACATAAATCATCAGCATTTTTATACTTTCCTAACAAAATCCAACAGCAAGAGATACAAAGAGAAATTCCATTTAAAATAATTGTCGATAGTATAAAATATTTGGGAATCTATCTGCCCAAGGAAAGTCAGGAACTATATAAGCAAAACTACAAAACACTTTCCACACAAATAAAGACAGATCTAAGCAATTGAAAAAATATCAAGTGCTCTTGGATAGGAAAGAGCAAATATAATAAAGATGACAATATTCCCTAAACTAATCTATTTATTTAGTACTATACCAATCAAACTCCCCAAAACTATTTTACTGACCTAGAAAAAATAACAAAATTCATCTGGAAGAACAAAAGGTCAAGAATTTCAAGGGAATTAGTGTGTGTGGGTGGGGAATCAAATGAAGGTGGCCTAGCTGCACCAGATCTAAAACTATATTATAAAGCAGTGGTCATCAAAATGATTTGGTACTGACTAAGAACAAAATAGTCAATGACTATAGTAATCTAGTGTTTGACAAATCTAAAGATCCCTCCTTTAGAGATAAGAACTCACTATTTGACAAAAAACTGCTGGAAAAATTGGAAACTAGTATGGCAGAAACTAGGCACTGATCCACACCTAACACCATATACCAAGATGAGGTCCAAATGGTTTCATGATCTAGTCATAAAGAATGATGATATAAACAAATTAGAAGAACATAGGATAGTTTACCTCTCAGATCTGTGGAGGAGGAAGGAATTTGTGACCAAAGAAGAACTAGAGATCATTATTGATCACAAAATAGAAAATTTTTGACTATACTAAGTTAAAAAGTTTTTGTACAAACAAAACTAATGCAGACAAGATTAGAAGGGAAGCAATAAACTGGGGAAACATTTTTACATCTAATGGACATGATAAAGGCCTCATTTCTAAAATATATAGAGAATTAACTCAAATTTATAAGAATTAAAGCCATTCTCCAACTGATAAATGGTAAAAGAATATGAACAGACAATTTCAGATGTAGAATTGAAACTATTTCTAGTCATACGAAAGTATGTTCCAAATCATTATTGATCAGAGAAATGCAAATTAAGACAACTCTGAGATACCACTGCATATCTGTCAGATTGGCTAAGATGAAGGGAAAAGATAATAATGAATGTTGGAGGGGATGTGGAACTGGGACACTGATAACATTGTTGGTGGAACTGTGAACTGATCCAACAATTCTGGAAAGCAATTTGAAACTATGCTTAAAAAGTTATTAAACTGTGCATACCTTTTGATCCAGCAGTATTTATATTGGGCTTATATCCTAAAGAAATCTTAAAGAAGGGAAAGGGACCCACATGTGTAAAAATGTTTGTGGCAGCTCTCTTTGTAGTGGCTAGAAACTAGAAACTGAATAGGTGCTCATCAAATGGAGAATGGCTGAATAAGATATGGTATATGAATGTTATGGAATATTATTGTTTTGTAAGAAATGACCAACAGGATGATTTCAGAGAATCCTGGAGAGACTTACATGAACTGATGCTAAGTGAAATGAGCAGAACCAAGAGATCATTATACATGGCAACAACAAGACTATACAATGATCAATTCTGATGGACATGGCTCTCTTCAACAATGAAATGATTCAAATCAGTTCCCATTGTTCAGTTATGAAGAAAGCCATATACACCAGAGAGAGACCTCTGGAAACTGAATGTGGACCACAACATAGCATTTTCATGCTTTCATTGATGTGTGCTTGCATTTTGTTTTCTTTCTCAGGTTTTTTTTTCTAGATCTGATTTTTCTTGTGCACCAAGATAACTGTATAAACATGTATACACATATTGGATTTAACATATATTTGAACATATTTAACATGTATTGGACTATCTGCTATCTAGGGGAGAGGGTAAGGGGAAGGAGGGAAAAAATTGGAACAGAAAGTTTTGCAAGGGTCATTGTTGAAAAATTATCCATGCATATGTTTTGTAAATAAAAAAGCTTTAATTAATTTTAAAATTATATATATAGAGGCGGGGAAGGGCTGCTACAAACATTTTTGCATATGTGGGTCCTTTCCTCCCTTTTTTATACAGACCCAGTAGAAACACTGCTGGATCAGGAGGTATATGCAATTTGATAGATCTTTGGGCAGAGTTCCAAATTGCTCTCCAGAATGTTCACAACTCCACAATGTATAAATGCTCCATTTTTCCTATCATTATTTTTTCCTGTCACCTTAGCCACTCTGAGAGATGTTTAGTAGTGCCTCAGAGTAGTCTTAATTTGTAGTTCTCTGATCAATGGTGATTTAGAGCATTTTTCATATGACTAGAAATGGTTTAATTTCTTTATTTGAAAATTATCTGTCCATATACTTTGACCATTTATCAATTGGAGAATGGCTTATATTCTTATAAATTTGAGTCAATTCTCTGTTTATTTTAGAAATGAGGCCTTTATCAGATCCCTTGGATGTAAATATATTTCCCCATTTTTCTGCTTCCCTTCAAATCTTGTCTGCATTGGTTTTGTTTGCATGAAAACTTTTAAATTTAATATAATCAAAATTATCCATTTTGCATTTCATACTGTACTCTAGAACATAAATTCCTTCCTTCAGGGAGAAGATGTTCTAACCAAACCCCTGGGAAAGAATCATTTTGTAGCAGGAGAGCATCTTGGACTCAGTCTCCTCCCTTCAATTCCCATCCCTTTTGGTTGGAGGAAGACCTTGGGAAGTTGAAAAACTGAAGAATTTGAAATTTTTCATTGATAGCCTAGGAATGTTCTTTAAATAGCTAGTGGCAGTGTTTATATGTTGGAAGATATGTGGAATCTTTTGTAAATGATTTAAGGCTCTATAAAGAATCTTTCAGAAAATCTATCTCACACTTAAGGGGAATACTTGACTATTCTATCAAAAGAACTTCTAGAACCTATGTGACTGCCTTGTTATACTTGGATCTCCAGCTTGAGCCTACTTTCTCTTGGACTTGCATGCTTTGGTGAGAAAATGTGTCACAGATTTTTGGGGGATTGTTTTATATTATCTATAGTCTTTTGGTGAATGCATATTTCTTTTTTTATTATAGTTTTTTTTATTTATAAGATATATACATGGGTAATTTTTCAGCATTGACAATTGCAAAACCTTTTGTTCCAATTTTTCCCCTCCTTTCCCTCACTCCCTCCCCCAGATGGCAGATTGACCAATTCATGTTAAACATGTTAAAGCATAAGTTAAATACAACATATGTATACATGTTCATATAGTTATTTTGCTACACAAGAAGAATCAGAGTTTGAAATAATGTATAATTAACCTGTGAAGGAAATAAAAAATGCAAGTGGACAAAAATAGAGGAATTGGGGGAATTCTATGTAGTGGTTCACACTCATTTCCCAGAGTTCTTTTGCTCGGTGTAGCTGGTTCTATTCATTATTGAACAAATAGAACTGATTTGGTTCATCTCATTGTTGAAGAAAGCCATGTCCATCAGAACTGGTCATCATATAGTATTGTTGTTGAAGTATATAATGATTTGGTCCTGCTTACTTCACTCAGCATCAGTTCATGTAAGTCTCTCCAGACCTTTCTGAACTCATCCTGCTGGTCATTTCTTACAGAAAAATAATTGAATGCATATTTCTAAAAAATTAATTGAGAATATCTGATTGATTGTTGTTGTCTGACAACATAATGGGAGGCACATTGATGAAGATATTAGAAAGATACCCTCATGCTACAAGGCTATCCTTGCTATGGGGATCTAACTCTGAGGAAACAAATGTGGGATAAACCTTAGTAGGGAATCCAGCCTGCCAGTGTGAAATAAAATTTGGAATAGAAGTCCCAGAGCATATGCTCATATACTACATGTAGAATTATTTCAGTGGAATAAACATTGAATACTTCACATTTGTAGAGATTTTTTTTTCTCAAGAATTTGATACATTCTTTCTCCTCTCTTGTTTCTTAGTTGAATCTTTATTTTCCATTGGATAAATGGCTTTAAATGGACCCAAGAGGACATGACATAATCAATTTACTTATCACACCTAATAAATGTGTTTTGATTCAAGAAATATACCAAGGTTAAGTGGGTTGGAATCATTGTGAACTTAAACTTATGAAAGAAATATTATGGAAATAAAGTCAATAACATTTGGTAATTGATCATATAAGAGAAAAAATGTCTATAAATTCATAGATTTAGAGCTGAAGAATCTTAGAATCTACTGAGAAGGGAAAAAGAAGAATTAATGATGACTCAGATTTTGAGTTTGGTTGACTGGAAGGATAATGGCATCATAAAGAAATGGGTAAGTTAGGAGTGAGGGTAAATTTTGGGGAAGAAGGCAATAAGTTCAGTTTTGGACATGTTGAGTTCAAAGTGCTAGAAGAACATTCATATAGAGATATCTAGCATTGTCTTAAAAACAAATATTACAAATGTTTTAACTTATATCAGATTGCTTGCTGTCTTGGGGAAGGGAAAGGGAAGAAAATTTGGAACACATGGTTTTGCAAAGGTAAATGTTGAAATGTTGCATGTATTTGGAAAAATAAAATAAAATAAAAATATTAAAATGAAAAAAAAATGTAAAATTAGAATTTGGCAGATAAGTTGGGGATAAATTAATATAGTTTGAAAGCAGCAATTAATTGAAGACAGCTAAGCCAAAGGTAGTCCATAAATATAATAGAAGGCAAGAATATAAGGAATTCAAAGAGATATGGAAAGACAAATGTGTTTTGATGCAGAATGATGTAAATAAATCAAAAGAACAGCATATACAATCACAAAGATATGGAACTCTAATTTTTAAAATCAAAGTTCACTAATCTTGGGATGGAGAACAGATGGAACACATTCTCCTCTGAGGTATAGGATATTGTACATCCTGTCTGTTGAACCAAATCACAGATGTAGAGCTGGAATAGACCTCAGAAGTCATCTAGAGCACAGCTTAAACTTTTTCCACTCATAATCTCTTTTTATCTGAGAAATTTTTATGTGATGCCAGATATATAGTTATATAAAACAGGCATACAAATCAAACATTTATTAATAATAAATCATAATTTCACCAACTTCACATTCAATTATGAGAACCCATATGGGTTCATGAGCCACAGTTTAAGAAGTTGGGATCTAAAAGACCCTTTTATTTTACAGAAGAGGAAGCTGAAGCTCAAAGAGATTTGTCAAAAATCACAGAAGTGTTAAGTGTCAAAACTATGATTTGAATTTAAGCCATCATTCTTTCTGCTTAATTGGTCTTGCTCAATTTTTATGGTGGTGGTTGTTGTTACATTAGGAAATAATTGTAGTGAAAAGATATAAAAAAACTTCAAGAAAAATGTTTATAAAATGAAGCCACGGGAATAAATGAGACTACCAAGACAGAAGGGCAGCTACATGGTGCATGTCTGAAGTCAGGAAGACCTGAGTTCAAATCCAGCCTCACGTACTTATTAGCTGTGTGACCCTAGGCAAGTAACTTAATCCTGTTTGCTTCAGTTTGTAAAATGAGCTGGAGAAGAAAACTGCAAAATCCACAGTATCTTTGTTAAGAAAACCCTATGGACGTTTTGATGTTCTATGGTACACAGGTCATGAAGAATTAATTGGGCACAACTGAACAGCAACTATCACAAGAAAGAAATGAGGACAATAGTAATGATATAGTATAATATAATAACATAGTATAACAACATAATATAATAAGATATAATATAATGATAATAGTAATGAGCACTTATATAATCTATAATGGGAGGAGTATGATGAATTACTGAAGGAGTATTTAGATAAAAGAAATAAGAAGAAGCAGTCTTTCACAAAGCCAAGAATAGAGACTCCTGGATCAAGTCAAAGGCTTGCTCTCCTACCCATTCCCCAACCCATCCTGAGGGATTGTAGAATGATAGTAAGACTTGCACACTATTAGAGAAGGAGCAAGTCTCCCTTCTCTTCCCTCTGCTCCTCCCTCAAGACCCCATTTATTGTCCCTCTGTCCCCTAAGCTCTCTGACTTTCTGACTTTCCCTTTTCAGCGGCTCTATCTGAGCCCCAGCTCTGTTACATTCTGGATGCTGTGCTATTCACCTATGGTATTGTCCTCACCCTACTCTACTGCCGCCTCAAGGTACTGGGGGGCACAGAAAGGGGTGGGATCATAGAGGAGGAAAGGGGAAAGGAAATCAGTTTTACCTAGAAGGAAGTTAGGTGCTATGTGGAGGAGAGCATTGTTTTTCTACAATGATGGCTTTCTTTTTCCCTTCCCTCAGATCCAGGTGCGAAAGACAGCAGCTAGATTTGAGGTATGGACCAACTCTACAATCCTCTACCCCTCAATACCTGGGAACTATTATTGGCTTTATTAATCTTAGCTCCAGTGAAGCTGGAAGCTGCAGAGTTTGAAGACTCAAAAGGGAAGGATGCTTAAGGTCCTGTTAGAAAAATAGTTATCTATAAGTATTGGGATTACAATGTGACTGTAGCTCCTGACATTCTCATGATCAGCAATCAGATGTGGCAAATGAGCATAAGGTGAAGGAAGTTGTGCTTATTGTCCTCAAGGGTCTCAAATAAGCATGGATGTGTGTAATTGAGTGCTAGACATTTGCTGAGCAAACCCATGTCCAACCACCAAGAGCCAATCTGATGCAGCTCTGAGCTGTGAATACTTCCCATTCACAAAGTAAGATCCCTCTCTGCTGAAGCCTTTAGAGTCTATCCTGGTTTAAATATTTTTCCAGTCATGTTAAACTCTTGGCAATTTCCTTCTTTGGCTCATTTTAAACATGGGGAATCTGAGACAAACAGGGTTAAGTGACTTGTTCAGGCTCCCACAGCTAGTAAGTATCTGAGATCATATTTGAACTCATGAAAATGAGTGTTCCTGGCTCCAGACTCAGCCTGTTATCTATTGTGTCACCCTGTCCTGGCTACCCTCTTAGTGAAAGGATTTGAGAGTCCCTAGGGTGGGGGAGAATCTTCTATACCAAGATTCCAGATTTACTGATGAGTCATAAAGGGGTGGGAATAAAAAGTGAGGAGATTTCTAGGATTTGGGATTTCTCATTTTCTATATCCTTTGTTTTCACAGAAATCTGAGGAAGTCTACACAGTAAGTGACACTTAGTGGTCCTTGCCATTATGGTTTGCCATAAGAATGGGTTAAAGGGTTCAGTTCCTTTAAGAAATTGAGACTCTTGAAAATGATCAAGAAAAAGTAAGAGTTGGAGAAGAGTGTGGTTAAAGGTACCTGACTGGATGGCCGTTGGGAGGGCTATGGTCATTTTGGAGGCAAGAGGATTGGGGAATGGGAAGTTCACTTTAGTTTGGAATGATGGTCTTGGTCCTCTGATGAATCCCTAACTCACTGTCCCAGGGCCTGAGTACCCGGAGCCAGGAGACTTATGAGACACTGAAGTATGAAAAGCCACCACAATAGAAGAGGAACTAAGAAGAGAGCCCCCAAGGACACAATGGGCCTCATCTCTCAATCCCAGCTCCCTCTACCACCTGAGCACCCTTCATCGCCCTAACTCCTGCCCAATAAACTCAACACATGAAGTATCCCCATCCTCATTAATATGATATAACGTTACTTCTTGGATAATCATCTGGCTACGTCCCTTTATTAATACATAATCCCACCTGCTCAATTTAATATTCCTGCCCTTCATTAATATGCAGAGATGTCAATGACCCTTGTTAACATTCACATAGTGACCCTTGACCACTCCATGTTATTAAAGGCTCTCCTCCACCTTTTTATATGCCATCTCCATCCCTGCCCTTTCTTTCTTCTGATAATTATGGTGTTTTGAAGGTTGGGGCTCATCCCTCAATAAAGCTGCCATGGGCTGGAGTTTTCTGTTCTGCTGGACACTGAGTATTGACCTTGATCAGGATCTACAGAATGTATCATTCGAACCATATATCAGACTGGGAAATAGGGGCAGTAGAATTGGGTAATATAATATTAAGTCATTTAGGAGATATAAATATCATCCTGAGTCAGTCCCAGAGTCCATCTATCATCCATAGCAATGTGTCTCTCTCAATGGACTGGGCCAGGAGTCTTGGAAAGCCTTGGCGATTCCCCCTGACAACCTTATCTAACATTTAGGGATCTGTAAGAGGAAACAGGATGTAGTGAAGAGAGTTCAGGACTTAGAGGTAAGAAACTTGGGTTCTGTTCCTGACTGACCCTAACTAATTGTATATTCTTGGACAAATGCCTCAGTTTCCTTTCTATAAAATGGGCATAAAAATTCAATGCTACCTCACCAGTTAATGGCAAGGAGAATGAGTTTAAATTGAGCTTTAGCTATGTAACTTTGGGCAAGTCAATTAACTCCTATTTGTCTGTTCCCTTATCTGCAAAACTGGAGATAATCATAGCACCTACCTCCTAGGGTTATTGTGAAGATAAAATAAGATAATATTTGTAAAATAATTTGTACATTGTAACACATAGTAGGCACTATACAAATACCATATATGTATAATTTTATGTGTGTGCATGTATATATTTTATTATATATTTATAGATATATTGTGTATATCTGTAAATATATGCATGTATATATGTACATATGTATTAGATAAATATGTATATAAAACTTTCCCAGGGTCAGACAGCTAGTATCTGAAGCTAGATTAGAGCTAGATTTTTGACTCCAGGCCTATCTCTCTGTCCCACTATACTTATCTAGAGCTCTTCAAGTTCTTCATGTCTTTTGTATTTACAAATAGATACTTTTACTTAGGCCTTCAGTGAACTCCCATTCTGTATCATGAGTATGTCTGGTACAATTTAATTTTGTAAATGAGGAAGCCAAAGTATGAAGCAACTGACTTCTCTTGACAAAGAAGTCAAGTGATTTCCCTAAAGTCACAGTTTCTAATAGATCCAGAACAAGAATACAGAGCACCAACCCAGGCACCCAGATTCCTTTTTTTTTTTTTTTTTTTTAACTCTTTCCCTTCCCCAGTAAGATATCTGCAAAAAAATGAACTTAGTTGGTGAAGGGTCATGAAAGCCACGTAGAGGAGGTTGAGCCTTATTATCTGGGAGATAGTAAGATCTCTGAACAGAGGAAGCAAGGTCATTAGATAAACACGGAAGCTAGTAAAAATAATTGTTTTAAAGGTAAATTGGGATTATTTTAAGAAAAAAAAAAAACTTCATTCTCTCCTGCCCTACATCTCAGGATTTTAAATCTCATCAACTCTGCATTATACCCCGAATATTCTATCACTAATGACCTAGGATAGTAATGGGGTGGAGTTTGGCCTTCCCCAGGAAAGGGGCCTGATTAGTAGATGGTGGTAGGTTCTAAAAGGAGGGGTTAAAGAACTGGGTGAAGTTGGATGAATGGATAGGGAGGAAATATCAGAGTTTTTTTTGGTATGTGTGGGGATTCTGGAGATTGTGTAGGATCTGGATGACACCTTTTGGAACCAATATTTTGACATTTAATGATGGGTAATTTGTGTATCTCCCCCATTCTAGAGAGCTCCTCAAATATATACGCTCACCAAGGCCTCCAAGTAAGCCCTTGTCCTTTACTATGACATTCACCTTCCATCCTGAAGAGGGATTTCCCTGATGTTTTTGTTCTCATTTTGTTCTTTTAGCTCTTAACACTCTTCACTGGGTTAAACTTCCTCCCAACACAGGTCATTAGTTGATTGGGAAAAACAGCCTTGTACCCTAAACACCAAACCCTAATGTTCCATTTCTCTTTGAAAACACTCCTACCTGCCCTCTCCCTTTGTCTTTCTTCCCTCCCCATTATAGGACTCCTTGCCTATTTGAGATTTCAGAAATGCATCAGACACAGAGCATAAATCATATAGCATTTATTGTAGAAAATAGGGGATTTTCAGGGAGTGGGAAGGAAAAGGACAGCTTGAAAACTGGTTTGAAAGGGTATGGGGAGGTTGGGCTGAAGTTTATAATATATATGTTCAAAGACAAGCTGAAGATAGGAAAAATCCTACTGATTGGTAGCTTTCTTGCCTGACTCCACAAGAGAGCTGAAAAAGGTTATTGTGTCTGTTAAGGCCTTCTTGGCCAGTGGGATCACTTGTTCATGTGACTTTTCAAGATAAGCCCTAGGAATAGAAGAAGACAAGAATCAATATGTATGGGTATAGAAACTGAAGGGGGGAAGGAGGGGAGGGGAGGCGGGGAAGAAGGAATGGGGGGAAGAGGGGGTGGGGGACAGGGGTGGGAGGGAAAGGGGAGGTGAGGAAGGAATGTATGAATGTGTTAGGTCAGACTGCTCCAGATTATCAAACTCTAGTCTAGTTTTGGCTGGGAGAAGAGGAAAGAGGGAACCTTCTCAGAAATATATACGTGAACTGCAAGGTTCTCATTATTACTGCTCTTGCCTATGGCCAAGAAATTTGAATGGCAATGGGAATTACTAAAGGATACTGTTTCCCCCCCCCCCCCCCCCCCAGTGCCTCCCAGCTCCATTGTCTCTCTGCCTTAGTCCCTTTATCCCCACTGGCAGGCCTTCCAACCCCAAAGCCATTTCCCTTTTCCATACTTACTGGACTTGGGACTGGACCTCTGGGACTTGAACTTTCTCTGCCACATCCTTGCCTATATCTGCCAGCTTCCGAATGTACTGAGTGAAGAAGTCAGTCACCTCCGGTTCTGTTGCTTGTCTCCGAACCAGGGCTCCTGGACAGACCCACACAACAAGCATAGTCTCAATCCAGGTGTCTGGTTCAGAGACTTTCTCTCCCGATATAGCCCCAAACCAGGTCTCAGGCTCCTTGCTTTTTTAAAGAACCAGATTACTGGATTAGGGGGAATGGGGAAGGACCCAGGGAATCTTCCTCCTAGGACCAAGTCTGTAAAGAGAGAGGACCACTGTGGTGGTCTGCCCCCCCAGGACCTTTTTGCCCTTGTCCCCAACACATACCTTCCAGGGAGCAGATGGTCAGGAGCAGCACAGTCAAGGTAAGCAGCTTCATGATGATGGCAAGTGAGTGTTGAACAGACTAAGGGCAAAAGGGTTAGGTAGGAAATTCAGTAGGCAGTAAGCAGTTAGTTATAGCCCCAGAACCACCTCTCTTGAGTTCCTTTTCAGAACTCTCCAGCCCTCCAATCCATTTCATTCCCTTATCTTCCTAGGATCATAGCTTTAATACTCCCAGATTTCATCCTACCTTATCCCCGTGAGGTTGTTGGCTGTATGAATCTGTGGGACAGAGAAAGACTTTTATACCTATCTATTTCCCTCCCTTCTATCAGGTGACCAAGTTTGTGACAAGACCCAGTGGGTCAGGGATCATGGTTAGGGTAAACATCACAGTGATTGGAGAGGTGAGGAGATTAAGTAATGGTAGAGAGAGATTGATTTGGACCTATTCTCAGAGGAGTTAGGGGTTCTAACAAAAAAGGTACAGAGGACCAAAATCAATCAATCAATAAACATGTATTAAGTATTTGCATTTGCCATTTTATATGGGTATTGTACTAAGAATTAAGGTAGAAAGAAAGAAGGAAAGAAAGAAAAAGGAAAGAGAGGAGGAAGAAAAGAAAGAGAGAGAAAGAAAGAGAGAGAAAGAAAGAGAGAGAAAGAAAGAGAGAGAAAGAAAGAGAGAGAAAGAAAGAGAGACAGGAGAGAGAAAGAGGGAGAGAGGGAGAAAAAGGGAGGGAGAAAGAGAGGAAGAGAAAAGGAAAGAAAGGAAGGAAAAAGTGAGTAAGGAAGAAAAAGAAAGAAAGAAACAGCTTCTGTTCTCTAGGAACTCATTCTAACAGGGTAGATTTTGTGTGTGTGTGTGTGTGTGTGTGTGTGTGTGTGTGTGTGTGTGTGTGCATTAAATAGAAGGTAATCTGAAGGGATGGCCAGAAACAAGAAAGTCCTCCTAGAGAAATTGAGCTGAGTCTTATAAGAAGTTAAGTATTCTAAGAATCAGAGCTTGGAAGGAGAGAACTCCAACATGGGGGAACAACCATTAGTGCAAAGGTGTCATGGAGCATTTAGATGCCAGTAGAATAAGTAGATTGGAAAGATAGAAAGGACTAGAATTCCTGAATCCTTCACTGGAAAGCCTTTCATATATCCCGTTTTGTCATCTCTTGTTGAGGGAACCTTTTCTCCCTCTTCTCTAAATTGTAATTTTGGGGAAACCCTTAAAGACAATGGGGTGGGGGGGGTCTAGGAAGGAAGTCTATAAGCTAAGGTACAGAAATGAGGGTTGGAGGATGGGGATATTTGAGGTTTGGGGTCAGAGGGTAGAGATTGTTGTTTTTGCTTTTTCCCTAGGTTAATATGTAATGGAATTTGGAAGATCAGAATGTGTGTTCTTTGGAGGGATGGATAATCAGTGACTTGCCCAGCCTCCAATCAAAATAATTAGAATTGCTGTACTCGTCCCGCCAACTGAATGGCTCTGGAAACAGAGATTGGGAGAAAGACTGATTGGGGGATTCAGAGTGCTGTAAGGTTAAAGGTCTTCTAGTCATTTGACTATCTAATCTGCTGCAAATTGTAGCTGGTCAGCAGAGCCTGAGTCAGCAAGTTTCACAGAATTGACCATGGGCTGAGAGACTGCTTAGGGCTTAGGGAGCTGAGTGGGGATCAGAATTGTTTTGAGGGGTAGGAGCTTATTTGTTCTGACTCCAGCATATAATCCTGTAAATATATGATATTCATTGGGAAAAACAACTAAAGATTTAGGGAATCTATCCCTATTTTCTTGATCTCTCAAAAGGCACCTTTACTGATACTAACAGGCTTGTGAGTTGAGGAATAGAGAAGAGAATTGGGAGTGAGGACTACTAGATTCTGTTACCCTGCTTTTCTTATGGGTTTTTCTGGAGGAAGAGTTGAACTGTTTAAAAAAAAAAAAAAAAAAAGAATGGCATTCTTGTAAAGGAAATTGCTATATTTTTCTAACTATTTCTATATTCCTTTCCCATCTAATTCCACTCTACCTCCCTCTACACAAACAAGAAAACTAAGTTGATTTTTATGCATTCTGGAAATAGCCCTGCCTTATCCTAGTTATGTGATCCTTGACAGGTCACTTAACCCACATCACCTTGGTTTCCTCCTATGTAAAATGAACTGGAGAAGGAAATGGCAAATAACGTCAATTCCTTTACCAAGAAATTAGCTATCAAGAGTCCTACAGGATTGAAAATGACTGAACAACAGCAATAGCTGTATAGGAAACCCTTCAGTAGGAACTGATACTGTCACCACTTTTTCTACAAGATACTCCAACTCTCAACTTCTGGATCTTCACTGACTGTCCCACATGCTTGGAAATTTCTTCCTTCTCATCTTTATCTCCTGGTTTTCTTCAAGTCCCCCTAAATTGGCACCTTCTGCAAAAAGCCTTTCTAGATTTCCCTTAATGCTTGCACCCTTCTTTGACTGACTCCAAATTATCCTATATATTTTGTTTGTACTAATGCGTTATCTCCCCTTTTAGACTATAAGCTCAAGATACTGTTCCCCTCTTCATCCTCCTTCCTTTTCTTGGTATCCTTAACGCTTTGCAGTGTCTGTACATAGAACTCGCATAATAAATACTTGTTGCAGGTTTGTGAAGTCTAGAGTCATCCTTTATTGGTGGTATCAAGGTCGGGAAGATGCTGTCCTAGAACATAACTACGTTCAAATCGTTCCAATCCCTCGAAGGCCTGGACAACTCTAATTCAGAGAGGGGTTGCCAATGTGCGTGGGGGGGAAGTGTTTCTACACAGTAAGTTCAATGCACTCACGAAATCACAACACTCCTTTACAAAGGGGGGATGAAGTCCCTCAGACACATGCAAACTCCTGGGGAACCATGCACGGCACATTCTGCACTGTGTGGGTGGTGTAGAAGAGGGAAGTTTACGATTAGTAGGTGGGCATCCTCGGGATTCTCCCCGTAGCTTTGGAGGAATTTGGACCCCCGCCTTCTCGCAGCGTAGATCAATTCCCAGGACCCATTCAAGCTCATAGTACTGGAATCTCCCTTCTCCCAGCCCTCCACGCCACGATTTTCTTTCTTCTAATTGGCCGCTGGAACACAGCGATCTCCTCCCTCATTGGTGAAATAAAGATGGGAGGTGGCACCTAATGCCCAGGTGGTATTTTCCACCTCTCGCTGCCAGGGTCCAAGATGGCGCTCGAGGACGCGCTAGGAGGGCACTGTGAAGCCGTGGCTCTGCCCTTACTCAAGATGGCCGCCCCCATCAAGATGACCGGGGTGTGCCGGGGGTAGAAGGGTGGCGCGGTGGCCTGAGCAGGTAAGGGCCGTGGATGCAGAGCCAGGCTGGACTCGGGGCCCTCTGGACGCAGCGGAGAAAGCAAAGGAGGATGGAGGGGTGGGCTTTTTAAGGCTGCAGAATCCGGGGGCGGCGGGCGGGGCGAGGGAGCCCTTTGGAGGGGGCATTTTGGGGCTGGGCATGATTTTGGGGCGACAGGTAGTGTGCAGAGGGGATAAGTTGCCCGTCTGCCCCACTGATATCTCTCTCTTCCTCCACTCCCCTCCTCCGTTCCAGCTGCAGGGTCCGAGCATGTCGAGGCACCCGGGGTTGGGGTGCTGGGTAGCTGGGGGTGGGGTCGGCGGGGGCTGGGGAGGTCAGTAGCGACCCCTCTCCTGGACCCCACCCCCACCCCTCCCCCAGGCTGAGATGGGGAACATGTTGGGTCTGGCTCCTCTGGGAGCTCTGCCCCGCCGAGGCGCCCGTCGGGAGGAGCCGCTGCCCAACCCGGGGAGTTTCGATGAATTGCACCGACTCTGCAAAGGTGGGAATTCTTGCAGAAAACTCTGTTAGTCATTGATTGAGCACCAATTGTTTGCCAAGTCCTGCACGTCTTAGCCAGGAGGGATACCAGTCAGTTTCGTCTAGTTGGAAATTAGAATCCTATCCAGGTAACTTATTAAGTAAGCTCTTATTGTATTCCAAGCACTGGACGAAGTGCTGGGGATTCAAAGAAAGGCAAATGCAGCCCCTGACTTCTGTGAGCTCACATTTAATTGTGTGAACAACAACGTGAAAACGAATGTGTAACATTCAATAGATACAGTGTAAATGGACAACTTGCAAACTATGTAACCTACAATGTAAATAGATAGTGCTAACAACTATGTAACCTACAATCAATACAATGTAAATGGAAGGTTTTCTTAGAGGGCGGGAGGCAGGGGGGAGTGTCTTCTGGAAAAGTTCTTGGGCAGAAGATGGGAATTGAATTGAACTTCAGAGGCCTGAAAATGAAGATGAGAAGGGAGAGTATTCTATGCAATGACAGAGAGATGGAGAATCTTGGGCAAGAGGAAACAAATAGGCCCTCATAGCTGAATTGTAGAGAGAGGTAGAGAGGTGTAAAATGTATGAAGATATATATAAGTGATGATACCTTTTAAGTACATTAGAGAAGTGTAAAGTATCTATGAGGTCTAAAAGGGAAAGGATAAAAAAGGACTCAAATTTTCTTAGAGGAAGCAGGGTTTACCTCAAACTCTACTCCAACTTGAACCTGAACCTCTAAGGTCAGGAATGGAAGAATAAATAATCAAGACTTAATCCAGGGATCAGCTGGGGCAAGCAGATATAATAATAAAAATAAATGTCTTTTGAGTCTGTTTTGGGAAAGGGCCTTATCTGCTCATTTGCCCTGTGCCTTGTGCCTGACTCCTCCTTGGGCTTTTAAGGATAAAGAGAGGGGAGATTTTTCAGGTATACAGAACAATATGACCCTAGGCATGGAGGAAGGTTAGGGTGTATTCTAGGGACAGAGTAGTCCAGTTTGGTTAGAATCTAGACCAGGGGTCCTCAAACTTTTTAAATAGGGGGCCAGTTCACTGTCCCTCAGACTGTTGGAAGGCTGGACTATAGTAAAAACAAAACCTTTGTTTTGTGGACCTTTAAATAAAGAAACTTCATAATCCTGGGTGAGGGGGATAAATGTCCTCACCTGCTGCATCTGGCCTGAGATAAAAAAAAGGGAATTGGCTTGAGATAAAATGGCACTAAATTGTTGAGAGCTTTAAATGACAGGCATTTATGCAATTCTTTATTTAGGTAGTAGGGAATCATTGAAAGAGTTTAGAAGAGGAGCATATGGAAGAATATTTTTATTGTAGCATGAAGGATATATTGGAATGGAAGAGAGAATAGAAATGAGGAACATCTGTTAGGAAACTAGGATGGTAGTGTCACTGAATCATAATGAGAGACCCCATTGAAAGGTGTCAACAGGAACAAAAAAATGACCTGAAGTGACAGAAGTAAAATTGATAAGATAGTTTCCTAAAATCTGAGTGAATATTCTCAGGAGTATTAGGTCACAGTCCAAGGTTTAAGGAGTGAGTAATAGCTCTCTGGAAACAATTTTTTTTCTCTTTGGGAGGAGGTTTCCTTGTGATTAGAGGGCCCATGTCTAGACTTATCCTTTCTTTTATCCCTGTATTTTAGATGTGTTTCCGGCACAGATGGAGGGAGTGAAATTCATTGTCAACAAGGTTCTGAGCAGCCATTTCCAGGTGTTCTCATTTTTCTATAGAGACCCCCAGATCACCACTCCTTTGTTCCAGTCTATTCCTGAATCCCTCCATTCTGCCACCTCTTATTTCTAGCCTCTAGCAAGGCTGTATGATTTGAAATAGAAGGATGAAACCCTGCATGTCCTATATCCTTTTACTTCTCTTCTCTATTCAAAGTGATGCCAGTATCTGCCCAGCGGGGAGGGAGTAGAGGATGGAGAACAAAATTTAGAAATTGCAAATCAGTATGACCCTCATTGATGTGTTATGTTAAGGGATTCCTTGAATGGCAAGAAAGAGCAGAGCTCCCCATTAACCTGCTAACCTACTCTCCTAGGTTACTCACACTGTGCACATGAGTGCCCTCGGCCTGTCAGGTTATCACCTTCATGCTGCTTTTGTTGGTGACCAGCAGCTCAGTTCTACTGAGGTAAGGGGATCAAACAGTTGGCTTATCTCACTAAAAACCTAAGTGAATACCATGAAGATGAGGTTGAAAAGGTTTTCTTCTTTCAGGACCTGAGTTGGGGAAAGTTTGATGAAGGCTGTGGGGAACTTCTTGGGAGAATAACCATTTTGTCTCCATCCCATTAACTTCTTCCACTCAAATTTCTAATCAGATCAGTCATTCAAAAAACATTAAATAGACACCATGTACCAAGCACTGTTGCTAAGTTGTTGCTAAGAGATCATTCCTCTTTATAGGGATATTTACAGTCTTAAAGATAGAATTCAATTTTTTTTTCTGTCATTTACATTATAATCATTTCTGTGTGCATTATCTTACTGGTTCTGCTTATTTTACCTTCCCATAGTTCATAAAAATTTTCCCATGCTTCTCTGAATTCACATTTATTATTTCTTACTAATTTCTTATTAATCATTACATTCATGTACTGTAACTTGTTTAGCTGTTCTCCCGCCAATAAAGCATCTGTTTTGTTTCAGTTTCTTGCCATCATAAAAAGTACTATCATGAATATTTTGGAATATTTGGGCCCTTTCTGTCTTTGATTTCTTTGGAATGGAGACCTAGCAGTGAGACCTATAAAAAAGTCTGGACATTTAAAATCACATTTTAAACATAATTTCAAATTGCTTAAAACAGTGGTTGAATTAATCTACAGTTCCACCAACAGTATTTCACAGATATGTTTGTGCCTATTTTCATAGCTATGTTTTTTAGATGACATTTTTAAGATACCTTATAGCTTTTATGTGTCTGTAGGCAGAAAAGACAGTCTTCCTTTTCTCAGAGGGGGTTGTGTCCATCCTTATGGCTCCACCAGAGGGCGCTGTATACAATTGTGAAAGTTCTGTCCTTGGCTTATGGGATAGGATGTTGATACCTTCTGAGTGCCTCTCTCTTGGCCACCTTCTCCAACAGGTGTTCCCTACTGTTGTGGGGGATATGGACAGCAGTGGCAGCCTCAATGCCCAGGTCCTGCTTCTCTTGGCAGAGCGGCTCCGAGCCAAAGCAGTTTTCCAGGTGAATCATCAGTATAGACCCCCATAACCCAATGCTTTCCTCCAACCAAGAGTATCTCCATTCTAAGATATGGAGAGAAGTGCAATCTGGGATGGTGCTGCAGGTGTGAAAAGGGTTGTGAATTTACTTGGGAGGGGATGTTGGCATGGGATTGAAAGAACTGGAGGGCTTACTTCTTTTCCATCTAGACCCAACAGGCCAAGTTCCTGACATGGCAGTTTGATGGGGAGTATCGAGGGGATGACTACACTGCCACTCTAACACTGGGGAATCCTGACCTGATTGGGGAATCAGGTGAGAAAGCAGAATGGGGAACTGGAGAGGGGTGAGGGCAGAAACCTTCCATATTTAACTCCAGCTGGCCAATGCTGTTGATTGCTTTTCCTTTTCTGTCCCTTTTATGTCTCTGTGGTTTAAGGGTGGAATTAAAGGGGAGGCTTCCTATTAATATTTTTGGGATGTGTAGTTGGGGAAATTCTTCAATGGGTACTGGTCCTGGGCAAAGGGGGTTCCTTGATTATTCCCTGACCCCATGTTTCCCCACCTCCTACCTCCCCCCCACACAGTGATCATGGTCGCTCACTTCCTGCAGAGCCTTACTCAACGTCTGGTGCTGGGGGGAGAGCTGGTATATCACCGGCGCCCAGGAGAGGAGGGGGCTATCCTGACACTGGCTGGGAAGTACTCTGGTATGAAATGAGACAGAATGGGGATGAGGTTGGGATGATTCTGGTCTGCTCTGGGTTCTGTGACCTGTGTTCCATTTATGACCATTAGTGACTTGCCACCCCCTTTTGGTTCTTGCAGCTCTGCACTGGGTAGCTACACTGAATGTGGGCTCAGGCGGGGCCCATGCAAGTTATTACCACAGGGCAAATGAGCAGGTGAGGCCCCCTCCCAAACCAAGCTCACAGACTTTTTATCACATCTGCTTGTCCCAGCTGACCCTTGGAAGTTCTTCCTGATGGACCTCACCAACAGTATTTATCCTTCCACCCCTTCCCTTGGGGGCTCAGGTTCAGGTTGGAGTGGAGTTTGAGGCAAACACTCGGTTGCAGGACACCACCTTCTCTTTCGGATACCACTTGACGCTGCCCCAGGCCAACATGGTGTTCAGAGGTGAGGGGAGTATGGGGGTAGGGCAGAGGATCCTGGTGGAGCAGAGTCATGGCCAGAAGGACATCGCTTAGCACAGTGCTGGGCATATAGTAGGCACTTAATAAATATTTATTGACTAACTGAAGGATGCCTGATCTCTTGGTCTCTCCCCCACCCTTAAGGTATGATGTTGCCTCCCTGTGATAATTGTGTTATTTTTCTTCCAGGCCTTGTGGATAGTAACTGGTGTGTTGCTGCTGTGTTGGAAAAGAAGATGCCCCCTCTGCCTGTCACCCTGGCACTTGGAGCCTTCCTCAATCACTGGCGTAACAGATTTCACTGTGGCTTCAGCATCACTGTGGGATGAAAAAGGTGGAGGAGCCATCTTGAAGCCATTAGAGAGAAAGAGAATCAGGGTCTGGGTCTCTCCCCAGAGACCATTTTGCCCAGTGTGACTCCATTGGATGAATGAGGGCCTGGACAGAGCTTCCCTGTGAACTGGAGTTATCACAATGGGCAGGATGGGGGGGATCTCCTGTTTTCCCCCCAGAACTCTAGCCTGACTGCTTTCTTCTCCAAGCCCTTGAATAGGGCAGGCTCTGAATGAGGGGGAGGGCTATGATTGATTGCTTTCTTCCACCCCTGTGTAATAAAGCCAATCCCTCTCCTCACTGACCCTGAGCAGAACTCAGAAACCTAGGTGGGTACAAATCCCATCCTATAATCAGCTCTGGGCCTAGTGCTGGAGGAGGGAACAGGGCTATGGCTGCTTCAGCCTGTACCCAGTGGGCACTGCTTCACTTGTGAAACCAGCTCTGACCCCTTCCTTGTGCAGACTAGAAAATGAATGAATGAATGAATATATGGCCCTTCCTCGACAGCAGCATGAAGACATGGTGTTGCCTTAGTCGTTCATTGTGCCTTGGGTGGGGTGTGTGGCCCCTGGACCGCTTTTCTCACTACTGGTCTTGACTTCAGTTCTGGACAAGATATTCTCCATGGCCCTGTGGGAACCATGCAAAGGGGAAGGGCAGAGCCAGCTGCTGCTATTGCTAAAGTAGATGTTTGGGGAATCTCTCAGGTGGGTAGGTAAGGACAACTTGTTAGGTGAGGATGTGCTGGGGGATACGGGTGAGCAACATCTCAGCTGTAGATTTCCTGTAGCAGAGGCATCATGGCGGACAGCTCGTGAATGTGCTGGAGCTGGCGTCCATATTCCATGTTGAGACTTCGAAGTTCTGCCAGTAGCCCAAGCATCTTTGCATACAAGAACCTGCAAGGATGAAAATCACTGCCTGAGTCTTCCACTTAGAACTTCTAGGACTCCCCCAGACTCCCAGGGGAAGAAAAAGCAAAGCAAAGTAGCCCCAAATCTCATAGATTTGAAGGTTTAACGCTGGCCCCTGAGTTTTCACTGAGCAGCTGAGAAAATGAAGCTCAGGCTTGTAAATTAAAGAAAACCAGCCCAGCAGGCCCAAAATTCATTGGCCTAGTGGCCTGTTGGGGGCTGACTTTCTGATCTATATATACACAGTATAGGCTGTTGACAGAAGCAGGGGGTCTCTAAACCCTTCATCCTGTGCAGTTGGAGGTGGGAAGAAGAGGACTATATTAAGGAAATGGCAAACCTTTTCAAAGAGGCCAGACCTTTGGTCCAATTATCAAAGGCTGGATTGAAAATAGGTGGCGTGAGGATAGAGCACCAGTCCTGGAGTCAGGAAGACCTGACTAGGACACTTACTAGCTATGTGATCCTGCGAGTCACGTAACTCAATTGCCTTGCCAAAAAAAAAATTTAGTTTTTAAGAGCTCATGCTATTTGGTGGGAAAAAGGAAGGGAAGTCATGGTCAGTTCTAACCTTTTCTTAAGGTAGTGCTCCAGAGAACAGAGAGCAATAGGGAACCTCTATGATTGAGAAAGAATAAATTGAGAACGGCTTGGCCCTTGACTAGGTATGGGTCTTGGGGCCAATTTTTATCCTTAAATTCAAAATTTAATGAGAATCAGGGCAAGTTAATGAATAGAATAGAGGAAGGTGGGGAAAAGGATATAAGGAGGAAAAGTGAAAAGGGGTAGGATTCTTTAGAGAAATGAAGATTGGGATTGTTGAGCTGCAAGGTTAGTTATTTTAAGCTTTGGAAGAACCATAATATAGAACACAGGGTTCAGCTATTTTCAATCACTAATGAATAAAGAACTAGAAAGAAAAAGTAGAATTAAATTGCAGCAGGAGGGATTTAGCTATGAGAATTGAAATATAAAAGATCATTTTTGTCTGACGAAAGGCTAGTTGACTCCTGGAGAAGAACCCGAGTTCAAAAAGAAAAGGGATATTGAAAGGCATTTATCTTGTGCCCAAACATTGTCTCAGTTCAAATCAACAAAAATTAGGCTTTCACTCTATGAAAGGTGCAATACTAGGCCTTGAGGTACAGATATTTTTCTAAAAAAACATTTCCAAGCCTCAAATGGTTTATTTATTTATTTTTTATTGTGGGGATAAAACATACCCATACAAGTGAATGCAAAGTAATTCCAGAAGAGAGAGCACTGACAATAGGTTTATAGGAGATCATCCCAAAGCTAAGGTTTGGGAAAAAAAAATAATGTGCCCCTAGAGCTTCATACCCTTTCTTTTATTTAATGCTCAGAACAATATGGGAAGCAAAAATACTAGAGTGTTGTAAACCTCAAATTTTTTTTTTTTTTTTGATAAACATGCAGAAATCATAGTACTCTCTTGGGATAACAGCTAGTAAGGGTTCAAGGAAGGATTTGAATTTGAGTTTTCCTGCCTCCAAACCTAATTGCTGCTCTATGTTAGCCCACATTTCCTTTTTAGGGTAGGGATTCTGAGGAGATTAAGGAAAAAATGTGGGTCAGGCTTGGGAGAATAGGCAGATAGTGAAAAAGGCTAGGGCTTGATAGAGTGTGAAATATTAGTAACATGAAACGTCTGGAAAGGAGTGGGGCAGTGATTGAAGAATGGTCAAAAGAAGAAATAGGAGAAAGCTTCATGTAAGCCAAAGGAGGACAGAATCATTCAAAGGGGATGGGGAGTCCTTGACCATATTCAAGGTTCTGGAGAATCAAAATGAAAATTGGGATAAGACCATTGGATTTGGTAATTAACATCCTTATTAACTTTGTGTAAATTACTTTTAGTTGATTGGTGGGGTGAGGAATCAAATTGTAAGGGGTAGAGAAGTGAGTGGAAGGTGAAGACATGGAGGCAGAGAGTGTAGATGACTGTTTTGTGACATTAATCTGAGAAAGAGAATAACCAGGAGAAGGGACTAGACAGCTCCTGAGATCCCTCCCAACTCTTCAAATCTGTGATTCTGGACTGTGAGGTGATGGTAAGATCAATTGAAGCTTTTTAAACCTTGTTCCAAGACAGAGAGGGAAATGGTAGACAAGGTGAGGTTGAAGATGAGAGAGGAAAAATGGTATTTATTGATTGGTGGAAACAAGAGATCAATAGCACAAGTAGAAGAGTGGATCTTGACACCTCTTCCTCGGAGACTGGGGCAAAGGAGTGGATGGGAGAAGATGTTAAATATTATGGGAGTGGAACAGAAAAGGAAGCTTGGAATGGATAGCCTCTATTTTCTTCGCAAAAGAGGAGGGGAGATCCTTTGCTGAGAAAACCTAGTTAGGAAGCTTGCTCCTACCGGCCTTGGGGCCGAGCTTGCTGGCCCCTGATGTAACTCTGCAGTGTCAATGCCATCTCCTCTTGTAGCTGGTCAATCTGTTTCGTTGTGTCACACCAGGTCGATCTGGGGGGACAGAAAAGAGAAATGGAGGTGATAGAGTTGTCTCAGACCTTCCTAAAGGATGGGAGATACAAAGCAACGACACTCAAGAACCTAAGTTGGAGAGGTGACAAGTAGCGCTTTGGGGATTTCTCACCTGGAGAGAAGAGAGCCAAGGCTGCCATAAGTGCATACTCAGGCTCCTGCAGCTGCAAACGCCTCAGTGTCACATGGAAACGAAACATCAGCTCCAGAAACTGCTCCTGGAATCCCACTGAAGAACATAGTAGGTTCAAGGGCAAGATGACATCTTCTTGATCTATTTCCCAAGCCCTCCCTGCCACCTTCTATGGGGGGGGGTGCATGGGGAGCAGTGACCCCTCACCATGAGCTGCATCTTGGAGAGTATATCGGAGAGGACCACACAGAAAAGTGTGGCTGTGGGGGCAGAAAGTGGTGTTGAGCTCAATGTGACAGATTTCTAGGGCTGCACCCTTCAATAAGGAGATTTGATCTTCTATGGGCAGAGACCTGTGGAACAGAAGAACAACAAAAAAGCTGACCTGGATTGCTGATAGACTCTCTGTTGAAGGGCAAAATGGCTAAAGGCTAGGTGGGAGCTCTTAACCCTAGGAAAGGTGGGGGGTAATAAGGCTGGGGTCATAAGAATTTGCCATGGAAACATTGGAGAGGAGTAGCAAAGGGTCCTTTCCCAGATTGCCCAGAAGTGGAAGGACTCACTGACCGGAAATGAGGCAGGTCCTTGGTGAACTTGATCACTTGCTGTACCATGAAAGTGCTGATATCTGCTAGATGCATAAGCAGTGGCAGCACAGGTGGTAGAGAGGGTGTGGGCTGGTTATGGATGAACAGATGGGCTGGGGGCTAGAAGAATTGAAAGTCAGAAGCCTTGGCTTATGGATCTACTAGATGCTTTCACCTCTCCCAGGAAGAGAGCTTAGGATAAAGGGGTTAATATCCATTCTTTGGCCATTAAGAAGTTATGTCTCCTGGAGCTGGTATCCCACCCATTAGCCTTCAAACTTCTTCCATGGATCAGCTTTCCCTGGTGTTCTGGCTCTAGGCTCCCCCTTCTTCTGGAACTTTTCATACCTTGACTCCTGCAGATACTCACCCGGAATTGTACAAACTGGTCAAATAATATGGTGCCCACGTGACGGGCATGAGCCCCCAGTAACACCTGGACTAATGCCTCCTGCTTCTCACTCAGCTGTACAGGTTCCTGCTCTGCCTTTTGTGCCTTTTGTGCCTGCCTTGCCCGCCTCTGTGCCAGGGCTTCTGCTGACAGGATCACTGTGCTCCAGAAGAGATAAAAAAGATGCAGAAACTGAGAGAGGGAGAGTCTGAACTATAACAGGTTGCTGGTATAGTTGCTCCTTGGTAGCTGCTTGGGTCCCCCAAACCCAGCTCTGCTAGCTGTAGAGTTGCCCAAGGTTTTCCTCAGTGGTTTCAAGGGTTCCAAAGGTTTCCAAGGCTCCTTAGGGTAAGGACTACTTGCAGGAGCTCTAGCCTGTTTTTATAGTATATGCAGGTTGGTGCAATAGGGAATAAGTCAGGATGGGAGAGTGTTGGAAAGGGTTGTGGGGTCTCTGAAAAAAGATGATATATGGATGTACAAGTGATGTGAGAGGATGGGGACGACAGGTGTGGAGGTGAAAGGAACAGGTGACAATTTATGCCTCCGGGTCTTAATACCTAGAGATGGAAAATGGAAGGTTGGGTCAGGGAAAGTAAGATGGTCCTTGAGTTACATGGAGTAGTGGCAGAATTTGAATGCAGGCCTCCCAAGACTATTGCTCTTTCAACATATTCCCCTTCCCAGGGAATAGATTGGGGCTCACTCACTGTCCTTTCTCATGCCTGCATCCAGGCATTTCTGTAGCCGACAAGCTGGGCAATGGCGTCTCTGGTTTTTGTTAACCTCACAGCATTTTTCAAAAGGACAGATGAATCCCATACCCTTCTTGACAGTTCGCCTGTGAGACACAGAGATAGTTGAGAACTAAAAAAGCTCAAGAAGGGGCCAAAGAGACCTGAAAGTTTGTATGGCTTAATCTGAGGAGTGTCATTAGGGGAATGTGTGTGGAGTGGACACATGGGCCAGTTCAGTGCTTTGCTGTTATCAGCAAATATTATCATTATTTAGCCAATTAAGAATAAATTACACCCAAGTCCACTTGAGAGAAGTCTTAGAACCTCTACAACCTAAGGATCTTGATCCCAATATTTCTAAAGGTTTTCTATAGGAACCAGCATTATACCATTGAATGATATTCTATACAATCACTCAACTCTAGTCATTTTCATATTAAGTTTAGTAATATTCTGAGTGTCGTTTGGCACATGGCAAATGTTTACTACTAGGAGTAGATAAGTTGGCAATAAACCTGAGACAAAAGTTCAGAGTTCTATCTTTTGCTTTCTACTTGTTTGAACAACATTGAGGTTGGCAGGACTAGGGAGTTGTAGCTGTCTGCAAAAACATGGAAATGGGAACTCTGTGACGATATGGCCAGGTCTTTGTTCTGTTGGGACTGAGTAATCAGTTATTTGAAAGTTCCCTTCATGCTGGTGTCTAGATGGGGAAATAGACCTCACCTGAAGAATCCTTTGCAGCCCTCACAGGTTAGGCATGGAAGTGATAGCCAGTGGCCCTGTCCCCACAGACAGCACAGCTCCGTACTTCATCTTCTCTGGTTGCCATTGGCCTTGGACTTCAGATGGGTTCTAAACACCTGAGAATGAGGAAGGAGAAGCATTTTGTTCTTGATAGCTTTTAGCCTTCCCATTTACTCCCTTCTGCAGGACCTATATTCAGGCTTTCCTCTCAGGCACTAGCCTTTTGTAGTTTTTCCACCTTTTTTTTCCCCCCTCTGTTGCCAGGAGCCTCAGTTTCTCAGAGATTCCTTTTCCAATGGTCTGGAATTAGCTGCACTTTTCAGCCCTTTCTCAAAATTCCCATTTTCTCTCTCATCCTGCTCAGCCCACACGAGCCATCACTCTTGCCACACTCAACTTCCACATGAAGGTCATCAGGTTTTCTTTCCTCCCCAAATTGACACTTAATTCTTGCCCCACTTGGACTCCATTCTTAACATTAAGGATTGTGTCCCTCAGTACCTGAGAGGAGGCAGTCGAGCCCAGTGGTGTGAAGCTTCCAGCTGTTCTCGGTTCCTGGGCTTACGGTAAACTTTGGACCTAGGATGGAGGCAGGATAGGTGGTTTTCCCAGCATGCCCAGTGAGTTGGCATAAGCAGCAAAGAGGAGGGGCTTGGTGAAAGTGAGAACCTAAGAACTCACTAACAATGTTTCTGTCCCCAATCACACTTCTCACAAGTCAGGTTTGCTAGCCGTAGTCAGGATGAAAATATCTGTGGCAACTTTAAGGATGTCCAATATCTATTTCCATTTGTGACAGGATGAAATAATCTGGCTTTATTAAAGGGAATTCCTCCCTTAGAAGGAAAAACTGGATAGACAGGACAAAGTGTAGGAATCTGACACATTAATAACTATGTATATTAATAGAGTAGGTGTAGGAGGGTAGAGACTACTCTGGTATTAACATGCTATTGCTTTGTTCTCTGAGCCCCAGATAAAGGAACTGATGATTTTTGATAATGAATTTTAAGATTTCACCAGAGTTAACTGCCTTCCTCTCTCTTCCCCATAAACACACAGTTAACAGGGAAGTAGTGGGCAATTGGTATGGAATAAGACATATGTTTTCAGAGGTAGTCAGTGTGTCATTGGGAAATATGTTGTTCAGTTGTTTCATTCATGTCTGAATCTCTGTGACCCCATTTGGGGTTTTCTTGGCAAAGATATTGGAACGATTTGCCATTTCCTTCTCCAGCTCATTTTACGGATGAACAAACTGAAGCAAACAGGGTTAAGTGACTTGCCCAGGATCATACAACTAGTAAATGTATGAAGCCAGATTTGAACTCAGAAGATGAGTCTGCCTGAGTCCAGCCCTGGTACTGCAGCCCTGCCCTCAATAGAGGGGAAGTAACAGTGACATTTAAAAAAAAAAGTTTTTAAGGACAAGCAAAAGAGCATGATTAAGCATTTAAAAAGAAAATAGGAGAATTCAAGAGACTTCAGGATAGTTCTTCAGTGTACCTTTCACTGATGCATATCACAGACCACAGCCCTTCCACACATTACTAGTTGCTTTAATGAATTGCTGCAGCTAAAAATACATTATTTGGTGACGAACTTAACTAGGCTTGCTCCTTGAAAAAATAGCTATTGCGCCTATAAAAAAATATTGTGCCATGCTCTTAAAGCCTTTCTAGTTTAATCGAACCCACTTGAGCTTGAGAATATAAGGTCATCCCTCTTGCATTTTTGATTTCCTTTTCAGGTTATTTTTACCTTATTTCTAAGTCTAATTTTTCTTGTGCAGCAAAATAACTGTATGGACATATATACATATATTGTATTTAACATATACTTTAACTTATTTAACATGTATTGGTCTACTTGCCATCTAGGGGAGGGGGTGGGGGGAAGGAGGAGAAAAATTGGAGCAAAAGGTTTTGCAATTGTCAATGCTGAAAAATTACCCATGCATATATTTTGTAAATAAAAAGCTATAATAAAAAAAAGAGAGAGAGAATATAGAGATATCTCCATGAGAGATGACCCATCAGAATAAGCCTGTGTAGAGACAATGCCCAGTCATTATTATTGATATCATTAAGTAGAACACCTATACTTCATAGGATGTACCTACCTATGTCTCTCTGCAAATAGGCTTTTCTTTGCATTCCTCTGCAGTATTGTGCTTTTCTTCATTTTTTCCAAGTCAGCCACTGACTTTTAAGGCCATATGATTAAGAGGCCCTGTCTTCCTCTTCATAGTTCTCCCAACTCAATGACAATTTTAAAAATAAGATTCTTTATTCTCAAGCACTTTTTTTTTCAATTTTTATAAACATGGTTTTTTTTCCCCAATTTTTATAAACGTTTTTTTTTTCAATTTTTATAAACATGTTGTTTTTTTTTTTTTTAATTCTCAAGCACTTTTGGGAGATACAAAAGATGACTCCAGGTAAGTCACTTCATTCAATCATTTGGACTGGAGAATCTCTAAAGTTCCTTCTGACACTGATATTCTATGACTCTTTAAGATTTGATCTCTATCCTTCTATATTCAGAATATAGAGAGAGGAGACATATATATATATATATAAAATCAGGTAATACTCAAGGTAATAAATTATAAAGTATTAGATAATAGCTAATAATAATGGTTAACATTTATAAGGTTCTTTTTTTGTTTAAGTTTTTAAATTTTCGAAACATATACAAGGATAATTTTTTCAACACTGACTCTTGAAAAATCTTCCTCCTTTCCCCCCACCCCCTCTCCTAGATGGCATGTAATCCAATATATATAGTTCTTACTATGTGCCAGGAATGTTAAAACTATTAACTCTTTTGATCCTCAAAACAACCCTGAGAGATAAATGCTATTATCCCCATTTTACAGGTGAGGAAAACTGAAGTAGACAGAGGTTAATAACATGCATAGTGTCAGATTTTGAGCTCAGATTTCCTGATTTTAGAGCCAGGCTCTCTCCATTGTACCATCAGCTGTCCATCATGTAAAGTGTTTAATCCTTAAATTTAAGAGACATACAAAAATTCAGTGTGGACTGAGAGTGAGGAAAGCTTTCCTAGATAAGCTAAGTCTTGAACTTTGAAGGAAATGTAAGGTTCAGTCACTCAAGTCGTTCAATAATATTGAACACTTACTATGTGTATCTTCTCATTAAGAAGTATAAAGAATATTCTCCATTTACCTGTACACTGTATTTTGTGTACCTATACTGTATTTCAAGGATCTCTTATTAAGTGCTTAGTATGTGCCTGAGATTGCACAAGGGACTGAAGACAAGACAGATGCAAGGAATCCTACCCTCAAGAAGATTACATTTTATGGGGATTAGGAGAATGGAGAGAAGAGAAAATGTGCAAAAAACCTTGGGGAAAGGGAATGGGGGGATAGGAGGAAAAAAATTGAAACTAAAAATCTTTTGAAAAATGAATATTGAAAATGATATTTACATGTAATTGGAAAAAATAAAATACCATTTACAAAAAAAAAGAAAGAAAATGTGCAAAAATAAGTACGTAGAGAATATATTCAAAGTAAACACAAATTACTTTAAGGAGGGATATGAGGGAAACTGGAGTTGGAGGGAGTACAGAAGTGGGCAGGGAGAATGAAGAATCCAGAAAGGCTTCATGTAGAAGATAATGCCTGAGTTCAATCTCAAAAGCATCATGGGATTCTAAGAACTTGGGGGAGGGAATGGGAGGGAACACATTCCTGACATGGTAGAGATAGCAACATCTTCATGCTTCTTCATCCCATGTAATTCTTGATCATGTCTTCCGTGAAATCCTCCACTGAAGAATTGCCCAGTACACTGGAAACTTTCTTCTGGTTCTTTGGATTCGTTATGGAAATGAATGCAACACTGATTGTCCATCTGTTATTCCTTACTTTAAATGAGAGACAGACACGTTTCTTGTTTCTGTATCATCAGTGCCCTTGATAAGTGATATAAAAGACATCATCAAGGGCAGGCCATTTTTGGCAATATGGCACAGCCTACTTATTCCCACACTGTATGCCTTTCTGTTGCTTTAGGTCACCTGCTATTTTGAAGTGCCTGTGATCGTGGTGTTTCATGATTCACAGTCACATAGCATCAATGGAAGAATATGGATGTCAGGAAGCTCGGCTTTGGGAACAGCTTGGGATCATTGAAAGTGCCACTGCTGCTCAACTCTTCCAATTAGTCTCCCTTCAGTCTCTGAAGGACATTGAGGGTAAGGAGAGGGAAATGTGAGAAATTGGAGGAGACAAGATTTTGAGTAGCTTTAGTGAAGAGTGGATTAGGGTATCAAATTAGGAATAAAAGGATTGCCTGTAACCAGGGTCCAGTTGGGGCTGGATCACATATATTTTTAGTGTGGCATTCTAGGTCTCTATTCAGTAGCACAAGATTAGGCGTGGAGCAGACAAATGATGAGAACAATCCAAAGCTGGAATTCCACTCTGGGGAGGGACTGAGAAAGGTTAAATTAAGCCTTGAAGTGAACTACAGATTCTCAGAGATAGAGATGTGAAGAGGCAATATTGAAAGCATGCTTGAGAGTCATCCCGTGCAAAGGTATGGGCTAAAGGCTTCCTTCCTGCCAAGGACCTCTGCTGGGGCCTGCTGCTCCTATAAAGGGCACACAGAAAGTAGACTTATTCACTAGAATTTAGGGTACCTGAAAGGAGCAGTATTGGTCCTGGATGGGGTGTTAGGCTGAGAGAAACTAAAGAATTTATCCCTGAGACAGGCAGGAAGAAAGCTCTGATAAGAGATCAATTTAACTCCATGATCCCACCTCTGGGAATTTGTCCAGTCTGAAATCTAAGTTAGGTCAGACTCCTGAGACCCACCTCCTGTAGGGGTCTGGAGCAGTCTCACCTTGTCGTGTCCTTGCAGAAATGTTCTTACAGATCAATTTTCTCTATAAAATCTACTTCTGGGCCATCCCATGCCTGCAACTCTTGTTTGGGTCAGTCTGCCTCCACATAATGTCTTTCTCCTATTCCCTCCCCCAAGCCACATGATATCTTCCCTAACTCCACTTTGCTTCCCAACCCTTACTTCTTTTTACAGCTAACTCTTTTAGGGTGCTAAGTCCCTTCAGGATTTAAGTTTTGTTGTGCCCCAATTAAGAGTGTGCCCCCATCTCATGGGAATTTACCAATCCTGGGATTCAGTATCAAAATGATGTGGAATTCAGCATCAAAAGTTGGGGTTCGGTCATGTGAAGAATTCACAATGGCCATTCTCTTTGGCAAAAGGTAGATTTATTTAGGGGAATAGGTTACAGACAAAATGAAGGGATACAATAGACACTGGTAATGGTAAATATGAAATAGAGTGGGAGAACACATGAAAGACAAGCTCCTCAGTGGAATTTGCAATTATCCAGTAGAAAGGGAGAACCCCATGAGGTTGAGGCATTGTCCTTAGCTGGCAGGCTAAATCCTGAAAGGGACTTAGCCCCCTAAAAGAGCTAGTTAGCTCTAAGGAGAAGTAAGAAGCACAATGGAGTTAGGGGAAATACTACATGGCAGGGGTAAGGAGAACGACATAAGGCAGAGTGCTATGACAGACTGACCCAAAGACAACAGCCACAGGATAGCCCACAAGTAGATAAAATTTAAGTAGGGAAAATTTAAACTCAGGGACATGACTGGGATTTCTGATAGGACACGGCCAGGTGAGATTGCACCAGATCTCTACCGAGGGTGGGTCTCAGGGATTTGACATAACTTGGATTTCAGATTGGTGACCTCCCCAGAGGGTGGGATTGTGGAGCTAAACTGATTATCAGAGCCTTCTCCCTGCCCACCTCAAGGATCAATTCTTTAGTTCCTCTCTGTTCAACATCCTATTTAGGACTTGATGTGTAAGATTGTGAAAGGTTTTAAATCTCAAAGTGGTTTGTATTTTGCCTTAAAGCAGGGGTCCTCAAACTACAGCCCGCGGGCCAGATGCAGCAGCTGAGGATGTTTATCCCCCTTACCCAGAGCTATGAAGTTTCTTTATTTAAAGACCCACAAAACAAAGTTTTTGTTTTTACTATAGTCCGGCCCTCCAATGGTCTGAAGGACAGTGAACTGGTCCCGTATTTTAAAAGTTTAAGGACCCCTGCAAGAAAATGGGGTTACTGAAAATTTGGGAGCAGGGTAGTTTATGGATATACCTGTGTTTTAGGGTTTTTGGTTTGGTAGCTGTGTGGATGATGGGTTTGAAGAAAGATCATCTTAAGAAAGCATAGAGAACAATAAGGAAGCTAGTTAAGGCTGGATATAATGACTTTAAAATAGGGTGGCAACTATTGTTGAGTGGAGAGAAAAAGTCAAATGTGAGAGATATTCTAGAAACTAATTTGACAAGAGTTGGAAAAATTAATTAGATATGGGCTGTAGGGGTGGTGGAAGTAATGGGTTAAGGTTAATTCCAAGCTTAGGAACCTGTTTTGTGAGAATAATGGTAAGGCCCTTGACAAATAAGTTAGGAAGAGGAATAAATTTAGGGGGAAAGTTTTTTAAAAACTACTTTGTAGGTATGTTGAGTTATCCAAACTAAATACCCCCTGTTCTATTTATATTTCATGAATTTGAGACCCTTCTAGTTGTGAGCAGGTAAATAATTAACAACTGCCTCTACTACCCAATAACAAAAGATGTTTAGACTATATAATAAGTTTAATCTGCCTTTTAAACATTTTCTTCATTACTTTCTTAAAGCTAGACAAACAACAAAACACTAACTAAAACCTTCATTTGCATCATTTGCTGATTTCTCAGGAGTAAATCTCACACTGAAAATTTAACAATTGGCTCTCAGGGCCCTTAAGAGTTACTTGAGCACATCTCTGCCTTCATTATCCTGCTTAACCTTCCCAGGATGCTCTCAAGTTATCAGTGTCTTTCTTAAAATGTGGATAATTAGAACTAAACCCAAGAATTCAGATGGCTGACTGGGTCAGCATAGTATGGCTAGCATCCCCTGGATCTCTTAATCTGGCCCAAGATTATTTTAGTCTTTTTCCCCCGCTACTGTACCACTAATAGACACTGAATGTAATGCGGTATAGTAGGTAGAATTCTAGACTTGGCAGCAGAAAATTTAAACCATATCTTGAAACTAACTGGCTATATGACCCTGCAAAAGTCACTTAATTTCTTTGATACTCAGTTTTCCTGGGAATATGATGGGAGTGTTAATACTGCCTTCTTACCAAGGTCAGAAGAATCAATTGAGATGATATAGGTAATGCTTTGCAGATGTTAAAGCAACAATGATTATTAAAATCTTCTGTCCTCATTAGCAAACTGCTGCCTAATCATACCTTCTTGATTATGACAATAATTTTTTAAATCAGTAAGTCAATCAAAAAGCATTTATTACCACATACTCTATGTCAGGAATTGTGCTGGGGCACAAGGACAAAAATGAAGCAATTTGTGCACTCAAGAAGCTTTCATACTATTGCAAGAGACAACATATATTTGCACTACTATCTTGGGGCATTAGAAAAAGCTTCCTGTAGATGGCTGGGTGTTATGAATTCAAATGTTGGAGTTCTTGTTCTTCTCAAGGCAAAGCCGGTTTAGAGGCTTGGAGCCCTTCGGATGTCTCCAAATCCAAAGGTTCTGTCCTTCAGCCTCTGCCTCTGCTTTCTTCTGCCTCCAACCAAGACAGAGATGGAAGGTCTCTCTTATCTCCTTCTGGGAAGCCCAGCCACCAACTTGCCGCGGAGAGAGGGCTTCTGGCGTAGCTCCACTGAAATCCGTTAAAGTGTTCTCTGCACCAGAGTTGCTCCTCTCGAGTCCAGCGCGATCAGCCAGCCAAGAGGAAAAAATGTATTCTGCCATAGATCCCTCATCGCTGGCCTTTTATCTGCCTCTTCTGAGAGAATGGGATTATGGGTTTTCTCCCATAGTGCTCTCTGGCCCAATGAGCTTTAAGGGAGGTGTGGACTCCCTTGAAGTTAGAAAGTCTACTTTGTGAAGCTAGCATACTTGTGGAGTCCAATGAGTAAAGGTGGGAACACAAGCCTTGTCTTGATTAGTTCTACTTAGTACCTTGTTTCAGGTTCTGGCCAAAACATCTTCTTGTAAGATTAGATCAACTCTAATTAGTTAGCAGTTAGTAAGGATTCCAACAGCTGGGGATGCATGAACTAGAGAAAAGCTAGGAATTGGAAGAGGTGGGAAGTGAGCAAAACCTGGGGGATCCCATGTGTGAGACTTTTCATCTATTCCTATTGTTTTATCTTGTTAGATTTGATCTCATGTTCTAGCTCCTCGAGATGTTTTTGGATCTTGACTGTTATCCAAAGTGTTATCTTTTTCGCCCAGCTTTGTGTCACTTGCAAATTTGATAAGCATACCATCTATATTTTTATCTAAGTCACTGAAAAAAAAAAAGTTAAAGCTCCTAGGATCAAGAACAAATCTTTGTGGCCCTTCACTAGAGACTCTCTTACAAGAACATATCTCATTGCACCATCATCTAACCTCTTTACTGCTGTATTTTATCCACAGTAGCGTGGAAGATGTCAAGTAATTTGCTAAAATCTTGATAAACTACATCCGCATCATGCTGCTAATCTCTCAGCCCAGGAACTGTCAAAAAAGGAAATGAATTTAATCTGGGTGTGTGACCTGTTCTTGATAAAGCCACCTCTGAATCTTTATGAAGGCCTCTTCATTTTCACTAACCATCCTTTTCATAATGTACCTTATGAATTTTGCCAGGAATCAAAGGTAAAATGTTCTGTTCTGTAGATTCCATTCTCTTCCTAATTGTTTTGGAAACTGGAACACCATGTGCCTCTTTGTACCTGAAGAACCTCTCCTGTTCTCCATGGTTTTCCCAAGATCAACCCCATCCTTTGAGAAATGTTTCTTCATTTTAACAATCTTTCCTATTCTCAAAATCAAATCCTCAAACCCAACCTTTGAGAAGTATTTTTTCATTTTAACAATCTTACTACTCTCAAAATCAAATCTCAATATACTGTGGATCTAAGCCTTTCTAAAACCTCATTGAGTTCCTATATTCATTTCTTCCCTCCATAACATCAATATCCTTCCAATCTATCCAATTCTTCTTAACTTTGAAAACCATTTGTTTGATGTAGGTCTATCTGGCTTCCATCCCATAGTCCCATATTTGTGATCTTGCTCTCTAGCTGGCTGTTTGTTGTGTCTGACTTTGTGAGCCCATTTGGGATTTCCTTAGCAAAGATCCTGGAGTGGTTTGCCTTTTTCTTCTAAAGTTAAATAATTGCCCAGCTTCACACAACTAGTAAATCTCTGAGGTCATATTTGAACTCGAGAAGATGTCTCTCTGGTTCCAAGCTCAGCGCTCCAACCACTGCACCACCTAATTGCTCCTGCCTAGTTATAACCATTTGCCAGCACTTGGGGGCTCATATCTGCTTACATTCTAAGACTTAAATTTGGCCCTGGACAGAAAATCATTCATACATTTACTCTCAACAAATATCAACTGAGTGTCTTCCAGGCTTAGTAGACACTCAGCACTTAACGTGTGAAGAGCTGTTCTGCTTCAGCAGGGCTTCAACTCAGATTGTTTCAAGCTTGCTTGTGCTCTCTCCCTCTTGCAGCCCAAACTGTCTGCCTTAGGGATGTGACCTTTTATTTTTACTGCATTATTCGTCTGAGTTCTTTATTTCTGCTTAGTCCTCTGACTGCTTTTCCCAGTCTGATTTCTTTGAATTTGTTTCCTGACCTGCCTAATTTAGAATAGCTTGCCAGGTGCTCCTTCTTTGGAGTCAAATTCCAGTCTGGTCCCTCTTTTCTCATCCTGTCCCATTACCACCCAAGTCTTGACATGACATTTTGTGCTCAAAACCTTTTTTGAAAGGAGGATTAGTCAATACCTGCCACTTCTTTTTGACCTCTCACTGTCGGGCTTTCATCCTATGTTCAACCACTTTAGGTCAAAAACAGTATATTTCTCTTTCTGTCTGCCTCCTCCCCCTTTTAACCACTCTGCTGCATGTAACACTCTTAGCAACCTACTTTCCCCTGAAATTCCATGTTTTTTTTTGCTTCTGTGACTATGTGCTTGTGCTCCTCAGAGCTGAAATGAAAAATTCTGAAACCAAAATCATTTGCCCCAGTGTGTCAGGGGCAAAGAGGATCAGTAGTGGGGGTAGAAACCATAGAGCAGTTAGAGAGGGAGGCAGGAGGTGAAAGTGGAAAAACTAATTTGGGTACAATCATGCCTGGAAAAGAGGTGAGCAGTCTCCCAAAATTCAGCTCTTCTGTTCTTTTTGCTGTAGGAGAAGTCAGACCCTAGCAGAAGGGACCTACAGTGATAAGACCCTGAGATGGGGTGGGGTTAGTCAGTGGAAAACCTCAAAATGGTCAAAGAGAAAAATTAAGTCCCTCTGCTGGTAGGTATCTTGGGGCAAAGCACCCAAAGCCCTATGATTGCTCTGCTCCTCCTTATCTATCTTTTCCTATCTCATTTTCTTCCTGTTGGATATCCCTCTTTCCAGAGATTCTTTCTCTCAAATTACCATCTCTTGGTTTCTTTCAAGTTCCACCTAAAATCCTATTATTACCAAGAAGGCTTTTCCTTTTGTCCTTATTGCTAATGCTTTCTGAGATTATCTCAAATTTATCCTGCATGTATCACATTTGTGCATAGTTGTCTCCTTATTAGACTGCCAACTCTTTGAGGGAAGGGAATTTTTTATTACTTTCTTTGTAACCCTAGTATTTAACACAGTGCCTAGCAAACCATAGGTATTTAATGCTTGACTAATTGGCTCTTCCTTTGTACCGTCAACGACGTTTGCACAAATCTCAGTCTTAATTAGCCCACTGTTTTAGGTGGTCTTTTATGGTGGAGCCCATCTTTTCATATGGCATAAATTAACCTCTATATTTGAAACACTATCATCTATGACTTCATTCTTTTATCCTTTATTATCTTGGATATGTATTTCTTCTAATGGTCCCCTCCTTCTCAGTTATTTATCTTGACACCCTGAAGTTATCTTTCATTTTTTTATTCATTCCCTGTACCAATTAGTCAATAAACCCTGTAAACAATTACTTTCTAACAGCCTTTATATTTATCCTTTCATCATTGAAGAAAAAAAAATCATTTTATTAATGCCTTCTATCTTTGTTAACTTTTGGAGAAAAACATTTAAAAGCCTCCATCTCTCACTTGAATCATCTTCAACAAATAAAATAAGCAGAACCATCTAGTTCGATGACTACACTTGGCAATTTCAACATCCTGCCCCAGTAGAATCTTCCCTCCCCTAATCACTTCTCTCCACCTTTGAGGGAGGAGGCATGTTTTACCATCTATTCCATCAATGATTTTCCATTTGTCCATAGTTCAATTTCATGCTAGTGATCCTTTTATTGTTTTTTCCTTTCTGCTGATTTCACTCTGTATCAGTTCAGAATCCTCTATATTTTTCTGAATTCCTCATATTCATCACTTCTTGCTACATAATAAGATTTCATTAAATTGATATCCTGTATTTTTTCCCAGTTATTTCTCTATAGACGAACACTCACTTTGTTCTTTTCTGCTCCCAAAGGGTGCTGTTATAAGTATTTTGGCATATAATGTGTCTTTGTTTCTACATTTGAATTCCTTGGAGTATCAACCTGGTAGCAGAATCATGAAGTCAATAGATATGGATGGTTTACTCATTTTTCTTTTCTAAATTCGAAATCAATATCCAGATGGATATCCAAATATGAACAGTTCCACCAACAGTGTATTATTGTGTCTGTCTTCCCACAACTGCTCCAACATTAACTGTTCCTATTTTTGATCTCTGCCAATTTACATGGTAAGGTAAAAACTCAGACTTGCTTTAATTTGTATTTTTCTATTAATGATTTAAAATACATTTTCAGTTAGTCACTTATACTGTGAAGACCTTTTGGAAACTCTATATAACCTTTGACCACTTGGAATTCTTGTTATTACATTTGTTAGCTAGTCAATATGAGCAGCTAGATGGCACAATGAATAGTATGCCATAGCTGGAGTCAGAAAGAACTGAGTACAAATTTGACCTTATTTGCTGTGTGACTCTGGGCAATTCACTTAATCCTTTTTGCCTCAGTTTTCTCATCTATAAAATGAGCCAGAGTAAATGGCTAACCACTCCACCATCTTTGCGAAGAAAGCCCCAAATAGGGCCACAAAGAGTCCAAAATGACTTAATATCAGTAAACATTTATTAAATGCCTACTAAGTGCCAGGCAGTGTGCAAAGCACTATAATACAAAAGAGAGTTACTCACTGGGAAGAGAATAAACATTTATACAGCATCTACTATGTGCCAAAGATAACTCATTTGATCCTTACAAGAGTCCTGTAAGGCAGGTGTTATTATTTTTTGTTTGTTTTTTCTTTTTTTCCTTTTTAATAGCTTTTTATTTGCAAGATATATGCATAGGTAATTTTTCAGCATTGACAGTTGCAAATCCTTTTGTTCCAACTTTTTCCCTCCTTCCCCTCACCCCTTCTCCCAGATGGCAGGTTGACCAAAACATGTTAAGTATGTTAAAGTATAAGTTAAATACAATATATGTATACATGTCCAAACAGTTAATTTGCTATATAAAAGGAGTCGGACTTTGAAATAGTGTACTATTAACCTGTGAAGGAAATCAGAAATGCAGGCGGACAAAAATAGAAGGATTGGGAATTCTATGTAGTGGTTCATAGTCATCTCCCAGAGTTCTGGGTAGCTGGTTCAATTCATTACTGTTCTATTGGAGCTGATTTGTTTCATCTCATTGTTGAAGAGGGACACGTCCATCAGAATTAATCATCATATAATATTGTTGTTTAAGTATATAATGATCTCCTGGTCCTGCTCGTTTCACTCAGCATTAGTTCATGTAAGTCTCTCCAGGCCTTTCTGAAATCATCCTGCTGGTCATTTCTTACAGAACGATAATATTCCGTAATATGCATATACCACAATTTATTTAGCCATTTTCCAATTGATAGGCATCCACTCAGTTTCCAGTTTCTGGCAGGTGCTATTATTACTCCATTTTATCGTTGAGGAAATTGAGATAAAGTGACTTGCCCAGAGTCAAACAATTAATAAGCATCTAAGGTCAAATTTGAACTCTGCTCTTTCTAATTCCAGACTTAGTGCTCTATCCACTGCACCACAAACCTTATGACTGGGGAAACAGCAAGCAAATAAATATGTACAAATAAGCTAAGCTATATTCAGGATAAATAGGATATAATTAATGGAGGGAAGGCATTAGAATTGAGGGTTTCCTGTAGAAGGTATGTTTTCACTTGGAAGAAAGGAAGCCAGGGGACAGAGATGAGGATCTCAGGCATGGGAGACAGTCAGAGAAAATGCCAGGAGCTGAAAGGCGAGTGTCTTGTAAAATAGCAAAGAGACCAGCATCGTTGGATAAAAGAATATGTGGTAGATCTAAGAAGACTGGAAAGGAGGATGGGGAGGAGATAGGTTATTAAAGACTTTGAATACCAAACAGGATTTTGCAATAGCATGAAGTGATAAGAGCTTGCACCAAGGGAGTAGCAATGTCAGAGAAGTGAAGGGGGTTTAATAGAGAACACAAAAGGGCCAATTCTTTATAGATCTCAGATATGAGACTTTTATTGGTGGTATTGGATGGAACTATTTCCCCCGCTTTTCAGCTTCTCTTATTTTATTTTCCTTGACCTTATTCTTTCCCTCTTCTTTCCTATTGTCACTATATTATGTCTGGCTGCATTATTAATTCAGCTGTGGTATATGTGGTAAGCATTTCAAATCAGCTCGTGTGCTGCTTTTCTTAAGTCTACATAAAAGGAGCCGGTTTCTCTATTATAATTAGCACTTTTTTGGGGTAATAGTAGATGGAGGTACAGCTAGATGGTGCAATGGATAGAGCCCCAAGTACCTTGCCTGGAATCAGGAAAATCTGAGTTCAAATTTGGTCTCAAACACTTACCAACTATGTGACTCTGGACAATCACTTGCCTTATCTGTAAAATGGGGACACGCTAGCGAAGAAAATGGCAAATTACTCTAGTATCTTTGCCGAAAAAAACCCTATGGACTTTTCTATACATGTAGAGTTGGATATAGCTGAACAATCGCCTGCCTAAAATTATTATTATTACTCTCCACCAGAGGGCACTCAGCCTGCATTTTTTTATTTTTTTGTTCAGTTACGAGATCTACCCACTCACCTCCTACCCCTGAAGGCAGCCTTTCAAGTAGCTGGTTCAGAATTTAATTCAGTGGATGACACGGAATATTACTCAAAATATTCCAATATGGAATCTTCAGTTAATACACAACTCTGGAGCCCCTAGACAGATGCAGTTTGTCTAAGCTCTTGTTCCCTCTGGTTATAACTGTACCCCCATCTACAGAACTCATCTTTAATATACTGTGGTCATGTAATTTGTTGAATATATATTTTTAAAGTGGGGTGGGAAAAAGAAATTGGTAATCTTCTCTGGATCTACTCACCTCCAACCCTCTTATGAATCTCTCCCATCTCATTTTCTCAGATCTTTAGGGGAAATTTTTTGGAATCACTGATTAGGATAACTTATTGGAGAGTCAAAATTCTGTGTGTGTGTGTGTGTGTGTGTGTGTGTGTGTGTGTTCATTTCTGTGCACTTTTAGCACAGCCTTTCTCTCTTTACTCATCAACTGACAGAATTCTTAAATGGACACCGCTGGTCCAAGATCTAGATTTACGACACAGTAAATCTGGCAATTTTATCCCATCTTCCCAAGTCCAACATAGTTGCAGCCTTATAACTTACAATCTTAAAGAGTTAAGTGGAACATTAAAAAGTTAAATGATTTGTTCAGAATCACTCAGTCAGCGTGTGGCAAAGCCAGATATTGAACAGATATTGCAGCAACAGCTGGAATCCAGTGCCAATACCAGCAGATAATCATTTATATATTTATATCTAACTATTGATCATCTGTCTATCTATGTACTTTATCATCAACACCAACAGCTGACCAGGGCAACCAAAGGCAAGCCAGCTTAGCTGAAGAAAAAAGGCATCCTGAGCAAAAGACAGAAAGAGGTTCATGACATGTGGGGCAAATCATTGCCTGGGTAGTGGAGCCCAGGACTCTCTTCATCCAAGGACACTGGAATAATAGTGCCACTTTCCCTAATACCTATAGCCATCATTCAGGGAAGTAACCCTTGTGTAAATGAAACATAGCAACTGCTGCTACAAATACAGCAGTCCCTACAACTTCAGAAGCTACCAGATGCCGTGGCAGTCAGATGGTTGGTTGGATAAAGTTTTATCAGTGACATTAAAGAAGCATTATCTTATTTGCCCCTGCACCCTAAGAACCCTTCTATCTTGTATTCCCCATATTAGAATATGAGCTCCTTTTGAGGAAGAACGCACTTGATTTTCTATTTGTATCCTCAGCACTGAGTACATAGTAAGTGCTTATTGTTTTTTTTGTTTTGTTTTTTTTTCATTCATTCTTGTGGTTCCAAGACATCAGAGAATACCACCACAAGGAGGAGAAATCAGAGAAAGCGTATGGTGATGGAGGCAGACCATCAGAGTACCCCCAGCTCAGCAAAGAAAGTGGATCCACACCAGTGGATATATAACTCAGGAGGTAAGTAAGCAGCAACTTCAGAGGCAAAGATTTCTAATAGGAACTGACTCTCCCTAAAGACCTAGACATGTATATTCCCTAACCATATGTGTTTCCTGGCTACATATGCATGTAAGTGCCCCTGTGTGTTCAATCCCCCCCCCCACTGGTCCTACATCTAGCCCAACCCCCAAAGCCATCATGGAGATGTGATCTAGCTATGTCCTCAGCAGGTAATGTAGCTTCACCCCCTCAAAAGCCCTCCTGGGTGTGCCACACTTATTCCAAGTAGAAACTGTTTTCCATTGTATGAGGGATTGTAGTCATCTGTGAAAATACAGTCCCATATGTATTGGAATAGGTGATGCTATTTTGTTACTTATTTCATTTCATTAAATGTCCCATGCTCTGAACTATTATTTTTTTTAGTTCAGTGGTCCTCAAACTTTTGTTCTCAGTATCTTTATACTATTAAAAATTATTGAGTATTTGTTGAATTTTTGTTCATATGGGTTATGTTTATAGGTATTTACTACATTAGAAATAAAAACTAATTTTGAATTTGTATATCCTCTAAGGGTTTTAGAGACCCCCCAGAATTTTCTGTATCACACTTTGACACTTTGAGAACTACTGTTCTAGTTCAGGGTTTCTGAAAAACTTTTTCCACTCACAACTCCTTATTCCCCCCCCCCTTTTTAATAGCTTTTTATTTTTCAAAATATATGCAAAAATAGTTTTAAACATTCATCCTTGCAAAACCTTGTGTTCCATATTTATCTCCCTTTCTCCCCCCCTCCCCTAGACAAGAAATCCAATAGAGGTTGAATATTATTGCAATCCTTTTTTGCCAGAGAAATTTTTACATGACCCAGACCTATAGGTATGTAAAATAGGTGTACAAATGAAACATTTAATAATAATCATAATTTCATGATCCTCCATATTCACAAGACCCTATCTGGGGCTGAGAACCAGAGTTTAAGAAGCTGGTTCTAATTGACTTAATAAAAGAATCACATAGTAGAAGGGGATGTGGGGTGGTGGCTCATAAAATTGTGTTTTTTAAGAATATGAACCATATGCTTTTAATTTAGAATAATTTTTCAAATTTCCTTCTGTAAGGGGGGAAAGATAGCTGCTAAATAAAAAAATCTGAGAAGATAAAAGAATAACATTTAAGGAAATCAGAAAAAAACTTCATGGGCAGGATTGGGGAGAAGGTATGAGGGGACTTGAATAGACACTTGAAGGAAGCCTAATCTAAACAGCACAGAAGAGGGAGTCCCTGGATCATTTTGTATCATAGATTAGAGACAGAAGGCACTTCAAGGGATGATATAGTACAGCCCCTTCAAGTTACAAATAAGGTAAGTGGAGGCTCAGAAAGCTTCACTTTCTTGCTCAAGGTCATGTAGATAATACTTTCTGGTTTAGATCTTCAGATTTTAACTCTGGTGCTTTGCCTAGCCATCTAGGTTGAAGATGTAAGAAGTGGAGGTAAGAAGTGGGTACTAGGGAGTGAGGGAGAAGGAAAATTCAAAAATGACACCTTGTAAACCTGGATGGACTAGAGTCTGTTCTCAACATAAAGTGGAAAGTTTGGAAAAGGAATGAATGAATGGAAAAGCATGTAAAGGCTTTCTATGTACAAAACAAAATACTAAGTACTAGGGATTCAGAGGGGAGTGAGGCTGTCCCTTCTCTCAGGGAGCTTACATTCTAATAATACATGTCACATGCAAGTCATATGGAAAGACCCAGGCTCCTTAGAGAACAGCAGCAAAACAGTAAATCTTGTTCTTTAGTGTTTTCTTGCCTAGAACCGAATGAGTTTCTGATTTGACAGTGTCAAGGACCTGGTATTGAGATTTTTTTGAGGAAGACACCCCATCTTCTGAAGTTTGGGTTATTGAGGAGGTGGCGACTATGGCACCTGAAGAAGAGCTAGCTAGATCACCTCTCCATGGTATTTGGGGGGCAAGGCTAAAAGGCCGGTCAATGATTCACTGGGGGAGGAATACCACTATTTTCCCAGGGCTTTGGGGGCTACTTACCCATCCCTAGCAGCTGGTCAGCAGTTGGTAATGGATTGTGGGGGAAGTTAAGAATTCTGTTTTTGACAAGTTGGCTTTGAGATCTAATGAGAGCACTAACAATTAGGATATATGCTGCATTGTTTTCTGTCTGTGAGGTCACCAAGTGGTGCAAAAGATGCTGTTTAGAGAACTAGGCAAGCTATTTATGTAGTGAGAGCAAGGGAGTGTTACCATGGCCCGGTTAAATGGAGACGTGTGTCCCCTTTAGACTTTGGTCCATTTGTACTTTTGAAAACAGAGTGTCCAGACATCTCAATGTGTCTGTTACTTGCCCATTGTGTCTGTACAAACTAGGGGAAGTCAATTGCTCAAGGAAGACCCTGATCAATCCCCTACTACACCTGGAATGTTAAGCAATTTAAAGGCACCTTCTGGTAGTCTGGATAGAGCCTCTGTGAAGAATTTAAGGGAGAACAAACAGAAAGAAAGTATAGACAGGTTTGGATCTGCATGTACCATGGAGGAGGTGCTCTTCTTGATGGAGATCATGGATCCTTCGAAATGTAGAACTGAAACATTGAGGTAACCATTATATAACTATTTTAAAATTGCTGGAAGGCTTCCTTTAATAAAGCAAAAAAATTTTTTTCCAATGCTAATTAGCCACTCATTAAAAAGGGAAAAAGGAAAGGAGGTAGCAACATAGAAAAAAGTTGGAACTGCCCTAGTTAGCAACTTAGTAACCCAGGCTACTATATCCTTGTTGAAAGGTGAGTCGTGGAATCTTAGGTATACTAGGATATAGGGAGTACAGAGATCTATTACTGGGGGGGGGGGGGGAGGGGGGTAAGAGGCAGTGGGGTAAGTGGGAAGGTGGTTTCCAGCATCAGGATATGGGGATTTGATTAGAGGGGGGCATGATGGGATGGTCCTGAGAGGGAAGTAGGGAAAGGGTCACCAGTTCCACTCTAGTCCTTTTAGAACTATTCCAGAAACCATTTGCACAAACTCTCAGGCTTTTCACCAGTAGCACTGAGGAGGTTAAAATGAAACCCCTCACCACAGTCTCAGTTAGATCTTTTCAGTCCCCTCCTGGAAGAATCTCTAGAGACTCAGGCTAGGGTCAGGTATAGTAGTAGTTAAAAGGAGTTTTGTGATCATGACTCAAGTAAGAGTTGAAATGCAATTTAAGTGGAGGCAGAGAAATTCCTAAAAGAAGTGCCTAAGAGCTTTCTTAGCTGACTGTATGTAGCAGTCTGGGGTCTGAAAGCATAAACAGTTGAATCAGCCCCTGTGGCTATGCTAATGAAAGTCTTCCTCTTTGTGGAAAGACACAGAACAACAAGTGAAAATCAACACAGAGCAATTCCGTGGAAATGCCAGGAGAGGGTAATGAAAAGCAACCAATCATGGAGAATAACTCAATAGAAGACTACAGTCCTACAGAGAAAACATCTTACAGGCCACCATCTTCACCGGAAGACATCAGAGAAATAAGCAACAGCTAGAGACAATCAAAAGATTATAATGGGGATGTAAACTTAGGTATATGAATTGCTATATATATATTTTCCAGGAGTGTTCTCTGGCTATGTGTTTTTGATATATGGTGCCTTCTCCTGATGGTGTGGTAATCTTTGGCAGAGAATACCCTTGATCTTTGTTGAGTAAATCTTTCTTTTTGTTTTTGCCACTTATTTTGTTTTGAACAAAACAAAATGTTTTATCTTCTGGTTAGCCTAGCAAATGCATCATATAGGTGGGAGACTTGTGAGCTATAGTTTAGAGTATCTTGGAGCTGATATGGGGTCCCATATTCAAGAGCTATTTAGGGAGACAGAAGAACCTAGGAAAAGAAAGATCAAGATATTGTGATTACAGCGAGAAAGTTATTTGAGACTGCCTAAAAATAGCTATTTAAGAAAAACTAAGCAACAGCTATTGAGGGAGTTGAACCTTTACCATACAAGAAGATAGCAGGGGGAAAAAAAAAGAACAACTAAAGGCTTTTAATATTAAAACTGCAAATGGTTGGCAATGCCTGTGGGTATTTTTCTAGAAAGTCTGAGAGAATCTTAAGTGACAGTCTTCAAAGACTAGTGAAATGAAAGGCAGAGGTTTTGATAAGCAATGATTGATAATAGTTGAAGCTTAGATAAAGTATATGATTTGTGAAAAGCTGTGTAGCTAGAGGGCTATACTTGAAGTCAGGAAGGACTGAGTTCAAGCTTTATCTTGAATTGCTATTCTTGAGTCATTTCAGTCGAGTCCAGATCTTTGTGACCCCATTTGGGGTTTTCTTGGCAAAGAGTAGTTTGCCATTTCCTTCTCCAGCTCAATTTGCAGATGAGGAAACTGAGGCAAACAAGGTTAAGTGATTTGCCTAATCTAAAGTGTCTAAGTCTAGTGAGCAAGGGAAGATGGGTTTTCCTGGTTTTCCTGATTCCAGGATAAGCACTCTATTCACTGCACCACATAGCTGCCTAGGCATATAAACTCATTATGAAAGTGTAAGCAAGTTTCTGGGATGATGTTAATGTAATAGTTCTGAATTCCATTAGGAGATGAAGCTTTCTTATTTGGGAGTTTCCCCTATCAATAAAATTATAGGTCTAGTCCCTTATACTTACCTATGTGACTTGGACCTAAATGTTCTCTTTTAAATTTTGAATAGATTATTTACAGACACACAGACACATTCCAAATCATAAATATTGATTAGAAAGTAGCATCATTGTGAGCACAGTGGAAAGAGGTCCTGATTAGGAATTCAATAGAACTGGATTCCAGTCTTGGCTCGCTGTATAGTTATGAAAAGGTCACAGCTCATTTCCCGACTTTAGTTTTCCTTTCTGCAAAATGAGAAGCCTGGACATGAAGCTATCTCAAAAGAATTGTGGTATCTGTATCTGTTGGTATATAACACAGATTGGACTGAGTGCATTTTCATCTATATCTCTCCATCAGCTAGTCTTCTTATCTACAGGTGTTCCATTTGCTTGGTGCTTAGTAACCAAATTCCTGGCACCGTACTTGGGAGGAACTGATCTGGCTTTAGAGGCCATGCTCTGCCAAGCCAAACATCTTCAATCCAGAAACGTCTTACGTGTTTCATCTCTGGGGTGAGAAAATAGGCTCCCTGAGAGCAAGGGACCACGCTTCATTTCTTTGTAGCTTCCATGGTGCCCAGGAGGTAATAAATACTTTGCTGGCACTCAATCCTTAAGAGAAGAGATTGAAAAATGGACAAGTTATGATTATAATAGGCAAGCACTTGGTCTCAGTTTTCTTGAATATTTTACATGGAAACATCTTGGGATTATTATAGTTTCTCTTTCTCCTTTGCCCCCTACCTATACACATCAGCAAGATCCAGTAAGTGGTTCCAAGTAACATCTGTTGGATTTTCCCTTTCCAAACCATGCACTCTCTGTCTCTGTCTCTGTTGCTGCCTCTATCTCTGTCTCTGTCTCTCTGTCTTTGCCTCTGCCTCTATCTCTGCCTCTGTTTCTGCCTCTGTCTCTGCCTCTGCCTTTGTTTCTGCCTCTGTCTCTGTCTCTGTCTCTCTCTATCTCTGCCTCTGCCTCTGTCTCTGTCTCTGTCTCTGTCTCTACCTGTCTCTCTTTCCCATGACTCCATGTTATTTTCCTCCCAACTTTTCCCTCCTGGTTTATTTCTCAAACATGCACTCTTCATCCCTACCCCCGCCCCCCATCTCCCCCTCCCTCCTGCTCGCTTGTCTATCTTACCCTAGTTTGGAAATGCTGCAAACCACTGATCCTTCTGTCATTGGCTGGGTCCAACTGTCAGTCTACGGGAATAAGTCATCTTCATTGGCCAAGCCGGAGGTGGGTCCCGGGAGCAGGATATAAAACACGGGGCGGGCATCGCGGAGCCGCTTTGACAGGACAGGTCGAAAAGGGAAAACTGGCTGGGAGCTAAAGGACTCCGAAGCTGGGGTGCTAAGTGCCCAGCAGCGGGGGTCTGTCTGCATTCTTTGCTTGTGTGCCCAGTTCCGCGCGCCCCACTCTCTGACAGCCGGGTGAGACAACTGCCGACGGCCAACGGCCCCCTTGAGACACCGCCGCCCCATCTAGCTCCTTTACCTGCGGGTGCCGCTCCCCCAAGGAGCCCCGTCCGGCTGCCATGAGCGAGGTGAGCCCGCTCGCTGGGGGCATCTCCCAACCCTGCTCTGTCCTGGGGAGGGAGGAGGAATGAAGGCGGGGGGGCGGGGGCTGCTTGGGGAAGGATACCCCGAAAGGGATGCGTTGAGGGGTCACCCGTGGAGGGGGGGGCACCGAACCCTGAGGCAATTCTCCCCACCTCTAGGAAGCCCAGAACTGTGGGAAAGAGGGAGACTGACCCCTTATGTCACTGGGATTCGAGCTTATTGCCAAGGGCGGGCAGGAGCTTTAGGGGTGATTGGAATGCTGTGGGGTGGCTGGGGGGATGGATTAGAGCTCAGAGTGGCAGCTCTCCCCCTCTCTCCCTACCCCCAACCAATTCCCTGAAGATTCTCCCACTCTGCTGCTCTGACTGCCTGGTCCTATTCCTGGGCACCCCAGGTGCATTCCTTCCCCCTCCAATCTAAGGATTCATCCCTCTTTTATTATTTATGCACTTCTCTGACAACCCTCTACCCTCCTCCCTTCCTTCTCCCTCCTTCCCTTGCCCTTCCCCCAACTCAGGAGACTTTTCCTTCTTTAGGAAAGAAAATGGGGTGGGGGCAGCCCTTTGCTGGGGGACAAACTAGAGTCAAGGGAAGTGTTATTTTATCATCTTCAGTAGAATACCTTGATGGGTAGTTTCCATAGTCTCACATTCAAAGACCCTTCTTAGAGTGGGGGGAGTGGATCAAGGGTGGAGAAGTACCCTTAAGTAGTCTACATCCTTCCCTCTGCAGTGTTAGACAAGCTGTATGGCTGCCAGGGAAAACCTCCTTGGAAATGAGGGTGGCCAGTCTCAACAATCATCCTATGGCATTCTGGTTTCAGATTATATCCATTGGGGAGGGCAGAGCACTGACTGAGGAATGTCCCCTAATTGTCTGCTTGTGGTAACTTAATAGTTCCAGATCTAGAAACCAGCATTTTCTTGCTAACATATAGCTATCTCATGTAGTGACAGCTCCAGCTTGCTTCCTGGTGCTGTTTTCTTCTCAGGATACAGTTCTCACTCTCTCTCCTTAATGATTTAGGATTGTCAGAAAGATTTGTAGAAATGCTTTCTGGACATGAGTTAACCCCAACTTGTCAACTAGGTGCCAGATCCTTCTGTTTCTTTTGACTAGTTTAAAGATATTGGGGGGGGGAGCAGTGACGTGTGTGTGTGTGTGTGTGTGTGTGTGTGTGTGTGTGTGTGTGTAGATTAGTACAAATATTCCCAAGGTCACCTGTTTAGAAATAGGGCCTTGGAGTCCTAATTCCCAGCTAAAGGCTCAGTGTACAGAACTGTTCTACTCTCTCGCTGGGGGATGCCATCCAGGGTGCTAATTAGTTCCAACCACAAAGTTTTCTTTGGTTGCTATGCTCACTAAGTTTATTTTAATAAATTCAGTTAGTCTAGGGGCCACCAGATGAATGGAAATGACACCAGCCCCCCCAGCTAATCACTACCATGACCAAAGGGTGCCTTTCACAGAGGGAGCAGGAAATAAATCAAGACTACCTGCTTTCTTTACCCACAGCTTTGTTAGCGAGTACTAAAGTGAGAGCTGAGGTGATCTTAATATTTACCTGGTCCAATTCCCCTCCCCCTTTTCTATTTGGCAGACCAGGAAAATGAGTCCCAGAAAGATGAAATCACTTTTCTAGAGTCACCATAATTAAAAAAAGAAAAAAACAAAAGGCAAATCTAGGACTTGAACCCTGGCCTTCTGATTTCCATTACATCATGCTTCCACCTTTAATGTGGATGCAATGATTTTCTTCTTACTCCCTTTACTGAGGTCTAGGGTGGATCCCTCCTGGCTGTTTCTAAATTTGAAAGTTGCAACTCAAGCTGCCCCTGGGAGTGTAAGCTCTTAAGAACCGTGACTGCGTGGAGCTGATGTGGTTGGCCCCTTCTGTTGTACAGGGCATCGATTCTCTGTGGGACACTGCTTTCGGAGATGGGGTTTGTTATAGGGTTTTGATCAGAAAAAAAAAATTCACTGGAAGGAAAAGCAATTTGATATCTTAAGGGTATATAGGTCCTAGGGTGTATGTGAGGGGGGGGGGTGCCTTGACTCAGCAGCTGAGTCTAATCCCAATCTGGTGGGTAGTGGAGTGGTAGGGAGTAGAATCTCAAGACAGAGGATTAGCCATCACTGTTCAGTGCTGCTGGGTGTTCTCAAGTCTGTCAGAATGAACTGGATCTAATTAACAATTTGGCTATTGAAACTGTCCTCCTTAGCATGGAATTGAGCCCAGTACTGAGGATGCATATGTATAAAAAATCAAACTGCAAAAATTAGCTACCTGGGTGTGTTCAGAGACCAGCTGACTCTGGAACCCGTTCCCCAAGGGGTCCTTGTTTCTCAAGGGGCTCAGGCCCAGCCTGTTTTCTTCCTCTCGTTAAGACTGTTGTGAAAATCGGAAGTGCTGACTGAAGGTCCGGAGCTCTAGGGATTCTCCCAAGTGCCTCAGTCTTTTTAGCCCATCCCTCCAGGCAGAAGTGCCCAGCTTGGGGAAGCCCTGGGTACCCTGCATCTTACGCAAGCTTTACCTCCTCCGCTTGTCCCTTTCCTTACTCTAGAGAAGCTGCAGGAGAGGGGAAGGTTTGGAATTCCCTTCGGAGATTCCCATTTCACCTGGAGAACCAGTGCCTAGGGGAATCCCCTTGGGCTTTACCGAACTGAAGCTAGAGGAGCTTAGGGTGAAGATACAGTGGGGACAGCAGGCTACTTCTGTTTTGTTTTCCTCATTCCTATCATCCAGTACTGCAGCAATGGATTTCCCTTTGAGTGTGTTCGTGTCTGCATGCACATAAGGAGCTGCTAGAGACTAGTTTATGTACATTTATAGCTTCCAGAAGGGTTTGGTGTCTATGTGGGGAGGGCTGGGGCAAGGGGATCTGTTCTAGAAGTAGGAGAGGGAGCTCAGTACATTTTGCAAGGTTCTATAACTTTTATTTCAAGAAGAGATGGGGAAGGGGGTTACCCTAGGACTCTGATTCCTTTCTGGAATCCCACTGTCATGCAGTGAATCTGGTTGCTTACAGCATAATTCTAGTGCCTGTCCTCTTCTTACTTTGCTGCATTCCTGACCTGATGGAAGTCCCTCACTGGTGCAGTCCTTTACCCCTGTAGGCTTTCTGTGGAAATGGAACATATGGGTGTCTAGGTGGCTACTCAAACGGGCCTATGCTGCATTGCTGATTGTCAAAGGCTGGAGTGATTGGCAATTCACTAGCAGCATCCTGGGGGAATTCAGAAATACCTTCTTTATGATATTACTATTTCCCTTGCCCATGGAGTATACTCCCCTTGGATAATATGCTGTTATCTTGACATATCTGGTTAGCATCTGGTACTTGTCTTCTTTCTTTTCCTCTGCTGTATTCCTGACTTGATGGAAGCATTGCTGCAGTCCTTTACCCCAGTAAACTTTCTATTGAAATGGGTCATATGGATCTAGGTGACCATTCAGTTGGATCAAAGCAACCCTCCCCACAACTGAATCACCGTCAAGGTAACACAATTCTGTTATGACCTCTCCAAACCAGTTGGTTGGAAACCTGGTAGGGACCTGGAATGACTCCATATTTCTTAATAAATACTCTTTAATTGATTTTCCCCCTCTAATTGGCAGTTTTATCCTTGTTATGGAACTCTTACGTAAAACACAAGAGCTGCTTACCACTAGAATGCTTACATATATGAAGTAACCCAATGTTCTCTACTCTTGGATGGATAAGGAGAGAAAATGAAGCCTAAAGAGGTCTTAAGTTATACACAGTCTATTAGAAGATTTGAAAATAAGGAAAAATCTGGATCAGCACAGTTTCTTGAGAATAATGTAATAGGATGATATGATATATTGCTCCTCTGTTCTAGAAGAAATGGAGAATCCTGTGGTCCTATGACCTAAAAAGATGTCTCTTCACTTTCCAACAAAGAATAGCAGTCTAGAGATTTGTAGAATTTCAGGGCTCAGGGTATGAGAGAGCCTCTACTGAGGCTGTTATAAAGCAATCACATTTCAGATGGCCAATCAGGAGTCAAAATCGATGGATCTTACACGGGTAGCCAAGGAGTTAGCTCTGGATATTTACTAGTGTAATTAGGAGTGTTGGAGATTGGGAGGAATCTAGTAAAAAACGGAGTCAGAAGAAATTGTTTCCTCTGTCACTATTCATGTCCATTGGGAGAAGCAGGTTCAAGATTATCCTGGAACATGGAAATACAGTTGTGTTCTGTTCTAAGAAAATGCCATTTAAAATCTGACCTAAAAAATCATAAATCAGGAAGTAATTTCATTTTATAAATGATGTGCCATAGTATTCTTTTAAATCACTTGTTTCACCAATGTACTTAAGCCAAATTGATTTACATGCATTTTTCAGGAAAATACTCTTTTATGTGATCCACTGAAGTCTGACTTGGATGCTTCCTAATGACCCTATGTTTTTGAAGACCACAAGTGTAAGCTCTGGCAAGTCCTGCCAAGATGGAAAGGTTTTGAGTACATGCCTGGCAATGAAACATAGGTCTCTCATCCAAGGTCCTGTTAAGAGCTGAGAGACTTTTTGCCAGAAAGTTGGCCACCAGGTGATATATTTTTTTGGCTCCAGGACTTAATGAAGATTTATCACAAAACATAAAGACTGTGGCTTAAAAGTTAACTTTTGCATATAGAGAGAGGGAGAGAAAGCTTTAACATGGGTCAAACTATGACAAGAGAAACTGGTGGAAGTGAGGACATACAATTTAAATCCATCTCGGTCTATTTTCTAAGGCAAGGCATCTAGTCGCTTTAGTGATAGACCATGTTGGTTGACATGCAACGCAGGTATGGAGGTAGTTAACTAGGTTTTCATGTCTCTTTGTATTATGATAATTTCTGTAACAATGCTTACCACGTGTGGGTGTGAGGAGCAAATAGGATAATAGATACAAAGATGCCTTTTATATTTTAAAACACTAAATAAATGCAAGGTGGTTATTATTACTCATACTAATACCACCATCACCTTAGCCCCTGGAGCTCATCAGAAACAGCTGCTACTACTGCATTGCAGAGAGGATTGATAGTATGAATTTCTTAAGACATAGCTAGCTGCTCCTGGTCCTGAGCAGCTGTTAGGTTTCCTGGTTGTTGGGGAGAAGACTGGTGGCTCAGGTTTGGGTCTTTAGTTTTTCATTCAAAGGCGGATTATTTCCAAGGCAAGTTCACAAAAGCCTTGGGAGGAGAAATGTGAGAAGAAGAGAGAATAGAGTATCTGCTGAGCTGGTCCATGATCCTAAGCAAAGACCCAGAGATCACTAAGCTCTAAGTATGTAGTTATCAGCATCCATCCTTCTGTCCTACTCCTTAAATTGAAAGAATTTTACCCAGAATCATTCCTTAGGGGCGGTAAATAGAAACTTCCCTTTTCTTTTAGTTGCTTAAGGAAATCTTAAACCCCCTTCTCTAGAATGCTTAGCCTTAAGTTCTCCTGTTTGATTGTCTTAAGGACTAAGTAGGAGCCTTTGTAAGCAAATCATTAGAAAGTCCTGTGGACGCCACATTTGTTTCTCACTAGGGTGATTCCAGAGGCCATGCCCACCTAGATTTCCTTGCCTTCTGTCTAGTGAAAGGGGAGATCAGGACTCATTATGCCCACTTCCCACCATTGTCCATGACACCTTTCTCCTCCCACACTAATCCCTCCTGCGGAGCACTTGCTTGTTAGGCTGCAAGGGGATTAATACGTTTATTTTGAGTCGTTAACACCATGGGTGGGATGCATACTGCAGATTATAGTAATAAATGGTGCTTTGGCACTGCCCCTCTCCCCAGTGTGAGGTGAAGGCTGTGTGCAGTGTGCCGCAAATAACCACTCATTAAACTGGTGCAGCCCAAGCTGGGGGAAATGGGGCTGGGGCTGTTGACTCACTCCATGTGGTGAGCTGGCTCGGTCAACCAGCTCTGACTTTGGCTCTGGGTGAAGGGGGGAGGGAGGTGGTCTGCTATTCCAGGAATCAGGGGGAGGGACTGTTGAATGGGGGACCTGAGCTGGCTGGAAATCAAGATCATGAAGTCTCCCTTCCCTCTTCTTGGAGGGACCTGGGAAATATGGTTTCTGGCATCCTTTGAGGGATTTTATGATGAATAAGGATGAGGGGTACCTGAGTTCTTTTTCTGACTATTATTATCTCAAGGGGTGACCTTGAGTGAGTATTTCTTGTTCTAGCTGTGTGAGGGCTGCAGCTGGATCCTATTTTGAAACGAATGTAGTTCCAACAATCTCTCCAAAACAGAAGTATGGAAGAGCCTGCCAAGGGTACTTGGGAGTCACAGAAAACTTTCCCTCCTCTGGCAGTGCCTAATAATTGACAGCAGGACACAGAACATAGCTAAGGAGGGGCTAGTATTGGGGCTAAAGTCCCACCTTGTCCCATGGACTCGAAACTTAGACCCAGTAACCGCTTGTTTTCCTCTGGTTCTTGCACTTTTAGGTTGGGAAGCTTATCAAATCTTGGTCTGTTTAAAGGAAGAAGCCCATTTTAGGATTTCCTGCTGCCGATTGGCAGACTTACATTCATGTTAATGAGCACTGAGCTGGGTATCATGTGCATGTAGCAATGTGTGCATTCGGGCGGTGTTTGTGTACAGCCATCTTGAGTTTGCATCACGTAGTTACCTAGGCAGGGGAGGTCAGCCTTTTGTTCCTGATGGCTGGTGCCCAGCACATGCTGCTGATTTTTCTTGAGGGAACCTAGAATGAGCTGTGCAGTTCACCCCTCCCCAGAGGAGCTCCAACTTGCTGTTTGGAGCAGAGAGGGTGACACTATCTTGCCTGTTCTGGTGGCAGTGGTTGCTGTGGCAACACCATTAAAAATGAAAGGGAGATGAAGAAGGAAGAAGGGGAGGGGCTTGAGGAAGGGGCGGGCTGAGCCTAAGCCTAGGAGATGACACCCAGGGTTATCCACAGCAACGAGAAAACCTCCCCCAAGTTTCCTGAGCCTTGGATTTCCCTGGAACTATGATCTGCTTCCTCTGGGGGAAAGGTGTGAAGGCAAGGGTGGAGGACTGTGCCTAAAACTCCTAGCTTTCCTGGCGACTCTATCCAACCAGGAGAAATATCCAAACTGTGTGACTTGACTTCTATGCTAACATCCTCCTCCCTAAAATAACTTGAACTCTGGGATGTCTAAAGTTCTGGTCCTGCAAGGGTAGGCAAACCTCTATCTCCTCCACGAAGCGCCGTGCTAGCTTGGACAGGGAGAGCCACCATCAGGCCCCACACTCCCTTGTCACACAAGAATTGGCAATCCTTTCTTGAATCACGATGCTCACTCTGGCTTGCAGTATATTCTTTTTGGGCTGGGTCCAAGAAATCCCAGAGAGGCAAGGCAGGCAAGACTTGCTATAGGGGCATGCCCCCCTGCCTAAGGTTGTTAGACTTTTCTGCCTTGGAGAGCTAGAGCCATTTTGGAGATTTTCCAGCTAAAAACCCTAAGGCAGAGATAATCTGGAACTTTTAGATATCTGGGGCATCCCGGAGATCATGATTTCAGGACTAGTTCACAGGAGAAGAGACTCCTCTAGGTATTCCTGTAGTGCAGAAGGGATTGCTTGTCTCTTAACTTCAAACCTCTTCTCCCAATTCAGGAGGGGGTTTCCTCCTAGTTTAAACTGGGGATATTCTACGGCAACTTGGGCTCTTTGGTCTTAATGCCCCCAAAGGACCACAGATATCCTACTAGTTTGTTCTCACCTGGTGCTCACTAAATCACTAGAGTACCTGTGGATTTAGAACCTACTTAAATGAGTAAGGGAAGAAACTAGAAAACAATATTTACCCTTTTTATGGTTTTTCTTCTTTTGTCAAGGCCATATGCTAAGGGGAAGGGAACCATTCTTTTGGTTTTCTTCTTTCTTTGCTAATAGTCTTACAGCAATAACAGAATGAGATTAACCTGCTCTCAGAAAGCAGATTCCATGTCACACACTCAGCTCAGGTGGGCTGATTTATCATGAAACAGGGGAAAACTTGTTTGGGACCTCATAAGGATTAGGACCTCCTTCCACATGAGAAGCTTTTGTGAATTAGTTAACTGACATTTGCTATGCTAAGAGGATAAAAAGGGAACAAATGTGTGGTCATTTTCAATTGCTGGGAGTTAAGGAAGAAAACAGAGGCATTCAGCTGTGATAGAAGCAGGAATTGAGTTTTGGGGTGTGTGTGTGTGTGTGTGTGTGTGTGTGTGTGTGTGTGTAATTGTTGCTCTCATTTTGTCCCTGAACATCCTGACTCAGAGTATTTGGATAAGTTTGAAGAGACAGCACCTGAGACAGGGGGCAGCCCCTTTACTTCCTTCGCTTCTGCTCCTTGTTTGGACATATTCTCATGTGAGAGTCCATGGAACAGAGGAAAATAAAGTATGCCCATAGGGAATTGGCAGCTAGAGCTTGGCTGATGGAATGGAACTTGGTAGCATGCTAGGCCCCGAGTTGAGGAAGACAGGAAGGCAGAGAGCCTAGGAGAGGAGAGATGGGCTCCCCTGGGAAATGCCTGACTGGGGCTGATGGCTCTCCAGGGTGGAGGTTCTGTTGCTAATAAGTAAGTGGTGGGGGAGCGGAGCACGCAGGGAGGACAAATGGCAAATGAGTAGCTTTTGGTACTCTGTGAGCAGGGAGGCTCTTCTCCACCAAGTGTTGGGCCTACTGCCCACCAGCTGCCGTGATCACTGCTGTAAAACCTCAGGGTGGAAGGCTGGAAGTAAGGAGGGGAGCAAGAGATTTAAGCTGAAAGGGAGAACAGGGCCCTGGGCAGCATGAGACACGCTTGCTATATAGGTTTTGAGCTTGAATGAGGATACAAAGGAAACTTCAAGTAAGAAGTTAGAGCATCATGGAACTGAGGACTTTGGTTGGGAACCCAGTTTTATATCTTTAGCTTTTTGCACCAAGCCTGACCAGATAGACCTCCTTAATGCATGTGGCTAATTTGCTCCCAATAGGATAGAGAGGAAAAACTGAGCTATGGAACAGGCCTTGGTAATAACTGTTTAGCTTTTTGATGGAGGTGGAGGAGACATAATCCTTAGGACTTTTATTTCCAACTCAGGGCTTTGCTATTTCTTGTGGCAAAAGTATTTAACTAAATAGTGATGTTTGACAATCTCCACCCCTCACTGCAATACACACTTTCTCTCTTAGGGGCTGTATTTTTTTTTCTGTATTTTTCTCCTAGTTTTCTGTGCCCAAAAAGAGGAAGGAATATTAGTCCTATTATTATTTCTAGCTACAGGACAGCTTGGTTTTTGAGACTGAAAGAGGTAGGGCAAATCTTGTGGGATTTAGGGAGAAAATTTGTAATCTATCTATGGCTTGAATAGAATAATAGTAGGGAATTAGGCACAGATTGTAGGAAATAAATACTTTACCCTAATGGCTCTGTTATTTGTGGGGTATGGTTAAGAAGTGTGGGGCCTCTAGTACTCCTGTAGAGGTCCTTCTGTGTCTCCTTCATTTTGTTTGGCTACAGAAAAATGGACAAATTTGCTGTGCATACCTCATACCACCTGCTATAGTTGAAAAGTGAAAGTATCAGAGGATGAGACAATCTGACTATTATTTTAATAGGAATCCCAAATGAAGTAGGAAAAAGCAACAACAAAAATGCAGGTCCTGATGTACCACAAATCATAGATGATTAGAGACCTAGGATAGGTAGAAAAATAACCCAAGGAGTTATGTGTGTTGGGAAGGAGGGGCTGGGGTTGTTTCTAAGGCTTTAATTCCCTTCGGGTGGCTAAACATCCCATCATCTTAGCTCTACTGGATGGTAGAGAAGGAGAAAGGGGAAAGAGCCTTGTTTATTTTAGGTGAATATTCTGGGCTTTTGGAAAATAGAGATTAAATGCCAGGGGGAAGCCTGAGTAGTTATTGGGGACGTAGTAGAAGGGCCAAGTATCAGAAAGAGAATGGGAGCTGGACACTGCTGTCCCTAAAAAAAACCTAACAAAAACAAATAAAAAACACAACTGAATTGAGAAAAAGAGTGGCTATTCTGAGAGCTAAGTGTTGGGGGGTGGGGAGAGGGAGAGGAAGGAAGGGAGAGTGATTGGAAGAAAGAACCTGGCGATCACTGGAGTTTATTTGGGTCCAGCAGGAGGTGCAGCAGGGCCTGTGAGGAGTTCCAGGGATCTTCTAAGGGGAAGGGGACAACTGGGACCTTTCATCCCCCCAGCAGACCCCCCTGAATATCTGCTTTTTCAACTGTAGTTCTTTACAATTGAAGCCAAATTGGAGCTGGGAGTCCTCGTGAGACCAGACGGCTGTTGAGCTGTGGCTCCGTTCCAGAGGCAGTAATCTCAGGAGAGATTCAGTCAGGCAGGGGAGGAGGGGGAAAGGAGAGGTCCTATATAGCTCAGTCCTGACATACATCCATGTTTAGAGAACCCTCAAGGACAACCAGTATGAAGGAAAGAGACAGAGAGATGAAAGTGGGCCACAGGGCCACGAGCCCTCCCTGGGCCGGGGTTCAGGTCATGGTCATGAGTCGGAGCTGGGGTGAGAGAAGGCAGTGGTGGTGGTGGTGGAGGGATTATGGGAACAGGCTCAGCTGCAGATAATTGGATAATGGCTAAAGCAAGGATCAGGGCTGGGGGATTTACTGGCCACAGGAAAAACGGCCCATGAAGAATGAGCACATAGGAATTCTCTTAGTTCCCTGGTCCTGCTCATCTCCTCTCGGGGTGCTTGGTGGCTCTGCTCCAGTGGCCCCTTTACCTTCCCCATGTCGTGCTGTCACTGCACAGCCCCTAGCACTGGCGGGATGCCAGAATGGAAGGCTTTGCCAGAACTCAGCTATTGTTAGTCTTCTGGATTGGTGATAGATGAAAGCAATTTGCTCTGAATATAAGGACCCAGAGTGAGAAGGAGACACAGCAATGCTAGATGCAGAGTTGGAGAAACCAGTGTTCAGACTTTGCTTTAGCTGTTCACCTCTCTGGGACTTATTAAGAAGGTTTAAAAAAAAAAAAAAGACTTCAAAGGGCCCTTCTATCTCTAAATCTATGATAATCCTGTGAAAATTTGGCTCTGTTTCCTTAGGGGATGTCCCAAGTATATGTTTGCCCGGTTTGATTTCCCCTTTCCAGAAAGAAAAGAAGAAAATCCCTTGTGCCCCCAAGAATCACAGTGTAGAAAGTGGGGCTTCTCTATTTTGGATTTTGAAGGTGGATGGGGGCGCTGAAAAACTTTTGGGGAGAATGCTAGGGTTGGAGGGAGGGAATAAAGGCTTTAGCTCCTGTCTAGGCTGTGGTGTATATGTGGGTAAATTAACCTTCTGGTATAAGAGATGGAGAAGAGGATCACAGAAGGGACCTCAGGAATCAATGTGTCTTAAGCCCCTTCATTTGACAGATAGCAGCAACTTCAGTATAGAAATGTTAAATGACTTGCAGAAGGTGGCTCACCTGACCAGCTGAGCCCAAATTCAAATTCTGTTCTCTGACTCAGATCTAGTGCTAAGATTCAGACTGAAAAGCCTCAATGCCAGGGAGCCTTGGGCTCAAATTCCAACTATGATACCTACTGAGTGTATGCCCCTAGGCTAGGCACTTTACATCTTTAATTGAGAACATCCTCTGCCACACTCCGATTCTTGGACTACTTCCTATTTTAAGAGAGAATGGAGCTGTATTTCCTCATTCCTTCTCGGGGATGGGATGGGACAAGATTAGTTATTATAACTACAAAATATTTATCTTTGTCTTATTGTTTTTGTTTACATTGTTGTAAATAAAAGTGACCAAAAGACATGAATAAACAAATAATTCTCAAAAGAAGAATTATGAATTAGGAAAAGAGTGTTCCAAATCTTTAATTAGACAAATGTCAAATTAAAATAATTCTGAAGTTTGATTTTGCTAACAACAAATTGGCAAAGTTGAAATGAAATGGAAATAGTTAATGCTGAAGAGAAGACATGCAAATATACTGTTGAAATGGTCCATTCTGGAAAACAATTTAAAATTATACCAAAAAAGTGACTAAATTGTTCATACCCTTTGATCCAGAGATCCTACTATTGTGCATATGCTTCAAAGAAACTAAAGACAAAAAGTTTCCTATATATATATATATATTACAGTATTTCTAGCAGCTCTTTTTGTGGTAACATATAATTTGCTGGAAATAAAATGGGTGCCCCATGATAGAGGAATACCCATACATTCTCATTTTGTAAAGAAGAAATCTGAAGTTCAAGAAGAGCAAGTGACTATGCATATTTAAGTGCATAACTTATTTTTTTTCCTCTAAGAGCCACTAGTTCATTTTAAAAAGTTTTCTGTTTAGAAATGCAACTTTGCTAAATTGTATTCTTCTTTTGTAAAAGAAACTTAAAAAAAAAGACAAGACCTCTTAACACTTATGCACAAGATGTGACCAGATCCTCTTGAAAGTATTCCTCTTAGTAGAAGCTGTTTTTTAACAGAATTGCCTATGACTATGACCACATCTACTTAAAATTTTGAGTTTTTGTGACTATTATTAAAGCTTTATTGAATGAAGTTAATTTTAATATCCTGTTTGAAGTACCACAATAATATTTAAAAGGAAACAATTTTTGAGAGTTCTGAATTAGGATTATAGTTCTTATTCCAAACTCAGGAGTCTTGAGGCCATCAGAGCTGCAGTAAGGAGAATTATGGTGGGCTAAGAGAGGGCTGCTTTTCATTTCCACTTGTGCATTATTCTAAGGAGCTCTTTGATTCTTCTTTTGTGTGTGTGTGTTGTGTGTGTTTTTTTTAGCTCAGTACCAACGAGTCTCCAAAAGCCAAGAAGGCATCCAGTCCAGAAGAAAAGGGTGAGTAGGATTGATCTGAGATGATTTCAGGATTGTGGTATCAAAAAAAATTTGTGTAGTAAGCGTAGAAACTTCTGAAAACAGCTGGGCACACCATCATAGGATGGGTTAAGATCAGAATCTGGCTACTCCGGTAGAATCACAGATCTGCACCAAATAAGAGCAGGGATTTGGATGAGCAAAGGACTTTCTAGATCAGAGCAACCACTCCTAACTTTTTTACTCTTTCTTCAGCTGTATTTCCAAGGCCCAAGGGAGGAAACTTTACCTCTTAACTTTGAGCACTCCCTTTGGGAATAAATGAGGGATAGAGTCAAAACTGTAGGGAGGAATAGATTTTTGAACTCCTCCTCATCCATCGGTGCAGGAATTTAAAGAAGATTCATTCTAAGAGGGAACAGTCAGAAGTCAAAAATGGTACTTTTGGCCTTGCAGAATGTAAATCTGTTATGCCTGAAGCTTTTTGTCTTGATCTTGTGGTAGGGAGGCTCCTCCAGCACAACATGGACAGTCCCCAACCCAAGAATCTTATTTAAATTCATAAAATAGTATTATTCAGGAAACTCTGGGCCTGGGAGGGGTAGGGAACCCTGGAGTTCAGTAAAATAGAAGACTTTAACACTTTATTAGTTTCTGGAAGAGAAAAGGAAATGGCACTGGTAAACTTACCCAGGGGTCCTCCTTACTGTCCGCAGAGAAAGCAGATGCCAAGAAGGGTGAGGAAGAAGAAATTGATATTGATCTGACTGCACCCGAGACAGAGAAAGCCGCACTTGCCATTCAGGGCAAGTTCCGCCGGTTCCAGAAAAGGAAAAAAGATCCCAGTTCCTGAGCCACCAGCCTGAACCTTTGTCCTAGTCCCCCTTTTCCCTAGCACCCTTTTCCATAGACCCCGATTCTTCTGTATTATTCTGTTCCTATTTTCTCCACTCTGTCCCTGAGACAGTCTCAACCCCCAGGATTGCCCCTGCCTCAGCCATCAGGGTAGCATAAACTATAAGGGAGCGGGGGAAGAGGATCCAGTTAGCAGCTACTTAGACCTGAGAGGAAGCCAATCTCTCCCCGGAGATAGTGACCCCCTGCTTGATGTCCTGCCCTATGTCAGAGACTAGGGGGTGGCTGTCCTTGTCCGCAGGGAACAGGAACACCAACTCAGAAGCAGACATTGATATGGCGGCACCCGAGACAGAGAAAGCTGCAGTTATCATCCAGGACAGGTTTCGGAGCTACCAGAAAAAAAAAAAAAAATTCACCTGAGCTGCCAGCCCTGCCTCTGTCCATTACCCCCCTCTCCACTGACCCTGATTCCATGTATCCTGGTTTCTCTTTCCTGCTAACCTATCCATGAGACATAATTGTAACCCCCTGCAATGTTCCCTGTCCCCATCATCAGGGTTGCCAGGCTCTGACAACCTGAAGAAACCAGTTTCTCCTTGGGAGCAGTGCTTGGGAGGAAGGTCTCGTGCCAGGGACTTGCAGTGGCTCACTTGGGAGAGGGGAGGGAGATGAGAGACCCTTGGACAGTTGAAGCGGAGTGAGGGCTTCCGAGAAGGGTATGACTGGGGAGAAGGGGGCATTTTTCCTTTCTGTCACATGCTAAGCTTAGAATTTAGACATCATGTACTATCTTACAGCTCTCTACGTTCCTATTCCCAATTTCCTGAGCTGAATCACAGCAGGTATTGAAGCCTCCCCTTTCTACACCCCCACTTCGAAAAGAGCTTCTCACAATAAATAGTGCATGCTGGGCAAATTAGAATTTCAGGGAGAAAGACTGGGAGTAGTAGAGACAAACGAATTTTCTCCCATTTCCTACTACCTCTCCCACCTTACCATTCTTCTAAGGCCAGGGAAATGAGAACAGGGTAATGAGAGGCGAGTTTGAGAAGCACAAAAATGAGGGGCAGGCAGGAAAAGTGGACCTGGGACAGACTGAAGATGAAAGGAGATGAGGGGCAGGAAAAGAGGAGCAGTGAGGGGTTCCTGAAGCCTTGAGCTAAAGCCCAGGTGAGTGCCCTCCATGAGACTAGCCTTCCTACTGATATGCTCTCCCTTTGGCCTCCTGATAGCAGTGTCTTCACCTTTCCCCCAATCCCCACCTGCCCCACTGTGGAGGCAGAATAGAAATAAACAGCCCTTCTCACAAGGTTTTAGCATGTTTAATAAAAACCTCAAGTGAGTTTGTTTCTGTCTCCGCTTTATCTGGGTTAGAATATGGAAGTGGGGCCACAGGATGGCCCTGGTGGAGTGTGGCAGTCTACGTGGAATCCAGGTGAGTGGTTTTCCATTTCTCAGCTCCTAAATGTGGACCCTGACAGGAAGGCAAAATTGCTTCACTAGTTTTCCACGAGACCCCAATTCTGTAAACCTCCTCCCACTTCTACCATCCCACCCACCAACCTTGCCCTCACCTTGATTAACCTCCCCAGTTTCTTTGTCTGCTATTGTCACCTCCCCCGCCAGGCACCTGCATTGCTCTCCCATCACCCTCCTAACCTCTCTGAGCTCAGAAGTTAGTGCATTCTCTGAGAACAAACCTCAAACGAATTGCCCCTCTACTCTATTTTAAATTGAGGGGGGAATGACATTTCCAGGGGGTCAGAGGCAAGAGAAAGTCACACGATTTTATTAGGACTATAACAAAACTATAATAGCTCTCAGTTCAGTTTATAGTTGCTGATTAATGATACACAGCATAAAAAAAAATTCAAAGCCCAATTTAGAGAACTCAGAGAATGGGTCTCAGAGAATAAAGCCGATCATTCTATTCTCCTGATCACTTGACAGGAGTGTCTGTGACTAGCCTGAGTGTTGAGAGATTGGCTTTCCATGTACTGAATCTGGTTCTCTTGGGATGGAGTTTAATTATTTTCTTTTATTGAGTTCTTAATTAGGTGCTCTGGAAGGCCCACATCTTAGCATGCAGAAATTAGCATGTAGGGGTACATGGTAAATAGGAATAGAGAGAAAAGAGTTCTTACAACCCATACCTAAGGTTTACCTATGTATCCCGGTATTGTAATTGCTGCATAACACCAGGATTCAGAACACCAAATGACTGGTGCCTTCAAGTACTGCCAGGGAAGAAAAGGAGGTAATAGTCCTAAAGGGGACTTGGCTGGGGGAGCTCTGTGCTGTGTGTCTCCGGGTACTCTTAAGAGCTGTATTTACTCTTTCCCCTGCCATTCTTGCTAAGGGTACAAGTAGAGCGCTTCAAGCCAGATTTGATACTTGGAGGGCACCATGGTCAGGGTAGTTCCCCTTGCTCCTGGCATTCTAGGCAGAAGGAACAAAAATTCATCCTCGCCACACCTGTCCCCCTTCTGTTTGCATTGTGGTTATCTCAGTGCCCTCTTCAATTATTCTCTGAAACGTGTAAAGTATGGAAAAGCCCATTGCTGCACTTCTTCTTCTTCTTCCTTCTTCTCTTTGTCCTCCTCCTCCTCCTCTTCTTTCTTCTCCTCCTGGGGAGGAAGGAGACTCTATGTCTACTGCTTTTGCCATTGGCACCCAACAATTTCTTGGGCATCCTCCCTGAGAGTGGTCACTTTTGTTTCCCTTTCTGTCTTTTTTCTCCGCCCTTCAATCCTTTCCCTCATATGCTTTCTTTCTTTCTGTGACCTCTTCTGGAACTGCTCTCTATGACCTCTATACTTCCTTCCCCAGTACTATCCCCTTTCTCCTCTGACTAGTCCTCAGCTGATCCATTTTCTGACCAGTTGGCTTCATCTTTTCCTCATTCTCATAACCAAAACTATATCACATAGACTATCTCCTACTCCAGAAATTAAAGACTGGAGGATGATAAGGACTAGGCTCCAGTTTTCTGAAACAGGAGGGTCAGACTTGTTAAAGGGTAATGCCTTTTTTTTTGTTGTTGTTGTTGCTGGAGTCGTGACTACAAAATTAAAGGAAGATCTCAGTGTACTAGATAGCAAAACAGCAAAATCAGGTTCTCTGTTCTGTGTTCTACTTCTCTCTGATTGATTAGCTTCTTTCCCAGCCCTGAGGCATCCTTATCACTGTCAATGATCCAAAACCTCTCCAATTTTTCCTTAATCTGTTTGCTGGTAGACTTGAGGTCAGGGATTGTCTTTGCTTTTGATTTGTATCCCTGATACATATCAGTTCTTGGCACATAACATTTAATAAAATGCTTTTTCATTAATTTATTCATAGTAAATGCATAACAATGTATATGCAAAGCAATTTCAAGAGGGAAAGACTGCTAATTACTGGGAGATGGAGAAAGGTCTGCCTGCAGCCACCACAGTGGTAGGCTGTGGATGTGTCTGAAATCCAGCTGAGAACTGAAAAGGACTACTGGCAGGCAAATTAAAATTTTGAAATAAAGGACAAATAAGAGGTTGAAACACTGATGGTGAAGAGGGGGAAAGGGTTCACTTCAGCTCCTGTCTTTCCTGAACCTCAGCCCTTCTTGGGTTTTCATATCCCTAACCATTTTAAAGTTTATTTGAAATGGGTAATTGGGTTCTAGGAATGAGAATCCTGGTCCCTGGTCTCCATGGTTCAATGGGTGAGGGTAGGATCCAGCTCCTTCTGTGGGTGTATGTTGGGATAGTTATGAGATAGTTGCTGTAAGGAAAAGAGAATCACTGTAGACAGGTGAAACATGGAATCATAAGCTAAAGGATAGTTATTTGATCTATCTGAACAAAGGGTAATGGAAATGAGGGAAGGAGAGAAGGTTCAGATCAGTGTTACTCTGGGGGATATTAAACTCTCTCCCTCTTTCCCAGATTCCCATTGTCCTCTGTTGTACTCCTATGGCTTTCCTTAACTATAGAATCTTTCCCTCACTCCTAACTTCACCTCCCAAGCCTTGGTCTTTCAGGAGACAGGAGACAGAGTTAAACTTGGAATCTAATCATTTTAGGGTAAAGCTTCTGGAGAAAAAGGATTAAGTCTATTTATCTTTGGGACCATCCAAGCCTGTCAACTCCAGGAAAGGTGTGGGGGGAGGGGAGGGAAGGCGGGAGAAAACCAAGCCCTTTTAGGGCTTGGTCCTTATATCAAGGTAAAAGTCTGTCAAAAATGAAGGTTTGCCAAGAGCTTCTTGACAATGTGTCCAGTTGTCCACTAGTTCCAGAAAGAAGAAATCATCTAATTATAATCAAGCCCAGTAAAAGAAGAAAAATTGAGGCTCAGAGTGAGGGGAAAAAATTCGGAGGATCAGAGGAATGGCAAGAGGGATCCTTTTCTCCATGACTGTCTTTACAACACCATCCTTATCCCCTTTCACTATTTTATTCACCAGACTCTAAGTCTTCTAGCTGTGTCCTAAGTTTCTCACCTTCAAATGTATGCCCCAAATAGATGTACATCCCCATAAACTCAGAGGTGAATCACTTTAAACTTACTCTTTATGTAATGGAGGAAGAAACAGATGAGATAACGTTAAAGAAAGAAACTTAACCAAGCTGAGGATGAGAGTCATCCTCAGGGTGGAGCTAGAAAGTTTGGTGCCCAATGGCAAAGACCAGTGGCGGTTTAATCAACACTCCCTCTCCTACTTTCTCTCCCCTTGTTGCTGGTTGTGGTTTTAGAAAGCCACATAACATTATCTATATTCTATTGTATTTTTATCTATTTTGTTAAATATTTCCCAATTACATTTCAGTCTGGTTCAGTTGGATTCAAGAGTCTTGAGGGTCACAGACACTTGTGTAAAAGATCTAATTTCCAGAGTCAAACAACCTACTTCTGTGGCCTCCCATTCTTTACTTTTCACCTCTGTTTGACTGTGAGATCCAAGGAAGGAAAAAGTCTTTCTTGATTCAGAAGATCAGGGAAGGTTTTTGTGGATGAAATGGAATTTGAATTGATCTCTCAAGGATTGGTAGAAATTAAAGAGAATTCCTTGAAGGAGTGGGAATTCCAAGAAAAGGAAATAATAAGAACAAAGAAAGGCACAGGGCAGGAGAGACCAAGCCCAAGATCTATTTCTTCCACTTATTAGTCACTTACTAGCAACTATTGGTAAGTCATGACCTCCCTGAATTTCCTCATTTGTTAGTGACAGCAAAAAAAGAATGGGAGCAGGACACAACTAGAAATGTCCAAACAACAAAAGTACATACTTTACTTTGGTGGTTGTGAGGCTCAAATAAGAATGGATTGTTATTTTACAAATGTTACAAATTTCTAACACCATTTATTATTAGTTTATTATTATTAATTATTGTCTATTAATATTGTTTTCTTCCCATTCACCTATAAGAGTAATAATAATAGTTAGCATGTGTATAGCACTTTACAAATATTAGGTGCTAGGATTATTCCCACTTTACAGAGAAAGAAACTGAGGAAAATAGAGATTAAGTGATCTTCAAGGAGTCACACAGCTAATAAGAATCTGAGGCTAAATTTGAACTCAGATTTCTCTGATTTCAAGACCAGCATTCTGTTCACTGTGTCACCTATGTCTTCTCCTTCTCCCTATGCACTCCCTTTCTTATATTATACTACTTTGTGTCTCTGTGCTATATTCCTGACCCCTCCTAAGGGTCAAGGAATATTTCATTTCTATCTTTGTAGCCTCTGACATGGCACAGGTGCTATGTACTCAGTAAGCTCTTAAAAGATGATTATTGAATTGAATTGAATCACATCAGAGAATCGCAGAATTTTTTAAGGTTGGAAGAGACCCCTTGAAAACATACCCCCAAATTTATGATTTCTGTCTCTCCCACATTTTTTTTTCTATTCAACCCCTTCTCTCTATTCCCTCTGCCACCATTTTAGTTCAGTGCCTTGTCATCTCTCATCTGGTCTATTGTAAGGACTTCCTACATCAGTCTGTCCTTCACATAATTTCTAAAGTTCAGTGATTTGTCTCTCCTCTACTCAGTAAACTCCAGTGGTTTTCTACTATCTCTAGAATAAAAAATAAACTCTAGCTTTTAAAGTTCTTGGTCAAAAAAAAAAAAAAGAGAGAGAGAGAAAAAAAAAGTTCTTGGTCTCACTCTATCTTTTCAGACCCATTATGCCTTACTTGTCATCTTGCACTCTAATAGTCTAACTAAATTAATCTTCTTGCTACTTCTCATGTATATGGTCTGAGTCTTAACTAGCCATAACTAGAATGTACTCCCTCTACATCTCTGTCTCCCTGAATCCCTCACTGTCTTTAAGATATAGCTAAAGTACTTTCTTCTATAAGATCCTTCCTACATAATACCTTTCTTGATTCCTACAAATGCTAGTGGAGTCTCTCCCTTTCTATTTTGCATTTTTATTCTGTGCATATATAAATATAATATAAATATATATATAGATACACATACACAAATGTACACATATGTGCTTTATCCATTGTGCCATCTAGCTGTCCCTGGAAATACTTTTTAAGAAAATGAAATCAAACAAGCGTAGCTAAGTGTGAGCAGGACCTGTATATCTCCAAATCAATCAAAGTCATTGATCCAGAGACTGAGTCACACTCTAAAGAGAAATTATTCCTGAATCATGGAAGAAGAGATTTTGAGAATCTTTGTTCAAGAGATAGGAGCTAACAAGAAGCAAAGGGAAAATTCTGTTGTGGTAGAGAAGGGAGATAAGAAGCAAGTCCTTGGCTCTTTGGGCATCATGGAAAGAAGAATCTAGAATAAGAGAAGTCACATGAAAAGAGTGGTTCTTAGAAGCATCGAGAGGATGTAGTAAATGGAGTACTGACCCTGGAGTTAAAATCTGGCCTCAGACTCGTACTAACTGTATGACTTGAGCAAGTCACTTAATCTTGATTGCCTTAAAAATAACAACAAAAGATTGGTTCTTTTGCCAACTTCTTCTGAGCATTTCTAAACACAGATGCTAGAATACAATCTATTATTTTGTTACCCAAATATTTTCAGTAAACTGAATTTTTCCCAAGCCACAAGGCCAGAGGTTAACTAGAAGATACAAATGTGAGGTTAATCATTGAACCTAACCTTTCTGTAAGTGTTAGAATTTTTTCCCCTAACTGGGAATTCAGAATGATTATGGCTGAACTCAGAATTTTTCATCTAAAATAAATATCCTAAAACTGAAGAGAAGGAAACTAAGTACACTGTTGTTTCAGTGTGAAGGATTCCAAGGAGATTAATGGTGAGATCAAGTAGCAACTTCCTTGGCCAAGCAAAGATGGGACCTGGAAGAAGCTCAAACTGCTGCTCATACTTGACTCTTGAGAAAGTGGCAACAATACATTTATCAGGAATATATTACTTTTCTTTCCAATCTTAAATTGAGCTAATCATTATAACATAATACTACATACATATATTGAGAATATATAAAAAAATTATTGCAAGATGTTTTGGAAAAGAGGGTACTAGCAGCTGGGAAGTGATCAGGGAAGGTTTCATGTAAAAGGAGGCCCTTGAGCTGGAATTAATCCTTTTTCCACTTGACAACACTTCAAATACTTGAAGGCAGTTGTCATGTTCCCCACTTGACAGCAGCCCTTCTCTTGTCCAGATTAAATATCCCTAATTCTTTTCACTAATCTTTACATAACATGGATTTAAGGGAAGTTAGGAAGAAGGAAGAGTTTTTGGGGAAAAAATTAGTTCATTTTCAGACATAGTAACTTAAAAATGTGTAGTGGATATCCAGTTAGAGATATGTAGTAGGCAGTTGGACATTCTTCTATGAAGGTTAGCAAAGAAGTTAGGGCTAGATATTTAGATTTAAGAATCATCAGCATAGAAATGATAATTTAATCTATGAAAGCTGATGAGACCACCAAGTGAAATTGTATAGAAGAAGAAAAGAAGGCCCAGGACAGAGCCCTTTGGCAAACTCACCTTTAGTGATAATATTCTGGATGAGGATTCAGCAAAGGAGTCTGAGGTATCTGAGAAGAAGCAATCAGTTATGTAAGAGAGAGTGGTATCCTAAAAATCTAGAAAGGAGAGAGTATTAAGTGTGTCATACAAGACTGAACATAATATTCCAAATAAAATCTAACTATGGCAAAGTACAAGACCATCATTTCCTCAATTCTGGATGTTCTAGAGCAGTTAAGAGTTTGGTCAGACATTGAAAGTCATCTACTATATCTTGGATCATCTCAGGTCAACCTGACTTTTGTCCTGTCACTGGACTTTGAGGACTTTGGAAGAGAGAGTGAGGCTGATGACTGAGCAACCCTGTCTCACTTAAATCCAATTCACTCAAGAGTCAAGACATCACTTAATGATATCATTAGTCCTCTTCAAAATTGAAGGACAAAGAACAATAACCTTTCTTTGCACTTCCCAAATCACATGAGGTTTTGTTGGCTGCTACTGCTGATTAATAGAGATTGACTAGACTTTTTCCCCATGTTGTCCACTTCCAAAAATCATTTTTATATTACTCGTTAATGAGACCATCATCTCTTTTTTTCATAAGATGGGACTTTGTTTTGCTTGACTTTAGCACAGGAGTATCACATAGACATAAATTATTGTTTCTTTTTTTTCCCCCCTTTCAGAAATTTCTTTCAGAAGCGTGAAGGCAAACCAGAGCTTATTTTCATTTTTACCACTTATTTTCATTTTTACCACTTATTTTCGCCTATTCTAATTCTGTATGACTATTGTCACACCTGATAACTGTCTGTGGTGCTACAGTATTATTCTTAGGACAAACAGCTGCTTTGAACTCTCCCGTCCTCAAGAATCCCCTCAAATCTCTTAGAATTCCAAGAATACAAATATATCCTTCCCTCTCTTTTTCCTGTGTCTTCTGAAATTACTTGGCATTCTCTATGTGTGTATATCTGTGTTTGTGTGTGGTTTATTTAGGTATAATATATAAAATATATCAGTATATGCATGCATATGTGTATGTGTGTGTATGTTTGTCCTTTATTTCAAAGGGGACCAATGACATTACTGTGTGATGCCTTAATTCCCAAGTGAATTGGATTTAAGTGAGGCAGAGTTGCACAAAGCCTCCAACCTCACTGTCTTCCAGAGTCATCAGAGTCCATTGGCAGTACAAAAGTCAGGACAACTGGCAATGGCCCAAGATACAGTGGATGACCTTGGTGTCTTTGATATCTGATCAAGCTAGAATCAACCTAACATACCATACTAGAACCTAACAAGACACCTTCCTTACATACAGCAGAGGGGTAATAAATGTTTGTTAAAGTAGGTGAACCTTTATTTTGAAAGTCTATACCAGCAGAGCACAAGATCTGACAGATTCTATGAAACTGAGACATCTCCAAAGTACAGTCTGGATAAGAATTGTATATCTGTCATCTGAGGACTAGCCTAGCTAATTTCAGAGTGGTTCATCACCAGATGCTTGGTAATGGATATTTTTGGCTGCAGAAACTCAAGGCTTAAAGGGATTTCAATCTACATTGGTGGATCGCCCACCTCTGATAACATCACATGTCATTTAGAAATAGAGGGAATCTTGGAAGTCATCTAATTATTCAACCTTGAGACCTAGGAAGATGAAGAGATGCTTAAAGTCTGTGGGTAGTAAGTAGCAGATCAATGATTTGAACCCAGATCCTTGGTCAACATCAAAGAAGTACTTTTTTTTTGGGGGGGGGGGGAGCGGGAGCAAGGCAGTTGGTATTAAATGACTTGTCCAAGATCATACAGCTAGTGAGTGTTAAATGTCTGAGACCGGATTTGAAAGAGATTATACTGATTCCAGAATGAGTGCTCTATCCACTGCATCATCTAATTGCCCCAGAGAAGCCTTTTTGAGATGAATGAGATCCAAAGTATGAAAACCACTAAACTGAACAGATTTGATAACCAGATACTTGTAACCATATACTGTCATCTTGAAATGTGATGTCAATATATTAGTATACTGGAATAAAAAACTATGGCCACCAAGTAAATTATATCAGCAAAAAGCTGACTGGCAGGTCACAGAGCTCAATTGCCACTTTCAATAGTATCAGAATGAACTTATTGTGCTACAGTGTAGACCGAACACAAAAATAATAATTATGGCTAGCATTTATATAACATCTTAAGATTTGAAACATGCTTTATAAATATTATTTCACTTGATCCACATAATAAGCTTGACAGCTGATGTTATTATTATCCTCACTTTGCAACTATTAAGTGTCTTGCTCAGGGTGACACAATAAGAAAGTAGTTGAGGATAGATTTGAACTCAAATCTAAGTTCAAACTAAACAGATTCAGGAAATTCAATATTTCTAATGACCAGAATTTTGAGATGAAATCACAAAGTGAGCCTTCAGCTTTTTAGAATTCAGGAGCTCACTCTTTGGGGTCTATCCCAGTCATTAGAGCCCATAGTCTCTAGCTTCCTGCACTTTTTATCCTAGGACGTTTGACTAAATATCATTGATTACTTCCACCATCTGGGGTTGGCTGTGCTGGGGAAGACAAGATCATTGATGATAGTTGGGATGTGATGTTCGAGGTGTGCTGGAGCTAACTCTCTAATAGACTTGCTGGAGTTCATTGTTGACTTTTCCGTGTCAGCATTCATACCTCATAAATTGGCAATCAGGTACACATCAGGACTTTATCTAGGCTTAAGAAAGTGTTAATTATGCATATAAAATGTAAAAATGTATCCAAATATTTCCCATCAATTCTCCTCACACACCCCATGCCCACTCCTGGTTTTACCAACATGACTCTGTGTGGCTCTGTAAACCTTCCTGGAATTCAATAAGAATGCAATAGAGAGCTCAGGGAATGAAGTCATTACAGGGCAGGGGGCAAATAATAACAACTGATATTTATATAGCATTTTAAAGTTTGCAAAGTGCTTTAATCCAGTAAATCATTTGAATTGAACAACACTCTATTTGTTCATCTTTGGGAATTAAAATAATTTCCATTATGTAATATGGAAATGAGAATGGAACTTTCCTACCCCTTACTAAGTAAATTGAATAAAGTAACTAAGAGTACATATATTAATTAGAGTAAATAAAAGCAATTTGAGCAAAACTATGAAGTCTTGCTTTTACTTGGAACATATTTTCTTAAGTTTTAGCCACATTTTAACAAAAAGCTTTCAGTACTTTAGTGATCCAAACTAGATTAAAATATAATTGGGAAATATTTGACAAAACAAATAAAAATATGATAAAACATAGATGATATTACTTTTTAAAACTAAGTCAATATGCAGTCCACAGGAATCCTTATGTATGGATTAGCATGTCTGCTCCCTTCTCCTCCTCTTCCCCTCCCAACCTCAAGAAGTGAATGAAGGAACCCTGGGTAACCTCTCCCCAGAGACTATGTCCAAATTCATTACCCTTTTCAATGTACCATAATGCCTTCAAGAGCCTGATCTCTACCATATGCCTTTGAATTATAGAAGCAATTTCTTTATAATGAGATACACAGCTTTTTAACTTAGGCCATCCATTAGAGTTTGGGAGCATTTCATTGAAGTAAATTTTTTGCAGTTGTAATGGGATCTTACTTATATTAATAATACTAATAACAAGGGTTTATGTGTATTCAGGGATAGGGTATGATGGGAGGCTATTTCTCATCCTGTTATAAATTCATTCCATTATTTTCTTGTGAGTTTAATTAGCCATCTCAGGAGGCATATACAATTGCTAAACTATGCTAAAGAAGTCGGCTGAAAAATTTTAAAACAAAACCTGGTTAAGCAAGTGTTACTTTATTTTTCCAGTTCCAAATCCTTAAATCACCCCAAGCAAAATCCTTTTAGCACAATATTATAGGTGTAAATATGAATAAATTTGATAAATTGAATTGATCATAATTTAGAAGTTGTGAGGAATGCCACACACTTGATTTGTACCAATTGAAAGTAAATTAGAAATACGGTGACTGGGTGTTAAGAAGGAGTTAACCAGGAGTTGCCAAAGAGTTAATAAGCTATTAACATAGCCATGAAAATAGTATGAGGAAGGGGGAGAAGGAGAGGAAGGGAATACCCCACTCACAAGATTATAGAGATCATAGATTTAGAGCAAGAAAGTATCTTGAAGGTCATTAGATGAAGAAATTAAAAATCTCCAAAAGGAGATTCTGGCTAATGTTACAATACACATAGGAAAGTGGCCAAGCCAGAATTCAGGTCCTCTGAATCCAGATCCAGTGTCTTTTGCACTGAGGAGAGGGCAGCAGCTGAGCTAAAGACCAAGCTTTTGTTTGAAAATGGTCTTCAGAAAGCCTTGGTGATCACACTGGTGCATTGAGAGGAAGAAAGACTCCATTAGAGCCAAATTGTAAGTGTTGACCTATTGACACTGGTGTGGCAAATGACGCATAAAAGAATCAGACAGTGCTTTTAAGTCATCCAGAAGTGGCCTTCAATATTCCTGAGTGCCATCCAAACTAGATTAAAGTGGAATTGGGAAAACAAATAAAATTACAATGAAACCCAAATATATGACATTTTTAAACTAAGTCAATATGCAGTCCAAAGGAATCTTTATGTACAGAGCCCTCATTTCTTTTTGGATTTGACATCACTAGTCTACATTATAGGAGTTGGGTCCCCAAGTTCAGGTCTAACATAGACCAGGTATAGTCTCAGCGATTGATCCAAAACAGTGATCTTCTCCTTTGGCTTGTATGTCATTACCTAGAGTTTACTCTGGGAAATCACCGAGGTTTCTACAAACATGATTAATAGGGTCATCTTGGGGTTTTCTTGGCAGAGATACTGGAATGGTTTGCCTTTTCTTTTTCCAGATCATTTTACAAATGAGGAAACTGAGGCAAACAGGGTTAAGTCCTTTGCCTAGGGTCACAAAACTAGTCTAGTATCTGAGGTTGAATCTGAACTCAGAAAAAGGAGTCTTCCTGACTCTAGACCCGGTGCTTAAGTCACTGAGCCACCTACCTGTCCATGCTAAGTACTTTATAAATATGATATCATTTGATCTCACAACAACATTGGAAGGTAAGCTCTATTATTATCTACATTTTGCAATTGAGGAACCAAGCAGACAGAGGTCAAATTGCTTGTCTAGGATCACACAGCTAAAAAATGTCTGAGATTAGACTTGCCCTAGCACTTACTATCTAGCTACTTCTGGCACAATGTCATTTATTTATTTGTTTTCTTCTCTCCATTGTTTATTATATATTTAACAAGAAAATACCATTTAAAAAAAGAAAAGAAAATACTATTGATTCTTTCTTTCTTTCTTTCTTTTTTTTGCTGAGGCAATCTGGGTTAAGTGACTTGCCCAGGGTCACACAACTAGGAAGTGTTAAGTGTTTGAGGCCATATTTGAACTTAGCTCCTCCTGACTTCAGGGCTGGTGCTATATCCACTGCATCACCTAGTTGTCCCCTATTGATGTGTGTTTTTATTTTAACCAATCCTCTCTATAAGAGTTTTCAAATGAATGTCTTTTCCAAGTCAGTTGTATTGTTAATATCATACCTCTCTGCTTGGTCCAGAAATCAATTGTTTTCTGGCTGAGAAAATTTCTAGAATATTTCGGTTTTTATTGTGGTGATTGTTTATACTTATAATTACTGATAAAAAAAAATTAGTTCATGATGATGGCTTTATTCATTGTACTATTGTCTTGAAGTAATATTAAAAAAAAATAAAAATAAATTCCCCCCCCTAATTACGTAAAAATTTAAAAAGAGCTCAGAGACCAGCTCTCTTGTATAGGTTAGCATGAATTAGGCTCCTCCAACAAGAATCTATTCTCCTAGGGTACCAGTAGAACAAATCATCTTGGAGGCAGCCCCAGTCACTGGAAATATGTAGAAAGTTGTCTTTTATCCTCTCCTTACATTAATAAGATACCAATGTTCCAAACTATCTTGTAATTATTCCCTGCCTTATAAGCTTATGAGGTTGAATTCATCAAGGAAACTCCCTTGATAACCCCTCTGGTTGTGAGAGGAGGCCACTGCAATAATAGGCCAGATAATTATTGGATCTGTAGTGAGGTACTGCTCTACTTAAGTGGCGATGGAAATAAATAGAAAGCAGGAGATGGATTTGATGGAGACTTTGTAGGGCTTAGTAACTTATTGGATGTGAAAAGAAAGAAGAAAAAAAAAGGAAAAGTCAAATGATCATAATCTTAGGATTAAAAAAGACCTTAGAGGACTAGTTCAATGTTTTTATTTTACATGTGAAGAGAATAAGGGCCAGAGGAATTGAAAAAAATTTGCCCAAAGTCATATTGGTAACAATTAAGATAAAACTTAGGTCCTCTGACTCTAGAACTTTCATTCTTTTCACCACATCACCTCTTAAGTTTTGAAAATAGGACATAAAATGAATGGGAGTACCACTTTCATTTGACTAGTAAAGATCAAAGGAGGTGGTTTGGGTCAAAAGGTAATAATCTCAGTTTTGGGATATATTGAGTTTGAGACATTAGTAGCAGAGGAAGTGCCAGGTATAAACTTTTGAAAGAAGCTTAGTAGCTTAAACAAGTATAGCAATGAAGGGCAAGAGAGTGATGAAATATTATCTGAATGGTATAGAAGAGACTTTGTAAATAGGCCAGAGCTTATTTAATACTATCTCTGCTAGTTAAAATTATTTTGGTTGTTGGTGTTCAGTCTTTCTGCATCTTCATGACCCCCTTTTGGGGGTTTTATTGGCAAAGATGCTGGAATCATTTGCCATATCCTTCTCCAACTTATTTTACTGATGAGGAATTAAGACAAAGTTAAGTGATTTATCTAATGAGTGGAAGACTGTACTAACTGTAGGGATCAGGAAAGATTTCTTGTAGGAGATGAATGATTGAAAGGGAATAATTTCCATTTTCAGATACTATTTCTAGATCTATTGTGGGGAGTAGGGTAAAGTTCCTTTAACAGTATCAGGAAGGAATACTAAGGATTAAGAAGGATCAAAAAAAAAAAATAACATAATAAAGAATTGAAAACAAAGACTCAAAAGAAAAAGAGAAGGTTAAATTGTCAAGAAGAGGCAAGGTAATAGGAAAAGGTAAGTAGAACAATTGGAATGTTAAGCAAAATTGTTAAGCAAAAAAAAAAATTGTTAAGTATGATTAGTAGGATGGACAAATTGCTATAAAGCAGAAGGGAAAAGAGTGTATGATTGTGGAATTGTTGCGACTTAAAGGAGAAAAGCAGGATTGGGATTGCCAACTGGCAATTGATGGTAAGAATTTTAAACCTGTGCCTAGAATTGAGATACCAGTAGTTTAACAAAAGAAAGATGGAACTAATGCTGAGTGAAATAAGTGGAACCAGGAACACACTGTACACAGTAACAGCAAGAATGTGCTATGATCAACTATGAAAGACTTGGTTCTTCTCAGTGATTCAGTTATTCAAAGCAATCCCAATAGACTTTGGACAGAAAATGCTATCTGCATCCAGAAAAAGAACTAAGGAGACTAATGTAAATCGACACATGCTATGTTCATTATTTTTTTTTTTTATCTCTCTCATGGTTTTTTCCTTTTATTCTGATTTTTCTCTCCCAACATGATTCATAGAGCAATGTGTGTTTAAAAAAAAAAAATTTGATTAATTGGGGAAAAAAAGAAAAAGAAAATCGGAAATCCTAACTAGCTTAGAGTACAGGGGAAATTGTATGATGACTTGCAACAATGGTTTGATGGTTATATTTCTGTCACAGGCAAGTGACTATGGCCTATTTTAAGTGTAGAAATGCCTTTCCACACTCCAGGTTGTTAGAGACAATAATGAAGTGTTCCTACAGGAAATAGAATTGAGGATTTAGCAAGGGAAAATGAGATCTGAGGTGGGGAAGGATAATTGTTGTTTCAGTTATGTCCCCTTTTAGGGTTTCCTTGGCAAAAATACCAGAGTGCCAAGTTATTTGGCTTTTTTTTTTTCTCTAGCTCATTTTACAGATGAAGAAATGGAGACAAACAGGGTAAAGTGATTTGCCTAGGATCACATAGCTTAGTAAGTATCTGAGGCCAAATTTGAACTCAGGAAGATGAGTCTCTCTCTTTTTAGCCTCATTGCTCTATTCACTGTGCCATCTAGCTGTCCAGAGATGGGTAAACTTGACCTTTGTCTAATTAATAGAAGGCTGTACCAACTATAGGCATCAGGAAAGATTTCTTGTAGGAGCTGGTGTCCTGAATGTTACCATAAAAGAAGCTAGAAATTAGCTTAAAAGGGAATAGAAGTGAGAAGAGAGTATATTCTAGGCATTGAAGACCACCTATGCAAAAGCATGAAGATGGAAAATGGAAGAAATAATGTTGTATAAAGGGAACAGCCTGTAGGTCAGTCTGCCTGGAATGTGAAGTAGGTAGAAAGAAATAATATGAAACAAGACTTGCATGATAGATAGAAACCAGACTAGACATCATAAATATTAAGCCAAGAATTTTTCTATCTTATCCTAGAGGCAATAAGGAACTACATCTTATTTCTAATAAGGGATTTGCATGATCAGATCTATATTTAAGGACTATCAATTATGTGGAAAGGGGATAGACTGAAAGCAGGCAGTCAAAGTAAGAGAAAATTACAATTATGCCAATGAGAGGTGCTGAGGAACTACATTAGAACAGTGGCTTTGTGAGTAGAAAGAAAGAAAGTGGATTGGAAAAATGTAAAAGTACAATTCATAACACTTGGAAATTGATTAAATTGGAGGAGAATTAAGAAAACAGTTGAAAATGACTCCATAGTTAAACATCAGTGATGTTGAAAGGTTAGTGGGATCTTTGATAATACGGGAGGTATGGAGGAGGTAGAATAGATTTTGGGGAAAATATAATGTTTTATGCATGTTGAGTTTGAGATGCCTACAGGACCTCCAGGTAAAACTGTCCAACAGATACATATGGGGCTGTAAGTCTGTACAGTTCAATAAAATAATGCTTATTTATATAGATTCGGGAGTCATCTATATAGGAATAATAATTGAGTTCAAAGGAGCTAACAGGATCACTGAGGAAGAGATTGTAGAGAAAGAAACCAAAGATACAGTAAGTATCCATGCTTAAATAATAACTCAGCAAAGGAATAAGAGAAAGAGTGATCTGATGGAGAAGAGTTAACTCGAGAGAAAAGTAAGGAGGAACGTACATAGAGAAAATGATTGACTGTATCTAAAACTGCAAAGAGGCCAGCTAGAATAAGAAGTGAGAAAAGTCCAATGGATTTAGCAGTTAGGAGATTATTAATAATCTTGGAGAAAACAGTGGTGGAGTCAGAAGCCAGATCCTAAAGGATTGAAAAGTGAGTGGGAAGCGAGGAAATGAAAGCACATGGCAGTAGTATGCCATTCTTAGGAGTTTGAAGAAAAAAAGCAATAGAGGAAGCTATATGAGTTTTTGATGGGGTGAAATTAAGGTTGTCATCAGGAGATGTCCAAATAGGACTTTAGGGAAGAATAAGGGATACTAGTTCATATGATGGGTTCCTCCCAATTCCCTTATGAAATTACTTATGAAACAGATAACACAAGTATTATTAATCCCCATTTTGCAGATGCTATTCTAATAGTCTGGCTCCATAGAAAAATCTTCTTCTGGTCTCTGAATCTTTTGTTTGTATGTTATAAATGTCTTGCTTAGGCATTGTGAGCCAACACTTGAGGTCCCTGAAAGTCCCTTAATTATAATGGCATCCATTCTGACACTTATCAACTGAAGTGATCTTTGCAGGAAACCTAAACCAGGGATCATTATTTATTGAGTGATTATCTCTTGGTTGTTTCTTTTATATATTTTCCCCCATTCATTTGTTGTTGTTGAGTTGTTTTGTTTCTTGGTGACCCCATTTGAGGATTTCTTAGCAAATACCGGAGTGGCTTGCTATTTCCTTCTCCAGCATTTTATAGAAGAGGAATCTTAGATAAACAGGGTTAAATGACTTGCCCAAGATCATATAGCTGGTAAGTATCTGAGGCTGCAGTTGAACGAAGGAAGATGAGTCTTCCTGACTCCAGGACTGGCGACTGCATGGTCTGCCTGCCCTTCATTCAATTAACAAGCATTTATTAAACACCTATTTTGAATCAAGCACTGTTTTAAGATTTACAAAGCACTTTATTGCACTATCTCACTTTATTCTCACAACAACACTAATGAGAGAGGTACTAATGAATATTAGCCTCATTTCACATATGAGGAAAGTGAGCATCAAAGTGATTTGCTCAAGGTCACATAGCTAATAAATGTCAGGGACATTTATTCAAACTTAGATCTTACTGATTTCAAGCCCAGCACAGGTCTGGATCAGTTAAATGCTTATTAAACATTTAACACTTAGTTAATTAAAAATTAGGAAGAGATACATTTATTGAAACAGAGCAAGAGAATATTAAAAAAAAATTGGTATACACACAGAGCCTTCACATGATTCTTTGTCATCATAGTTGATTTATTGGATGAAATATGGATGAAATTTGAATGTAAACTATAATGACATATGTCTTCCACCATGTTTGAAGCCGAAATCCAGATGAATTAAAAGAATGAATGGAATGAGAAACACTTGGACTTTTTTATCCAATGAGAGAAGACTGTTCTGATATACAGAATTCAAGGCCATACAGCTGGGCTGCAGTGAAAGAAACTCATGTTCATGCTTTTGGTAACAAGGGGACTTAATGGACTAGATACTTGCAATTTCTCTGGAGTTATCCAATCATATTGTCTCTCCCATCCTCAAAAGAGCAGTTTAGAATATAGAGTGATTTTAATTTTAAGGTAATTCAAAGGAATTTGTTTTAACAGAGTTTTGTGAGAACCATCATAATAAAGGAAGATGCTTTAAAATGTTTCAAGGCCAGCGTTGGGACTCACTGCTCTAAATGATTTTAATAACAAGAAGAAATTTCTCTACTTGTCAGTGCTAGCCAGGGAAAGGAAGTGATTTTTTTAAAAAAAAAAAAGATTAATTATGAGTAGGGGTGGGCACTAATGATGTTAAGATTTTGGGGGAGATTAGTCGGCTTGTGTAAAATGGGATCATAAATTATCTGGAAAGGGAGGACAGAAGTTTGAGATGCTCGTTTGGGCAAGAAAGCCCCCTGTTGTCTGATTCTAGTTACTGCATCCTACTCAGTGCTTGGAATATGTCAGATATATAGTTCCTTCTTTTTTTCCCCCTTTTTATCATTAAACTGATCCATATGAAAATGATTTTAGAGAGGCAGAGGACCTTACAATAGAGTCTTTAATAACAATGGTGGGATGGCTATGCGAATTATAAAGGGGGTGCGATATATGTCTGATACCTTCACTCCTTTGGAGCCTGAAACCCAGAAACCTTAACAGGGTCACGAGCAGCTCTGAGGTCAGGCTTTCGGGGCAAGGGGGAAGCTATCTGAGTTTATCTATCTTTTGGGATTGAGGGTGCGGGATTAGGGGACTGGGAGGAGGATAGAGACTGGGGGTTGTTGCAGAGAGAGAGGGAATAAGAGGCAGACCCTACAGCTTCTGGAAATGTCAGTGTTTATTAAACATTTAACACATTTGGGGCATCTTAGGGGAAATATACAGAATGTAGAAAAACTCTAGGCATTCATTTCCCTGTGGCTGGGAGTGCATCCTATCTCTCTTTCTTTTCTCTTTCCATTTTTGCTTCTGAGTTTAGTTTTTTAAAAAGTCATTCCCCAAGGCCATGGCCTGGCTCACACACCCTCCCTGCCCCTCCCTACTTCCCCATTTCCCCTCGAGCCTTCTCCGACAGAAGTCCAGCCCCAGATCCTAGCTCCAAGGGGAAGAGGGAGGGGCACCCACCCTGGGAACCGAGGACCGGGCTTGGGCCAGCCCACGGATTGGGCTGAGGATAGAGTGAGCAGGGGATTACACTGAACATCAGAAGCCTCATGACGTCATTTGTTCTCAGTCATGGGGAGGGGGAAGATGGGGTACCGGAGGAGAGCAAGAGGGGTAGGCTGGATACAGATAAAAAATAGCAAATAGATTATTAAAAAAAAAAAAACAACAACAACAACAAACCCTAGATCAGCTCCTAGGAAAGCTTAATCTAGGGTGTTAGCTAGGGACCGGGGATGGGGGACTAAAGAAAGGAGCTGGGTGATGGGTCTTGGAAAAGAGGGTAAAGGGAGAGGGCAGGCTGAGCAGGAATGGGGGCCCCCCTCTTCTCAGCACCAAACACACAGCCATTATTAGGGTTGTAGGTAGTGGGGAGGGGCGGGCACTGCTGGACTCCCTGAGAGCCAGAGTTGGAGGCGGAGAGTGAGGTACCTGGGGACTATGGCTTGGAATGAAACTTACACCTTGGAGTGGGGTAGGGGGAGGAGAGGAGAGAGAGAGAGAAGATGGAGATGAGGGGCACTGGGCAGGGGTGGGGGGCTCTAGGCCCCCATATCCTGGCAGGGCCTGAGGGAGTGGTCACTTGTCTGAGTCCAGGCCCATCATGGTCTTGAGGGCATTCTTGAGGCTGGTTCTACTGGGGGACTTGACCGCAGGCCGGAGCTCAGCGCCCGGCTCATCCCCTCGGAGCTCCATCTCAATGACCACTACTTGGGAGCCTTTCGAGGGCTCTGCCCCCGGCCCCCGGCCCCCTGCCCGGCCGGCTAACCGCTATTTCTTGTCTTTGCGAGACTCCCCAAGCCCCTTGGACTTCTTTTCACTAGCTGCTTTGGTGCTCCGGCTGTGGTCCAGCATGGCATACAGAACAGGTGTCTGCAATAGTATATATTAAACAGAAGTCAGTTCTTTCCACCCCCGCCCCCACCCCCTTCCTTTCATTCAACCTCAGGGGTTTCTTCCCCTCCCCATCTTCTTTCTCTCTCTATGATCCCTTGCCCATCTCCTCCCTGACACCCCCTTCTCCCCAGAATCCTCAGAGGTTCCTCTGACCTGCCGACCGCGTTTAGATGAATCCTTGCTGGATTTGTGCAGCTTTCCCTTCTCCATAGCACTGCAATGAAAAGGTGATGATGTTCAACAAGTCACAAGGGAAGAGCTAGACTGTGATTGGTATATGGGGCAGAGACCGATTGAGACAGGAGCCCCAGAGCTGCTGAGCTTTAACAAACCCCTTCCCACCCCAGAGACCTCCCTGCCCCTCCTCGGAGGCCTTCCCTGACATCTAGGGGTCTATTCTACATACTTCCCCTTACCTGAGCCTTCTCTGCAGAGCCGCTTGCCTCCTAAGCCAGCAGTATCGAATCAAATAGAAGAGGAGGACCAGCAGCAGCACCAGCCCCAGGACACCCCCAATCACAGCACCAAGCACCACCCCGTACCTGGTGGGCACTGAATAGGGAGGGAAGAGAGAAAAGGTTGGGAGGAGCAGGAGGATCTACTGCCTGCAGCCCTAGACTTCTGAGGGCTCCTTCCTATGGGTCATCAGAAAGATGTCTTACTTCCTCCATGACTGAGGGTGCTTTTGTAGTGTAAAAAAGCTAGAAGCCATCCCCTGATGCCTTGTAGTACAAGCTGGCAGAGCCAACAAGAAGTTGACTTCTTCTTTTCATGAATCTCTGGGATTCTTCTTCTCATAGCCCTATATGAGGTACTGCTCATCTTCTAACTCCTCTCCCTCTTGTCCTCTGGGCAGTTTCCAACTTTCCTCTCTCCAATATGTTCTCCACTTAGCTCCCCCAAATAAACTTTTCTAATGCACCTATCTTGCTAATTTTTTTTAGGAGCTCCCTATTGCCTTCAGTAAATCTGAATCTGACCACCTTTTCAGCTTTATTTCATACCAGTCCCCTCAGAAACTGTTCTAGCCCACTTTTCCTATTAGATGTTCCTGAACGTAATGCTCTTATTTTCTCTCTTCATAAATTGGGACAAAGCATCTGCCATGTCTAGGTGTCCCCTCATGGATTTTCCAGAACCTGCTTCCTCATATTTCCTCTTACCTCCTTGGCTTTTTTCAAGGATCATCTCAAAAGCCAATTCCTTTCTGAATCCTTCTTTGCCCCCTTCATCCTTCATTAGTATTTCCTTCCCTCAGTTTACTTATATTATACTTATATTAGAGCACAAACTCTTTGAGAACAGGGATGATATTTTTGTTTTCATAATCCCATTGTCTAACAGTGCCTTCTACATATGTTTAGTACATAATTTATGTGTGTTATAACATACAATTTTTTTATTTTTTATTTTATTTTATTTTAATAATGATAACTTTTTATTGACAGAACCCATGCCAGGGTAATTTTTTACAATATCCTTTGCACTCACTTCTATTCCGATTTTTCCCCTCCCTCCCTTCACCCCCTCCCCCAGATGGCAAGCAGTCCTATACATGATTAACATACAATTTAGTAAAAATTCATTTATTTGAACTTCATTCTTCCCTCTCTTCCTCTATTCCCTCCCCATTCTCCATCCCCCCATACCTTTGTCAAAGACGTAAAGTGTGACCTGAGAAGTCTTGCCAACAATGTCAGGTGGGTTTTTCACATCACAGGTGAAGGTACCATTGTCACTGTAGTCTAGATTGTGGATGACAATGGAGCCATCTTTCCACCGAGGATCCCCAACCCATTGAATCCTCTCTTTGAAGGCACCGACTTCATCGATGTAAGGCTGGCCTTTGGCATAGTGGAAAATCTATGGTATGGAATTCAGATAGAAGTGGTTCTAAGGTTCTGGTGCCTGAGGGCAAGTGGGGCATGGGGGTCATTGCCAAGACTGTCTCTTCTCATCAATGACCTAGTCTGGCATAGGAAAAGGGCTGGAGCAGAGTGGGATGGAAAGAGAGTGGGAATAGGGAATAATGCCAGGAGTGTGGGCATTTAGTCACAATGGCATCCAGGCGATGGACTGCCATTTACCACCCACTGTTCCTAAAATATCTCTGTCCTATTAAAATTAACATTAGGGCCCCTACATCTTTTACTTCAACCCAAATTCTGTTCCTTCCTGCCCTGTAGGTCCCTCTCCTCTGAGTCCTTTTAATAATCTATAAACCTTCCACTTTTCCATTTTTATTTGCTGTGTAGTATCCAGACCCTCACCGAGATGGCGTCCCGGCCTCCTTCAGGTTGATAGCGCCAGGTGAAGGAGATATCGTCTGAGACCCATTCGCTGGACCAGAAGGAACAGTGCAGAGTCACCTTGGAGCCCACTTCACCATGGACCTCCCTGTCCGTGTAAACCACAATAGCCTGGGCCGGGGACAACACTGAAAACACATGAGCCCCCTCCAGGTCAGAGCTGGCACGAAACTAACACGATCAAGACAAGGAACAATCAATAGGAGACATGGGAAATCAATAACCCAGGGGCCACCGGAGGATGGAAAGAGTCTAGCTTGAGGAAATAGGAATGGTGGAAATACAAATTATCTGTTCCTAAAGTCCTAAATAACTGAGATCTCAACTAGATAGGTCTGCATAAACCATGTATCTGTCTGTGCGTTTCTTTATATACTGTGGGTCAAAAGAAATCAACATCCCAAGTGAATCCTCTTCATGCCTTTCAAGAAATAAAGGATGAATTATGATAGCTTTTCTCTCTCACTGTCTAGAGAATCTTTCCTTCCTCACTCCATTTTTATTAAATCTAAACAGGAAAAAATAGCTAAAAAATGATGACAGAATATAATCTTATCCTTGATGTGGGTTGGAGCTATATACCCTGGGTATGGACTTTGTAGGACAGGAACTTTCCAATATCCATCTACTCTGCTGCTTGAAACTCCAGAGGGAATACAATGTGGCACCTTCTCTGCCTTTCCCAGGAGAACAATGTTTCTGGCCCTGAATCTTTTAGGGGGTGGGAGCTGTTCAGGGAATTAAGTTCTGACATGTAGACTAGCTAGGATCCAGGATTGGAGTCAACTTAGTCTTCCTTTGGTTAGGTTAGCCTTGGAGCTTTGGAATCTTGGGTAAAAAAAGATGAAATGGGGGACCATTCACTTTCTCTCACTTAGCCCACCACTCAGCTGAGTAGGAACTTCTAGCTAAAGAATATTTAATTAAGACAAAGATGTGAACATAGCCCTTGCTTCCCAGAGAACTCTCCTGAGATACCCAGCACCTCTTTTCCATCCACCTTTGTGGATATTGAAGTAAAAAAAAATTAACTCAAAGCCTCTTGGTATTCTACCTTTGCTTTCCCCCTCCCTTAAAGCTCCCACTGGCCCTGTGCCCCCACCCAGGGCTGGCACAAGGGAAGTGCTGACAGGAACACTGTGTGGGCAGCACCCCAGGGAGTGATAGTGGCTGAAGGTCCCTTTGTTCCCTAGGCTGAATGGCGTGGGGTGGAGGTGGGGTGAGGGATTAACCAAGCAGACAGTGCTCTATTGTCTGGCTGAAATGAGGGGCCTGGTCTGGTCTGGGCCTCCCCCTCCTTTCCCCCATACCTAAGTGCTCTATCTCAGTACCCAGGAACATCCCAGACAGTCTCTCACCGTGGGGAAGTTCTTCCTCAGGTCCAAATTCTACCTCCCTTTTACCTGGCTAGATCCTAGTCCCTCTGCTTTGGGGCTCTCTATCACTCAACAAGAGGATTGTTGTGAACAAAGCACTTGGTAAAACTTGCAGCTTCAAGTCAACAAGTCATTATGGTCCTTATCATTTATGCAGCTCCCCACCCTCTGTTTTTCCTTTTCTTTTTTAAGGAGGCAATTGGGGTTAAGTGACCTGCCCAGGTCTCACAGCCAGGAATTGTGTCTGAGACCAGATTTGAACTTAGGTCCTCCTGGCTTCAGAGTCAATGCTCTATCCACTGCACCACCCAACTGCCCTCTCAGCTTTTTCTTAAGGTGTTCCTCCATGTTCTAGGTTGTGAGGCTCAGTGCAATCCACTTAAAACAGCTGGAGTTCAAGTCTCTGGGCTGATGTTCTGACTTGCCCCACTCCATTTTATTCACTTCTCCCCATCCCCCATCCTCTCCCAGGCTCTGGGCCCCCAGAATCCTGCAGATAGTCCTTCCTTTCCTTACCCACCCACTGCATGACATGCTAAGTTGGGGAGAGGAAGAGAAGGATGTCAGAATGCACATAAAGGAAGACAGTTCTAAAAGAACAGTCTAGCACCCCTTTCCCTCCCACCCAACCCTCCCAACACACACAGGCAAAGACAGGAGTTGTTCCTCCGAAGAAAGAACCTTGACAACTAATTAGTTTTAAGATCCCTCCCTCGGATCACACTTGACCTTTTCTCATGTATTCAGCTATCAGGAAACTTGTCAGTGTGCTGAGGGGTGGGGGATTGGATGTTGAGTGGGGCCTGGAAACCAGGTATCTTGATCTTGCTCCCACCCTCACCCTCCCTGACATCTGCCTTGGCAGGCTCTCAGCTACAGCTCTGAAAGCAGTCTCTTTTTCCCCATCTGGGTTTCAGCTCTCCATCAACATTCATAGACACCTGCTTTCTCCCTCCAGAATATGTCCCTTCGCTCCCCCTCTGACTTACACCATGTTTTTGTTCTCTTGAAAATAGGGATGGTGTGAGCAAAAAGGAAATAATCTCTATCAACATTCATAGATACCTGCTTTCCCTCCAGAATATGTCCCTTCATCCTCCCTGACTTACACCACATTCTTGTTCTCTTGAAAATAGGGATGGTGTGAGCAAAAGGGAAATAAGGAATATGAAGGCATGAGGTAGGAAGCTAGGAGATAATGACAGTTACCATATAATAATATGTTTGAATGTGCCTAAAAATGTGTATCTAAAGAGGGGGAAGGGGGTGCATCTCCACTTACCCAAAAAGGAGAAGAGCAGCACAGTCAGGACAGGAATGGGGATGGCTGGGGAATCCCCAGGAGCCATGGTTGGGCCTGGGGTTGGGGTTGGGCTTGGGCCCGGGACGCCAGAGGGCCTGGGAAAGTCCTGGGAAGAACAAGAAACTGAGCAGGGTCTCCTGGAACCCGCTTAAAATCCCCTGGGGATCTAGCCTGGGTGGGGGGGCTGGCCTGAGTCAGTGGCCAATTGCAGTATGGCATGTGTATTTGGGGGGTGGTGGGGAGGGAAAAGAGGAGGGGGGCAGAGCTTAGGGTGGAGAAGGAGCATTGTGTGCCCAGGGTTGGGAGGGAGGGCACATACTTCCCTACACAGATTGCTTTGTGTGAAATGGCCTCCCTGCTCCCCTAACTGGAATGTTAAGGGGGTGGTAGTGGTGGTGGGGAAGTAGAAGTAGCAGCAGGGACAGGAATAGAGACACACGGCTCCCAGATGAGGAGGGGTAATAAAGCTCTGGGTCCTCAGGGAGCTCTTGGAGGGACCTCTGCTTGGTCTGTGACCCAGGGATATGTGTGGAGTGCCTAAGAGTGAGGACATTTTTATCTAAAGATGTCTTAAGAAGAAGTCTTAATTTCTTGGGGACTTTTGCAGCCATACAGATCTCTGGAGATAGCTAGGTTATTCAACTCATCCAAGTTGCTTCCAAGACAATCTTTCTGGGAAGAGGGATCTCTTGTCTGGGGAGCTCTCCTGGGGAGAAGCTCTTGCCTTCCTTCTGTTCCTCATGCCAGTCATTACTTTTAGCAAACATCAGTGCTGTTTTATATTATCATTACTGTCTCTTTTCTTCCTTCTTGTTGGCCACGACTTTAGGGGTTCTAACTCCTTAAATCTCCCTTTATTCTGACCCCTTCTGTAACTAGGCAGGACCTCTGTAGTGTCAGAGTATATATGCATATATTGGATTTAATATATATTTCTACCATGTTTAATATATATTGGACTACTTGTCATCTGCAGGGGGAAGAGGGGGAAATTGGAACATTTTTTTTTGCAAGGGCTAATGTTGAAGAATTGTCCACACATATGTTTTTAAAAATAAAAAGCTTTAATAAAGAAAAAAAACAAACAAACAAGTGCTATGCTTTTAAGTATAAACAGGATAATACAGCTAGGTCTTAGAAGATATCTCTCTTCTGCAGCTCTATATATATATGTGTGTGTGTGTGTGTGTGTGTGTGTGTATGTGTATACACATACACCTTGCTCCACATTCAAATATCTCTGTAGCCCAGTTATGACCCATTTTATTGTTCAGTCTTCTATTTTCCATGACCCCATTTTGGGGTTTTCTTGGCAAAGGTACTGGAGCAGTTCACTAGATGTGACACAGATTCCCAGCTCTCTCCAGGTTCTCATTCTCTTTCCTTTGAGTGGGGTTGTTTGGATCACCCTACTTCTACCTATCTCAGAGAATCTGGATTAAGGTTACTACTGGAGATTCCTGTGGGTAATCTTTTTATAGGCCATTCCACTAACTCTGTAGCTCATGAGCCTCCTCTGGGATAGTTTCCATTCAACAAATTAGCCACTAAGATTTAATTGATTTTTTAAAAATTATTTTTAGGATAGGTCTCTCTACTTTATTCAAGCTGAAAAAATAGTATCACTGATAAGTTTGATCCCATGGCTGATTAGCATAAAAGTTTAGATCTTGTAAACCATATATAGTGTTCCTGGGAAGAGTTAATATACAAACAAGTCTTTGGGTAGTATTACTTACAAATAGCCAAGGCTATGGAACTATGGACTTCAGTAGCTTTTTTCCTATCAAAGCAAATGAAATAATATTTGTAAAACACTTAGAACAATGCTTGGCACATAATAGGAACTTAAGAAATACTTATTCCTTTCCTTGTTCCCTCATCTCAGGAACTGTCAAAAGTTTTTTTGATGAGCATAGATTCTATTAAATGGATGCTTCTGCTATTAAGCAGAACTGACCCACACTATATTTAACTAACACCTGGGCACAACATCTTGGATTAGTCAATTCAATGGAGCCCCTCTCTGATACTCTGCTTCTAATCTTCACTCTGCGAAGCTTCTTCACAGCAGAAATTCTTGTCGGAGAACAGTTTACTGTTAAAGAGCAACTGTCACTTTCAGCTTTTAATTTAGCTGATGCCTTAGGCCAAAGTTCTGTTAAGCTCTTTTAGGAAAAAGAAAAGACCATTATCTTAAAGTTGGCAGAAAGTTTTTCTCCTTTTTCCTCCTCCTCCTCCTTTTCATCTTCTTCCTCCACCTCCGAAAATCAATAGAGAACAGAGCATATTCTCATACTCCTTATCATCAGTAAGTCTTAAAAGAAAGCAGTTTGCTCTATTCTTTATTTTTCTCAGCAGCTGGTGGCAGTAGAGAGTACTATAGCTTCGCATTGGCCAACCAATCTGCCTGACAACAAGTGACACTAAAGAAAATCTTTTACCCTGTTCTGAAATCTGTTCTGAAATCTCTCATTTCTTTTCCCAAATCATTTTTGTTTGTTTGTTTGTTTAGTAGCTAATTGTCAATTAGTAACCAAATTCTCATCTTTTCTCAAAAATTTTAGTGTCCATATTTCCCTACTTCTTACCTAAAATTTCTATATGTCTTCATATACCGATTACTAAAGCAGTCTGTGTTCTCTGTTTGTTTCAATATTGTACAGTTTGTCATTTGCAAATGAACAACTGTTGTGTTAGAACTCTGTATTAAATTTAATTCAATAACTGCTTTTCTTGGAATCTTAAGATGGACGTATGCTCCAAACAAGTAGACTATTAAGAGTTACCAATAACTTTTGTATAGACATATGTATATATATATGCATATATGTGTATGTGTTTGTAGATAGATATACCAATGAGATGTCAGGCATAGAAAACTAGCTTCAAAGCTAGAAAGACTTGAGTTTACGTCCTGTCTCTGAAACATACTGAGTGACCCCAGACACGGTCTATAATCTCTCAGTGCCCCAGGTAATTCTCTAAGAAGGCAAGACAGCTGAAGGTGAAGATGAGGAAAGGACGCAGGGTCCCTGGGAGTGCAGAAATAAGTATCTTGGTTCTTGCTGGACATGTTCTCTGGAGAGCTACTGTGAAATTTATTTTTTGAACCCAAGTATAAAACTTTACATTTGTCTCTACTAAATTCATCTTATTATATTTGGCCCAATGCTCTATCTTGATGAATCCTAATTATTTTCCAGCATGTCAGCTATTCCTCTTAGCTTTGTGTCATCTGCAAATGATGTGAATTAATTAGAGATAGGTAGGATACTTGCTCTATCATGATGTTCTTGAATAGGGCATATTATCTAAATGATATGTAATGATAATGATGATGATAAAAATTGTTAATCTCTACACAAAGCTCTGTGCTAAACATGTAAATATACAAAAGATACTATGTATAATAATTAATTAATTAATTAATTAAATTTAAATGGCTCTTTGAAATTTACAAAATGATATATATATGAATACACATATATAAAGATTATATATATTTATGTGTGTATATATATATATCATAGTATTGTATAATCCAATCTGACCCTCATAACTGTGAATTAGGTGCTTTTATTATCCCTATTGTAAGAACAAAGATAGGGATGTCACTGATACAGAGAACTCTTTAGTAAGGAAACCTCTTCTGTCAGAGCAAATTGGCATCTTCTCTGCAATTTATAATCTTGGAGATTACTAAACACCGAGGGATTAGTTAACTTGCCCAGGGTCATCTAGCCAATATAGGTCAGAGGTAGGATTTGAATATAGATGGGTAAAAGGCTGGCTCTATATCCACCACATCAAGATGCTTCTTATATCCCATTTTCAGATGAGGAAACTGAAGCTAAAAAAAGTTAAGTGACTTGACAAGAGTTAAATAGCTTTTAGTGTTTATGGCAGTTTGAGGTATCCTTTATTCCAAGCTCAGAACTGTTGCTGGGTTTTAGATTTTAAGTTAAGTCGTAAACATGTCAGTCTCTACAATCCACTCTACAGAGTGTTTGTTACTCTTCAGCTGATCCAAACATTCCCACTTCAGATAATGTCCCCAATAACAACATAACAGCTAACATTTACATAGTATTTTAGGTTTTGCAAAACACTTATATTATCTCATTTAGTATTATTGTTATTTTTGGGCCCATTCTAAAAATGAAGGAACTGAAGCCCAGAGAAGATAGTTAAGTAGCATGATCAGAATCATAAAAATAGTATCAGAAATGGGTTTGAGCCCAGATCTCTCCTGACTCCAACTCTTGTACCTTACTTGTACCTCTACTGTATCATACTTCCCCCAATATAGGCATATTTCAGTACTTAAAGAAGATCAATATACATCTTTGGATTCAATAGTTAGGTTCAAGGAAATATTTTTGTGGTATTTAAGAAGCTTTTTATTTAATTATATGGTGATACCTTTTACAAAATAAATAACTTCTCAATATAATTTATATAATTTCTTATTTTTATATACTGTTCAGGTTAATGGGTTATGGTATATACAATCCAAATGAATATATTTTTGAAATATTTTATTTTTCTCCAATTACATATAAAAACAATTTTTGACTTTTTTTTAAAGTTTTGAGCTCCAAATTCTATGCTTCCCTTCTTTCCTCCCTCCCTGAAATGGCAAACAATCTGATATAGTTTATACATATACAATCATGCAAAGCATTTCCATATTAGCAAATTTTTGTGAGAAAATAAACAACAAAAAAAGAAAAATAAAGAAAATGAAAAAGAGTATGCTCTGTTGTGCATTCAGTTCTTTCTTGGGAGGCAGATAGTATTTTTCATTGTGAATTCTGTGAAATTGTCTTAAATCATTTTATTGTTGAAAACAGCTGTCATTCAGAGTTTTTCATCATACAAGATTGCTGTTGTGTACAATGTTCTCCTGATTTTGCTTACTTCACTTTGTATCAGTTCATGTAAGTCTTTTCCAATTTTTTTCTGAAATCATCCTGCTTATCATTTCTCATAGCACAATGATATTCCATTGCAATTATAAGCCACAACTTGTTTAGTTATTGCCCCATTGATGGGCATCCCTTTAATGTACCATTCTTAGCCACCACAAAGAAGAGCTGCTATATTTTTTTGTATAAATAGGTTCTTTTCCCTTTTAAAAAATCTCTTTGTGATACATATCTAGCAGTCCTATTGCTGGATCAAATGGTATGCACAGCTTTATAGACCTTATTATTCCAAAGTATTCTCCAGAATGTTTGGATCAGTTTGCAATTTCACCAACAGTGCATTAGTATTCAGTTTTCCCACATCCCTTCCAATATTTATTACTTTACTTTTTTCTCATATTAGCTAAACTGATGAGTAAGGGATGCCTCAAAATTGTTTCAATTTGTATTTCTTGGATTAATAGTAATTTAGATCACTAATGATATATTTCTAAACGATCAAATTTGTGGGTAAGTCAAAGGCTAAAGGAGTAACACATGGTTAATGGCAGCATATTTTATGATCTATGGGCAGAGTTTTGCTGGTAAATATTTAATAACTAGCTCTTCAGGAAAAAATATACACTATATTTTTTGTTTAAACCCATTAATATTGTTATTGCTATCATTTTCTATGGCAATTTTTTTGATATAATAGTATTTGATTTTCCTTCTAGATACATGACAAGAAAATTTCTAGCATTTATTTTTACAAGATTTTGAGTTCCAAAATTTTCTCCCTCTCCTACTCTCCCCCTTTACAATATACTTTTAAATTTAAGTTGCATTACTAATGTTTTCTCCATCAGTTTCTTAAATCTAAACATTCAACAACATAATCAATCAAGATATGATTTGTAGTGTTTTGCCTTTCTGAGGTGTAAATGCTCACACTGAAAATTTAACAATTGGCTCTGGTTGTCTAATATAACTGGCTCCAGCATCTCTCTACTTATGTGCAAGCATAGATTTATGGTTTTTGATGAGACAGATATATGATTGGAAAAAGATATGGGCCAGTCATGTAAAAGTAAAGAATTATTAATGTACAGTTAGGGTACTGAAACTAGAAATCATGAAATAATTTTTTAAAGAATGACTTACAAAAAGACCTCTAATACATTGGGTAGCTCTTTTGCTGAGGATTTGTGAGAGAACATGGATGGGTTATAATCTCTGAGGGAAATTGGGGAAATACCCACATTAACGAAATTCATTGATTTTTTGAACTTATCATATTTCTATAACATGGCTCATCATATTTTATGGAAATTACCTTGCCCATTTTCTTAACTTACAGCTATTGAGGCATCTTGTGAAATTCAAAACTGTGAGATCATCAGAAATTTAGAAATCTCTCACATTTTGGGAAACATAGATGTATCTTAGTGTTAACTCATCTTCTTCCCCTTGATATTCTCTTTTTTTATAGGTTTTCAGGATCTCTCTCCTCATTTTCATTTTACCTATCTGACCTATACTTCATTGGATCTTCATCCTCATCACACCTGCTAAGCATGGAAGTCCCATGCTATGGGACATGCTGGGTCCTTTTTTCTTCTCCCTCTATACTATTTCATTTAGTAATCTCATCTACTCCCATAGATTCAATTATCATCTCTATGTTGATGATTCTCAAATGTTTTTATCCAGTCTTAACCTCTCTGCTGACCTTCAGTCTTGCAACTCTAACCACCAGTTTGATACCTCAAATTGGATGTCCTATAGACATCTTAAAATCAGCATATCCAAAACCAAACTCATTGTTTTTTCCTTAAACTCTTTTCCCTTCCAAACATCCCTGTTACTGTTGAGACCACTCTGTCTTTCGAGTTTTCAGGCTTGCATTTTAAGTGTCATCCTTCACTCCTCAATATCTCTTACCCTCCTTATTCAATAAGATGTCAAGGCCAGTCAATTCCACCTTTGCAGCATCTCTCCAATACTCCCCTCTCTTCTGACATGGTCATCACTTCAATGTAAGTCATTACCATCTCATGACTGGGCTATCACAATAGCCTGCTGGTGGGTCTGCCTTTACTCTGTCCTCCATTCAACAACCAGAATGGTTTTCCCAAAGCTTAAATCTGACCATGTCATCTTCCTACTCAGTAAGTTCCAGGGGCTCCTGTTACTTCCAGGATCAAATACAACATTCTTTCTATGACATTCAAAGTCCTTCATAACCTAGTCCCTTTCCCCTCTTGCTTCTCTAGTATCTTTACAACTTACTCATATTCTTCAATCCAGAAATTAGCCTTCTTACTGTTCCTCAGAGAAGATGCTCTGCTGGGAAGGAGGGCTGAATCTTAAAAATATATTATATTTTGGAACTGGTATTGTGAGATGTCTCAAAAGAATTTGTAGGCTTATTTGGAACTATGCTTAAAAAGTTATCAAACTGCATATCCTTTGATCCAGCACTCTTTCTATTGAACCTGTGTCCAAAGAGATTTTAAAGGAAGGAAAGGGACCCACATGTGCAAAAATGTTTGTGGCAGCCTTTTTCATAGTGGCAAGAAACTGGAAACTGAAGCCATCAGTTGGAGAATGGCTGAATAAGTTATGGTATATGGATGTTATGGAATATTACTGTTCTGTAAGAAACGATCAGGAGGATGATTTTTAGAGAGGCTGGAGAGACTTACATGAACTAATGCAAAGTGAAATGAGCAGAACTAGGAAATCATTGTACACAACAACATGATTATATGATAATCAATTTTGATAAATGTGACTTTTTCCAACAATGAGATGACTAACACCAGTTCCAATGATCTTGTGAGAAAGTCAGCCATCCACACCCAGAGAGAGAACTGTGGGAACTAAATGTGGATCATAATATAACATTCTCTTTTTGTTGTTTGCTTGCATTTTGTTTTCTTACTCATTTTCTTTCCTTTTTGATCTGATTTTTCTTGTGCAGCAAGAGAATTGTATGTTTACATATATTGGATTTCACATATATTTTAACACATATTATAACATATATTGTATTGCTTGCCATCTAGGGGAATTGGTATGAGGAAGGAGGGGAAAATCCAAAACACAGGGCTATGCGAGAGTGGATATTGAAAAATTATCTGTGTATATGTTTTGAAAATAAAAAAAACTTTAAAAAAAATTGTAGGCTTAGACCATTTCCAAATCAAGAGGTAAATGTTTTATTATTATACCATTGATGAGTGGACTGTTTCCAAAATGGAGTTAAACAAGAAGCGGGTACCAATAGGTTCTTTAATAGGAAAAAATAACTCCAGGGTTGACATCTATATTTTGACTTGATTAAATACAATAACTGTGGAGTCAAGATAATTTTGTCAATGCAAAGAATTCAACAAAGGCCCACTGCCACAAAGGCTCACTTAAAGATAAACAAAAGGTCCATTTATGGACAAGATAATTCTGTGACTGTTTCTCCCAGCTTGTCTTATAAAATAGCTTAGTTTCAATTTATAAGAATTCAGTCCTTTTTCTGTTAATGCTTCTCCCTATGGCCCACCCAGCTAGCAAAGACCTTTTATTCACCTTCATCAACTTCATCTATTGACTTGATATTTTTACTGACTCTTCCCCATGCCTGGAATACCTATCCTTCTCACCTTTGCCTCCTGCTTCCCTTATTTCCTTCAAGTCCCAGTTAAAATCCCACCTTCTAAAGAAAATCTTTACCAATTCAATTGGGATATGTCAGTGATGTTGGTGTGCTAGGGTGTGGATTTTAGTGTCACCTCTGAAAGCATTCAGAGTCAAGCTATTTCCAAATCAAGCATGGACACTTATTTGGGAATTTACTTGGGGTGACACATCTATGGGCCTCCTCCTTAAGGGAGATAGCCAACCCAGTAGAGTGAGATGTGGGCTTATATAGAAGAGGAAATTTCAGAAAAAAACAGGAGAATTGGGTAGAGCAGGAAAATTGAGGAGATTTTGCATATGTTTGGATAATCTCAGATATGTTTGGAGGAATCTTGTGAAGTGGGGGAAAAATCCCTGTGATTGGATTAAGGTATGGGGGGAAAAAAGTAAAAGGGACTTTTGTTCTAATGAGGTGGAAGAGAGAGGAATGAGAGGATCGTTAGGGCTAGGACCAAGATTCCATCAATCCTTCTTAATTCTAATGCCTTTTCGCTATGGATTATTTCCTATTTATCTTGTAATAACATTTTTGTATGTAGTTGTTTGTATATTGTCTTCACCCTTAGGCTGTGAGCTTTTCTGGAGGCAGGGACTACCTTTTGTCTTTCTTTGTAACCCCAATATTTAGATATTTAGCACAATCTGGCAGATAGTAGGAGCTTAATTGTTGTTATCCTCTGTTTTTTTTTTTTTGTTGTTGTTGTTGTTTTTTGAGAGGACCAAAATGACATCACTATCTTAGAATGGAGTTATAATGTGTCTGATTGTGGCTAAACAGACCAATATGAGCTCGGAATGCTCTGCCACAGGTTGGACACAAATGGTCCCTATGAACATTTGGGAGTGGTTTCTCTAACTTTGTACATCTTGCAAATTTTCTGAGCTAATTCAGTTCTGCTTTACTCCTAGAGTAAATCACCATCACTAATCAACTCATAGAGTACAGCACCTTTTCTTATGAGGGAAGACATGCTGGGCAGTCCTGTGTCAGGGTCTCCCATATCATACAATCAATTCTAAAGTTTTGTGGGTTTTTTGTTTGTTTTTTGTTTTTTGCTGAGGTAATTGAGGTTAACTAACTTGCTCGGGGTCACACATCTAGGAAGTGTTAAGTGTCAGAGATCAAATTTGAACTGGTGCTCTAATTCTAAAATTCTTAAGATACATTGAGAGTGTCTTTGCATCTCTTTTTCTGATCAACTTGTGAACACTTGCTCTGTGTGAGTTCTCCATAAAAGTCTTTTTGGCAAGTGTACAAATATTTGGCATTCAAACAATCTGGCCAGACCAACAGAGTTATGCTCTCTGCAGTAGAGTTTGAATGCTTGGCAGTTTAGTTTGAGAAATAACTTTTGTGTCTGGTATCTTATCCTGACAGGTGATTTTCAAAATCTTCCTAAGAAGGAATTCAATTGGAAGGATTTCAATTTCCTGGCAGGACACTAGTATACTATCCAGGTTTCTTAGGCATACAACAATGAGATCAGTTCAACAGCATTGCAGATTTTCAGTTTGGTCGTCAGTCTAATATTTCTTTTCTCTCATACTTTCCTTTGGAGCCTCCCAAATACTGAGCTAGCTCTAGCAAAGTGTGTATTATACTAACTTCTCATCTATGTGTATATCTCTGGAAAGTATACTGCCAAGATAAGTGAATTTATCCACAACATTAAAAACTTTGCTGTAATGAAGTTTCCACGTATGGATGATGTGGTGTTAGCTTGTTGGAGTACCTGTGTTTTCTTGTTGTTAATTGTTAGGCCAAAATTAGCTCAAGCAGCAGAATATTGATCCATACTTTCTTGCATCTCAGCTTCAGAGTACATAGTCATCTGCAAACAAAGAATCTTGTACCAACACTTGTTCCACTTTAGTTTTGACTTGTAACAGTCTTTTCAAGTTGAAGAATTTACCATCAGTGCAGTAGCTAACTTTGATGCTGATTGTCTTCATTGAAATGTTTGACAACATGGCTGAAAACATCATTCTAAAAATCATGAGGTTACCACACAGCTTTGTTTCACTCCACTTTGGTGACTGAGAAAGCTCAAGAGTATTGTCCATTGTCTGGAACCTAGGCAAGCATGACATTGATGTACTGTACTGATGAACTTCTCTGGGCAACCAAATTTTAACATAATTTTCTATGAGCCTTCATGACTGACAGCATCAAAGACCTTGGTCAGATCTACAAATGTTGTATACAAACTTCTCTTCTGCTCTTGTCATTTCTCCTGGAGTTTTGGGGCAATAAACATATCAATTGTTCCTTGATTCCTTCTGAAGCCTCTGTACTTTTCAGGCAGATGACCTTTTTCCAGGTGTAGGATCAGTCCATTAAGGACTTTGGCAAGAATCTTGCCAGCAATGACTAAGAAAGAGTCCACTTTGTGATTGTTGCAAGACAATCTATTCCCTTTACCTTTATAGAGAACAATGGAGGCATCCTTCAACTCCCAGGGTATAATCTCCTTTTGCTATATAATCTGGAAATTTTCAGTCAGCTATTGTATAAGCAATGTATCCCCCACTTTGTAAATCTCAGCTAGAATAGAATTAGCATCAGTGCTTTGCCACATGAAAATAGCCTCTTTCAGTTGGAACTTCAATTAGGGAATGATTGATTTCAACTTGAAGTAAAAGGTCAATAGTTTCAGCATTGATTTAAATGAGAATACCATAGAAGTGTTTGGCCCATATCACTAGGGTCATGTCATTATCACTAATCAATGTAGCACTATCAGCACTAAGTAATTTAGATGCATCATAGGTCTTTGGCTTGTAAATAGTCTTCAATGCCTCATAAAGACACTTTGGATTGTTACTATCAGCATAAAACTAAATTCTAACTGTCTTATGGAGCCAAGAATCCTGCAGCTTTCTAAGTTTCAGTTGTACTTTTGATGGAATTAAATGCTATCTTCTTAGAGATGTATGAACTATCCTATTGGTATGTTCTATGGAGTTCTCATTTTTCATTTAGCAGCTTCTGAATCTCCCCATCATTTTCATCAAACCAATCTTGACATCTGCCAGTATTCTGACCCAAATGAGCAAATTTAGTGCTATACATCAAATCTCTGAAAGCAGTTCACTCCTTTTTTGCATCACTGTTGCCAACTGTGTGTTGGTTCAGCTTACCCTGAGTTGGCAACAAACTGTTGCTTCTCAGAGAAGCCCTCTAATCTGTTGACATTAATTTTTCTAGTAATCTTTTTGCCTTGAGGCCACCACTTTTATTGAATGTGAACATTCAGCTTGGAGAAGTTAAGTCTATCATCAGCCAGCACTCTACACCACACATTGCCTTTGTCACTCATAACTTATCTGTTTCTTTTTCTTACAATCACATAGTCTATTAAATTCCAACATTTGCCACAAGGGTGCATCCATGAAATTTTATTTAATTTAGGTAAAGGGAATACAGTGTTGGTGATCATAAGCACTCCACAATAGCTGCTTCACAATTGGAACAAATTGTACTCATCTGCCCATTCTACACTGGGAAGTCTTCACAGGCTTCGGGTAGACCTCCCCTAATTCACTGTAAGGTTTGAGACCCCTTGGTTATCCTCAGCCTGGTTTAATCTGTTTGCCAGAACAGTTTACCAGGGTGTGGCAGATTGCTGTGACCGCTACAGCTTTTTGGAATCAAAAATAGAAAGCAGCCCTGAAAGAACTTGGCAGCCCTCTTTCCAATTATACTAGTCTTCCCTGAACACACCCTCTATCCCACTAGTGAAGTGAAGAGACTGCTGGTAGGAGAACCTGGGCTCCCAATGGTACCATTTACTTTCTTTGTGATCCCAACAAGATCACTTAACCTTTTTCAATCTCTGAAATAAAGTGTTTAATTCTATCTCTGAAAGTTATTGTGAAGATAAAATGGTCTTCAATGTATTCATAAAAATGCTCTTCCCTGGTTGAAAAAAAATGTGGACAACAGTTTTGGGAGCCACATTTTAAGGGGAACATTAAAAAACTGAAGCAAATTCAGAAGTGGATGACCTGGATAGTGAGAGGGACTTGAAACCATGTGATATAAAGAATGATCACAAGAACAGGGGATATTTTGCCTTGGAGAATAGAAAACAAGGAAACATAATTGTCTTCAAACATTTGAAAAGCTTTCATCCAGCTCTAAAATTTTATGATTTTGTATGGAAGATGATTAGATTTATTTTGTATACTTTCAGAAGTCAAATTTAGGACTTAAGGGTAGAAGTTACAGAAATGTGGATTTTAGTTCATTAAAAAAAAAGTCCTTTCTAATAGTTAGAGCTGTCTAAATATGTATGTCAGGGAATTCATATATCATTTCCACTGAAAAGGATTAGAGATCAGTCCAATCCTTTAATTTCACTGAAGCTAAGGCTCAGAAAGCTTGAGTCTTTTGCTTAGGGGTACATAATTAGCTTGCAGAGCTGGGACTCAGTCCAGGGAATATTCTTTCCATTATGCCTCCTGTTTTCTTTCCTTCTTTCATTCCTTCCTCCCTCCCTTCCTTCTTTTTCTTCTCAACCTAAAGCTCAGGAATGTTTTAAGATTTATTGCATAATTCCCCTTCTTTTTCCTCCCAGTTGAGGTAACAATTTAGTTAATGATTATCACTTGATAATTATTTACTTAAACAGTATCACTCTTAGGTTTCTTTACCCTATACCACTAGAGACATCTTCCTCATCCCCGGATACAAACCTCCCTTTACCTCATTAAAAAGGTTCTTGTACCTGCAGGCATTACCCACACAGTATAGAAACAAGACACACAGAAAAGGTTTGCGGCAGAATAATGGGCATGTTGTACAAGAGACAGCTTAGTGCTGGATGAAAAGAGAAGATGGAAGGGAGAACTATCTTGGGGAGTTGTAGTTTGAGAGGCTGGATAGTCCTTCCTATGCCTCTAGTTGAGACATGACTCTGCCTGCTTCCCTAATACCCCTATTTTACACCTTAATTCTACTCTAAGATGAACTAGAGACGGATATTTAATAATCAGGGACCTTTAATTGGTCTCATTCCTCCATCTTTGATGAAATAGCTATTGGGTGGGAGGCCCCACCAAGAGAGCTCAGGTCAAGAGGCTGGAAGATCCAATTTGGGAGAAGAAAATAGATTGAGTAAAGTGACTTTGTGTGTAGTGGTAGAGGTGGAAAGGGTTGTGGTATAAAAGAAATTTGTCTTATCTTGGCTTTTTTCAACAATAGGTGATTCAGGTTAACTCCAATGGTCTTGTTGAGGTCTAGATTTGGGGTACCTAAATGAAATTAGGGTTTAGTTAAGGTCTAGTGGCAGGTTTAGGGTACAGGATGTCAAGCAAAGCTCCCCTGCAACCTCCTTGGATTCAGCACAAGGATATGGTGGTAAATGGGGTCTAGTAGCGGCATGAGTTCCCAATAAAAGCATTTATTGGCCCCTAGAGCTAGATTGATAAAAGAGGTTAATTATTAGGTTTGGAAGTAAGGAGATAGGTAAAGATAGAGATAAGGAGGGCACTGGACAGAGGGTCCAGTGGACAGAGGGTCCAGTGGATAGAGGATCCTCACATGGTAGCCATGTTTGGAATCTCTGCAAAGAGGAGGTCCCAGTGTCTCCCTTTTATAATGGGAGATTTAACTCGAGGGGCTTTTGGGTGTAGCTCCAAAGTTGGCTCAGATCTGGGTGGGGCTGGAACAGGTCAGATCTTCTATTGGAATTCAAAGGGACCAGAATTTGTGAGCTAAAGGGTAATTTACATTATTAACTAGGAGAGGGTGGGAATCTAGAAAGGGAGAGAGCCATCTGTACCTAGAGAGAGAACAGTGGGGACTGAATGGGGATCACAACATAGTATTTTCACCTTTTTTGTTGTTGTTTGTTTGTTTTTGTTTTCTTTCTAATTTTTTTTCCTTTTTGATCTGATTTTTCTTGTGTAGTATGATAAATGGAAATATGAATAGAAGAATTGCACATATTTAATATATATGGTTACTTGCTGCCTAGAGGAGGGGGTGTGGGGAAGGGAGAAGAAAAACTTGAGACACATGGTTTTGCAAGGGTGAATGTTGAAAACTATGAATGTTTTGAAAATTAAAAAATTAAAATAAAAAAAGAACTTTGTCTTAATTACTTTTAAGTATTTTAAGTATTTTCCTCTACTAGTACAGTGCTGTGTGGTTCAGAAATGGTGAGGGGTTGTAATGCCCGAGAAACTGAGGCAGGAGAGAGACTAGAGAGTTTTTAATATTTTATTAATGGGAGAGTAAGATGGATTGGACAGGACTCTCATCTCAAATTATCCAGTCAGACAGAGACAAAGATATACTGGGACCAACGAATCAATGTTGGTCCCAGGGCTGGAGGAGTCCAGCATCCACCCGCCAGCCGCCAGCAAATGAATGGAGGAACCCCAACTTCTTAAATACCTTTTCTCTGAACAAAGGAAGGGGTAAGAAGCTGTCAGGATGGGGGAGGCCATAAATCCTAAAAGAAACCCAGAGACAGGATGTCTGAATACACAGAGATATTTGACCCAAACTCGGAGATACTGATGTCATGGGAGAATAGCAGGAAGGGGACTTAGGTATGCCCTTGACTCGATCTTCTAAGTCCTTCAGGCCTGCTCAAACTCTGAAGTAGATGAAGCCTTACTCGATTTTCACAACTGTCTTGAAAGATCTCCCCTGATCTGGACCAGTGCTGTGAAGTAGTAATGAATGAACAGATGCATGGAGTAGTCTGGCACAGGGAAAGAGGAGGAAAGGAAGACCTGAGGAATTCTGCTGTAAAACTGATATAAGTGGCACCTTGGTATTGGTTAAAAAGCACAGAATCCCAGGACCTAATTAGGTTTGCATTTGGGCAAGATCATTTGCTGCCTGTGTGACCTTGGGCAAGCCATCTAACAATCATAGCTAGCATGTATACAGCACTTTACAAAGGTCCTCACAGCGCCGTTGCGATCCCCATTTTACAGATAAGGAAACTGAGGCACCCTCGTTCTGACTTGCTAATGTCTGAGGATGAACTGGAACGCAGATCTTCCTGACTCCGGTCCTGCGCGCTATCCACCCACCTAACTTCTCTGTGAGCCTCAGTTTCCTCATTTGTAAAAAGAGCGGGTTGGATTAAATGACTTTTAAGGTTTAAGAGTCTTTGGTTATTGAGACGAGAAGCAAAATTCGGCGAGGGAAAAGAAGGAAAGGTGCACAGACGCTTTTTAATGAGACGGCAGCTTTGGCTGGACCTCTGGACCTAGTCTAAGGGCGGAGAGAGGATAAATAAGTGATTTTGTTTGACAGTCCAGGAAGAAGGCTGCAGAGGTCACAAGAACCCTTTAAGGACAGCCAGATCCCCCACGTGACCAAGGAACACCCGAGTCCCGAGCATCGTGAACGCGCAGCCGCGTTGGCGTCACTTCCGCCCACTCGAGGTCCTCAAGATGGCTGCTCTGTTGTTGAGGTGACTTTAGCCTGGGAACTGGGAGCGGCGATTCCTGGGGTGGGAGAAGGGAAAGGGGATCATGATGACCAGCCGGGAGCCGCGGCTCTATGTCAGTGGGCCGGGGAGGGATCTGGGGCTTTGAGGGTTTCATTCTCTTTCTTGGCTGGGTCCTAACGGGGCGCAAAGGGCCCGGGTTATGCGCCGACCTTCCCCCGGTCCCCGTGAGCGCGCTCCCGCGAGGTTCAAAGGTTACCTCTCTCTTCCAAACTGTCCCACAACCCACCCGAAATTCAACAAAAGTTCTTGGACTGAGCTCTCCCTTGCCTCCTTACTAATTATCCTCGTAGTAGACAGAAGTGTACATAAATTATCCTCCCCGTCCCCCAGGTCAGCGACTTTAGGGCAGGGAACTGTTTTGTTTATATGTTTGTCTCCCCACTGCAAGCATTTAATAAATGTTGAATTTCGTGATGAGAGGGGCCTAAATACACAGTAACTGGTAAAAGCGCGGAGGCTTGTTTGTTTAGACAAGATAATGTGTAAATTTGAGGAAGGAAGGTGGTGGCAGTTGGGGGTGAAGGTCAGGTTCTAGTTGGGAGAGGTTTAAGCAAGTGGGGGAGGGGGAAGGGAGACAGGGACAATACGAATTAAAAACATTTATTTAACTCAGTAAACATGTATTAAATGAGGTTGAGTTTAATTTTGAGAATTGCTGAGAATATCTGAATTCAACAACTCGAATTTTTGAAAAGTTGAGGGGAGTAGATTTTTGCATTCTGCACAAAGATGCTAATGAAGCAAGGAGTATGGATGACATTGCCAAGTTTTGGAAAAGTGTTACTTTATTGGTGGAGTATTGTTCAAGCTTTGATTTTGCCTCCACCCACCCCCTGCTTTTTTTTTTTTTTTTTTTTTTGAGATAGTCCAAGTTAAGTGACTTGTTCAAGATTTCACAGCTAGTAAGTGTTTGAGACCCCATTTGAACTCCAAGTGCTCTATACACTTGCTGCCTCTCAGAAAATATTTCAACCATTACTTTCCCACGTATTAGTTCATGAAGTGTAAAAACAATTAAAAAAACAATTAAAAAATCTTTGATTTTTCTAAAGGAAGAAAAAATTATCTTTCTCCCTTTTCCCCTCTAGAAAATGGCAAGGTGAGGTCTGCCAAAGCAGACTTGTGTGATGCGTCCTTTTAATTTTTTATGTGAGCTGTGTAGGAGTTACCTGCTGTGCCACATTATTAATATGGAATTAGTATTTATTTCCGTTATCACTATTACACCAGGGAACTTTGGTGAAATTGACATGTGGCCTTAGTACCCTGGTCAGTAGGTTTATATTTTGGCCCTCAAAGGCTATTGGGTTACATTGCTTCCAGGCAGTGTGTTTTGGGGATTTCAGCCATAATTTAAAGTTGAGGCACACTGGCAGTAGATATCTTCGGGTTGTGTCATCTACTGTATGCAATCCAGGTACCAAGTAGAATTTACTCAATGCCAATGAGTTGTTTTCTTTCATTTGACAATATGCTTCATGGTGACAAATAATATGTAAAAAATGTATGTAAAATATAAAAGTATTACTATTTAGTATTAAAAATAATAAAATATATTATGTAAATCTTGTGAGTCAATGCAGACAGGATAGAAATAACTCAAAAGATTGAAATTTTAAGTTACAAAGAGTAACAGCTCAGGTGAAGAAGAAAAGAGTTTTCCAAAAATACAGATGGGATGCACTGAAGTTCATTTGGCTTTACTAAACCAATTAGTAAATTTAGTAACAACTAAACAAATTAGATGTTTAAAAGTTAAATGATAAAAAGTAAGACTAAGATAAAAGATAAAACTAAGAACAACAAAAATGTTGGATGTTTTTCTTTTAGCTTTATTAGGGAAAAGACGCCCAGATCAAAGGATAGATCTAGGTTCTATCTATAGGACAATGATTGTAGATGACTTAGAGAAGGCAGAGTAGTTCAGTTCATAATTTTACTTTTATTTTCTTTGCCAAGGTAAATGATCATTTGACTACAGAGAATTGCAAAAATGATCAGTAGGTTTTTTTGAAATCCAGGATAAGGAAGATAGAGAACTTCTAGTTGTCTTTGATGAGTTCAAATGACCATATTTAAATGGGATGTGATCTCTTATGTAGGCGATATTGATTTCTGAAAAACTATGAGGTGTACTGGGAGAGGTTCTGTAAAATTGGAGCATAAATGTCCTTTTCGAAACAGGCCAGAGAATGTATTTTAGGATAGTGAGCATAATTTCATTTCCTAGCAAAATTTTAGAATATATATTTTTACTGGGTTGATTAGTGAAAGAAAAGGGTATTACAAAGACTCAACAGGCTTTCTTAATTAAGAGAGGAATTTCCTTTGGAGAAAGTTATTGCAAAATTTTAGAATATATATTTTTACTGGGTTGATTAGTGAAAGAAAAGGGTATTACAAAGACTCAACGGGCTTTCTTAATTAAGAGAGGAATCTCCTTTGGAGAAAGTTATTGCAAAATTTTAGAATATATATTTTTACTGGGTTGATTAGTGAAAGAAAAGGGTATTACAAAGACTCAACGGGCTTTCTTAATTAAGAGAGGAATCTCCTTTGGAGAGTTATTTGAATTAAATGATAAGGTGAGAAATCAAACTGCTGAGGTTTGGAAGAGATAGAGGAGGGAGGAAGTAGAGTCTTTGAAAGTGGATGACTTTTTTCTAGGAAATTGGCTGAGAAAAAATGAAGAGATATAGGATGATAGTTTGAGGGGATGGTAGAGTCTTTTTTTTTTTTTTTGTTTTGTTTTTTTGTTTTGTTTTAAAGGAAGAAGAAAATGCAGGAATATTTGAAGTCAGTAGGGAATTAAAAAAAAAAAAAACAGGTCATGCCAGTAAAAACTTGTTTAAAAATAAAAGAACAGGTCATGCAATACTAACCTATTTTCCTTTTTTAACAGGGTTACTAGTAAGCAGATCTGGGATTGACATAGATCTAGTTTGCCTAGATTTTAGTAGCTTTTGACAAAGTCATGCTATATTCTTGAGGAAAAAGATGGAATAATTGTAGGATAGATGAAAATGGTTAGGAAGATTTAGAACTGGTTGAAAGGTTATACCTAAAAAGTAGTTATTGGTTTTGTACTATTTCTATTATGAAATTCTTAAACAACAAATAAAACAATATTGAGCGGGTTTTTTTTTTTAATAGCTTTTTTATTTTTAAAATATATGCAAAGATAGTTTTCTTTTTTTTTTTTATTTAATGATTACTTTATATTGACAACATTATCCCTTGCACTCGTTTCTTTTCCAATTTTTTTTTCCCTCCCTCCCTCCACCCCCTCCCCTAGATGGCAAGCAGTCCTTTATATGTTAGATATGTTGCAGTATATCCTAGATACAGTATATGTTTGCAGATGCAAAGATAGTTTTCAACATTTACTCTTTTTTTATAGCTTTTTATTGACAAAACATATTCATGGGTAATTTTTCAACATTGACATGTATGGGATCATACATGTTAAACATGTTAAAGTATATTCAACATTTACTCTTTTTTTTTTTTTCTAGGTCACTATTCTAATCTTTTTTTAAAATTTATTTTATTTTATAATAACTTTTTATTGACAGAATCCATGCCAGGGTAATTTTTTAACAACATTATCCCTTGCACTCGCTTCTGTTCTGATTTTTCCCCTCCCTCCTTCCCCCCCTCCCCTAGATGTCAGGCAATCCTATATAATATTAAATATGATCAACATTTACTCTTGCAAAATCTTGTGTTCCAAATTTTCCTCCCTTCTTTCCCCATCTCCTCCCCTAGACAGCAAGTAATCCAATATATGTTAAACATGTACATATTTCTTCTATACATATTTCCACATTTATGCTGCACAAGAAAAATTAGATCAAAAAGGGAAAAAAATGAGGGAAAAAAAGCAAGCAACAACAAAAAAGGTGAAAAACTATGTTGTGATCCATACTAGGGTCTCCACAGTCCTCTCTCTGGATGCAGATGGCTCTTACCATCACAAGTCTATTGGAATTGGCCTGAATTATCTCATTGTTGAAAAGAGCCATGTCCATCAGGATTGATCATGACATAATCTTCTTGCTGCCATGTACAGTGATCTCCTGATTCTATTCATTTCACTTAGCATCAGTTCATATATAGAAATCTCTCCAGGCCTCTCTAAAATCATCCTGCTGATGGTTTCTTACAGAACAATAATATTCCATAAAATCCATATACCATAACTTATTCAGCCATTCTCCAATTGATGGGCATCCACTCAGTTTCCAGTTCTTTGCCACTACAAAAAGAGATGCTACAAACATTTTTGCACATGTGGGTCCTTTTCCCCCCTTTTTTGTGATCTCCTTGGGATATAGATCCAGTAGAGACACTGCTGAATCAAAGGGTTTGCACAGTTTGAGAGCCTTTTGGGCCTAGTTCCAAATTGCTCTCCAGAATGGTTTGAATCAGTTTACAACTCTATCAACAATGTATTGGTGTCCCAGTTTTCCCACATCCCCTCCAATATTTATCATTATCTTTTCCTGTCATAGCCAATCTGAGAGGTGTAGTAGTATCTCATAGTTATCTTAATTTGCATTTTTCTTGTGGAGTATGGGCTCCCTCCCTGGAGGACCTCGGGGTCAGCCAGAGGAAGGATAAATTAAAGTCCTTGGTCTTTAGGGGGAGAAGTGAAAGAGGCAGCCAAGCAGAATCCTGGATCCGGGAGTCTGGAGTCACCAACTTCTCTCCTCCTCTTCCCGCCACCAAGTGACTCTCATTCCCTCCCCCTCTAATCCTTACCTCTGATTATCTTGGCACCAAACATTCAGCAAGTACCATTAGTGAGAAGAGCCATTTATCCAAATATATGCTAATAGATTTATTGTCTCACATAGAATAGGTAATTAGCCTTAAGTGCTCAGTTGTCTGATCCAAACCCACCTTTTTGGAGTTTCAGCCCTGTACATCTTGGGCTTTCTTTTGTTATAGAACATAGGTGGTCATGTCCTCCCCCTGACTTCTCAGGAAAGAGGGTGAAAACACTAAAAAGGAGGTGATCACAAGCACATAGAAATAACTCACAGGCTATTAGTGATGACTTTCTCCACAGCTGGTACAGGCTCAATGTGGTGTAATAAACATGAATTGTACATGCAAGTAGTGATATAACAAACAATATGAATCAACATGGTATTGTAAAAGATTTCCAGAAGTCCTAGAAGGAGGGTATGTAAATAACAATCACACATACGCCTTCTTCAGCAGCCAGGAGATAGTCCAAAACCAATCTACTGTCCATTGCTTCAGGTGTCAGGGAATTCAGTGATCCCCGCAAGTTTTTGAAGTTCTGCAACAGTCTTATCATTTCTCAGAAAATCCAATGATTCCTGCAGATTTTCAAGTCCTACAACAATCTTATATCTCAGGGAATCCAATGATTCCTGAGGGTTTTGAAGTCTTACAATACTCTTATCATGTCTTAGAGAATCCAATGATTCCTGAGGGTTTTGAAGTCCTACAATACTCTCATCATGTCTTAGAGAATCCAATAATTCCTGAAGGTTTTGAAGTCCAACAATTTTTGATGTCCATGAGTCAAACGCTATAACTGCTATGCTCTTTCAGTGGTGGGCACAGTCAGCAACAGAACCACTCGATGTTTCTTGGGTCTTCTCCTTCGTTTCAAGGGTCTGCTCCATCTCTTCTCTGATGGACAAGATGAATATGGCTCGTTGGCACCCATCTGATTCCTTCTCCATCTGTGAAGATACAAGCAAACCCTCTTCCCCAAGCAGTTAACCTATCTGGTCCCTTCCATTCACCACTTTCTGGTTCTCTCCACATTACCACATTAGCTTGTATAAAGAGCTAGATTTAGAAGTTCTCTAGGGTTACCTGTGGCTCCCCCTTTCTTTTGTTTTTGGAGGAGCATCTTAATGTCTCTGTTTCTCCTCTCTACTATTGCCTGTCCTTGAGGATTAAAGGGTATGCCAGTGGTGTGTAAAATCTTATACTGTGCAGAAAAGTGTGCAAAATGTTTGGAGGTGTATGCAGGATCATTATCTGTTTTTATTGCTTGTGGCACACCCATAATTGCAAATGCTTGTATGAGGAATTCAGTGACCACTCGGGCTGTCTCTTTTGCTTCTGGTATTGCAAAAGTGAATCCTGAAAAGGTGTCTACTACAACCTGGATAAAAGACAAGTGACCAAAAGATTTATAATGGGTCACATCCATTTGCCAAATTTCATTGGGTCTCATACCACGAGGGTTCTTCCCTGGAGGCAATGTAGGAGTGTGGAAAGAAATGCAAGCTGTACAGGCTTTTACTATGCTCCTAGCTTCCTCTCTTGTTATTCCAAATTGTAAATGTAAAGCTCGAGCAGCCTGATGATATTTAGAATGAGATTCTTGGGCTTCTTGGAATAAAGGAGTATTGGCCAACATAGTTAGAAGGCTATTTGCCTTTGAATTTCCATCAAAAATAGGACCCGGAAGTCCACTGTGTGAGTAGACATGCAAAATAGAAATCTTCCCTGGATGCTTTCTCACTTGCTCTTGAAGTTCCTTAAAGTGTTGATATATATTGGAATCTACAAATTTTATTTGGGCTGTGGCAATTCTTGGTACCACACCTACTAAATAGGCCGAATCAGATATTATATTTATATTTCTTGGATAATAAGTAAGAGCTAGAATGATTGCATGCAATTCCTTCTGCTGAGTGGACTGAAGAAATTTGACTGTTCTCTTTGTAGGTAAGTCACAAGAGTGTACAGCACAAATATTATGTTTGGATACATCTGTAAAGATAGTTGATCCTTTAAGAGGAACTTTAGAAACCTTTTTTTCAAGAATCCATTGCCAATTATGTAATAGTCTGGTTATCTTTAATGGAGACCCATGTAAAATTTGGAGCTGTGGCCAATAAAATTTGCAAAAAAACATTCCAGAATGGTTTCACAGCACACATTAATTTGTACATTGCTATAAAAAGGTGTATATCTTGTCAGGTCTTATCCCAGATAATTGTACTGCTTGCTTAATGGCCTTTAATAAAATTCTAGCTGCAGAATAACAGGGAAAGATAACGCGGAATGTTGGAGGGGATGTGGGAAAACGGGGACACTGATAGATTGTTGGTGGGATTGTGAATACATCTAACCACTCTGGCGAGCAATTTGGAACTATGCTCAAAAAGTTATCAAATTGTGCATGCCTTTTGACCCAGCAGTTCTGCTACTGCGCTTATATCCCAAAGAGATTTTAAAGAAGGGAAAAAGATCTGTATGTGCAAGAATGTTTGTGGCAGTCCTCTTTGTAGTGGCCAGAAACTGAAAACTGAATGGATGCCCATCAATTGGAGAATGGCTGAATAAATTGTGGTATATGAATATTATAGAATATTATTGTTCTGTAAGAAATGACCAAGAGGATGATTTCAGAAAGGCCTGGAGAGACTTACACGAACTGATGCTGAATGAAACGAGCAGGATCAGGAAATCATTATATGCTTCAACAATAATACTAAATGATGATTAATTCTGATGGACGTGGCCCTCTTCAACAATGAGATGAACCAAATCAGTTCCAATAGAGCAGTAATGAATTGAACCAGCTACACCCAGCGAAAGAACTCTGGCAGATGACTATGAACCACTACCTTATATTTTTGTCCACCTGCATTTTTGATTTCCTTCACAGGCTAATTGTACGCTATTTCAAAGTCCAATTCTTTTTGTACAGCAAAATAACTGTTTGGACATGTATACATATATTGTATTTAACTTATACTTTAACATATTTAACATGTATTGGTCAGCCTGCCATCTTGGGGAGGGGGTGGGGGGAAGGAGGGGAAAAATCGGAACAAAAGATTTGGCAATTGTCAATGCTATAAAATTACCCATGCATATATTTTGTAAATAAAAAGCTATGATAAAATAAATAAAATAAAATTCTAGCCGCAAGCACTGGGTAAAAGAGTAAGGCTTTATTGTGCTTGTGCTGGGAGGTTCACTGCTGTGGGTGCCTCTTGTATAGCAAAAAACTGATATTTCCAAGGGTTTTTGAGTGACTCTTTCAACCACATTGGATAAAGCCAGTTCAACTCTCAAAGCCTCTTGAGCTTCTTTTGTAAGCTGGCGTGGTGAACTTAAAGCACTGTCTCCCCTTAAAATGTCATATAATGGTTGCAATTGATAGGTAATCAAGCCTAACCCTGGACACATCCATTGGATATCTCCTATCAATTTTTGAAAATCATTTAAGGTGTTCAGCTTCTCTGTTCTTAAGGACGGTTTTTGTACTGTGAGCACCTTAGGATATACTTCATATCCTAAATATTGAAAAGAAGCATGTCTTTGAATTTTTTCTGGAGCTATGTGCAATTTGTAGTTCCTTAGTGTTTCTATGGTCTTTTGTAGACATGCTTCTAACATTTATTTATTCCTCAGGTGCAAATCCCAATATATCATCCATGTAATGTAATAACATTACTTTTGGAAATGCTTTTTTTTACTGGAGTAAGAGCAGTAGCAACATACATTTAACACATATTAGGACTGTTTTTCATTCCCTGTGGCAAAACTGTCCATTCATATCTTTTATAAGGCTCAGCTAAGTTAACGCTGGGCACTGAAAAGGCAAATTTTTTCATATCCTCCTTATCCAGAGGGATAGAATAGAAACAATCCTTAATATCTATGACCCAAAGAGACCATTCTCTAGGCAATTGAGTAGGAGATGGAAGTCCAGGCTGAAGAGTTCCCATAGTTTCTAGCTGTTCATTTACTTTTAAATCAATCAACATCTTCCATTTTCCAGATTTCTTACAACAAATTCAGGGGAATTCCAGGGAGTTAGAGAAGGTTGTAAGTGTCCTTGGTCAAGTTGCTCCTGTAATAAGGCCTGAATTTTATTGCTAGCTAAGGGCTATTGTTCCACACTGGTGTATCAGTTTTCCATTAGATAGGAACAGGTGAAAGTGTTTGCAGGCCTTCAACAGCAGCCCTGCCTAAAAACCGAAGTACTCATTTTTAATCCTAATTGCTATAAAATGTCTCTTCCCCACAGATTGATGGGCACTTTTTCAATATAAAAGAGTAAAAACTCCTGTTTCCCCTTCAAAAGTTCATCTCAAAAGGGTAGCACTAACTTCAGCTGCTGTTGATCCTCCTACGCCAGACATGTAGGTGTCTGCTTTAATCTTTGTTTAGTGACTGGGCTAGTTGGCACCTCTAATGACTGTACGATCTGCACCTGTGTGGGATACATGACAGTACCAGTTGCTGGGATTTTTGGTAGACAAAATTCAGGGGCAGCTTAGAGAAGAATGAGACGTGTCTGGTCTTCTTAAATGGGAGTTCTGAAAGGCATCCAAGCAGGGGGAGCAATCACAGGCCTGGCAAATACTTCCATATGAATTTCATTTTTTCAGTCCTTTGATTTTGATGTTACTGATTGGTTCTTGCCTCAGTCAAACTGAAACCAATTAAAGACCTTAGCTTAAAAAGGCCAAGGTCTCCCTCTGTATCCAGGGCCTTCTCCAGTTGTCTGCTCTATGACTTGCCACTGGACCTAGTGACTCCAGAAGAGAAAATGAGGCTGTTGACTCTGCAACAACCCTCCCTCCCTCCCTTAAATCCAATTAATTTACATATCATTTCATTACTTCCTTGCTGTCAAAGTTCTCTTTGAGAATGAAGGACAAACAAGAAAGACATTACTTTTTGCTACCTCTTTGTCATTGATTTGTTGTTCTGGTCTGGCTTGTTATATGGGAAAGATGTTATACTTTCCATCTCTATTGTCTTTGAACAGATTATTCAGGGTAATCTTCAGAACCCAAAGCTCTTGGACTTGGGTCAAACTATACTGATCACTGCTGTTCCCTAGGACTTTCAAGGTTCCTGCCTGGGACTTTCTGGTTGACCATTCTAGGAGTTTATTGGGGGAACCTCCACTTTTGCTGCCTGTGAAGGCAGAATCTTGCAAATCTACATGTATCTTCAGCCCATCTCTGGTTGAATGTGGAGGCAGGCCACTGATGGTGTTTTTGCTGATGTCTCTGGGTTTCTGGCTGGCTTTTTGTGTAGTTCTGTGATAAAACATACTGTAAGTTGTTTACTATAGTTTCTTTTTGGATTTCTTAATAATTTTTCTGGTTTTTATTAGAGTAACTATATGGGAGCTAAATGGTTGTACACTCAGTTGGCTAGAAGTTCATGACTTTCAGTTCGAATTGTTCAGTGATGAAGAGAATCAACTAACACCCAAAGAGAGAACTATGGGAAATGAGTGTGGACCACAACATAGCATTTCCACTCTTTCTGTTATTGTTTTCTTGTATTTTTGTTTTCCTTCTCAGGTTTTTTTTACCTTCTTTATAGATCCATTTTTTCTTGTGCAGCAAGATAACTAACTATATAAATATATATACATATATTGTGTTTAACATATATTTAACATGTATTAGACTACCTGCCATCTACGAGAGAGGGGAAGGAGGGGAAAAGTTGGAATAGAAGGTTTTTCAAGGGTCAGTATTGAAAAATTACCCATGCATATCTTTTGTAAATAAAAAGCTATTAAAAAAAAAAGTAGTAGTTCGTGGTTTTTTTTGTATCCTGTTATCTTAATTTGTTAACTATCCCTTCTAGCTTTATAGGGATAGGGACAGAGACAGGGACTGGGCCTGTTATTTCGTGGGTAAAGAGAACTCATAGATGAAGAATCTCCCAGCACTAATGCAGGCCTGCACTTTATCTGCAATTAATAATCTTAGAGCATTGCCTTGAAATAAAAATGTAAAATTAGTAGGTAATAGATTAAAATGTAATTGGGAAATGTTTATTAAAATAAATTAAAAATACAGTACAGTATAGATAATGTTATTTTGAGTGTTTCGGAATCAATATAGAACAGTTGGGATCAATTTCTTTTTCTTAACTTTTTTTTTTTTTAATAATTATAACTTTTTATTGACAGAACCTATGCCTGGGTAATTTTTTACAACATTATCCCTTGCACTCACTTCTGTTACGATTTTTCCCCTCCCTCCCTTTACCCCCTCCTCGAGATGGCAAGCAGTCCTATACATGTTAAATATGTCACAGTATATCCTAGGTACAATATATGTGTGCAGAACCGAATAGTTCTCTTGTTGCACAGGGAGAATTGGATTCAGAAGGTAAAAATAACCTGGGAAGAAAAACAAAAATGCAAGCAGTTTACATTCATTTCCCAGTGTTCTTTCTTTGGGTGTAGCTGCTTCTGTCCATCATTTATCAGTTGAAACTGAGTTAGGTCTCTTTGTCAAAGAAATCCACTTCCATCAGAATACATCCTCATACAGTATCATTATTGAAGTATATAATGACCTCCTGGTTCTGCTCATTTCACTTAGCATCAGTTCATGTAGGTCTCTCCAACCCTCTCTATTCATCCTGCTGATCATTTCTTACAGAACAATAATATTCCATAATCTGCCCAATGGAATGGAACCATTCTCCAATTGATGGGCATCCATTCATTTTCCAGTTTCTAGCCACTACAAACAGGGCTGCCACAAACATTTTGGCACATGCAGGTCCCTTTCCCTTCTTTAGTATCTCTTTGGGGTGTAAGCCCAGTAGTAACACTGCTGGATCAAAAGGTATGCACAGTTTGATAACTTTTGGGGCATAATTCCAGATTGTTCTCCAGAGTGGTTGGATTCCTTCACAACTCCTCCAACAATGCATCAGTGTCACAGTTTTCCCGCATCCCCTCCAACATTCATTATTATTTTTTCCTGTCATCTTAGCCAGTCTTGACAGGTGTGTAGTGGTATCTCAGAGTTGTCTATATTTGCATTTCTCTGATCAATAGTGACTTGGAACACTCTTTCATATGAGTGGTAATAGTTTCAATTTCATCATCTGAAAATTGTCTGTTCATGTCTTTGATCATTTATCAATTGGAGAATGGCTTGATTTCTTATAAATTAGAGTCAATTCTCTATATATTTTGCAAATGAGGCCTTTATCAGAACCTTTAACTGTGAAAATGTTTTCCCAGTTTGTTGCTTCCCTTCTAATCTTGTTTGCATTAGTTTTGTTTGTACAAAGGCTTTTTAATTGATGTAATCAAAATTTTCTATTTTGTGATCAGTAATGATCTCTAGTTCATCTTTGGTCACAAATTCCTTCCTCCTCCACAAGTCGGAGAGGTAAACTATCCTATATTCCTCTAATTTATTTATAATCTCGTTCTTTATGCCTAAATCATGGACCCATTTTTATCTTATCTTGGTGTTTGGTGTTAAGTGTGGATCCATGCCTAATTTCTGCCATACTGATTTCCAGTTTTGCGTTCAGTGTCTATTTGAATTTGACACCACTAGCCTAGAGTCCTCAGAGAAGTAATTTTTGAATCCAGGTCTTTCTGGATTCGAGCCAAATCTCCATCCCCTCTGGTTTTCTCCTTATGTCCTATCATCTGGAACCATGATAAGCATGTAATTTATAAAATATTAAGCATCATAGGATCAAGGAAGGATTGCTTGGACTCTGCTACAGACCTCCTAGGTTGATACTGATGTGTTCACAGCCACTTTTTGGGTACTATTCAGTCTGTTCTAAATCTGTCTTTTTCTGCAAATATAGTTCACATCTATGCATCTTACCCTTCTGGATAGCATGAAAGATTTTATCAAGTATTTTGCTGACACGTGAGTACCCTATATCTCCAGCGCTCCTAGAGTTCCTCTGATCTACCAGTCTATTTATCTTATCAATTAAAAAAAAAAAAGATTAGTTTGGCATTACTATTCTTGAAGAAGCTGTGATAGCTTTTGATGCTCACCAGTTCCCTGAATTAATGCTCCAAGCCATCTCTTTAATAATGGGATCTAGAAGTTTGTCAGTTTCTTGATCTATAGTTTGCTGATTCTACTTTTTTCCCTTTTTAAATAGTTGCAACCTTGAACTTTCTCCTAGATTGATGGTACCTCTCCCATTCAGCATGAACTATCAAAGGTCACAAAGAGTGACTCAGCAGTCCTATCTGCTATTTCTTTTAGCACCTTGGGATATTTTGGGGGGCCTGTTGATTTGTGGACAGCTGGGTGCTCTCTTATGTCCTTATTTTTTTTGGGAGGGTTCAACTGTTTATTAACCATTTTTGTCATCTTCATAATCAGATGATTATTCTCCCAGTAGATTAGAAACAGGTAGCAAAGGCAGAATAAATAATTCAAGTTATACTTTGTATTGTATTGTCCCACTGTCCTTTCTTCTAGACTCTCTACCTTCAATACAGATTTTTTTTAAAATCCCAAACCAAAAAAAAAAATCTTTTTTGTTCTCAGCTCATATTGGGATTTAGTATTCTTGACACTATCCTTATAGGATTATTCATTAAACTGTACTAATCCTCCCTTATAATTGATGCTTCCATCATCAATAAATGTCTTTAAAAAATCTTCTTAGTTGATAAGTTCTCTCTACATAAATATTGACCTTTTTAGATATCATTTTTAAGAATTACTTGTGTAATAATAATAATAATAATAATAATAATAATAATAATAAAGAATTTATCCTTTAAGACTTTCCAGTCCTTTCTTCTACAACTTCCTCTGTAGAATTTTAGATCATTAGATCCTACCTGTGCTTTCCTTAAAAACTTTGGAATTCGTTTTTATCAGAAGCTATGATATGTGTCAGAATACACACCCACACACACACCCCCCCTCACCCCTCCCTAACTTTCCTCTCCTATATCAAGATGGAGTGGTCACATCTGCCCAAGATTTCCATCTCTTTGATTTTAAGAAACTATTTTCTTCTTGGGCAATATCAGGTTCAGAACAGCACCTCATTGCTCTATATCTAATTTTTGAAGGATAAAATTAGCATGAAAGCAAGTTAGGAATTTTTCAGCTCTTATGCTTTTAATAAAGTGAGTGATAGCTGCTGCCCTTATAAATAAAATTTGCCCCACACTGTTATATCTGTTATAGATGTTTCCCCAATTCCTTGTCCATTTCTTTCTTCTATAATCTCCTTCCACATTAGTTTGTTTTGGGTTTTCCTCTATTGACTGTCATCTAAATGTTCTTCACAGTGTTTATTATTTTTTTGTCCCTGGATTTATTCATGAATACCCCTTCTTCATTTGTAGCAGATCCCATGTTTATGACACTTTTATTCCCTGACCCCCTTTAAATTTGTTGCCAAGCCCTGTTAATTTTACTTTTGTAACATTTCTCCTGACACTGGCGCTACCCTTGTGCTGGCTTTGAGCATTTTATACTTGTACCAGTAGCACCAGTAACCTGTTGGGTTGGCGTCCCTGCTTCAAGTCTCACCACACTCCAGTCAGTTCCACTTAGTTGCCAAATTGATCTTCCTAAAGTGCAAGTCATTCTGTAAAAACAAAAACAAAAATTTTTTTTTGATTCTGTATTTGGGGGCAGCTAGATCGTACAGTGGATAGAATACCAGCGCAATGTTAGCTGTGTGACCCTGGACAGGTCACTTAACCCCAATTGCCTGCTCCCCTCCCCCCAAAAAAGAAGATTGAATCTGTAAAGTACAAGTCATATAATTTCCCTATTCAATTAACTCCAGTGGTTCCTTATTACTTCTCTGATACAAATATAAACTTATGTTTGTCTTTTAAAGCCCTTCATAACCTGGTACCTTCCTTCATTTCTAGTCTTATACCCTATTTCCCTCCATATATTCTTTGATCCAATGTTACTGACCATTTTGCTGTCTCTTTTACAGACATTCCATATTCTAACTCTGGGCATTTTAATTGGAAGTCCCTTGAGCCGTAAATCTTTCAATCTTCACCTCCACATCTTGGCTTCTTTTATGTCTCAGCTAAAATTCCACTTTCTACAAGCAGTATTTCCTGGTTTGCCCTACTGCTAGGGCTTTTCTCTGGACCATCTGTATATATCTTATTTGTGCACAGCTGTTTGCCTATGGTCTTCTGCATTAAACTTCGAGTTCTTTGGGGATAGGAATGATTTTTACCTTTTTTTGTAGCCCCACTGCTTAATATTGTGCCTGACTCAAAGTGGGTACTTAAATTGTATCACAGATTAGGATTTCCTTTTGGTTTTTCAGATCTTTCCCTTTTTTTTTCTTCCTCTCTTCCTTTTTTTTTTTTTTAACTGCTTCCTTCAACTTACAAGGAACAGTTTGATTCTCCTTAATAGCGTGATGAATAGAGAGAAGCTTTCCTTCATCTCTTTAATCTGCCCTTTGAGATGTATAGTTGTTCATTGGACTCTGTAGGTTACTTCAAAGTTCATTTCTTGAAGGTAGATCCTTATATTTTTCTAGTTTTTGTGATGAGCTGATGGGGCATATTGCATGATGGCCATCTATTTTCCCTGTATTGAATGTCTCCCATTATTTCTGCATGTTCATGAATTATGTAATCTTTGCTTAACAAGTAATAGTTTCTAGGGCATAATGCTAACAGAAGCTGCCCTTAGCTGCCTTCTATTTTAAAGTCCCAAGTAGGTATATAATTAGGAAAAGGGCTTTATCTACTTAAATATAATTGCCTATATTTTCTCTCCTCTTCATATTAATCAACCTTAGGTATAACCCTGTACTTTTAACCACAGAGTTCTTATTTTGGTACTTAGTATTTTCAGAACTATTTTTTTTTTCCTGTAAAAAGATCTATAATGAAGTTATACAACTTATCAGTACTTTATAAATTTTTGACCCTTTTCATTTCTTGATCTCAGTATTTTTTCATTTTTTAAAAAATAATTTTATTGGCATCTTTTCTTTTTAATTGATTTACATTTTTTCCTATATTCCTCCCCTTCCTAAAGTTCTATCCTTTATAACAAGGTATTTTTTTTTTAAGGAATAAGACCAAAAAAATTCAACAAAATCAATCAACATATTTTTTTTTTAAATCTGATGCCATATGAAGTTTCCACCCTATGGATTTGATCTCTGAAAAGAAGTTGGTGGGAAAGAGTCTTTTCATATCTGTGCTTTGGGGCCAGACTCATTCTTTATAATTTCACAATATCAATTTCCATTGCTTTATAGTTATTGTTCTTTCTGAGTATATTGTTATAGTCAGTGTGCATGTTTTTTCTTTATTCTGCTTACTTCACTTTTCATTAGTTCAAAAAAGTCTTTCCATACTTATCTGTTTATCTTTGGAATTTTAATAAGATACCAAATTTAATTTTAAAGGACTAAAAAAAATTGTTTTTTCAATTAAGATGTACTTATTTTGTCTTTCTCTTATTTTTCTTTTTTCCATTGAATAGGAAAAAATAATAAAACTCTTGTAATGAATATGCATCAACAAGCAAAACCATTAGTACATTAGGCATGTCCAAAAATATGTGTCTCATTCTGAAGCATTGAGTCTATCACTTCTTGGTTAGAGATGGTAGCATGCTTCCTCATTGTTACTCAAGAATTGTGATTGTCATTGTATCAAAGTTTTTAAGTTTTCCAAATTTGTTTTTCTTTACAATGTTGTTGTTATTGCATAAATCATTTTTCTGGTTCTATTTACTTCACTTTATCAGTTCAAATAGGTCTCAGTTTTCTGTGAAACCTTCCCATTCATTTCGTATCACATAATAATATTCAGTTATATGCATATGCCATAGTTTGTTTAGCCTTTCTCTGATAGATAATCAGTGCCTTAGTTTCCAGTTTTTTTGTTTTTTGTTTTTTTTTGGTAATAAAAAGAGCTACTGAAAATATATTTGTACGTGAGTCCTTTTTCTCTTTTTTGTCCTTTTTGGGGCATAAGCCAAGTTAAACATTTCTGAATCAAAGAGTATGTCTTTTTTGGACCAGAGTTCTAGATTACTTTCCAGAACAGTCCAAGCTGTGTTTATGCAATTAGTTTTTCCTTAAACATAAGTAAAGATATATTACTTTTAATCTTCATGTTGTTAGATTTCTTCTACCATGTTAGCCTCTCTAGATCATTTTCGATACTGATTCTGTTATCCAGAATTCTTCCTTCTCCCAAGTTGGTATTATTTACAACCTTGGCAAGTATTACTTTTATATCTTGAGCTTAAATATTAATAAACATGTTGACACATCAATCTATTTTAAGACACTTAAAAGTGTCATAGATAGTAGACTGTCTCAGAAGTCAAAAAACAAGCAAGACTATAGGTGAAATCTTTGGCTGTTTATCCCTGAAAAGTTTTTCCATATAAGCAAATACTGCTCTGACTAGCCCCATCTGTTATAGACACATAGCAGCATTGATCAGGTGTGTGTAACTGTTGGTGATTTACATATCCATTTAGCTAAATATGCTTAATGTTACTGGCTAGCTATGTACACATGGTTGCCTGCATGGCTTCTACAGCAGCTTCTGAGTCCTTCGTGAACAGTACATCCCAAGGAGTCCCATTTAGGAAGAGTTGGAATGCTGTGAACACAACCTATATCCACAAGGAGGAAAGGACATAAAGGGACTAGGCCCAACAGACATTGGACGCCAAAGATTGCAAGCTTCTACTGCCTCCCATCCCACCCCAAATCTCACTACCTGACTAGGTTGGCTCCTGTTTTTATTGACTGAGAAGTGTTTACTTGCTGACCTCAGAAGAGTAAGTTTCTCTGTATGTATTGCTCACACGGCAACCTGGGCCTATACATCGGCTGGCTCCAGATCTACATGGAACATAGCTTTTAGCCTCATTTCAGTTTAGGATAGAGGCTTGCTCTCGTGTATGTCACTGCTTGCTCCCGTGTATGGCACTGCTCTCTGAAAAATAAAACTTAGGTCTCTGGCAGTAAAAAAGACAAAAAACATCACAAAAAATATATATTGACTAGGAAAGGTCCAAAGATTGATGGATACAGCCTGTCATTAGATAATCTATCTCCAGATTGGCAGATCCATTAGTTCTTTTCTTGCCAAACTTCAGCCTGGATCACTGTCACCATTTATTTCCTCTGTTCTGATTTATGAGCTACTCAAGGATGCTGGAGAGTTTTTACAACTTGGTTAACAGGATATGTTACATATTCATATTATTCAACTCTAAATGGATCCTCAATGCAGTTGTTCTTTTATTCCTTCCTAATTGATGCCATGTTTCACTATCCATAGAAGCTATTCCAAGTCTTCTCATCCTTCAAAGCCTTACATTTCTTTTGTTTTCCCTTCCCCCTTACCCCCAAATCCTCCTGGCTTCATTCTCTTTAGTACTTTCTCATAGAATTCTTTTCTTTTATGGTGCAACTCAGGCATCACCTTCAATATGAAGTTTTTTGATGAGCCTTCACTCCTCCAAACTTGTAATGCCTTTACTGCCAAAGTATCTTGTATTTACATTTTGTATATGTATATATTTATTGATTTCATATATATGTGATATATATTTTTATATGTACTTGTCTTTCCTTGAGAATATAAGATCCTGGGAAGAAATATTATTTCATTCTTTGTTCTTGTATCTTCAGTACCTAGAATAGGACCAGGCACTTGGTAGATACTTGATAAATACTTGTTAATTGATTGCTTGATAATCTGTAATTGAGGGGTGAAGTTGTTCAACCAGTAAGTAATCTTTCTAGTCATACCATTATGCAGCTCACAGTGAGTCATTTCAACCAAAAGATACCATGAGAGAAATATGGGCAGGGATTTGTATTTCATGTGAAAATTAGAGTTTGTGGGGTTTGTGTGACCAGTTGTTTCTGTAAGAGCCTTGTGGAAAGTTAACATTGCCATTTGTTTGGTGGAAACAATAGCACTAGACAGAGATAGCCATAGATTCCAACCCACATCTGCAAACTCTCACTGGGTGACTGAGTGACCAGGCCCAGCTTGGTGTGAGGAATGCGTGCCCTGCAACTTCAGAGTTACAATTACTTCAATTGATATAAAAAGATTTGTTCCCACTTCTTTTTTCCTGAGAGTCTTTGGTGCATAATGTCATTGTTCACCTCTTGCCCTTAATGTTTGAGCATAGTATCTTGTTTTTCAAATTCTGATGTTCCAAGAAAGTAAGGAAAATGTCGGTATATTAGATTTCATGGTAAAAAGGAAATAGGGCAGTGTCAACTATATTGGATAGTCTGGGAATCCTGTACTTTCTTCCCATTATTCATGTTTTGTGTTTGAGCTTTGCGTCATTTCCACCTTGAAGTACCATTCAAAGATAGTTTATACTGGTCAGTATATTCACATATTATTTAACAATATACAAACATGAAATAAATTTAAATTTATTACCTGGACATGTGATGATTTTATAGTTTTTATCCTTGATTCAATAATAATAACATTTCAATTTAAGATTTGTTTTTCTCATTTTGCATGTGAAGAAACAGACTCGGAGAATTAAGGTGACTTGTCTATGATCACTCATCATAAATACTAGAACTGAGGACTCTCAATGCTTGTATCCAGAGATAGCATGAGATAGTAGACAGGATGCTGGGCTTGGTGTCAGGGAGATTTGATTTAAGTTCCCACTTCTGGTATTTTACTTGCTCTGGTATCAAGAGCAAGTCAGTTTCCTTTTTTATAAAATGAAGAGAATGTACTTGATGACCTATATAGACTGTTTGAGCTTTTACTCCATTATCTTATGATCTGCCCCCCTGCCCCCCCTTTAAAATTGTTTTATTGATGCACTTTTTTTATTAGTCATTTATCACCAAAAATTCTTCTTTGTCTCTAATAATTATAGTTAAGCCAAACAAATGAACATATTTGATTATGTCAGTTAATGTATAACTCATTCTATACCTCTAGTCTACCAATATTCTGTTTAGAGGATAGGGTATATTTCCCCATTAGTTTTCTGAATTCATGATTGATTATTGCATTTACTGATCAGAATAACCCCAGTACTAATCTGTAAATCTCAAAAATGATGAATGTTCAACTAGAAAATTCATACTCCCTTATTCAAACATTTTTCTGTTTTGGTAGGAGAAATCATTTACACATGTTCTTTCCTTCCCCATCCCAGTATTTTCCCAGACAGTCTTCTTATATCAATCAATAAGCATTTATTATGTCAACAGGAATTTGATATTCTAAGTGCTTCAGTTTTCCTCAGAAACTTTTTTTTAAATTACATCTTTCCCTTCTTCAAGAACTTAAAAGTGCTTTCTTTAACTACATTTATTAATACAATTCAAGGTCCTCCATTATTTCTACACACATTGTTTATTCTCTCTTCTTCTTTTCTCCTGCCCTTCTCCCATTCTGCTTCCATTTTTATCGTTAATTTGTATGAATGTTGCATTAGTTCGACTCTCCCAACTTTCACTTAACAAACATTTTATTTTGAATCAGTTTTATGTTTTGAACATTAGGAAGAGTGTAGTTTATGAGTATTTGAAGGAATAAACTGCATCAATTAACACAGTATATTTTTTTAATCCATAAGGTCGATTGAAAGTTTTTTGTGTTGATCATGCTCTTGGTCAATCTAGTGTTAAATATTTTTATTTCTTACATTACTGCGTTAGGTGCTGCATAGAAGAAACATTTCATACATATTTGTTGAAATTGAAATTTCTCACTTACCTTGTTGGAGTCAAACTATTTCGCATGTGTCCTGTGTGTATTGTTTTCCCCACTCAACATGTTCTCTTTTCTATATTATCTTATTTAAACCATACCTCTTCTGTGAAGCATGATTAATATATGCAGTCAGTCCTATTCTTTTACTTTCTGTCATAAGCATTCAGTTGTAGTTTTGTACATATAGATGTCTTTATAATTATTTTCAAATTATTTCATGTTATATTAAAACTTGAGTCTTCTGGTTTTTGTTATTGTTTTTTTCATTTCTTCCCATTGCCATCTTAATGCTGTGTGTTCTGGAGTAAATCCTTTTGACTGATTGGTTATTTTTTATCTTGCAGATATGCTGGCCGTCATTGTCTCCGTGCTCATCTAAGCCCCAGACTCTGTGTCAGGAAGTAAGTATTTGAATCTTGAAGAATTAAATAATTATCAGAAGACTTTTATATAATCACAGCATTTTGAAATTGGATCAAATGGCATAAGATATGTAAAGTAGACTTTAAAATGATATATCAGTATCTATTATCAGGACTAAAGAAGCCATTTTGTCAAACCCTTACTGGACAAAAATTCATTTGAGAACATATCTAACAAGTGGTTATCCAATTTTTGCTTGAAGACATTCTCCATTGAGGAGAAACAAGCAATTTTCTGAGACTTTCTATTCTATTTTGGGGTAGTTCTGATTGTTAGGAAGTTTTTTTCTTACATGATGCCTAAATAATCTTTTCACAATTTCTACCTATTTATCCTTGTTCTCTCTCTAAGACCACATTGTCTTGGGGCCTTTCATTAGGACCCAGATGATTGCCCATCTGGATGCTTTTTACCCTACCAATGTCTTTCCAAAAATGTGGTACCTTAAAACTGAGAGGTGATATGATATAGAGTACATTGAGGTCTGTTATCTCTCTAGTCCTGAATGCTTAGTCAATGCAATTTAATTAACACTGTTGAATCATTTATTTTGCACTCTACTAAAGCCCTCAGATCTTTGTCATGAAAATTGCTTTACAGCTGTGTTTTCCCCTTATTTGTGAAATGGATTTTTTTTTTTTAACCCAAGAATAAGACTTTACAATTATTCATATTTAGGAAGGATCTGTGATTTCCTCAGGTTAGGATATTCAGCTATAGGAGCAAATAAAAATAAATCTTAGGGAATTTCCTGAACTACTAGATGTTAAGTGAGTTACCTGGGAGTTACAAATTATGTCAGACAGAATTTGAACAAAGTTATTTAACTCATACTGCCTGTGTATGCTATTAAATTTCAAATTAAATTACTAAATTTGACCTAATGTTTTAGTCCTTTTGAGATCCTTTTAGAGCTTAATTCTGTAATCTAGTGTGTTTGCTATTTTTCCTACCATTGGTACCAACAGTTTTGATAAGCACATTATTTGTATTTTAATTGATGTTATTAATAATATTAAATGTACAGTACCATGGCCAGTCATTCCAGCACTCTATTGGGAATCATTTTGTAAATTGATATCAATGCAGTGATAACTACTTCAATTTGAATTTTTTTTTTTTTTTTTTTGGACCTAGACATTCAATCATTCAATCAGTTCTGAATTCACCCATTATTGTCTAACCCACATTTCTCCATTTAGGCAACAAGAGTAACATAAGAGACTTTGTCAAATGCTAATTAAACTAAATCTCTGTTATTTTCTTGATATGTCAGGCTAATAATCTTGTCAGAAACGAAAAGGTAACTCTCCCAAGACTTGCTTATGAGTAAACCACATTGACTGTTTGTAATGACTGAATCCTTTTCCAAGAATTGAAGTTGAGCTTACATCTAGGTTGTTGACTATACTCTCTTCCCTATTTTTGAAAATCTTGATGATGTTTGTCCTTTTAAAATCCTTTTCCTGTTTTCATTGATCTGAAAGATTATTGATAGTGGCATGACAGCCATATTTGCCAGTAGTGTTTTTTAGTAATAGTTTTTTATTTTCAAAATATTCAAAGATATTTTCAACATTTACCCTTGGAAAACCTTATGTTTTAGATTTTTCTCCTTTCCCCCTCCAGACAGGAAGCAGTCTAATATATTTAAAGATATGCAATTCTTCTATACATATTTCCACATTTATCACGCTTCACAGAAAAATTAGATTAAAAAAAGAGAGAAATTAAAAGAGCAAGCAAATAACAACAAAAAAGATGAAAAAACTATCTTGTGATCTACATTCAGTCCCCATAGTACTCTTTCTCCAACAGACAGCTTTCTCCATCATAAGTCTTTGGAATTGGCCTGAATCATCTCATTGTTAAAAAGAGCCACATCCATCACAGTTGATCATCATATAATCTTGTTGTTGCAGTGTACAATGTTCTCTTGATTCTATTCCACTTAGCATCAGATCATAAAAGTGTTTCCAGGTCTTTCTGTAATCATCCTGCTGATTGTCCATTCATGTACCATAACTTATTTAGCTATTCCCCAACTGATTGGCATCCATTCAGTTTCCAGTTCCTTGCCACTCCAAACATTTTTGCACATGTAGGTAGGTCCTTTCCCTTTTTTCTGATCTCTTTAGGATAAAAGCCTATTAGAGTCATTGCTGAATCAAAGGGTTGGCACAGTTTGATAGCTCTTTGGGCATAGTTTTAAATTGCTCTTCAGAATGTTTGGATCAATTCACAACTCCACCATCAATATATTAGTGTCCCAGTTTCCCCACATCCCTTCCAACATTCATCTTTTTCCTGTCATTTTAGCCAATGTGGGAAGTGTGCAGTGGTACCTCATAATTATCTTAATTTGTATTTCTCTTATCAGTAGTGATTTAGAACATTTTTTCATATGACCAGAAATGATTTTAATTTCTTTATCTGAAAATTGTCTGTTCATATTCTTTGACTATTTATCAGTTGGAGAATTTCAATACTGTGGGGTATTTTCTCTGTCACTCATGCCTGTAATACTTTCCCTCCTTCATTCTAACTACTTACCTCCCTGGCTTCTTTTAGGATACAGATTAAAATCCTCCATCTATAGGAAATCTTCCCTAACCTCTATTAATTCTAGCATCTTCCCTTTTTAAATTGTTTCCTAATTATTTTAAATGTAATTTCCTTTGTATGTATTTGTGTGCATGTTGTCTCTCTGATCACTTTATAAGCTCCTTAAGGACAGGAACTGTCTTTAACTTAATTTTTTACCCTATAATAAATACTTATTGGTTGATTTATTTCATGTGGACCTAGTGATTTGAATTCATCAGAGGTAGCCAGGTACTTTCTTAGTATCTCAATTATTTTGGATTTCGACTTTTTATTAATCATCTTAATTTTTTTCTAATGAGCAAAGTTAAAAGTTTCTACTATATATGGTGTTATTGATTAATCTTTCTGAAACTTTGCCTGCTTGATTCTGGCATACTGTAACACTTTTTGGTAACACTTAGAAATAATCCACAATTTTAGCAAAGTTGCAGGGTACAAAATAAATCCACATAAATCATCAGCATTCTTATACATCACTAACAAAATCCAACAGCAAGAGATATAAAGAGAAATTCCATTTAAAATGACTGTTGATAATATAAAATATTTGGGAATTTATCTGTCAAGGGAAAGTCAGGAACTATTACATGCAAAACTACAAAACCCTTTCCACACAAAGTCAGAGCTAAGCAATTGGAAAAATAGCAAGTGCTTGTGAATAAAAAAGAGCAAATATAATAAAGATGACAATGCTCTCTAAACTAATCTATTTATTTAGTGCTATATCAATCAAACTCCCAAGAAACTATTTTACTGAACTAGAAAAAATAACAATAAAATTCATCTGGAAGAACAAAAGGTCAAGAATTTCAAAGAAAAATGAAATGAAATGAAGGTGGCCTAGCTGTATCAGATCTAAAACTATATTATAAAGCAGTGGTCATCAAAACCATTTGATTTTGGCTAAGAAACAGACTAGTTGATCAGTGCAATAGGTTAGGTTCACAGAAGAAAATAGCCAATGAATGTTGGAAGGGATGTGGGAAAACAGGGACACTGATACATTGTTGGTGGAATTGTGAACACATCCAGCCATTCTGGAGAGCAATTTAGAACTATGCTCAAAAAGTTGTCAAACTGTGCATACCCTTTGATCCAGCAATGTTTCTACTGGGCTTATATCCCAAAGAGATCTTAAAGGAGGGAAAGGGACCTGTATGTGCAAAAATGTCTGTGTCAGGCCTTTGTGTAGTAGCAAAAAACTGGAAACAGAATGGATGCTCCTCAATTAGAGAATGGCTGAGTAAATTGTGCTATGTGAATGTTATGGAATATTATTGTTCTGCAAGAAACAACCAGCAGACTGATTTCAGAGAGTCCTGGAGAGACTTACATGAACTGATGCTGAGTGAAATGAGCAGAACCAGGAGATCATTATACATGGCAACAACAAGACTATACAGTGATCAATTTTGATGGACATGGCTCTTTTCAACAATGAGAGGATTCAGGCCAGATCCACTTGTGCAATGATGAAGAGAGCCAACTATACCCAGAGAAAGGACTGTGGGAACTAAGTGTGGAGCATTAGCATTCTCACTATCTCTGTTATTTGATTGCATTTTGTTTTCTTTCTCAGTTTTTCTTTTTCTTCCTTCTTGATCTGAGTTTTCTTGTACAATAAGATAATTTATAAATATGTATACATATATTGCATCTAACATGTATTTCGACATATTTAACATGTATTGGACTACCTACCAACTAGGGGAGGGGGTGGGGGGAAGGAGGGAGAAATTTGCAATAAAAGGTTATGCAAGGGTCAATGTTGGAAAAATTACTCATCATATTCTTTGTAAATAAAAAGCTTTAATAAAAAAAAAAGTTTGGCATCTTGGGGCAAATACATCAGTCATTCTATCCTAATTATGACTCTTCTGCTATCTGTAGGATGTTGTCATTTACTTAAATTCAGCATGTCAAGAACTAAAATCATTATCTCATCTTCTCCCCAAAGTAATACCTCTTCCCAACTATAATCACCTACTATCAATTTACTATTATATTCTTAGTAATTTGTAATATTAGTATTATCTTTGACTTGTCATCCTCAAGTTTCCTCATTTACAGAGGCTGAATAATAATAACTTTCTTGCTCTTTGTTCATAGAATTGTTTTGAGGATTAAATGGGATAGTTGAATATGCTTTGAAAAGTGTAATGCACTATATATATATTTAGTATTTATATTGCATAAATAGCTGGTTTTGTATTCTCTCAAGTTTCATCCTTCATTTCTTCAACCATTTTTAGACCTTCATCCTCTCCTTATTATATATAGTATACATTGTTGTCAAATTAATCTTCTTAAAACATTGCTTTAATCACATTGTTTCCCTGCTCTAAAGTTTATGGGGATGCTCTATTAGGGTCAAATTCAAATTCCTTTGTATGACATTCAGTTGGACTTTATTTAAACTTATTTTCTTACTGCGTCCATCAAGCCAGGAAGACTTTATTTGTCTTGTTGCTTCTTTCCTCCTTATATTTAATTATGTGGTTTCCTTAACTTAGAGTGTACTTTCTCTTTTGAAACTAATTATTTCTATATTTTATTTTTAAGACTTAAGAATGAGGTTCAGCAATTCTTTGATTACCTTCATTCATTGGAGAAGTAGTGTAGTATTTTTGATACTTGGGAGTCAGGATGACCAGGATTTATTTATCTGTCACTTCTGACATTGCCAAGTATCATCATGGACAAGTCAGTTTAATACCTCTCAGCCTGTTTCCTCATCTGTAAAATGGGAATGATAATAACACTACCTACTTTATAATATGCTGTGGATTAAATTGGATAGTGTGTGTGTGTGTATGTATGTATATGAAATGTGCTTTGAAATTTTAAAGGATTATATAAAAATCACTTACTATCCCATAATGATTATTCATTTACTTTAAATTTTTAGGTGATAGATAGATAAATCAGTAGATCCTGCAACCAAGGAGCTTGCATTTTAATTGGGAGAAAGTAGACAATACATAAGAAAGAATTGAGAAGTGGAGAATAGAAAAATAGAGAAGTCTAGAGAGTTTGGAATGAGCATGACTGGCTCAAGTACTTCCTCAGATGAAGGTTTTGGATTGGAACTCAAACAATCAAAGAAGGGAACCATAGAGGTAGAGGCACTTTCCAGAGTAAGAAGGCTGCAGTGCATATCTATATGACTTCTGTGGTACTGTTACATTCTTGCTTATATCTTGGAACTGTACTTCATCATATAAATGTCTTTTCTCTCCTTCTAGAATTCTATAATAGAAATTCTTAAAGTCTAGGGGGAAGAGGGCCCGTGTTTCCTATGTCCAATATAGTATTAGGAATGCAAGCAATTAATACATTGATCCATATATTGAATAGATGTCAACTTAAACCCAGTGAAAAAAAGAAATTGGAAGCTATCAGGAATCATTAAGTTGGATCTGATTCCTTATTTTTGAGATAAAAGTAAAAATATCTGGTAATGTATGAGTAGTAAGTCCAGCTGTTGATACTTGCCCTTTTTAGGCCAGAGTCCTAGTATTATCATAATGTAGTAGGCAATATAAGGGAGTAGATAGGAAATAGAAGATATATGAGTATGGAGACACTGGGAAGGTGGTGGTTAAATGTGAAGAGAACAAACAGAAAGGCAAGGGTAAAATTGGATTGTAGCCTGATGACTAAGTTCTGTAGCATCTGGAAGAGGGCATTTGGATCTGTTAGACTCAGCACCCCACATTTAACTGAGTTGGATTGGGAGATGTTAGGTGGGATCTCCCTGATGAAGAAATGTGTGGTATAATTGTTTTAGAAAATTTTTTTTCCATCTCTGAATATAGACTGTAAGTGGGTGCTTGCCTCTGTGGACATCTGGAATAATTCATAACCAGTTTCTAATTACTCTTATTTTTAGAGAATATTGATTTTTTTTTTCCTTCCCTCCTTAGAAGTAGTAGTTTGGTCAATTCTCTGTAAAATGGCAAGATTCTTCAGATTAACCCTTTATAGAACCTCCCTGAATAATGAGTTAGGAGATTATTCAAGGGCCCTCATCTTCATCTAATTTTTAGTTAATGATTATTTTTAATTCTAGTTAATAATTATCCTTTAATAAAGTCTCATTTCCTCCATCTCTTTTTTGAATTTTGTGTTTGTCCACACACTATTATATTTATCTATTATCACATGTACACATACAGACTACATCTAAAGTGTTTTAGTTCTCTATCTGTCAGAGAATTGCAGGTTTTTTCTTAGCTGCCTCTTTTTCTGAGATGTGGCAACCAGTTCCCTCATTGCTCTGATGAACAATTTCTCACAGGATATCTTATTATTGCATACATGGAGAAAATTATTGTTTAGACTAGCTTCATTAATAGCTTTCACTGCCATATTTCTCATTTGAGGTTTAACTCTTTAGGATTAATGACAAGAGATTTTCACATTTTCTGCTCAAAATGTCTTTAGGTTTACATAATTATTACATCTTTCATTGAGCAATGGCTCTTATTGCAGAATTATAGAATAAAAGGATTTCCTATTTGGAAGAGACTTTAGCAGCCAACCCATGGTCTAGCCCATACCCTAAAAAGAAACCCCACATAAACATATGTGACAAATAGTTATTTAGCCTTTGCTTGAAGATCCTCATTGAGGAAGAATCTCTCTTTTTTCCTTTCTAATTTGGAGTAGTTCCGACAGGAAATTTTTCTATTATGTCTAAATTTACTTTTTTGTAACTTTAAACACTTTTTCTGAATTCTGCCTTCCTGAGGCTTACATAGAACTAATCCTTCCATATGATACCCTTTGAGGTACTTGAATACAGCAATTATACCCCCTGACTGTTCTCTTCTTCAGTTCCTTCAGATTATATTCATGTGGCAGTGATTTGAGATCTCTCATGATTCTTGCTGTCCTCCTATTTTCCTTAAAATGTGCCTAGAACTGACCATAATACTCCAATTGTAGTATGACCCAGGCAATCTAGCAAAACCATATTCCTCATAATAACCACACAATATTATATCTGCTGTTTTGTCTGCACCATTTGTAACACATCTTTGATGTCCTTTAAGTTTGTAGGTCATTAAAATAACTGCCTAACCATACTTGATTTTTCTTGATGTGTAGGGTATTTAGGTTATGCAGTGCAAAGAGCCCTGGACCTGGAGTCAGGAAGATCCGAATTCAAATGTGTCCTGAGATACTTCCTAGCTGTGTGACTGAGCAAGTCATTTAATCTCTGTTTGCTTCATTTTCCTCATGTGTAAGATGGGATAATAATAGCACCTATCTTCCAGGGTTGTTTTGAAGATCAAATGAGATAATGATTATAAAGTGTAGGGTATCAGACACATAATAAAGTAATAATAAAAAAGTGTAGGGTATCAGACACATAGTAAACACTATGTAAATAATAGCTATAATAATTATTATCACTATTACTTCTACTACTTGTAAAATTGGTCTCTCGAGTCCAAAGGCACAAAACTTCACATTTATCCTTGTTGAGTTTTAGATTTTCCTTGAGTTCTAATGAAGATCTTTTTTAGAGTCTATATCCCATTCTATATAGCTATCCCTTCTAAGTTTGTCTTATTTGTACATTTAACCAAGGTATTGATAAAAATGTTAAGCAGCACAGATCTCTGAGACATATTACTGGATATTTCCTTCCAAGTGTTATTCAGCCAATTCTGAATCCATTCTCATCATCTCATCCAGCCCTCATCTTTTTTTCCCCAATAAAAAGTAGCATGAATTATCTAAAATTTTGTTAAAACTTAGTTAAACTGGGCTGCTAGGTGGCACAGTGGATAGAGCATTGGCCCTGAAGTCAGGTGGACTCGAGTTCAAATCAGACCTCAGACACTAGACACTTATTGTCTGATCTTGAGCAACCCCAGTTGCTTCCCCTAAAACAAACAAACAAACAAAACAAACCCGAGCTTAAACTTCACCAGGACTTCCAGTTCTATAACTATCAAAAAGGAAATACAATTTGGTATGACCTAATGTTTATATTATGCTAATTTTTTGTGATCACTTCTTTTTTTAAATATCCACTAACTTTGTATTTAATACTTTCTAGAATTTTTCCAGAGGTTGAGACCAAACATTGACTTGTAGTTTGCAGAATCTACTCATTCTTAGGGATTTCCTTTGGTTTATTAATACTTGTTTATCCATCTTTCAGGTTAAAAAAAAAATTAAAAGCTCCAGGATGTAATGAAATGGATAGAAAATGGCACTTAATGGCTTCTTTGCTTTCTTAAAGTATGTCATTGCCATGGACGTTGTGAATTATGGAGGATTCTTGTAGTTGTATTGGCACACAGTAATGAAAAGTTAATTTTTCCGATATGTTTTTAAAAGAATACACCTACCCTACTATCCATCAGAGATGGGAGAAGGACATGGTATGATTTGGGGTTGGTTGACTTATGTTCAAATAATGAGGAAGGAATTATACTCCTATCTTCTTTTTTTTTTATATTTTTATATTTTTAAAAAATTTATATTTAAAGTGAGGGTCTTTGACCAGATTGATGAACTTGGGTTTTTGTTTGTTTTTTAATATTTTGAAAATTATTTTTCTTTTTAATCCTGTGTATTTTATTTTATCCATTTAAAAACATTTCATTACAAAGAGTTCTGTGAAACAAAGTTTAAGGACTCTTAGAATGTGTAGATTAACTGGTTCAAAGAATAATTACAGGCATTGAATTATACAATAAAATTTTCAACTTTTTTTCATCCTATTAAAAAACCTTTAATATGTCCTGCTACTACAGTCATCTATTTTACATAATTTAGCATTGAATTTTCAACATTTTGAAACTTAAACTCAAACTCTTAATCTCATCATGAAACCACATTTTTTTTGTCACATTAGCTGTGACCTTTTCTAAGTCTAGCCTTGACTCCATCTTTCAGGTTTCTTCCATCTCTTGAATAATTTTATTAACCTTTCATGTTGCATGGTATAAGCCCTTATTGTGATATTACATTTCTTTTGGGAATTTCTGTAATCCTGGAACAATTTTGCAACTCTGTATATTTATTAGAGTTTATCATTCCTTCAGTTACACAAAAAATCTCTCTCCTTCTCCCTGTTCCCCCCCTCCTCCACCTTTCCCCCCCCCCCCCCCCCGATTATTTGGATGACTTTTATTGTGTGATAAACTTACCAGATCTCAGAGGATTACTTGGTTGTCTTCTTCTTCCTTCTTCCTTCTTCCTTCTTCTTCTTTCTTCTTCTTCTTTTTTTTTTTTTTTTTTTTTTGGCTAAGGCTATTGAGGTTAAATGACATGCCCAGAGTCACACAGCTAGGAAGTGTTAAATGCCTGAGACCAGATTGAACTCAGGTCTTCCTGACTTAAGGGCTGCTGCTTTATTCATTGCACCAACTAGCTGCCCCACTTGGTCTTCTGATAGCAGTTTTGGCATAGCCTTAAAAGAAAAACTGGCTTTAGTAGCAGAAATCATCTTTTTTCATTGGAGAATTATAAAAGACTCTCTCCTTGTCTCTCTCAGGCTGGAAGTGATTTGTGAGTCCATGGCACTACTGATTACATAGGAACTTAAACTAGTCAGTTTCTGATCTGGGTTGGTTTGATCCTCCATTGGCCACCTGGTGGACAGTCCTCCTTTCTTTCCTCTTTTCCCCCTTCCTTCCTATTACCCAGTTGAGTCCCTGTATCTCACCATATTGATGGTAGACTTAGTATGGACAGCTGATCAGTTTAGCCTACTGAAGCTCAGAGCTCCTGAGATCAAGAGAGTCGATAGTCTCAGCCATCATGGTGGCTGAGCTCATAGGTGTGTACCATTGTTCTCTAGCTCTTTCTCCCCCCCCCCCCCCAATCTTTGGTATTAAAGTTTTTGTATTACCTTGTTAGTGACAAGAATTTTTTTATTCATAGAAAAAATAAGAAACTATTTTTAAAAGTCTTCTGTCTTCTTGTTCTTCTAGCTTGAGAAGCCTAGGTCATGATGTAGAGGAATCATTAGCAATTTTTCCAGTGGTCAGATCTCGTTGAAAGTGTTAGCTTGCTTGCCCTACTTGGTAATTAGATATTAGACAAATGAGATGATGTATATAATGATGCCTTTTGTACTGAAAAACAGTCTGCCAGAAATTATGCTTAGATCAATGTCTTACACCACTTTCTATAATAAATTTAATATAGATATATGACCTAATGTTAAAGATTTTACCATTAAAAAAATTAGAAAAGCAGACCATCTACTTTTTATAACAATGGGTAGAAGATATAACATTACTCAAACAAATTAAATCAAATAGAGATAATTTAAAAAAAAATTTGATTACCTGAAATTGAAAGTGCTGCACAAATAAAATTAATGTATCTAGAATAAATAGGGAAGCATTAGAATCGGAGAAAAATCTTCATATTTCCCAGATAATGATTTGATAACCAATATATAAAAACAATTAACATATATTATGTAAAACATAGTGTGTGTATGTGTGTGTGTGTGTGTATTATATGATATATGTGTGTATAGAATAGGAACTGGCAAGCTACAATTAAGGACCAAATTTGATCTGTTAACTATTTTTCTATGCCCTATGAGCTAAGAATGTTTTCTTTTTTTCTTTTTTTATTTTTTTTTTTTCATTTTAAAATACAAATTATTCTTAGCTTGCAAGCCATACAAAAACAGATATGGATCCTATTTGGCCCCTTCAGCTGTTGTAGTTGGCCAACTCCTGGTATAGAAAACCATTTCCTTAGTGATTAACAGACCCCTATTTGGTCATATCCTCCCTGTGCCTGTGATTCTGAACTGTCTTCTATCATCATTCTAATTCTATTCCATCTCTCACTGCTCAGCCTCTTATTCCCAATCCCCCAGTAACTTGAACACTATATTCCTTCCACTGTTAGGATGCCGACTTCACAAATTGCAAACTTAGCCTCACTTACTGTAATCTAGCTCTTTCCTGAAAACAGAAGTTCCCTAGGCTCCTTTTCCAACATTGATTATATTTTTACTTATTCCTCTGACTCACTGGCGGTCCCTTGCTTCCCATTTCCTTGTCCTGTTTCTTTTTCTACCACTGTTACTGACTTCTCTTTCTCTGAGATTTATTTAGTCCTCATCATTGAATTGAATGAATCAATTCAATCCACATCCACTCAATCAAAAATCTGGTCATTGTTGTCTGCCACCCGGTAGGGCATTTCCCTTCCTACCTCAGTGACTTCTAAGTCTGGCTCACTGTCTTTCTCTCCATCTCAGTTTCTTTACTCATACTTGGGGAACTTCAGTTTACATATTGATATTTCCTCAAATAACCTAACTTCTCAATTTCTTAACTTACTTGCCATGACCTCCTCAGCCCCACTTCATTTGCACAGAGATGATCATAACCTTGATTTTTCAATCACCCATAAAAGTACCACTTCCATGTACATAAACTCTCATTCTCTTATCTGATCACAATCTATTCATTCCACCTTTCCCTCTGCCTTGCCAGCCAGTGCCCTATTGTTTGACTACACCATGATCTCTAGAATTTCAAATCCCTCTGTGCTTTAATAATCCAGCTCTATTCTTCTCCCTTCCTCATCTTGATTTTTTTTTTTTTTTTATTTCTCATCCTTGCCCTCTGCAGCCTTTGATACTATCAGTCGTTTTCTTATTCTTACCTTGTACTTTCTAGGTTTCCATGACATTTTATCTTGGTTCTCCCTTTATACTCATTCATTTGGCAATCTTATCAACTCCCATGGATTCAGTTGTCTTCTCTATGCTAATGATTCTCAGATGTATTTAGTCTTATCCTCTCTCCTAATCTCCATACTTAAATCTTTTAAGTGCCTTAAACGCAACAGGTCTAAAACTGAACTCATCTTTTCCCCCTAAAGCCTCCCTTCTTTCTGATTTCTCTGTTACTGTAGGCTATTACTATCCTCCCAGATACTCAGGCTATCAATCTAGGTGTCATTTTTCTATTCCTCACTCCCTCTAACTTCCATATCTAATCTGTTGCCAAGGAGGGTAATGATTTTACCTTAGTTAACATCTCTAATGAATATTCTCTCTTTATTTTTTAATGTAATCATTTTATTGGTCACACTAGTATTAATTCATAAAAAGTCTCTATCACTCTCAATTGCCAAAGACCCCTCATGAAATCTACTCAGTGCTTATAAACCCTTAGAAGAAGAGTATATGTGTGTGTTCCTATCCCTTTCCTTTTCTGACATTGCCACATTAGGTCTTCAGACACTTCATGCCTTGGCTATTGTAGTAAACTGCTTGTTGGCTTGCTTGACAAAGTCTTTCCCCACTCTTTCCCCACACTTTCCCCATACTTTGCCCATAATAGCTATATGGCATTGATTGTTAGGCAGACATAGAAAAAGAAAATGTCCTTGGACTGGACTAGTATTAGAAAATTTCTTTGAAGAGGAAGTTCATCTCCCCTTTATAATTATTTTCTACTCAGCTGTCAAAGTAATTTTCCTAAAGTACAGGTCTAGCCATGTCTTTTCCCTACCCCACCTCATTTAAACTCAAGTAGTTTTCTATCACCTCCAGGATTCTCTGTCATTCAAAGCTCTTTGTAAATTTGCCCCCTCAAGTTCATCTCTTCACCCAGAAGTAAAGTTCTACTCACATTCAGTGAATGGTTAATGGTGATAAAATATGGAAATTGTCCATTTTAGAGGGGTTGTGGGAAAATAGATTGTTATTGTTGATGGAAATGTGAATTTAGTATTTGTTACTTATTTTCCTCTCTGAAAACCAACCCACAAAACAGAATTTTTTTAAAGTTTAATAAAACTAATCAACACATTGAAAAGTCTGTTATCATCTGTATCTATGTCTATAATCCGTGCAACCATTTTAGATAGCAATTTGGAATTATGCTAATAAAGTGACAGATATGTCCATACTCTTTGACCAGAGATTTCCCCTACTTGACAATACCCCAAGGAAATTCCTGATAAGAAGTTCTCATATACCAAAATGTTTCTAACAGTATTTTTTGTAATAACAAAGAACTGGGAATGAAGTAAAAGCCTAATCTGATGATTAGAGAAAGGCCAAACATTCTTTGGTACTGTGCTATAAGAAATGACGAATATCCCAAAGAGATACTAAAGAAAGGAAAGGGACCTGTATGTGCCAAAATGTTTGTGGCAGCCCTGTTTGTAGTGGCTAGAAACTGGAAAATGAATGGATGCCTCAATTAGAAAATGGTTGGGTAAATTGTGGTATATGAATGTTATGGAATATTATTTTTCTTTAAGAAATGACCAGCAGGATGAATACAGAGAGGCTTGGAGAGACTTACATGAATTGATGCTAAGTGAAATGAGCAGAACCAGGAGATCATTGTATACTTCAACAGCGATATTGTAGGGATGTATTCTGATGGGAGTGAATTTCTTCGACAAAGAGATCTAACTCAGTTTCAGTTGATCAATGATGACAGGGCAGCTACACCCAAAGAAAGAACACTGGGAAATGAATGTACTGTTTGCATTTTTGTTTTTCTTCCCTTCTGAATCCAATTCTTTCTGTGCAACAAGAGAACTGTTCAGTTCTGCACACATATATTGGTATCTAGGATATACTGTGCCATATTTAATATGTATAGAACTGCTTGCCAACTGGGGGAGGGGATGGAGGGAAGGAGGGGAAAAATCGGAACAGAAGTGAGTGCAAGGGATACTGTTGTAAAAAAATTACTCAGGCATGGATTCTGTCAATAAAAAGTTACAATTACGAAAAAAAAAGAATTAAAAAAAAGAAATGATGAATATAATGAATACAGAGGATAATGGAAGGCTTTTTATGGACTGATAAGAAGTTCACAGAGCTTGGGAAAAGATAAATGGTGACTAAACTATGTAAAGTTAACAGCCAAAACAATAAAATAATTAAAAGTGAATGTCATCAAACAAAAAACAAGGAAGAAAGATGAGAAAACACCTCCTCCTACTCCTTTGTGGATATAGGAGGTCTCCTGGTGTGTAATATTGAATATATTTTTATATTTTCAATGTATTGAATGGTTTTCCTGTTTTTTCTTTTTTTTCCCCTTTAAAAAATTGTTATATGAGATGTTTCTTTGGTCATTTAGAATAGGAATACAGGGACATTTTAAGCTATATAAAAACAATGCCACTAAAAATGTATTTTTTTTGGAAAGTAAAGCAGTTTGTAAAACTTAAAATACTCTGTCAGCTGTTTTTATTATTATTTTAGTGCATTTGCAAAGTTGGGCTCTTGATTTATCTTAATACTTTTGTCCAGTTAACTGCTTCTGTTTTTTTTTTTTTTTTTCCTAGTGCCATCCCTCTGGGAACAACAGCTAAGGAAGAGATGGAACATTTCTGGAATAAGAACATAAATTCAAATCGTCCTTTGTCACCTCACATCACCATTTACAAGTAGGAGGGAATTCTAGAATAAACTCTTAAAGTTTATTTATTATGTTTTTTTCTTGAACACAAATTATGTGTTATATCTTCGGGCCTTTTCTAAAAGAAATGAAATATACACTTTCCCCAGTTATAAAGATAACTCTCTATAATAATAATAATAATAAAAAACAACTCCTTATAAGCTCTCAACTCTTGTTCTTCAACTGGACTTTTCTTCCCTTGATTTTCAGGGTTTTGCTAAGTAAAGATGTTTTGACTGAGAACAGTTGTGATGATGGCCCTTGGGATAAGACTGAGGGCATGGTAAAAGAAGGAAGCATTTGAATTGCTTGGTAATGAAATAGTTGTCCTCCCTTGGAAGTAGACAGCAGCCTGGTATTTCTTTTTTTTCTTTCATTAAGTTATTGACTCACTAGGCCCCCAAATCTCTCTTTAAAAAAAAAATCTGTTGACACATTTTGTTTTTGTCATCTCTGTTTCTCAGTATTTTTTAAACTTATTTTCCTCTTTGAAAACCAACCCATATAACAAAGAATTTTTTTTTTTAAGTTTAGCGAAACTAATCAACACATTGAAAAGTCTGTCATCATCTGTATCCATATCCATAGTCTGCCAGGTCTGCAAATAAAGGACATGCCTTTTCACAAATGGTTCTTTTTGGTCATTATAATTTCACAGCTTTCAGTTTTGATTCTTGTGTTGTCACAGAGAACCAGTCATGTTCAAAACTTCATTTCTTCATTTTGAGATCACCTCAATAAGTGGAATAAATTTATTCTTTTTCAATGAGGTGACAATCTCTGACAACGACTGATGTACTGTAGTTGGTTGAAGGCTGTGGAGGCAAAAAGAACTCAATCTTTAGGAGAGCTGCTTTTTTCTTTGCTGTTCCAGCAAGACCTCTAGGGCTGTTGCAGCCTCCTTATTAGCATTCTTGCCTGTGGAGCTGGCCATTCTTGAACCACCTCCACAAATACCTCAGCCCTTCAGATTTTCCTCAAGCCAGATTCCGGGAATAATTTTGGTTGGAGAAATAAGCCATTCTGCTCAAACAATATCAGGGTAATAGGTGACTGCAATTCCTGTGTCGAAGACATCAGAAACTTCTTTCTACCTCAAAAGTAATAGAAGTTGGCCTTGAGTAGAATGAGCTTTGAAAAATCACCCAATGATCTTGAACCTACATGTAAAGTCCTTGAATTCCCCCATCCCCAAACAATTTGGCATATATAGAATGGCTTTAAGCTTGTGAGGTGCATATGCTATTTACTGTTAGCTTCCATGGTTACAGGACCTTAGGCATCTCTATAAGTGAAGGAAATAACAGACTGTGGGGTGCTTCCATTTTTACCTGCCAGGCAAAGACTGCTGGTGTATTAAAAACCATATTTGTTAATTATTATAGTTTAGAAGAACAACTTTGGGCAGTCAGTAATTTAAGATACTATTTGGGGTGATTTAAAGGTTGGAGCTGGAAGCAACATCATATGTATTTTTCATTAGGATTAAGGTAACAAGTTGAGAAAAAGGACAGTAATCTGTTCAAAATGAGCTAAGATGAAGACTTAATTAAATTAATCCAGAACTGCCAAATACCAAAAACTATGGAGTTTTGAGGATGAGTTATCTATTGAATAGCAAAAGATAGATACCTTTCTAGAAAAGAAACATATTGATTAAATAACAATGAATTATTCCTTATAGTGTAATGGTACGTTTTGTAGGGGAATGACTTAGGATATCCATAAAAGATCAACTCACAAACTAGGAAAGATTTCTTATATTCCCTATTACTTTAGTGCAAGAACTCGGAAAGTAGAAGGATACTAGGACACTAGAAACAAGTGAATTCATTTTTGATCAGTCCAGTCATTGCTTATTCTGTAAACTTTGCATTTAGAGAGAACTATAAAGGATTTTTTGCTTCCTTTTGCTAGGTGCTCTCAGTGTAATGGATTATCCTTTGAAGATTTTACTCATTGCCTTTTTTTTTTTTTTTTTTTTTTTTTTTTTAATTTGCAGTTGGTCCCTGCCCATGATGATGTCCATTACCCACCGAGGTACTGGTGTTGCCTTGAGTGCAGGTTTGTATTTGAATCCTGAAGATCCATGACCGTCCTTATAGCTTCTGCCTCTCTCCCTTTTGTGTATCATTATCCTTATTTAGAAAGAGTGGTGAGCTTCTTTGACTGTGTTATTAAATGTAATTTTTTATTCTCTGGGCTTATTATATAGCATTTAACAAACTGCTTTGACATTTAAATATTAATATCTTTGTATTATGGAATATTCTTAAGATCATAGAATTTTGAATAATAGAAAACCTGAAGAAGTTGTCTAATTTAACCTCTACGTTTTACAGGTGAAGAAATTGAGACCCAGAAAGGTAAAGGGACTTGCCCCCAAAACCACTCAGTCTCAGTGGCAGAGCTAGGGTTTGAACCTTAGCCCTGACTCCAAAGTCAGCACTTTCTCTTTGCATCATGTTTCCCTACTCAAGAAAAGTAGGGATAGAAGCAGATAGAAGAGATGTGGTATCAAGCGACAAGTATCCAATCATAGAGTGATTTGGGGAACTTAAATGTCCCTCTGAGGCACTCATTGATTTTGTGCACTCAGCCAATGCCATCTTAGAGCAAAGATGATATTTCTTATGTGTCTGGAAGAGGAATGGGCTTTGGCGACAGATGTAAACTGAGAATTGGTGGGGTGCCTCTGAGGAGGTATGGGTTGTCTATAGAAAGCTTTTCAGTCAGAAGACTGCTGCAGTGAGGTCCTGGCAGCTATTCAGGCTGATCTTCCAAGATCTTTACTGACAGTATAAATGACTTTGTGACTTTGAACAGCATGCATATATCCTTCCTTTTCCTATTGCTATATCCTTGTTGTTACTTTAGCACTTTTGGCTATCACTTACATATTATAAAGAGGGTTGCTTTTCTGCCTCATCAGAGGGAAGGAAAAACAGTAGCATCGGTGCAGCTGTTGCCTCCCTTTTAATAATAATAGCTTCTTCTCTTAAGGATTTTTAGCCTAGCAGCAGGGCTCTGTTCCTTACCTATCACATCAGGCATCATTATCAGCCTGAAAGGCTTTAGCCCAGTCTGCTTTGAACAGAACAGATGGGCACTATAGGAGTCCTTGGGTTCAGCATGCAGTACTTTCTCCATTCTTCTCTTGATCTGGAAATCTGCTTTTTGGTGCCAGACAAAGCTATCAAGGGGCTGGACAGGACTGTTTCTCATAATGGTTGTAGGTGAAACTGTTTTTGTGTAGCCACTCCTGCTTTCCATTGCAGCCTTCAGGGTCTTTTCTGGATTACTTCAGCCTCCCTGTTTAAAATTCTTCATTGAAGTGCTGACTAACTTCTCTGATGGCTACAGCCTGTGCCAAAGGAGTAGCTGCCAAACAATTCAAAGAAGTAAATATTAAAACTACCTGCTGAGACTGACACTCTACCAGCTGCCACATGTACCAAGTGAGCACAGTGTTTTATGTTAGTAAAGTTTGGGTTGAGGACATATATTTCTTCCCCCTCTCCCCCCCCCTCCTCCCCTTAATTAGTAGCTATAGCCTAAATAGAGATATTCATTCAGTTCTGATAACATGTTTGGTTTTCCAAGAAGCCCTGTAATTCTTTGTATTAAAGAGTATTTGGACTTTTGGTATAGTCAAAGACTTGATATTAACATCTCTTTTCTATGGACTTGGATTCTCCTCCTAGAACACTAGTGTTGAACCAACAGTATAAGTTTGAAGATTCAAGTACCTTATCTTAATGCCTTATTCTGACTAAACTAGAATCACAGATTTTATAATTTGATGCTTTCCATTAGCATATGGGTACATTCAGTAGAATAGTATCTCTTGTTTCTCTCCTGACTGTCTACTGTGCCAAAAATCTATTCCTCCTCAAATTTCCTTTGAAAACTTCTTGTTCTTATCACATTCTTTTTTTGTATCTTCCTTGTTTATGTATATGTTGTAAGCTGAGAATAGGAGATAAGAGTATAGAACTTTATTCTGGGTGTGACACTTCAGTTTACAGTTCTATGGTTTGTTAGATTGCTTGGAAATCTTAGTTATTCTAAAAAGTATTCTACTTGTACCCTTCAAGAAAGTGATTGGAAATGACTGTAAAAATCTTTTCCCATTTCATGACTGCCAAGTTTTGGTTTTCTTGTATCAGTAAAATGAGATAGGCTGGAAACTTAATTTGGCATAGGAAACATAGGTGACCTGTACTTTGAGAGTAATTGATTGGCACTAGAATGACTAGTGGGATTAATGAGATTGATGTTGACAGTACTTTCGTGGAGAGAATAATCTGGTATTCTCAACTCAAAAGTTTTGATTATCCTTTGGAAAGCATTGCCTATTTTGGTGCATACCATTTCATTGTCAGTAGTATGAAAAAGCTTGGAGGAGATGGTCTTGACAAAATTGAAAACTTTTGGAAATGGCTTGGAGACTTAATAACATTTGGGGGGATGGGGCAGGGGTGAGGCTTTGTAAGTTCTTGAAATGTCAGTTAACTGCATTGGATCAGAGGTAGCTATTCCATCCTAGCAATTCATTGATGCCCTGTTTCCTATAGTGATTGCCTGGGACAGCTACAATAGCTTTAGTTTTCTTATTTTAATTATTTAAACACCAAATGAATCTCTTTTTAACATGGCAACTTAAGATTCAGTACTCAAATGGGATCTATCTCTTATTCCCAGTAGAGTGAGATTAGAAAGAGTGTTTTTATAAATACTCTGTCCTTCTTAAGGAAAAGGGAATTATGTGTTATTGTCAGTCCTTGAAGTCAAGTTTGGACACTGAACTGATCAAACAAAGTTCTATGTCTTTTGGTGTTATTTATCTTTATATTATTCTAGTTATTATGAAAATTGTTCTTTGAATTCTGTTCCTTTAATTCTTCATCAATTCACACAAGCCTTCTCAGTGTTATTACAATTTTTTTTTTTTTTTTTGGCTGAGACAATTGGGATTAAGTGACTCGCCCAGGGTCACACAGCCAGGAAGTGTCTGAGATCAGATTTGAACTCAGGTCCTTCTAACTTCAGGGCTGGTGAACTAACTATCCATTGCACCACCTAATTGCCCCCTGTTAATAGAATTCTTAATTATGATGCAGTAATAATCAGGTTCTTATGCTGAATTTTGTTCATCCATTTCCCAGTTGATAAGCACCCATTTTTTTTTTTTTTTTGCAGTTTTTTGCTACTACAAAGAGCTTTGCTACCATTATTTTTGGATATATAGACCATTCCATTGTTGTTGTTATATGCCCATTTGTAGCATCTTTGGGTCAATGGGTCTGTACAGTTTAGTAAACTTTCTAGTATAATTTTGAATAATTTTCCAGGATTGTTGGATTAATTTAAAATTCTACCAAGAGATACCAAGTGTATCTCTCTTCTTAGCCCCTTCCCACATTTACCATTTTCTCTCTTGTCATCTGTGCCAATCCAGATATAAGATAATAGTTTAAGAATTGTTTTAATGTGTAATTTTCTTATTAGTGATTTGGTGCATTTCTTCATATTGATGATTTATATTTTTTCTTTTGAGAACTACATATTTGTATTCTTTTAGATATTTCTTAGGATAATCAGAAGAGTAGTAAAGAAGACTTGACCCTCATTTCTTTTATAAAATTTTTCTTTTTGAGGGATTAAGCTTTTGCTTTATCACCTTTGTTTGAATTAAAGATTATGTTTCCTTTTCTCCCCTTGTCCTCTTTTAGAGAACATCATGGATAGGGTCAAATAAGAGATAGCCAGATATTATGATTTTGTTGTTGTTAGGCATATGTAAAGGAATGGGGATGGGGGATGGGCAAGACCTTGGGAACACATCTACCTAATAAGGGGCTTTTAGTTAAAAACTAAAGATTTCATGCTTGTAATATCTTGATTTTGACACTCCAGACTCTGGTCCTTTTTTTAAAAAATTTGATTAGAAAGACGCTGTGATAAAATGTTCTGGAAAATTTTGAGATGGAAATTGTTTTTTCTAAATTAAGTAGTTCATTGGCAAAATCCCCTAGAATCTAAGGAAGTAGAGTATGAAGAAGCAGTTGTCTAGGTTTTAGGTATCTTGACTTCAGTCACATGGACTAGTAGTGTTGTTATTCCAGATGAAACTAAGGTAAACTTTTTGGGCTCTGAGCTCCTAACACCTAGAGCTACAGTCATATCTAAGAAATACTGTTCTGAGTAGGTGGGACTATTTAATCTCACACTCTTTATCTTGGCAAAAGCACTGAAAAAGTCAGTTAGAAAGAATTGTGGTTGAACAGATGCTATTTTTTCCTTATCTTTATTATCTATTATGCCTCTTCCCCCATTGATAAGTTGGGAATGTTTATATCAATCCATTTCACTTCTTTGAGAACCTAGATCAAAATGGCTTTGTATCTGAGCACAAAATACCTGAGTGGCTTTTTAAAAAATTATTGTTAAGGCACTCCTTTAAAATAATTATGGTTGCTAGTTCCAAAAAGTGAAAGAACTCCTGGGAGCGACCATTCCCTCAGTCTCACAGATAAGGAAGCTAAGATACAAAGATGCTAGTAGAACTAGTACTAAGACTAAGATGACCTTGGCTGTGTTAGAGATTTAATACTTGCCTTTTATCTGATTTCCTGAGTAAGAAATTTTATTGCTCAATACTCTGTTCCATCTTTGGCAGCCTCCATGAGAAAAAATATTGGCTTGTAATATTGGCTTGTACACTGGAAAACTATATGGGGGTGAGGAGTGAAGAATGTGAGATAGATATAAGATGGGATGAGGGATGAGAATTAGGGTTTGGAAGATTTTCCATAGCTGTTTTTTTTTTTTCCTCTCATTCTTAGAACTTATATGTATCGAATTGGCAGAGGTCTTTCTGCATCAGAGCCTAGGAAATGATCTGATTTTCTTTACTCTTAAAGTTTCTTATGTCAGGAGCAAAGAGTTGAGTTGACTTTAAATCTCAATCATGTAGAAGGAACTAAAAGAGATATAATTATACTTTTATGTATATGTTTTATTTGTGTATGTATCTCAAATATTAATACTGTTTATATGACTTTTAAAAGCCAATAATGTAACAAGGACAAGTTATAGGATACCTGATGTTCATTCTTCTCCTCCCCCCCCCCCCCCAAGGCAATTGGGGTTAAGTGACTTGCCCAGGGTCACATAGCTGGAAAGTGTTACGTGTCTGAGGCCAAATTTGAACTCAGGTCCTCCTGACTTCAAGGCTGGTGCTCTCTTCACTGCACCCTCTAGCTGCCCCTCTGATGTTCATTCTAATTGAAAATCCATAGACCTTTTTTGTGTCATTGAAAAACTTATTTGATGTTGAAGTATTGCTTATATGTAATTTTTGTAAGAGAATTGCTCTTGTATCCAGATTGGTGGTCTCTGGCACAGATTTGTGCAGCTAGTTACCTCAGATTCCAGAGCCTGTCTCTGTACCAGAGGTGCAGTTTGATTGATTTAAGGCCAAGTATTTTATAGTGCTTCACATTTCTGAATGGATTCATTAGGTTATTGCATGGCTAGGTTCTTATAGATTTTCCAAAGACCCTTGTGGGATGCAGTTGATGTTTCAGGTGTACTTGTAAAAAGAGGTATCTTTGTTAACACAATTTTTCACCATGCTTGTAAATAAATCCCATTGGGCAAAGTTGGCCAAGCAACTGAGTTGAAATCTTGGTGAGAAATCTAGGCTAATGGAGCTTGGTGGTAGGAGGGGATGCCTGGGTAGAATTCCTGGATCAAATTCCCTGCTTTAACTAAATTGAATATTTGAATGCTAGAAATATAGCAGCAAATTAGGAATAATATATATTTATATATAAAATTATACATAAATATGACTTTTATGTAAATACATAAATGGGTTTGTGTGCATATGCACATATACATACATTCTTCTGTACATATTATATCTATATTATATATTGGGTAAGCAGTTGTATAATTATTTAGTTTACATGATACTACAGTTTTCTCTTGGATTGTCTAGTAGTGGGAAGTAACAGGATATCTTTGATTTATCTTTGTATTTCCCCCAATTTCTAGCATAGTGCCTTATATGATTTGCACAAAATAACTGTTGAATTAATGGGGACTATCAGTGCTGTGAATCCATTTACTTGGTACTTAGGAATTTAGCTGTCCTAGAGCTTCCATTAACATGAAAATAATTCCCTTAATCCATGGTATTGGGTTGAGATTTCTGAAAGGGTAGAGAATGAGTTATGTGTACTAGATGAGAATGGTGAAATTAGGTAGAAAATGAAATTTTTTTTTCTCACTTGTCCCCAGATTGTACCAAAACGAGAGGGTGGCTTGAATTATCCCTAAATTGTTTAATATGTGAAATTTTTGATATGATAAAATTATACATAATAGCTATATGACATTGATTGTTAGGCAGACATAGAAAAAGAAAATGTCCTTGGACTGGACTAGTGTTAGAAAATTTCTTTGAAGAGGAAGTTCATCTCCCCTTTATAATTATAAAGTTTAAAGACATTTCTTTTTCCCCAAAGCATAACTGATTTATTTTCCTTTAAAATTTCTAAGAGGTGTAGTAGTATAGTGGCTAGAGTGCTAGCCTTGGAACCAGGAAGACCTGAATTCAAATGCCATCTCTGTAATATAGCTCTTCCATGACCCTGAAGAGTCACTTAACTTCTCAGTGTTGTGGATAGTCTTCTAGAGTTAAGAATTGTACAGGAGCTGCCAACCTGCATTAGGAGAGGGAGTTTCCTCATCCAGGAATTCCCTATGCCATTGAAATTACAGAATCCATCTTTTCTTTTTTTGGTCTATTTATTGACTCCTCTTTTCTAGATCAATTCTATTCACACTTTCCTAGACTCCCTTGAAATGTATCAGTTATGATAGAGATAAAGGCTAGACATTTAAGGATCATCAGTTTCTATTTTCTTTCCAGAAAGGTTGAACTCAAACAGCTGATTAATCTTTAAAAATTGAGTGCCCATTTGAGTATGTCACAACTTTCTTCTAAGAAATCTTATGTCTAGCTTATCTTTTGCCTGACTTGGTTCTGGTCATTTTCTCTTGAAATGGGTATAAAGTCCACTACACACCTATCAGATTGGCTAGAATGACAGGGGAAGACAGTGCGGAATGTTGGAGGGGATGTGGGAAAACAGAGACACTGATACATTGTTGGTGGAATTGTGAACACATCCAGCCATTCTGGAGAGCAATTTGGAACTATGCTCAAAAAGTTGTCAAACTGTGCATATCCTTTGATCCAGCAGTGTCTCTACTGGGCTTATACCCCAAAGAGATACTAAAGAAGGGAAAGGGACCTGTATGTGCCAAAATGTTTGTGGCAGCCCTGTTTGTAGTGGCTAGAAGCTGGAAAATGAAAGGATGTCCATCAATTGGAGAATGATATATGAATGTTATGGAATATTATTGTTCTGTAAGAAATGACCAGCAGGATGAATACAGAGAGGACTGGTGAGACTTACATGAACTGATGCTAAGTGAAATGAGCAGAACCAGGAGATCATTATATACCTCAACAACGATACTGTATGAAAATGTATTCTGATGGAAGTGGATCTCTTCGATAAAGAGAGCTAATTCAGTTTCAATTGGTCAAGGATGGACAGAAGTAGCTACACCCAAAGAAAGAACATTGGGAGATGAATATAAACTGCTTGCATTTTTGTTTTTCTTCCCAGGTTATTTATACCTTCTGAATCCAATTCTCCCTGTGCAACAAGAAAACTGTTCAGTTCTGCACACATATATTGTATCTAGGATATACTGTAATCTATTCAACATGTAAAGGACTGTTTGCCATCTGGGGGAGGGGGTGGAGGGAGAGAGGGCAAAAATCGGAACAGAAGTGAGTGCAAGGGATAATGTTGTAAAAAATTACCCTGGCATGAGTTCTATCAATAAAAAGTTATTTAAAAAAAAAAAAAAGAAATGGGTATAAAATGGGTATAAAGAACGGTTAGGTGCTGTAATTCATACCTTTGTTCCGGGTAATAAATCTAACTTCTTTTCCTGTGTGGGATATAAAGCAAATGTAGAGCCTCTCAAGATACAAATTCAGGAAATATTTCTTACTCTGTACTATGCCCTAGAAATAGTAAGTTTTTAAAAAATGTCCACCCCTTTGAACAGTTTAAATTCTTCTGTGCAGATACATGTCTACATATAAGTAACAATAATTTGATATGGGAGAGAGTATTAACAGTTTGGGTAGAGAGGGAGAGATGAAAAGTCTTCAGAGAAAATGGCTTCTGAACTGAGCCTTGAATCCAGATTCTGAGAGTTAAGAGATGAAGCAGTTACATTGCATCATAAATGTTTGAGAAATCAAATTGAAGTTGTACTGTGTAGAACTGGCAAGAAATGATGGAGTGCTTGACTTTCTCCGCAGGAGTATCCCTTTTTGGATTGGCAGCTCTGTTGCTCCCTGGCAATTTTGAGTGTCACTTGCAATTTGTGAAGGCCCTGGGCCTAGGACCAAGTCTGATCTACACAGCTAAGTTTGCTCTTGTCTTCCCGCTTATGTACCACACCTGGAATGGAATCCGGCACTTGGTAAGTTTGTTTGGTCAAAAAGTCTGAAGGGAGGGAGGGAAATGCTGCCTGTGTTAGAGGAGACCTTTGACTTGAACTTGTCCATTTTCCTCAGATGAGTAAGTGAAGGTACATACAGAGAATTTAAATGACCTGTTGGAGGTCACATAGCTAATACATAGAAGAGCCTGGGATTTGGGCCAAGTCTTCTGACTCCAAATCCAGTGTTGCTTCTGTGTCACACTGCCTTTCTTTAAAAGGGAAAGCCTAGTTGTGATGGTAACATAATTGTTCTGGGCTTTGCTAGACACTTTAGATTTTAACAATGGGTCTCATTAAAACCTAAACTTCTAATGTTTTGGGGAATAGTTTCAGCACAGTTGAGAATTAGTGTCTTTAGTCTTGCTTATGTAAAGATTCAGGCCCAAAGTCTATATAGTACTGTTGCTACTGAATAGATCATTCTTGCTATTTTCTCAAGTAGTTCACCTATTAATATTTATTCTTTGTTGAAATCTTTAGTTCTTTCTTCTCTTTGTCATAAGACAAATGTAGTCCCCATTGTTTCTTACTCTGTATTAGTGTGATACTTCCTCTCTCTCTAAGACTGATTTTGTCTTGGTTTGACCTCAGGAAGCTCTCACAGCAGAACCCTAAGGACAGCTGTTTTGTGGTAAAATTTCAGTAAGCCCAGAGGGAAATTTGGTAGAATTAGAAAAGTGAGAGACTAAAAGGTCTCTTGTTGCATTGTGTCCATCAGCCTCTCCTGGAGCTCTCAACTCCTCTTGATTTGAAATGGTTTGCACTTGCCTTAGGGATACCATTTCTGCTAATGACATGTTTTCTCCCTCGGTCAGCTTTCTAACAAAACTCATCTGATCAGCCTTCTGTACACAGCCTAGGGGTGACCAGGGCTTGCAGATTTCCTCCTTTGGTCATAATGTGTGGGGGATGAAGAAAACCAAAGCTCACTTTTTTTGTCCTTGTTCCTGCTTGTGAAAATCTCTGTAGAGGAGAGGGGCCAGGAGCCTAAGGACTTTGCTTAAGCTTTTAAAAATCTGTTCTTATTCTTATTTTTGTCAGGTCCTAAACTGAAGTTGAGACTGGATTTTCCTTTGTTGTCTCACTGCCCCACAGGCCATGGGCCCTGCTAGTACATTTATGTGAATGCTGTCCTCTCACTCTCTTCTTGTTTCCTTTATGAGTTCTTTCCAGCTGTTCTTTATTGAAGGATCTCTTAGTCATTTAGTGAGAGGACCATGCCTGCCATCCTTGAAGAACACCGGTCCATATACTCTGGGTCTTATCACCAGTCTATATGTTTTCATGCAAATGAGGCGTTCTCTTGTGGTCTGGCACTGAGTTGTTCAGCTTGGATCCTTAAAGTTGATCCCTGTGGGTTTTGAGGGGGCTTGTTAAAGGGTGGGTAGGTTTCCAGTCATTGTAGGGGATGAGAAATGAGCTCTACTGCCTTTCTGGGTTTATGGCATGGTTTTATGGCAATGTATGGGATGTTAGGGGAGGACTAGCTCCTCTGGTGTGAGGTCTCAGCAGGCCCTTTTCAGGGTACTTATCTGCCTTTGGTGTGCCCGCCTGGTTCACCTGACTCATTTATGGCTCCAAGAAGCTGTAGCGTGTCTGCAGCGGCCATCTTAGCAGGTGGGCAAAACCAAATTGAGCAGAAGTAATAAACCTCATACTAGTTGTGATTTAGGGGGATGGAGACTTTCCCTAGTGGAATGGGCAGATGAGAACAGGTTTTCTGTTGGCCTTGAAGGCAGCTTAACAGTGGAGTGCCTGCAGCTTGGTCAGAAATCAGAGATGCCAAGGTCATTCATTGCATCCTGGGTCATTGCCAGTTGTCTTGGCTTTTGCCTTGCCACTGGACTTAGCTGACTCTGGAAAAGAGGGAGGCTGATGACTTTGTGCAACTCTGCCTCCTTAAATCCAGCTCTCGGGAGAGTCAAGACATTACCCAATGATGTCATCGACCTTCGAAAAAGAAGGACAAAGAACAATGGTCAGGATCCTACTTGCCTAAGATTTCCATTTTGGCTTCTATTTGCCTAGCTTGACCACATTTTGTTACAGAAGTCATTGTTGCTAAGTGATATTTTAATGTGGCCAGTTGTAAAATTTTTGATTTACTAACTTTTGATTTTTTTTTTAAATTATTATCTTACTGATCCTCTTGATTGCTTAGTTTTTTTTTTTTTTTTTTTTCTTTTTCTTTATAGATGTGGGACCTAGGGAAGGGCCTGAAGATTCCTCAGCTGTACCAGTCTGGAGTAGCTGTCTTGGTTCTCACTGTGTTGTCCTCTGTGGGACTAGCAGCCATGTGAAGGGATAATATGTCTCCATATCCTCCAATGAAGGATCCAGTTTGCCTTCTTCCTTTCCTTCAGCCACCCATTCCCTCAGACCAGAGCAGAACCGTTCTATTTTTCTTAGATTTCAGTATGTTTGAAGACCTTAAAGTCTGGGTCATAAATATTGGAACTGTGGGAGAAGTTCTAAAACTCTCCTCCCTAGAGAAAGCTGCATGATAAGACTCCCAAACTCTTCCTCTTCTCCTCTGCCTGCCCTCCCACCCCTCTGACTACCTTTCTTGCTGTGGGTTTATCCTCTTTCCTCAGGCCTACTCAGCCTCTTTCCCCATTTGGCTTGACTTGTGCTAAGGGTCAATTATTGGCTACCCCATCCTGAAGCAGTAAAAACAATGGTAGCTCTGTGGCCTCTGCCTTTGGGTTGGGGAGAAAGGCTTTGAGTGCCAATGGCCGTGGGTTGCTGGCTTAAAGGACAAGGCTGCCCATTGGAAATGGCCCAGAGTCCTAAACCACCCACACTTTGAGAGAAAAGGGAACCAGCCTATCTGGGTGGGAGAAGGAAGGGAGGGTAAGTTGGCTCCCTGGAAGCTGCTGATGCTCTGTGGGGAGAGGGCAGACATCTCTCCTGGCTCAGGAAAGGATTCAGAAGATTTTCAGTCAACACATTGGGAATTCTCTCTTTTCATGGCACTTGAAAAACAAACCTCTTAATTTCATATTTTCCAATAAAATTTCATGTGACATCTTATTCTGTAATTAAATTAAAATCACTCACCCTGTCTGTTTCTTTCTTTGAGATCTAGAGATAAAGAATAAGGGCTAAAAGTTAACAATGTTTCTACCCTCCAGTCAGAAAAGCATTTGTTCTGTGAAGTTTCACATTAAATGAAAAAGGTACAATGTACTATTAAATCTCATGCAGCATGCAGCTACAGATATGGAAAGGGGAAGGAAAAGAATTCTGCTTTATCAGACCTTCATACGCTATTGAAGACTAATTGTATGTTATTCCTCATATTTTTTTCATTAAAGCTTTTTCTTTATGAAGCATATGCATGTCTAATTTTTCCAACACTGATCCTTGCAAAACCTTCTATTTCAAATTTTCCTCTCCTTTCCCTCATTCCTTCCCCAGGTGGCAGGTAGATATTAAATACGTTGAAATACATGTTAGATCCAATATATCTATACATATTTATACAATTATCTTGTTGCACAAGAAAAAAGAGATCAAGAAGGAAGAAAAAGAAAACAAAATGCAGGCAAAGAACAATAACTATGTTGTGTTCCACACACTGTTCCCATGGGTCTCTCTAGTGTAGATGGCTCTCTTCATCACTGCACAAGTGGAACTGGTTTGAATCATCTCAATGTTGAAGAGAGCCATGTTCACCAGAATTGATCATTGTATAGTCTTCTTGTTGCCGTGTATAATGATCTCCCGTATCCCTCATATTAAGAAAAGGACCAGGGGAATGGAGAACTGAAATCACAGAACACTTTTGGGAGAAGAGAGGAGAAACTGAAGATCTTGATGGGGATGTATAATGGTGAAATTTTCACCTTATCTCTGGAAATTAGGCTCCTGTAGTCCTATTTCTCTGAATTTTGAATATTTTTGAATGATTGTTTTACATGTAATTAGGAAATGTTTAATATAATTTCATTTTAAAAAATTATAAGTATCAAATTCTTTCCCTCCCTCTCATATCTTCCCTCTCCTTGAGAAGGCAATTTGATAGCAAATATACGTATGAAATCAAGCAAAATATATTTCTATATTATCCATGTTGCCAAAGAAAAAATAGACAAAAAATAAAAGTTTTTTTAAAAAGGTATACTTCAACTTGTATTCAAAGTTCATCAGTTCTCTTTCTGGTGATGGGTAGCATTTTCAATATGTATCCTTTGGAATTGTCTTGATCAGAATGCCAAGCCATTCACAGTTAACCTTCTAATATTATTGTTATTGTATGGATTGTTCTCCTGGTTCTGCTCACTTCACTTTATAGTTCATATAAGTGTTCCCAGGTTTTTCTGAAACCATCCTACTCATTTCTTACAGTACAGTAGTATTTCATCACAATCATATACCACAACTTGTTCAGCCATTCCTCAATTAATGGTCAGCTTCTCAATTTGCAATTCTTTGCCGCTAAAGAAAAACCTGCTTGTATTTTTGTACAAATAGGTTCTATTTGTTCTCCCCCTTTTGTTCTCTTTAATTCCCTGTAGTGTAAGAAGACTTTCTGATGACCAGTACTTACTTGTGGGTAAGCTTCACAATTTCCTTTTTTGCTATCTTTCCAAGGGAGATTGACGCTACTAGCCAGATAGAACATTGAAGTTAAGTAGATTTTATCATTTAGCCTAGTGTATACATAATGCTTAATATTTGATAGGGCTTCAAACATGGCTATTACATGATATGTTTGAGATGATATCAGTAAAATTCTATGCCCTCAGCATTTTTAGTTTCAACTTCTTGTATTTACTCCTGAAAGGTCTTTAATGGATCATTCTAGCCAGGAGATGTATGTGATACTATAGCTTCTCTATCAGCCAGACTATCATGGCACTTAAACTTTTCCCTCTAGTCTGAGCTATCAACTAGTGCCCTTGGCTCTTGTGGATTTTAATTTTTCATTTGATTGAAATGTCTCCATAGAACTATGAAGAAAAGGTAAGTTTGGTAGTGAATGTGAGAACTTACTTTCTGCGATAGCCCATGTGCACCACTAATGGCATCTTGTTGATGTTGAGAAAAACCTTTTTCACAATGGATAAATTTCCAGGGTTGAATTTATGCAATCTTTTATTAGGGAGAATGCCCACATTTGAGATCATAGATTCATTGCATTATTTAATTCAAAAGTTGTGAATTGGTTAGTCTGTTATTCTATATCTCCCCTTTTACTTACAATTTTCATAAGCAGCATTTGCATTATTTTATACTTCAGTATTGCTGTCACTTTTTCTCTGTGTGCCCCATCTAAACCCTTGATTGAAATTCTGCAAGAACAGACTATGTGTTCTTACAGTCTTTACTGGTGATTTGTTTTTTTTTATGATAGCTTTTTATTTTTCAAACTACATGCAAAGATAATTTTCAACATTCTTCCTTGCAAAACCTTATGTTCCAAATTTTTCTCCTCCCCCAAACAAGTAATCCAATATAGGTTAACCAACCGTGTGCAATTCTTATATATTTCCACATTTATGCTGCATGAGAAAAATCAGATTAGAAAGGGGGAAAAAAAGGTCAACAACAAAAAAGGTGAAAATACTATGTTGTGATCCACATTTCGTCCTTATAGTCCTTTCTCTAGATGCAGACAGCTCCATCAAAAGTCTGTTGGAACTGGCCTGAATCACCTCGTTGAAGAGAGCAATTTGGAACTATGCTCAAAAAGTTATCAGACTGCATATCCTTTGATCTAGCTGTGTTTCTCCTGGGCTTCTACCCCAAAGAGATCTTAAAGGAGGGAAAGGGACCTGTATGTGCCAAAATGTTTGTGGCAGCCCTGTTTGTAGTGGCTAGAAACTGGAAACTGAGTGGATGCCCATCAATCAGAGAATGGTTGAATAAATTATGGCATATGAATGTTATGAAATGTTCTGTAAGAAACTACCAGCAAGATGAATACAGAAAGATCTGGAGAGAATTATGTTTATTGATACTAAGTGAAAAGAGCAGAATCAGCAGATAGATCGTTGTACACTTCAACAAGACAATTATATGATGATCAATTCTGATGGACATGGCCCTCTTCAATCAATGACACGATTCAAACCAGTTCCACTTGGAGAGCCATCTGCACCCAGAGAGAGGACTGTGGGAACTGAGTGTGGACCACAACATAGCATTCTCACTCACTCTGTTGTTTTCCTTTCTTGTTTTCCTTCTCAGATTTTTTTTTCTTTCTAGATCCAACGTTTTTTTATTATAGCTTTTTATTTACAAGATAGATGCATAGGTAATTTTTCAGCATTGACAATTGCAAGACCTTTTGTTCCAGTTTTTCCCTTCACCCCTTCCCTCGATGGCAAATTGACCAATACGTGTTAAATATGTTGAAGTATAAGTTAAATACAATATATGTATACCTGTCCAAACAGTTATTTTGCTGTACAAAAAGAATCAGACTTTGAAATAGTGTATAATTAACCTGTGAAGGAAATCAAAAATGCAGGCTGACAAAAAGAGAGGGATTGGGAATTCTATGTAATGGTCCATAGTTATCTCCCAGAATTCTTTTGCGGTGTAGCTGGTTCAGTTCATTACTGCTCTGTTGGAACTGATTTGGTTCATCTCATTGTTTAAGAGGGCCACATCCATCAGAATTGTAGATCCAACTTTTCTTGTATAGCAAGGTAATATAAATATATACATCTATTGGATTCAACATGGACTACTTGCCATCCGGGGAGGGGGTGGAGAGGAGGAAAAATTGCAACAGAAGGTTTTGCAAGGGTCAATGTTGAAAAATTGCCCCTGCATAGGTCTTGTAAATAAAAAGCTACAAAAAAATTCATCCTGACCATTTCTTATAAAACAGTAATGTTCCATAATATTCATATTTCATAGCTTATTTAGCCATTCTCCAATTGATAGGCATCCATTCAGTTTCTAGTTCCTTGTTACTTACAAACATTTTTGTACATATGGATTCTTTTCCCTTTTTCATGATCTCTTTGGAATATATACCCAATAGACTCACTGTTGGATCAAAGATATGCAGACTTTGATAGCTCTTTGGGCATAGTTCCAAATTGTTCTCCAGAATCCACCAACAATGCATTAGTATCTTACTTTTCCCACATCCTCTCTGACATTTTTTTCCTGTCATCTTAGCCAATCTGAGAAGCATATAGTGGTACCTCAAAATTGTCTCAATTTGCATTTCTTTAATCAAGTGATTTGGAGCATTTTTTTCATATGACTAATAATTTTGCCAGTGATTTAGTTACAAATGTATGTCACCAGTATTTTAGTGGTATTAAATCACTTCTTGACCTGATGCCACATTTTTGGCTGTAAAGTTTGCCTTCTCAGGCCTCAGGACCCTGTACAATGTCAGTGTGGTTAATTTGTTGTGAGGTGGTTTTGTTTTTTAATTCTTGAACAGCTGGAATTCTCTGTCCCTCTGGAAATTTGTGTTTTCCTAGCCTGGTCCAGCTAAAGCTAAAGTCCTGTGCCCCTGAGGCTCTTTGCTTCCTCTCACCTGTATTAGAAATGGCAAATATAGAAGGATGGGACAATTCAGATCAAACGAAAACTTCACATTTTATTTTTTTAAATTTCCCTTTATCCAAACCCCATATAACCTGTTTGACATTCCTCAAGCAGAATTAGGTTTATTCTGTTATCTTCTTGGGACTTAATGGAGCTGGTGCTCCTTTCTCCTGCTGGGCTTCCTCATTTTCAATATTCCTCTCTTGAATTTCCTGGTCCTCAGGCTCATTACTACTGGAGTAGACCTCTGAAGTCGAGGATCTTTTGGGTGCTATCTTTGCAGGGCGGCAGCAACAACAAGTACAATAGCATGAGCAGATTTGATTTGGGGGTGGATGTGGGGGTGGGGAGGCATTGGGGAGGCTTCTTGAGGGTGAGGAGGTTGGGGCTGGAGAATTTGCAGCTGGAGAATTTGGGGCTGGAGATTGTGCGGCTGGAGAATTTGCAGCTGGAGAGGGAGGTGGAGTCTCTTGTACAGCTTTTGGAGTAGCAGTCTTCTCCTGGAGCTTTGGGGTGTTACGGTTTCCACGTGGTCCTGAATCTTGGGGCTGTGGGATGACGACAGTTTGGATCAGACTTATTTTCTAAGCAATTTTGGCCCTTTATGACCCACCCTCCTTGGAAATTAGACCAGCCCCACTTAAGAATTCAGCCACCTTGTTGCAGCCTCCCCTTGGCTTATCAAATCTACTAAACATTTCTACCTAAAAATATTAACCTTTCAAATTCAGTCTACCTAATGTCAAAATCATCTTAGACAAGTTTATTGCTGTCTTCTATATTTAAATCAACAGTATGACCATCTACTCACCTTGGCTAAGAATATTAGGATTTGAATTGGATCTTGGATATCATCTAGTACTGTAACCCCTTCATTTTACAGGTGTAGAAACTGAGGTCCAAAGAAGCTAAATGATCTGTCCAAGTTTAGCAAGCTAATAAATGGCAGAATTAGGGCTTAGCTCAGGTCTTCAAGGATTTGGTTCTCTGCTTCTCTCTATTTTTCACATCATTTCCATGATCAACTCTATTTTTGGGCCTTATTTAAAGGTCACACAGCTAGTAAGTGGCAGAATCAGGACTTGGACTAATCTTAAAAAGATTAGTTTTTCTGCTTCTACAATGTCTCTCATTTTCACAATCACTATTTTGGGACCTCAGAAACTCTTACAATAGTCTCTTTTCCTATTTCTTGTTTTTCCTCAATCCTTCACATGGCTGCCAGATTCATATTTCTAATATATATCTTTGAATATTGTCTTTCTCAAAAATCTTCAGTGACTCTTTACCTACGAATAAAGCCAAATGGTTTCTTTTTGCATTCAGCAACCTCCACAACCAAATCTACCTTTCTAGTCTTTTTTTCTCTCTCACATTATCCCATTTTATACATGTAACACCAAACAAATTGGACTACGTAAGTTCCCTGAAACATTATCCTAGGCCTGGAGCCCTCCCTCCATATCTACTAAAATAACTATTCCTCAATGTCCCCGCTCACTGCAGTGAAGCTCTTAGAGGATTGCTCTCTACTGTGAACTCATAGCACTTTTTATCTCACATTTATCTTACAGTTGTATATTAACAGTTAGTGTGCAAATGTCTCATTTCCCCTTCTAAGCTAAGCTTCTGCAAGGCAGGAATCCAGCTTTATATTCACATCTCAGTGCCTAAAGCACAGTGACAGCTTTGTGGAGTTGAATTTGGAACTGGGCAATAGATGGCTAAGACCAGGAATAGGATGAAACAAAGTTATCTAAAAGCTCCCCCTGCTGGGCCCAAACATCTAAAAGAAGGATGGGTCAAGAAGAATCAGGGTATAAATACATGGCCTCGGATTTCTGGACATAGTCCATTGGAGGCATTGAGCAAGTCAGGGTTTTTCTGCACCCAGTTTAATAGTCGGTTGGCAGCTGCAGTGGAACGGGCAGTCAAGTTTATTCGAGCTGGTGGTATCTGCAGAGGCATTTGCCAAGTGCCCATGAATGTGCCCCAGGGATTGGCCTGCAAGAAAATGCACAAGGTTAGCCATTTACTGTGCCCTACACTCAGGGGCTTTCCTCTGACACTCCCTTCCCCACTTGCTTCCTTCATGTTTTAGCACTAGAAACCCTGGGTTAATTATTCCAAGACTGATGATGAAACATACTACCTGCCTCCTAACAGGTAATGGACTTGATGCAGGGTGAGACATTTTTTGACATGGCTTATATAAGAATCTGTTTTGCTTGACAGTGCATAATTTTTTTTACAAGGATTTTATTTTTTACTTTTCCCCTGTTAGGGGAAGGAGGGAGTAAGGAAAGATGGAGAGAAATACTTATTTTAAAAATTTTAATTTTTAAAGAAAAAAGAAACCTTAGTTTCACCATAAGTTAAACATCATATACAATACATTAGCAGAATTTTGCAATCACTAGTTCCTGCTTGCCTTTTGTATCTAGTGGCTAAAGTTTAAATTTGAAGTGATTCAACATTTTGGAGAGAATTATCCACTATCCACAATCACTAGTTCCTGCTTGCCTTTTGTATGTAGTGGCTAAAGTTTAAATTTAAAATGTTTCAACATATTTGAGAGAACTATCCACTATAACCTAAATACATTTTTTAGATACACCTTTACTTCTTAGTGATTTTCCATTTTCTTTAGCCCTAACGGTCTATAAAGGTCACTTTGGATGGTAGCCATGATTATAGACTCTTTTGTTCGGAGGAATTAATTGAGGAGTTGGGGAGCACTTATTTCACTGTGTAATTTGGACATGACTTGTCCTCAGGGTGGTAACTTGGGGAGGGTGAAGGCCATTCCTCAGGAATAAAGTACCGTACCTTGGAACGAGGAACTGAAGGTAGCAGATGACCACGATCATTAGCGATGATCTGAGTGTAGCCTTCATGGGCTTCAGGTTGCTAGAGAAAACACCATGATAGTCAAAGTAGAAAGTGGAAGAAATGAAAACTGTCCAGAAGAATTTATCAGCATTAAAGGTGAGGAAAAACGTGGAAGATACATGAAGAGGGGTGAAGACATCTTGGGAAAAGGGATGAAGGGGAGATGAGGCTAGGTATAAATTCATGCACTGGGGTAGAAATGGGGAGGCGGAGAAGAGCAAGAACAGGTACCTTTTTGGAGCCTTTGGCGATGCACCAGTTCCGAAGATAGTTTGCATCAAAGGCATTTTCAAACTGGAAAAACAAAAGTTTCTTGAGGACATGAACTGTGTGGCTTTTGAATTTGTAATTACATCCCTAGTACTTAGTGTTGGCTAATTTGGTTAGAGTAGTACCCTGTGCCCAGAAAACACAAGGTACAGAAGCAAAAAGGCCCAGCCATCTCGGCTTATAACCGGGATCCATTCTTAGAAATTAAGTAACTCCTCCATTTTGCAACCAAGTAGTTAGCTGAGGGATAAAACAAGAAGCGTGCCCAGGATCACAGTTTGTAATAGAGCTGGGACTAGAGCCCAGGCCTTTACACTCCCCCAATTCCTCCCTATCCCCCTTAAACTGCAGGGAGAAACCCCCTGTCTGTGGTGTAGTTTACACCCTCAGCCCTGAGGATGCTTTCCCAGCTTGCCTTCAGACACCCACTGAGACAGCAGCTAGATGGGAGTCCATCTGTTGGGGTATCTTGGGGAAGAAGCCTAAGAGGAGAATCAGATTCCCCTTGGGTTATGAAGAAACGGGGAAGCAAAAGAAGGGGAGTTACCTGATTAGCTGTGTAGTTAGAAGCCATGATCCCACAGTTGCTCTTGTTTTCATCTGTTACCTAGCAACCCCAGCTGGCTGACCTATTCCCACCAACCAGTGGGAACTGTCCTTACCTCCCCCCTCAACTGTCCAATCCCTTACCTCCCATCCCCCCCCATTTCCCCTGCCCCTCCCCCCACATCCCCCCAAGAATTAGAGGGACTCAAACTTATTAGACAAGGAGAACATAACATGAACACAAACCCCAACTTGGACTAATTTTTTTATGTGTGTTTGGGTTTAACAGTTTTCATGTTGTGAATCTGCCTTGCTCTTTCTAAGCCAGTTGTTCCTCTTGTCTGTTTTCTCTAGTGCCAGAGTGCTCACATAATGAGGCTTAATTGGGCCTGTCACCAACTTTCGGTAACTTCTGTAGTTTTTCCTTCTGCTACTTCTGGCTCTTTTACGCTCATAATCTTCTCTCGTCTTAAATAATGTCACCCTCCTGCCAGTCTGGTAACTTATGGGTAATCTCGAGGAAAAAATATACATGCGTCTATGGAAAGATTTGGAGTCTCATTTGAAAAATCTCCTGCCCATATTAGTCGACTGTTATTCTGTGGGGTGGGAGTGAGACGGTCAATAAAATGCTGGGCCTGGAATTGGGAAACCCGAGTTCAAATGTAATCTCTGACAAACTTAATGGCTGGGTAATCCTGCACAAGTCACTTTATCCCTGCCTGTTTGGAGTCTGGAGAAGGATCCAGCTTCTTCACCAAGAAAACCCCACGGACAATACGGCCTACAGGGCTGTGAAGAGCTGGACACATCTGAGCAACAATAATCTGTATGAGAGGCAGCAAGGCTGGGTGAATGGAGAGCTCACTTTAAAGGCAAAGACTCAGTGGCCGACTGGGTGCTAGTCACTTAGCCTCTCAGGCAATCCCCGAGATTGGGGGGTCGCAGTGCCCAACTGCATAAAGGGAGTTAACTATACCGATTAAATTATGGGTCCAGTCCCTGTTTCTGCTATTCTGTATACTATATATATTATACCACTGTAGCTTTAATTGATTGTATCAATCCGTTCTTTTTTCTTTCATTTCCCTGATGATTCCCTCTTTCTCTCCAGTTTCACAGATATGGCCCCCTAACAGCCAGATTAACCAATGTTAGTTAGCCTGTCGGGAAGCATTCTAATTCTGTGTTCTCTGGAAGCAAGGGCAGTATCATATCATATATTGCTTCTCACTCATCTCTAGCTTGAAATCCCTGAAAAGGAGGAAGGAGCATTGCCTAATACATATCTGAAGTGGGATTTTTCCATTATAGAAGAAAATTGGGGAGCCTTTGTGGGAGCAGCCCTCACTGCAATCTGGAGGCAGTGGGAGAAATACAGCCCCCAATTCCCATCTCTACTCCCTAGAAGGCCTTGATTACCTGTCCAGAATAATCTTGAATAAATTTCATTTAGACATGTAGATTTTGTACAAGGGGCTTCTCCTTTTCCTTTCCCTCAGTGTACCACAAGATCCCTCATTCTAAGCCAGTTGCTCCTCTTGTTTTTGTCATCCCTAGTACCAAATTCTTTGCAAAAGGGGGCTTAATTAAGTTCTTCAGCTTGCTGTAATCTTATTTTTCTTTTTACCCCTTCTTACCGTTTAATGCTCACAATCTTATTCTGTCCTCTTAGACAAGATTTATATCAATGAAATTATACTTTTAAACTGATGTTGGCCTTGATGGTCACTTCTCCTTGGCAAAAGATCCACTTCTTGCTGTGAAGGTGGTTTTTAGGCTCTTTTGACTTCCTTCTTATAATGATTGATTTATCTACACTAAAGTTGACTCGTATATTCTTTTGCTTTCACTCAGATGACGATTCCCTCTTTCTCAGATAATATTAATATGTAAATATTTTTCTTTCATCCATTTCTAAGCTTTAAGCATCAAGATTTTGTTCGGGGGGGGGGGCAGTTAGGTGGAGCAGTAGATAGAGCACCAGCTCTGAAATCAGAAGAACCTAAGTTCAAATTTGATCTCAGATGCTTAACACTTCCTGGCTGTGTGACTCTGGGCAGGTCACTTAACCCCAGTTGCTTCAGGGAAAAAAAAGATTTTGTTCAGGTCCCTTTGCAGATGCTTCATTTTAATGCCATATATTCTTTTTATGCTTTCTTCTAATTGGTATTCATTTTAAAACTTGTCGTAAAAAGAATTGATAATCTGCATATAGACAGCTAATTTGGAAATGGTACCCATATTAGTAAATACTCATTTCATATCTGTTAAGATACACTCAGTTTCATTTTTTTGTATGATATAATTCACTACTTACCTTATTCAGTTTCCAAATTCTCTTCTTGAAGAAAATATCCATGATATATGGGTGTTTTCTTTTTTAGCCTATTAGCCTTTTTCATTTCTTAATCCTGAGTCTTATGTTCCAATATGCCTACCTAAGTCCTGAAATCATCAAGAATTTTCTATCTCATCCTCTGCCTGAGATGTAGAAACAAATGCTACATTTATCTTCATGATAGTCTTTTGCAAATACTTCTCATAAAAGCACTGTAATAAGAGGTTATCCTAAGAAATTGTCTTTTTTTTTTTTGAGACATAATAAAAACAACCCTGCCAACTCCTTTATTTGATATTTGAAGGATAACCTGTGAGCCATTTTTTCCATTTAGCTATAATTTTATCTTCTAGTTTCATTTAAAGGAAAGATATCTATATTGATATGATTTAGTAATATGTTCGTACATTGGTCATTGAAGAATTCCAACAGTCACAGTGTTTATGGGCCATCTAAAAATAATGGTTCTCTGTCCCAATTTATTTCTTCCACATTACTATGAAAAAAGAAAGGAGTAGCAGTAGTCCTTCCTGTTCTCGCTGATAACCTAGTTTCTGGTGATTGCCATTCCTAGGGAGCAAGAGAGAGAGATACACACACACACACAGAAAGAGAGAGAGAGAAAGAGAGAAAGAAAGAGAGAGAGAGAGAGAGAGAGAGAGAGAGAGAGAGAGAGAGAGAGAGAGAGAGAGAATATGAGCAAACCAACTCCAGAACAGGAAAACTGCTTAACAAGATTATTTTTGCCCTTTAGAAAACTGCTTTCTTTTTCTGCTGGTCATGGAGAGACTTTTTTTTTCTCTGTGGACCATACAGGTTACAGGAAACTACCAGCTACTGTGACAAGACCCAAGACTTTTGCACTAAGAAATGTGGCAATTTGCAAACAGTCATAGTCCAGGACTTGCTTTTCCAATGAATGAGGGCCCAGGAGGGCAGCTCCAACAATAGTTAGCTCTCTCCAAAACCCCAGTGTCCCAGAGATCCAGACAAAATGGACTCTTGGATCGATATTAAGGAAACTGGAAAGTCTGAGTTTAAAGGTTTTGTTTTTCTTTTTAAATTTCATTTGATGATGGGATGAAAGAAACACAGCCTTCTCTCACTTTTCCATTGCTTTCTGTTTGGTAAAGTTTTTGACCTTTCCAAGGATGGTCACAGATTAGACCTTGCACTATCTTTAGAGAGTGTAGGAGAGAGTTTTTTTTTAATATTTTATTTTATTTTATAATAACTTTATATTGACAGAACCCATGCCAGGGTAATTTTTTACAACATTATCCCTTGCACTCGCTTCTGTTCCGATTTTTCCCCTCCCTCCCTCCACCCTCTCCCCTAGATGGCAAGCAGTCCTATACATGTTAGATATGTTGCAGTATATAGGAGAGAGTTTTGGGAGGTAAATGGTAAGCACTTAAAAACCTCCTACACATTTATTATTATGATTAAGAAGCCATCTTGTCATCAAAATGTCTATTTCTTATGTAGTAACATCAATATAGAAGGTTCATACTAAGCTAGAAATTTTCCAGACAAACAGGGTAGGGAGTGATCCATAGATATTTCTATGTTTTAATAATTCAGAGCATATGATGCCCTAAATTCGTTCAGAATTCCTTAATGAGAAGATTTTTCTTTGTTTAACTCTTTGAAGTTAGATGTACATCAAAAGTTGTCAGCGGACAGGATGGCTATGTACTGGAGGCTAGACTAGAATACTACCTACTGGAAAGAATTAGGAACTGTACTTTCTTGCTGATTAACAGTTATTATTTTTCATCCCCTTTACAGACTTAAAAAATTCAAATCAAGCTTGTTAGGCTACTACTGAGGCACTTCAAGTGTCACCTGGGATTCCTACCAATTGCATACGGATTGATTAATTATTAAATGTACTGGGCAATGTTTAAAGAGATGGCTCTTAAAGTCAGGAAGCCCTGCTACATACTGGCAGAATGACCCTGGAAAAACTACTAAAATTTCTTAGAGTGCCAAACAACTGTTTTAGACTTTTACTTTTAAATCACAGGTACTATGCATATATACCTAGAAGGTGTTCCTTACTGGTAGCTCCCTGTGCAAATAGTGGTCCAGTTAAAAATCAAAAAAACACTACTGGGCCCTGTGTCGGAAGCCAGAATAACCTCCCCCCCCAAAAAAAAGCACTTCTTGCCTTCAAATACTTACATTATACCTATATTGACATATAAACTCATGACCAAACATCCTATCCAACTCCAGATTGGCTGGGGGAGAAGAGAGTAGTGGGGAGATACATTTCTAATAGAGGAATATATTTTGCTTAATAATTCATGTTTTGGAACTGAAAGTAAAATTTGATTTAAAAACAACATAATATGGGGGTAGCTTGTTGGTACAGTGGATAGAGCACCAGCCCTAAAGTCAGGAGAACCTGACCTCAGATTCAAATCTGACCTCAGACACTTAACACTTTCTGGCTGTGTGACCCTGAGCAAGTCATTTAACCCCAATTGCCTCCGCAAAAACAAGCAAAAACAACATAATACACCTTAGGTGGTAGAACTCGTAGAGAACTATTTACTGGAGTAAATCCTATTTACTGAGTTCAAATCCTATCTCAGACATTAGCCAATGTTTGCTTCAGTTTCCTCATCTGTAAAATGGGGAGAGCATTATCTCTCAGGGTTCTTATGAGAATCAAGTGATAGTTTTTGCTTTGCCAATCTTAAAGCATGATATAAATGCTAATTATTGTTATTACACAACTATATATATGTTATATACAAAATAAACACCAGCAAACTTTGGAGAGGGAGACCCTAGTAGCTGGGGGCATGACAGAAAACCTCATGTATGAAATAAACTACAGATTCTAAGGAGTAAAGGTCTGGAGGGTATGCATCCCAGGCACAAGAGGGGCAGAGGTTAGCCTGTGAAAAAGGTATATAGTGGGGTGATGAAGTGTTGTGTGTAAAGAACAGCAAGATGTTTCATTTTGCTACTTTGGAGAGTAGCATATGAGAAGGCTGGAACTAGGCAGTAATTGGCTTTAAATGTCAAAGGAGTCCTGTCTTAATCTTCAGGAAATATGAAATTATTGAGTAGGGGACACTTGCTTTAAAAATATCACTTTAATATCTCTGTGGAGGATATAGAATAGTGAGGATAGACTTGAGTCAGGGAGACCAATTAAAGATTTATTCCAGACAAGAGGTGATAAAGACCTATATTAGTATAGATGACTGAAAGAATGGTGAAATCCTGGCCAGAAAGAAAATTTCAGAAAGTGGGATGGGTCTGATTAGATATGTTGAATAGAGATGATCTTTGAATTAATAAGAACTGATGAGATCATAGACAGAACAAGAAACACCCAGGACAAGCCTTGAGGGTATACGCATAGGAGGCAAAAGATATGTGAAGATTCAGCAAAATAAACCAAAAAGAGACAGGTAGGAAGAGACCCAAGAGAGAGCAGTTGTCATGAAAACATCAAAAGAAGAAAGTATTCAGGAGGAAAGAGTAGGAGACAATGTGAAATGCTATAGAGAAATAAAGGATGGGAATTGAGGCAGGGCCATTGAATCCAATCATTTTGAGAAATCACTGGTCATTTTAAAAGAAACAGGTTCAATTGAATAATTAAGTTGAAAGCCAGATTGTAAGGAGTTAAGTTACAGGGGTGGGAAATCTTTTTTTCTGCCATCTGGATAATTATAACATCATTCACAGGCCATACAAAATTATCAACTAAAAACTCAAGCAGTGGGAGATTGTTGAACCTAGCTCTCAGCTCATCATTGCCTGTGGTTGCATTGGCAGGGCCAGAACAAATTATTTCAAGGACCTTATATGGCCTTATCTGGCCTTTTGGACAGACATTCCCTACTCCTGGATAAAAGATAAAGGAGAGGAGAGGGAGTGAAAGCAGTGGGAAGAGAGATTTAAAATGGAAAATGCTTAAAGAGATGGTAGGATCAAGTCAGAGGGATTTTTTTAATAAAGAAAGAGCTGGGTGTATTTGTAGGCAGCTAGAAGGGAATCTAGATAAATAGACTAACGAGAAGATATCAAAAGGCCACCCCTTTATCACAGCAGAGTGAAACCGGTGACTTTAGCTTTCCTTGACTTAAATCCATAGTCACCCAACTGGCCAGTTCCTCCTTCCCTCTTTCCTTCCCTTCCTCCCTCTTTCCTTTCTTCTCTTTTTCTGGTAAGCCTTTTGTTCAAGTGGACTTTTGGTTTCTGTCCCATCCCAGACAGAGATCTCTGGAGACTCATTTTTACTGTATCCAGTCAGAAAGCCAAGTGATGATGTCAATTCCCCAAGATTATATTCCCCCTATAAAAGATTTGCTCATAATGTAGATTCTTGCTATTTCTTTTTAGGATGCTAAGTCTTTTAGGGTTAACCTGCCAGTCAATAGTGTACTCTTTGTTATAGCTAACTCTTTTTTAGGGTACTAAACTCCTTTTTGGGGTTAGCCTGCCAGTCAATGGTGTAATCCCTTTTCTCCATCCCCTCTAACCCTTTTTGTGATTAGTCTGCTAAATTTCTCTGAATTTAGCCCACCAATTAATGACACACTCCTTATTATACCTAAATTCATGAATACACTCCCACCTCATGTTGTCTTTCCCTTAATGGCTTCTTTCTCCTTGTTACTACTACTCCCTTGTCAATTGCTGAACCCCCTTTTTCTTTCTAAAAACTGATATGTATTTAGTCTGCTCTTAACAACATAACAAATTTTCCCCTTGGTCTGCAGGGTGTCTAAACCTACAAATTCTTTTGAGCTGACACAAGACACCGGTCTATAACCCCCATATACTTTTTGGGGATCACTCTGTACTCAGTCATTTTAGTGGCCAGGTATGGGAAGAGTCGGATTATCCAGCATCCTCAACATTTTGGTGTCCCTGTATGGGGACAGAACTGTCCCTGTAACCGGAATAGAACGATTCCTTAAAACCCCCATCACTCTGGCTCTCCAAGATGGATGCTAGACCCACTTAGTCAAGGATTGGGCCATGATGGCCCAGAGTGAGTGTAAATAGCAACTGTTACTGTTTTGGGCAGAAATCCTGAGGCTCTTCGCCAGAGTGATTTTATTTTTGTTTTGAAGACATTCTTTGCCTCATTTCTTACTTACTCTTCATTACTGAAGGGGCATTGCCTCAGGCTAACTGAGACCCAGAAAAGGCCTTAACTTAAAAAGGCCCCGAATCCAGGGCCAGCTCCAGTTGTCTTGATCTATATCTTGCCCCTGGACCCAGATGGCTCCAGAGAAGGTGAGATTAGTTCACAGCCCTCCCTCACATCCAATTCACTTGCAAGTCCTAGCATTGCTTTTTTAATGCCATGGTCCTTTCTCTTCAAGAATGAAAAACAATTGTGCCATCCTGGACGAGTCACTTAGCCATATTTACCTTACTTTCCTTATCTGCAAACTGGGCTGGAGAGGAAAATGGCAAACCATTCTAGTTGTTTACCAAGAAAATTCCACTCGGGCTCACAATTGAAAATGGCAGCGCCACAACAAGGTGAAGAGATGAATAGGCAAGCAGAAAAGTCAGTCATTTTATGGGAATAGGAAGGTAGGTAAGACTACTCCAGGATTCACTTTTGTTTGGGGCTATCACTTTTCCTCCAGCTGCTTCCCTGGCCCTCTCTTCTGTGAGCAGTTTCCTTTCTGACTCTGCCCTGTGACGAAGGTGCAATAACTACTATCTGACAATCCAAACCAGTATATTGACAACTGTTAGTGCTTCATTTTAATGTTTTAGAGAAACTCTAGTGAGGGTGTTTGGGCTCGGGAGTGTTGGACCCCAAGATACAGCAAATGTATTTTTTCTGTTGTGGGAAGTTGTTAAAAAAAAAAAAAAAGCCATAATTTTTCTTTCTTCTTCAAATATGAGCCTAAAAGCCAGCAGAACTGGAAACACAACAAACAAGCTCTCCTTCCTCCAGAATTTTTACTAATTATCTACCAATGTATTCGAACATAACTTAGTCAAACATTGGTATATACAATTTATCAATTTTTTTGAAAAGAAAATTTCTATAAGATGAAATTATAGCTTATTGTGGGACAGCAAGTTTTACACATTCACAAATAGACCCCTTTCCCTTCCTTTTCCCCTCCCTTTCTCCAGAGTTCCCCCTTCAGTTTTTAAAAAAATAAAAACAAAACCCCCAAACTATCAACTTTCTGGACATAGAAAAGAAAGGGGCGGAGGAAGAAGAAAGTCCTTTTATATTCAGTCTTTGAACCATCTTTTACAAATGAACTACATAGTTTAGAGCTAAATAGAGATACATAAAAAATTTATTGAAATGGTCAGAAGAAGATTGCAATTTTATTGTAACTTTATTAGTCTTTTTTTAAAACAAGGTTTGGTTTTTTTTCTCTTTTGAAAGCATAAGAAACATGACCAGTCACACAACAATCATATCTAAAGTGGGACATACAGCCTTTTGGCTGTTAAGTCATTTGAGATCATGGAAACATGGCTGATTTGAATTCTTTTTCGTCCCCTCCCCCCAGTAATATAAGTAAATAAAAAATCCAAACAGATTTTCCTTTCTGAAGTATTTTTAAGGGGGGAAAAAAAAGCAGGGTCTTAGACATGTAGATTCTGATATTTTTTTTCATTGTTGTAAAGTTTTTGTGGTCAGTTTTATTAATCTTTAAATGTTATTTCTACTGATAAAATTATATCTGTTTCTGATGCTGAACCATTTGATGGTCCAAAGGTGACAAAACTTTCTTTTCTGAATCATCAATAGGTATGGTAGTAAAACCCTGAGAAACAGTCATTAGGCCATTCACTGATGTTGCTTTCCAAGAAGTTAGCTGTGGACATTGATCTGGCATTCTCTAGGCTTTTAGGTTTAGGGTTCTTAAGGGAAAGGGGGAAACAGGAAGAAAATGGTCAAGAAGATGATAGTGGTTTGACCTGCTTAATGCATGTTTCATCCTGTCTCTTGGAAAGGATGTCTTGGTGTTTCAACTAGGCTGGCTTGTATTGTCTGCAGTACCATTGCTTAGGACTTAGGGTTTTTTTTTTTTTTTAACCTTTCTTTGTAAATGCTATATTTAGTACAGCGACACATAGTAAGCATTTAATAAATTCTTGTTGACTGACTGATTCTCAATCTCTTGTGGCAGCCTCCTCATTTTCTGCATCTTCAGCTCTTTCCATCCTCCTGCTTCTCATTTTTACAAATCACTGCTCCAGTTTTATAGAGTGAAATATTACTGTAATGGTTCACATTGATTTTTCTTCCTTTGATTTTTGTCTCATGTTACTTTTTTCCTGACCTTCTCTACAATAAACATTCTCTCTTGACCCTAAAGTATCACCAGCAATTGATTTGAAGTAGACAGAAAGAGAGATATTTCTCTTGGGAAATGGAAAGTCTAGAAACATTTGCTTCTTCGGTCCCTGGAAAGAGGAAACTAGTGAGTGTAATAGGACTAAACATGCCCTCGGGGCACATGTCCTCTGGCTTCTTTCTGAAAAGCATAGGATTGTAGGCTCCTAAGTGATCCCAGACTGAGGAGATAGCAGTGCTGTGTCTCAGAGGACTGAGCCAGGAGGACCGTTATCCAATAAGCTTAAAAGAAGAAACAACTTTCACTGTCATTCCAGGATCACAAGATTTTGAGCTTAAAGCATCTGATTCAACCTATTTGTGTTATAGATAAGGAAAGCAAACTACATAGAAGTAAAATGATTTGTTCAAGGTCAGACAAATCTTAGTGGCAAGAACTAGAATTTGTTCTCAAGTCCATTATTTGTACTCACATATCACTATGTCCAATGTTTTTTCATTATACATACCATGCTTGGTCTTTGCTTTCCTTCCAGGAGCCTGACATGGGCATACCCTACCAATTTTAAGTCCATTTTTCAGATCATTCTATCTTCATTAAATGACCTTCTATCTCTATTCTGTTTCATTTTGGCATTCAGCAAGCCATTGTCTTACTAACTTACTTTCTAACCATTGTCTGGCAAACTCAATTGTCAGAAAACTAATTATTATTAGTTTTTTATTATTAATGAATTCCACTGTATTATAGTTTATTCTCCATTTTTTTTTCCTTCTGAATCAGGGCTCCCCCTTGTGAATAAAGGGAAAAATACATCCTTTTATGCTCTCCAAATAAAGAAATCTCAGGCTTGATCTTGAAATGTTTTACTTCCATTAAATGCAGTAACATGGTTCAGAGAAATGTTGGGGAGGAGGTGGTGAAAGATAATGAGCATTTAAATAGCAAAAAGTCAAGAACACAGTTAAGTTTGGGGGAGGAGGTAAAGAGAGTTTTTAGGGACAAGAAATTTTACTAAATTGTTTTTGGGGCAGGAATTTCAGCTTTAAGTTGGTTGATAATGATAAGGAAATTATGCCAAGAAAGGGGTAAAGTGTAGTGAGTTATCAGTGACAAGATGTTGAACGTAGGTCTTTGACTAAAGAGCCAGTGGCAAACCAGCATTCCTATTTTATTGTTTGGCCATGTCCAAGTCTTTGTGATCCCATTTGGGATTTTCTCAGCAAAGAGCCCAGAATAATTTGCCATTTCCTTCCCCAGTTCATTTTGTAGATGAGGAAACTGCAGCAAATAGGATTAAATGACTTGCCCAGCTATCTGAAGTCAGATTTGAACTCAGGAATGAGTCTTCTTGGCTTTAGGCCTAACATTCTATCCATTGTACCACCTAGCAGCTCTCCTATCTTAGAGTGATTTTGTATTTTATCTTATAGCTTCAGTTACTTAAAGCACTTTATAATATAGCTGTAACCCTAGCCTTCTTTCCTGGGCTTTTCTCACATTATTAATTCAGGAACATTTTAAACAGAACATATCTTTTCATTTCATTGTGTAATAAGGATGATCTGATCAATGAAAATCTAAGCCTTGAAGAATGAATAGATATTCTCTACCTGGTTTAAGTTCTTAGACTAGAAATCTTTCACCTTTTTGTGTTATGTTATGCATCCTTTGACAATCCAGTAAAGTTCATATGCTCCTACTCAGAATAAGGTTTTATTGCCTATAATTGTTTGTTTAAATTTTTTTAAAATTTGTTTAAGTAGACCTGAATTGCTTGCTTTGTTATAAAATCTTTGTGGATAGTAGTAGATTCAAGGAATATTCTCCATCATGATGGAGATAAATGCCAACTTTTCTCAAAGCTCCAGAGAAAATTATTTCTAAGATTAATTCCTAAGGACTCCATGAAGGGAACAGAGCATTTCCAGGGATGGGGACTAGGAGATTCTTTTTAGCCATATATATTCTCTAAATGTGTCCCTCACTAAGAGGGTACATTAAGTTTAAACCAACTATCCTCAGGAACCTGATGTATGCAAGGGAAGAATGTGTGCCAGATTTGGAGAAATTTTATGCCAACTGTTCTTGTCATATCTTCTTATGGATTAATTATCTGCTGCTTGTGCTAATTTTGACCTCTCAGTGCCAAGAAAACAGAGGTTCCCTATCAGTCAGCATCACAACGTCCATATATGGAACCACTGGTTTCAGCAAATGGAGAGATTTTGAAGGCTCCCTTAGATAAGTTCCCTTACCTTGGCACTATACTTTCCAGGGATGCACATATAGATGATGAGTTTTTAATATACTTTGGGAGGGTCTGAAGGAAAGTAACCAAGATAGCATTCCAATGCCATTTCAGGAAATGGAACTGCTTTCATTTGAATTGTCTCAGGAAAATTCTGAAGATCACCCAGCAAGATAAGGTACCAGTTCCCGAGGTCCTCTCTTGAGTTGAATTTTCAAGTATTCAAACTCTGCTACAGAGAGCACAACTCTGATGGGCTGGCCATTTTATTTGAATGCCAAATGTATGACAGCATAAAAGACTAATTTATGGGGAAATTACACAAGACAAGCTCTCACATGATGATCAGAAGAAATAATACAAGGCTCTCTCAAGACGTCTCTGAAGAACTTTGAAATCAATTGTGAGACATGAGAGACATTAACCCAGGACTGCCCAGCATGATGTGCCCACATCAAAGAAAGTGCTGTGCTCTCTGAGCAAAACAGCATTGCAGTAGCTCAAGAGAAACATAAGATATACAAACTCCAAATGTTCAAATAGACTGTTTGTACCTGACCTGTGATAGAGCCTTCAAGCTCGTATTGGCTGATCAGCTACAGTAACCTTGATCTTGACATAGGGATATAATTTTGGTCCTCTTCAAACATGAAGGAAAACAACCATCTTCTTAATAAATTCCTTTTCTAAAAATTAATGGATTTCAACTGATTGATAATAAGATATTCTTGGGGGCTCAGTAGTAATAGTACTAGAATCCCTAATCCCTCAGAGTTATCTCTACAACTCTGAGGGGATAATAGTAATCATTATCTTCTGGGGACTTAAACTTCCAGTTGGTAGAGCAGACCCAAAGAGCTCTGGATTGATGTAGGGAACTGAAACTCTCTACTAGGGCAGGTCAGCTTTTGCTCTTCAACTTATACAGCTTTAAGAGGATTATCTAGAGGCACTGAGAGGTTAGAGAATTTGCCCAATGTCATATAGTCAGTGTGTGAGATTTGAATCCAAGTGTTTCTGACTCAGTGACTCTATCCACTATACCATGCTGCTGCTTCTGTGACAAACTTACAGAACAAAAAGTTTGATACATTAAAATAAGGATTCCTACATTTCTATGTCACACACCCCTTTCCAGTCTAGTTAAGTCTGTTGCTCTCATTACAGATTAGTGTTTTAAAAGGCACAGAATACATAGGATTACCAAGGAAGCCCATTATATTGAAACAGTTATGAAAATGTGTTAAGCAATGAAATGTTCAAGGGAATTTCAGTAGACTCCCAAGACTATGGAAAGTAACATCAAGAGAACTATGGAGACTGACTATAGATCAAAGGATGGTATTTTTTTTTGCTTGTTTTTTTCTTTCTTATGGTTTTTTTCCTTTTGATCTTATTTTTCTTGGACGATGTGTATGATGAATATGGAATATGGATTATGATGAATATGGAAATATATTTAGAAGAATTACACATGTTTAACCTATATGGGATTGCTTGCTCTCTTGGGGGAGAAAGGGAGAGGAAAGGAGAAAAATCTGGAACACAAGATTTTGAAAAGGTAAAAGTTGAAAACTATTTCTGCATGCATTTGGAAAAATAAAACACTGTTTAAAAATCTGTTAACAAATTCATGGAAATCAGGTTAAAAAAAAAAAAAAAACCTGTTATAGAACATGAGAATCTCCTATGTTATCACTAATTGATCCATAAACGACTGACACAACTTTCTGGGCTAACATCTTAGCCTTCTTATGAAAATGCCTTTCTCCAGTCCCATTCCCCTCATCCTCTGAGTAATTTTTATTTCAAAAGCAGCCCACTCCTTTGGCCCTTCTTTATGTAAGATGTAGACAACCAGACTATATTTTATTAAAATCATTATTTCTGTTCTAATCCTATTGCTGGCTCAACCCACTTCCTGAGATTGATAAGTCAATTTACTTTCCCTACCAAGAAAGACTTCAGTCCTTTACAGATTTACAAGACCACATAAAATAATATGCGTAGGATTCCTACCATAGTAAAACTCCTTCACAAAGAAATGTCCCATTGTTGTCAAAGGAGTTGCTTAGAATGTTAACTGTAAACATCACTCAGCTGAAGCCCTTGAAGACAAATGGCAATGGGGAATGGAATGAACATGTTTCTTAGAACTGGAGGTACTAGAGGATGCTGATTCATTGGGAGAAGTCCAGATTTCCCAGGAGACTATGTTGTCTGATACATGGGGAGAGAATATGAGAAGGGCTCTGGGAAAAACAGAGATGCTGGTACTTGAGATCTCAGTAAAGGGATGTTTGAGAAATTAGTGACAGTATAGAGTATTTCAGGAGTCCTGATATCTTCTTGAAGCCCCAGGACCAAAGAAAGATGACTGCTGAGAGTAAAAAGCTGCATCTATGTATCATTCTACCAGGAGAAATAATGCTTTAATATGCCAAGCTTGTATAAAATTTAACCCTGTCAGATGGTTCAACATCAGAAACTGATATGATTTTTATCAATGGAAATGACATTTAAGAAGAAGCATTCACATCTACTTTGCCATTGTATTCTAAGGACCATGGGATTTTTCCATCTAATTCTCAATTGAAATCTTCCTTATATATTTTCTCCCTCATCAGAATGTGAGGTTATCAGGAGAAGTCTGTATATGTATCTCCAGCACTTAACACAGTTATTTGCACATAGTAAGCACTTAATAAAATTCTTTTATTCATTCATTCATTTTTAGCTCCTGACAGATTCTGCCATTAAGCCACTGCTATTCTGTTTCCTTTGCCAATAGGATGTCCCAAATCTTTTGGCTTTTCCAAGTTTGCAAGGTCTTTTCCTGATCATTGTGGGAGGTGGGGGGAAGGAGGGAAGGAGATTTCTCTTCCTCCCCTACCAATGCCCTCTCAGGAGGTTGGCTGAAGCTTCTCTACTACTAAGATGGCTTGTTGCTGGAAGACTAGATTCAGAAACAGCTTGCTATTTTTAACCTAAACCCACAGAACACGATGGACTCTTCATTCAATCTTAACATACTTCCTGTGTGCTTATTTTATTACGTTCAGTAGCTAAAAACACTCTTCCCACCTTGATTCCTGTTGATTCAATGGAAAGGTCTGCATCTTGTTCACACTTAGTTTATACCTCTGATTGACTGACTTCTGTATTGATTAGTGTGGGGACCCCCATCCTTACAATTTGCTTTCCCAAAGAGCCTCCTTTATAATAAATATGATCAAAGCCTCCTTTCTTTGACCAAGTTCCTGTCTTTCTTTGCCTCCTCCCACCCTCCTTTTTATTTTGAGAAACTTTCACTTGAAGACATATGCCTAGTCTAGGAAGGAGCAGAATTTTATGATTCTCTTTACTTGCTTTTGGAAAGAATAGAGACATTTATATTAGGTACAAGCTGTATGTTTACACACAAATGCATGTTTTAACAGCTTTCTGTAGAAATTAACAGTGTCTTTATTTATTCTTAGGGAATTATCCAGTATCTTAACTGAGGAGTCTTTCTTCCCCCTCCACCTTCTGCTGCTTTGTTATGCTGAGGTAGCTGTTTTTGGATTTTAGTGAACAAAGAAAGAGCCTGCTTTCTGACCAAAATCACCTCAGTGTAGAATTGGTAAAGTGAATAGATTATTCTGCAAAAATACCACATTGCAACCTCAGGAGATAGCACCTCCCACAGAGATGTTGCTATGGAAATTGGGTGGGTGGGTGGGAAAAGTAGATATGTCATCACATGGGCATTATACAGAGTTCCCCAAGTTTCAAATGTTTTTTGACCTTGAAGAAACTTTCCATGGAAAAGCCATGTGGAGGCTCAGAAAATGGGGAAGTGTAATAGCTATACACAAGTCCTTCTAGGGATGTAGTTGTTCCAAGTCTGCTGCTGCTGGCAGGTCCAGCAGGGATCTTGGAATGGATACATTAGCCACTTGTGAAAGCAGAAAAGAAAGCAAGCAAAACTCAAGAGCAGAAGTTGATTGGGAAAGCAAAGTCCAGATCGCAGCTATTTCTCCTTGAAATATGGCTGTAGAAGTTATCGCTTGACCATTTTTCTTTTTGCTTTAATCCTGTGGATCTGAAAGGGGGGACGGGGAGAGAATGGAGGTAACCCTTCCCTCCCCCCAACATTCCCCCCTATCTGTGCAATTGTATTGTAGCCCCTTGTGTACTTTGTTTTAATGTTTTGATTTTATGCCATTTGATAATGCTGTTAAAGCACACCACTATTAAATATGATTTCTGTCCAAATTTAAGTACATTATTTGGGATTGAGAGAGATGAAGTTTATCCCAGGAGAAGTGATTTTCTCCAGATCAGGATGGGGTGGGGTAGAACCATTTAGGAAGACAATTTATAAACTGTTTATAAACGGGAGAAACTTCACCAGGAAACAGGCTTGTGAACAGGGAGTTGCGGTTGTGTCCAAGTGATGCCTCTGGCAAATAAAACCTTGTCTGGCATGAACTTCCCGTAAACCCACACAGGGTCCCCAAATAACTACACTAAATGCTTTCAAAACAATTTCCCTTATTTTTCTGATGGGCCTTCACCTTACTTAGGTAGCCATCAGACATAATGCCATCTTAGGACAGATTTCCCTGCCAAGAAGCAAAACATTGGGTGGCTAGAGCTGACTCCTTGCCTTCAAGCACATGTCTTCCATGGAGTAATATGGTGTTTAGGAGACTACGCTGGTTAAGATTTTCCCAATAGGAGTATGAAGTTATAATTGGTGGGAAAGCAATTCTATTTTTATTTTAAACCTCATAGTTCATGTAACTCACAGTTCCAGTGTAGGGCTAGGTCCTTGGCTCCAGGTCCTGGTTGGTCCAGAAAATCCTTCTCAGTGCCTCAAAAACTTGCTAGGACTTCTGACAAGGGCAGTTTCTGCTTCAGGAGGAGGAACTCCTGTGCTGCTCTGCAAGTTCTACCATCTCTAGGGAAACTCCTGTCGGGGTGAAGGGACTTTGGGCACTTAGGTGCATTTCTAGACCCAAGTCCTCCAGCTATTGGCAGCCCTTTGGTGGGTCTCTTTCCAAGGGTGGATCGCAGATTCTCTGTAACTAGCTATGAATCATGGGATCATAGATCTAGAGCTGGAAGGGACCTTAAGGACCATCATAGCCAAATGCTTTCATTTTCCAGAAAAGGAAACTCAAGAGTGGTTAAGTGACTTGCTTACCTATAACTCATATCACTAAATAATGCCAGAGGTGAGCCTGGGCTACACGAAGCTGATCCTTATGAACAGGTCCAGGAATGCTGAAGGAAATGTATACATCCCATCCAAAGACCATAGGGCAACACGAGCAATGCTTGGATTTTATAGAGAGAGGGGGTCCTCAGGGTGAGAGCAAAGACTTCATACCTTAAATTTGTTAACAAGCAGTTAACCTTTCCCAAGCTCCTCCAAAGCATACTTTCTAACATTAGTTATCTGTACAGTGGTATTCAATGAGGGATCTAAGTAATAATTGCTGCTTAAAATGGATTTGGATCACTTACAATGACTGCATCAAGTGGCTTAATTGTATAGTGTCATGGCTTATGGTTGAGATTGGTCTGGTCCTTTAAACAAAGCAGGGTGCTGAGTCATTCACTCAGACAATGGATTAATTGCCAGCAGCTGGGGGCAGTGCCAGTTCAAAAAAAAAAAAAAGCTGGACTCTGACTCCACTCATTGTAGCTGTAATTATATAACTTCAGGTGTCATCTATATATCTATATCCTTAGAAATCCTCATGCCTACACTTAACTATTTTAGTTGTACCACTCTCCTCCCTACCCCTCCACCCCCAAGAAGCATAATCTCAGATAGAGGGGGTTATGGATGACTTCAGACATGGGCTAAAGGCTAGAGGGTCTCATCAACGGATAAATCAATAAATATTTATTAAGCACCTACTATGTGCCACGTCATGAGAAAGATTTCTGGGACCTCTCGTTCAGCAAAATCAGAGAACTTTGAGTCTAAGATAAATCTGAACAATTACACGGATTTTGTCAAAAGCTTACTTGTTCTTCAGGCCCTGAAAAAAATATTCACAGCATCCTGCACTTACTTTACTGACCCGTTTCTATATTGTCATCCCCATCCCTGCTCTCTGATTCCATTCTACATTTTGCTTCCTAGATAGGACTTTCCAGCTGATTGCTTTCATCTGCTGAGTGGTCCAGCAGAAGGGCCAAGTGATGTCCCTCACAGATAGAATTTATCTCAGAAATAAATTCATGATAAAATTGTTCTTTCCCTGAGGCTGTATTGATGAATATGTAGATTTGGGGCAATAAATTCTGATTAATAGCCTCATGCTTTGGGTTTTTTTTTCAGTGTGTGTGTGTGTGTGTGTGTGTGTGTGTGTGTGTGTGTACAACATGGGTGACATAGATATAATATATAGATCAATATATAGATCTAATAAAAAAATAGGTCATTAAGGAAATTAGCTAAAGACTGGACTGACACTGAATTACAGGACCTTAGGAATTGAATGGAAGCCAGTCCAATGTATACCTGAAGATCTCTCCATAATATACCACTGGAGGTAGATGATTTCAAATAAAAGGGAACTCACTACTACCTGAGCCAGCTCGTTGAACTTTTGGAAAGTTTTGATTGTTAGAAAATATTTCCTTATTTAGAGAAAATCTATTTCTCTGATCCCTTCCTCTCCCTATCTATTGTTTCTAGCTCTGCCTTCAGAGGCCAAATGGAATAATTATGATCTTCCAAATGGCAGATCTTCAGATACTTGAAAAAGAACTTGGCATTCCTGCTAAATCTTTTCTTCTCCAGGGCAAATATCCCCATTACTTCCATCAATATTCATATGACAAATTTTTTTTAAATAATAGCTTTTATTTTCGAAATATACGCAAAAATAGTTTTCAACTTTCACTCTTTTTTTTAATTTAATTTAATTTTTTTTAAATTTTTATTTAATAATTACTTTATATTGACACTCGTTTCTGTTCCAATTTTTTTCCCTCCCTCCCTCCACCCCCTCCCCTAGATGGCAAGCAGTCCTTTATATGTTGGATATGTTGCAGTATATCCTAGATACAATATATTCAACTTTCACTCTTGCAAAACCTTGTGTTCCAAATTTTTCTCTCTTCCTTCTCCTTATTCCCTCCCCTAGACAGCAAGTAATCCAATATATGTTATACTACGTACATATTTCCACATTTATCATGCTGTGCAAGAAAAATCAGATCAAATAGGAAAAAAATGAGAAAGAAAACAAAAAGTAAGCAAACACCTCCCAAAATGGTGAAAATACTATGTTATGATCCACATTCAATTCCCATAGTCCTCTTTCTGGATGCAATATGACATTCTGATTCCTCCTCTCTGGGAGTGATAAGAATTCCAGTTTATCAACATTTTACCTAAAATGTTAAGCCCAGGATTGAACATATTCCAATAGATATGGCTTTACAGGATAGTGGGATCATTATTTTCCTTGATTTAGATACTATACTTCACCATTGGCATATGAAAGGTATAGGGTAAGATCACTGGACTCATTGGTACACCTGAGTTTTCATCCCAGAACCAATACTTTTGAGCTGAATGTCTGTGCATAAATCTCCTCATTTTGAGTTGAATTAAATTACTTCTGTGTTCCTTCCCCACTCTGAGATTCTATGATTTTATAATCCACCCTAATATTGTGTGAGCTTTTTTGGTTTCCATGTCATATTACTGACTTATTTTGAGCTTGAGTCTAAAAATCTCTCAAATCCTTTTTATATAAACTATTTTTGAGACATATTTTCCCTATCATACACTTCTTTGGTTGATTGTTTGAACCAAAATATAGGCCTTTATATTTATCCCTATTAAATTTTATCTTAGATTGAGCTTCATTATAGCTTATTAAGATCTTTTTGTCTCCTGATTGGTTGAATATCCCTTCTAGCTTCAGGTTATTTAGAAATTTGGTAAGTATGCCATTAATGCCTTCCTATAAGACATTGATTTTTTTTAAAAGCACCAAGAAGAATCCATTAGAGACCATCCTCCAAGTTGAGGGAGAAAGCAGTTCTCACCTTTGCAGATTCTTTACCCCTGCCAAGTTTGATTTGTAGGGCATTAGACTATGTATGAAGGCTAGAAATACTGAAGCAATTCAAACTAGATTGTAAATTATTGAAAAGTCTGATTTTTTATTCCTTTTAGAAGGGATAGCTTTCTGGGCAGGGGAATGCCAAGAAATGTATTTGGAAATAAAGGTGATGTAAAAACAAAAGATACAAATAAAAAATTCATAAAAAGATTGATTGGGCTCAGTCAAATTATGCAAGGTCAGTTCTGTACTTTAGATACAAATATGTGCCAGAATATATTCAACACAGCATTCCTACAGGGAATACTTCCTCTCTCTCTCTTCAATGGTATGTCCTAGATATACATGCAGCTAGCTAACTCTTGCTCAGGGAGCAATTAATCAATACTATCATTACTTCTGGAAAGAATATTCCAACTGATTTCCCTATGGCTCCAGTCAACATTCCTGTAATTTTCCAAACCAAAATACTCTTTCCTGACCACCATTGCTTTATCAATTGTCTCCTTTTTCTAGAATGTAAAGTCCTGAAAAGCTGAAACTGTTTTGCTTTGTCTGAGTGATCCTGAACCCTTCGTTACCATGGTTCAAACCTCTTTTTCCATCTTTCATAGAATACAAACTTCCACTCTAACAATAACACCAACTTTCCACTGTATTTTCTAGAATGCCTGCCCCATAAGTAATAAATAGATTTCTTCTTAAATCTTTCCACACTTGCTTCCTCCATCTTGCACTCACTGAAACCTGACTTCTCTCGGGAAACAAAGTTTTCTTGATTATTCTTTCCAAAACTGATTGTACTTTCACTCATTACCCATCCCGATCCCAATTCAGTGTGTGGTGATTAAAAAAGGTTCAAGAAACATAATTTCTGGATAATCTAATCACTTTATTAATAAGGTCAAAATGTTTATTAATAAAAGCGTGGTTATTTGGCTATATCTCTTAGACTAAAAGACAATCATGGTGGGAAGGCTCACAGTTTATATACGTTCAAAGACTTGGTGTTCCACAAGATAGGAATCAACCCTGATTGGTTAACAATTAATGAGAGAATGAATATTAAATGAAGAACTGGACCTGAATCATCTCATTTCTAAGTTCTCCCGAGCCTTGGGCAATCTGTTCAAAGAATGTGTGCCCTATTTAAGCCTGAGCAGGACACAATGGCTGCTCCATCTGAGTGAAGTGTGAACAAGAAAGTTAGTCTAATTTCATTATTAGCAAAATATTTCTAGAAACAAATTTTCAAAATCAGGACTTTAGAAAAAATGGGGAATCTCTAGATCTCCACAAATCCTTGTTTATTAATAATAATTTCTCTCAAGTGATTATGATGGGGGAGCTAGGATATCTCCTGTTCTTCATTGCCTCTTTTAGACTTTCTCTACCATTATCATTCAGTAATGAATCTCTCTTCTCTGTTGAAGCTTACTTAATCTATATTTATTATCCAATCAAGATTCTGATAGCTGTAGTCTACAGATTTCCAGGTCACTCTCCTCCTTTCCTAAATGAGTTCAGTGCCTGGCTTACAATCTTTTCTCTCTTACTAGGGTAGTCCAAAATAAAGACAGTTCAGAACTTAAAACATAACCCCAAAAGGGAAGGGAGACTTAAAAATTAAAATTAAAAAACTTGTAGAAAAGTTTTTTTATTATTATTATAGCTTTTTATTTACAAGATATATGCATAGGTATATTTTAGCATTGACAGTTGCAAATCCTTTTGTTGCAACTAAAAAAGAAAAAAAAATTAAGACTATTGATCACAGAGAGCGTCTCCCTCTTTTTCCTATTCTTCATTTACATTATTCAGAGACTCTTTACTATTATCTCCTCCTTTATCCTGTTTTAAATAAAGAGAGGTTATCTCTTTGCCAAGGCAAATCTCTCTACATGCACAAATGATGCCATTCCACCTTGTCTTCTCCAGAAGACTGACCCCTTTATTATTTCCAGTGTCTTAGTTCTCAGTTATCTTCATTTTCTGTTTACTGACTGCTTCCCTACTGCCTACAAATATGTCCATGTGTTACCTGTTCTTTTTTTTTTTTTAATTTTTAACAAACATTGCTTTATGAATCATGTTGGGAGAGAAAAATCAGAGCAAAGGGGAAAAGCTGTGGGAGACATTAAAAAAAAAAACAGAAAAAAAAGTGAACATAGCATGTGTTCATTTATATTCAGTCTTCTTTTTTTCTTGATGCATATGGCCATTTTCTGTCTGTTACCTGAAAAAACTCCCTTACTTATTCTATCTCCACTAGCTTCCCATATGTCTCCTCCCTTTTATGATGGAATTCCTTGAGATCTCCATTTACTTCTTCCTCATTCACTTTTTAAATATCTACAATCTAGTATCTGATGAAACTATTCCCTCTGAAGTTACTAATGATCCTTTAATTGCCAAATCTAAATAGTTTTTTCTCAATCTTTCTCATTTGTGATATCTCTGTTGTCTTTAACACTGTTAATCACCCTCTTTTCCTTAATGTTTTCTTCTCTCAAGCTTTTTGTGACTACTCTCTTCTGGTTCATCTATCAGTCTGACCAATCTTTCTCTGTTCTCCTTTGTTGGATCTTTGCTGTCCCCCAAAGCTTTGTTTTGGATTCTCTTCTCTTTCTAAACTATTTTATATGATGATCTCATCAGCATCCATTTTTTCAATTATTCTTATGCAGGTGACTTTCAAAACTACCTTTTTAGCTTTAACTTTTTTCTCAAATTCCAGTCTCACATTTCTAACTATCTTTTGAAGGATACAAACTGGATGTCCTATAGCCACCAATGTGTCCAAATTGGAATTAATTCTCTTTCCCTACAAATCTTCCCCTCTTCTTAATTTTCCCCATCATTATACAGAGTACCACTACTTTTCTTACCACCCAGGCTGAAACTTAGGTGTCACTTTACGAGGTAGACACTAATTTAATTCATTTAGGGGATGAAGGAGATGGATGATTGTCCTTTGATGGATCAATATTCTGATCACAGTTTTTATCTAAATAAGATACACTTTGTTAAGTTTCTATTATATTTCTGTTGTGTCATCCTTAATTCATTCACTGAATAAAAAGCCCCTTTTCCTTTTGACCTGACCTTTCCAAGAGAGTTTCTCAAGGAGTCTCAAAAGGACTCTAAAGAAAAATATTATCTTTCATTATTTCTAAAGAAATTTAAAAGGAGATTTTAAATATTTTAAACATGTTTAATAGGTATTTCATCTTCATCTTGTCTCTACATTATCTCAAAAACTCCTTCAAGTGCTATGTTGTTTGGTAAGCCAGATAAAAGGTTGGGTTCCTCCTGTTCATTGTGTGGTCATTCTTTTGAAATAATGAATAAAGCTGCTGGGAAAATTGGAAATTAGTATGGCAGAAACTAGGCATTAACCCACACTTAACACCGTACACCAAGATAAGGTCAAAATAGGTTCATGACCAAGGCATAAAGAATGAGATTATAAATAAATTGGAAGGGCATAGAATAGTTTACTTCTCAGACCTGTGGAAGAGGGAGGAATTTATGACCAAAGAAGAACTAGAGATCACTATTGACCACAAAATAGAAAATTTTGATTATATCAAATTGAAAAGTTTTTGTACAAACAAAACAAATGCAAACAAGATTAGAAGGGAAACAATAAACTGGGAAAACATTTTTACAGTCAAAGGTTTTGATAAAGGCCCCATTTCCAAAATATATAGAGAATTGACTCTAATTTATAAGAAATCAAACCATTCTCCAATTGATAAATGGTCAAAGGATATGAACAGACAATTCTCAGATGAAGAAATTAAAACTATTTCTAGCCATATGAAAATATGCTCTAAATCATTATTAATCAGAGAAATGCAAATTAAGACAACTCTGAGATATCACTACACACCTGTCAGATTGACTAGAGTGACAGGGAAAGATAATGTGGAATGTTGGAGGGGATGTGGGAAAACTGGGACACTGATACATTGTTGGTGGAACGGTGAACACATCCAGCCATTCTTGAGAGCAATTTGGAACTATGCTCAAAAAGTTATCAAACTGTGCATACCGTTTGATCCAGCAGTGTTTGTACTGGGCTCATACCCCAAAGAGATACTAAAGAAGGGAAAGGGACCTGTATGTGCCAAAATGTTTGTGGCAGCCCTGTTTGTAGTGGCCAGAAACTGGAAAATGAATGGATGCCCATCAATTAGAGAATGGTTGAGTAAATTGTGGTATGTGAACATTATGGAATATTATTGTTCTGTAAGAAATGACCAGCAGGATGAATACAGAGAGGACTGGTGAGACTTACAGTGAAATGAGCAGAACCAGGAGATCATTATTTACCTCAACAACAATACTATTTGAGGATGTATTCTGATGGAAGTGGATCTCTTCAATAAAGAGAGCTAACTCAGTTTCCATTGATCAAGGATGGACAGAAGCAGCTACACCCAAAGAAAGAACACTGGGAAATGAATGTAAACTGTTTGCATTTTTGTTTTTCTTCCCAGGTTATTTATACCTTCTGAATTCAATTCTCCCTGTGTAATAAGAAAACTGCTCGGTTCTGCACACATATATTGTATCTAGGATATACTGTAACCTATTTAACATGTAAAGGACTGCTTGCCATATGGGGGAGGGGATGGAGGGAGGGAGGGGAAAAATCGGAACAGAAGTGAGTGCAAGGGATAATGCTGTAAAAAATTACCCTGGCATGGGTTCTGTCAATAAAAAGTTATTAAAAAAAAAAATAAAGTTCTTGGTTCTCCCCCTCCAAAAGAAAGAAAGAAAGAATGAATAAAGAAACTCAGAAATGTCTGAGGAATCCAGTAACTTCAGACCTCTCAAACTCACTAAGGTGTTCCCAAGACTAGAAATATCTATCTCATAGTTACTGTTTGGGCAAAGAAACACAATACTAAGAGGAAGCCAAGTACCAAGTAGGTACTTGGGAAGTCCAAAAGAAACAAAGACAGAGTGTATGGGGAGGACAGAGAGAGAGAGAGAAACAGCCAGATAGCCAGATTGGCAGGTAGTCAAAAAGCCAGCCAACCAGAGAGATGGGTAAGCGAAAGGTGGGAGACAGAAACAGAAAAGAGATAGAGAGGGGGAAAAAAGTCTTTCCTTTTTAAATGATGAAGTAGCACATCTTTCCCACAGTCAGACACATAGAAAGAGTGGAGGTGGAAAACCAAGTAGCTTCCTAGGGTTTGCTTCATTAGTACAGAATGCTGAGCCAGAACATATCTGGCCACCAGAAATAACTCAGGATCATACAAATAGGAAAGGAAGGTGGAGCTCACTTGTTGCTGCTATATCACACTGTGATTATAATCGAAATACCATTTCAAGATGCCATGACTATAATGTAACTTATTCTCTTCTCCTGTCAGGAAGAAGCTATAATTCTATTATAAGATAATTTCCAGACTATGTAGGAAGAAACTTCATCAACCCCCATTGTCCATCCCCCAATTTCTGAATATCTTTAAATAACCTTTGAGATATTGATTAGCATGTGTTTAGAAAGGTCTGGGACCTGTTCTGCCAAGTGTATTCCATCTGGAACCTGACTCCTCCCTCTGAATTCCCACCTTTACTTCTTTGGTCTCCCTGAGAAAAACTCCAAAGGCTGTAACATTTTCCCTATAAAAGATCTTTGCTAAATTCTCTTCAGGACTAAGCCCACTTTGAGATCTCTGTCTGTCTCTCTGTCTCTCTCTCTCTCTCTCTCTCTCACTCTGTCTCTTTCTGTTTCTGTCTGTCTGTCTCTCTCTCTGTGTCTCTCTGTCTTTGTCTCTGTCTCTGTCTCTCTCTGTCTCTCTCTCTCTCTCACCTCCCCCAACCCCATACACACACACCTCTTCCCTTACATCAAATCTAAACATCTCCACAACTTTCATCCATTTCTTCTAGTTCTGCCTCTGGGCCCAAGCATATGGAGATAAAGGTATTGCAGATCCCTATCTAAAAGACTCCAGTCCAGAAGTTAGGAAGAACTGAGTTCAAAGTTGATATCAGACACTTAACACTTCCTAGCTGTGTGACCCTGGGCAAGTCACTTAACCCCAATTGTCTCAGGGAAAAAAAAAAAAAAAAGACTCTGAACATAAGGTTTACTTTTGTGGCCTCAAACAAGTATAGAAGAGGCCGGGGTTTTATACAATGGGTTCCTATCTGAAGAAGTAATAATCTTTATTTCCCATAATAAATTTGCAATCACTTCTCATCAACTTATTATCTTAAGTGCTTACTCTAATTGACCCAATATTAATTATTCAATGAACAAAGAAATATCTTTTTCTGTTAATAATTGCTCTAATTTATCTATATTTAAATGATTAAATTCAAATAAGTATTAATGAATAGAATCATAACTACTTTCCTATTAATAATTAGTTATCTGTCTTCATTTAAATGATTGAATATATAATTATTAACAGACTCTACAATAAATATAAAGATATATTATTTATAATCTTTTGTACATATATATGCACAATTTACAATATTTTGACTCTGATCAACATCACTTATGTTAAAATTGTATCTTGTTCTAGTTCTTCTTGACCACCACCTCACTTTTTCTAGTTAGTATTCACAAATAGCCAATATAGTAAATTTATAAGTAGCCAATATAAAGTAACAATAACAAAATGTAAGATTATAAAAGGGGAAGCTAAAAATCACTACAGACTGTTCCATGGATGAAAGATAATTTACCTACTGTATAATATTAACTCAAAATCATATCCTGAGACTATGGGATAATTCCAGGGAAACCATTAGGCTTTGGTGTCTCTTTTTTTCTTCTCAATAGTATTTTATTTTCCCAATATATGGAAAGATAGTTTTTGATATTCATTTTTTTAATAAGATTTTTGTCTTTCAAATTTGTTTTCCCTCCCTCCCTTACCTCTCTTCTCAAAACAGCAGACAATCTGATACAAGTTATATACAAACAAACATACATATGTATATATATATGTATATATATATACAGAGAGACATATATATAGATGTTTGTATATATACATATAGCATATTTCCATATTTGTTGTTGTGTTGTGCAAGAAAAATCAGACCAAAAGAGAAAAACCCTGAAAAAGAAAAAGCAAATAAACAAACAAAAAAAGGGCAAAAATATTATGTTTCAATCCACATTCAGTCTCCATAGTTTTCTTTCTCTGGACATGGATGACATTTTCCATCCCTATTTTGGGACTTAATCCAATACTGGAATTCTCTTGAATCATCTCATTGTTGAATATCACATAATCTTTTTTTTTTGTTTTGTTTTATTTTCTTTTATTCTTTTTCTTTTTTTTTTGAACATCACATAATCTTGCTGTGTATAGTGTCCTGTTTCTGCTCTCTTCACTTTGCATTAGTTCATGTAAGTCTTATTAGGCTTTTCTGAAGTCAACCTGCTCATCATTTCTTATAAAACGATAATATTCCATTACTCTTATCTAACAACTTATTCAGCCACTCCCTTATCAATGGGTATTCACTCAATTTTCAGTTCCTTTGGGCTTTAGTGTCTTTGTCATAAAACCTCAGATAAACTCCAGACATGCGCAATAAGATTAGCAGAATATCAGATGTTGCTGATAACTTTGATATGAAGTGGATATGTTAATGAACTAATCTCAAGGTGCCATAAATAAGAGTTAGTTGGTTTCCCACCAAAATCCTATAAAAATAAGACCTCAAACTTCTGTCCCATAAGCTCTCTTATGCCTCCATCTGAATCTATGCTGCTGAATGCTCCCAGCTCCAATCCATAATACAAGCGACTCTCTGTACATTCTTTCTCTGTATGTTCTCTTCCCCAGGATGCCTGCCTTACTCCACCCTCTCATCCACATCCCCACTAGGTCTGCTTCTGTGCCTTCTCTCTTTCTATCATTTGCCCTTGCACCCCCTGTGCCTTATTAAAATGTGATTGAACTTTTGGCCCTCAACACTCCTATACATGCTTTACAGATTAAAATGTAATTAGGAAAAATTTAACATAAATAATATGTGATTTTCCAAATCAATATGTAAGCCACAGGAATCCTTATATACAGTTCAATGACTCCTATTTTTATTTGAGTTTAATTCCACTAAGCTACAACATACTTAAGGGAAAAGTTTATGAGAACCTCTCCTTGCAAAAGAGAAGAAAAGGATTTTCAACAAAAAGAATTCTAGTAGCTGTGAGTTACTGTGATTCTTTTCTTCATTGGAATGTAAGCTCCATGAAGGTAGGAACTATCTTTCTCTTTGCTTGTTGTATTCCCAGTGTTTAACACAATGGCACATAATCATTACTTAACAAATACATTGTTTAATAAATGTTCATTATTGGCTTTTCACTAAAATAAACTGTAAAGCTGTCTCAATGCTTAGCCAAGGGAACAGAAATAGGAAGTACCTCAGATCATAGGCTTCTGATTGTTGTTCATTAAGAACTTAACAGTGCTTCGTGTTTGTGGAACTGTGAGCTGATCCAACCATTTTGGAAAGCAATCTGGAATTATGCCCAAAGAATTACAAAACTATGTAGACTCTTTGACCCAGCAATACCTCTACTAGGTATGTTTCCCAAGGTGATCAGATAAAAAAGAAAAGAGCCTATATGTTCTAAAATATTTATTGTAGTTCTCTTTATGGTGACAAAGAATTAGAAACTGAGGGAGTGCTTATCATTTGGGAATGACTGGACAAGTTGTTGAATAAAATTGTGTTAAAAGATACTATGAAATAATAAGTTCAATTGTTTTAGAAACTTGAATGAAATAATTGAATGAAATGAGCAGAATTAAGAGAACATATAATACAATAACAGCCATATTGTTTGAAGAACAACTTTGAATGAATATGTTATTTTGAGTGGTATAAATACTCAGACAGAAGTGATTTCTTCCATCTGATAATGGAGTATAGATTGCTCCCTAAGGAGACTCAGATTTATGGGGAGACATGTTAGGTACTGATAATTATCACTTTATCTTCTATTGGTAAATGTCTCAGGTTTAAGGATTACTGGTGGCTCACCTTCTAAAAAGAACATCTTCTACCTTCCTGCACAGAATAAACATAGAACTGTGCCAGCTCTGCCTGGGAAATAGGCCCCCAGAATCACCTGATCTTGGAGAGAACTAAAATTTGCAGAAGCTACAAAAAGAAGATAGAGATAATTTTCAGTCAGAGGCATTTGGAATACATATTTTGTAGAAAAAAAAGAGGGAAGAGAAAGGAAAAAAGATGGTTTTATTGAGCTATAATTGTGCCATGTAATGTATTTCTGCTTCAGAAATTAATGATTACGTTAACAAGTTATTTTCTCTCCCTCATAAAATAAACTGCTCATTTATATCTATGTTGAAATGTATTTTTATCTCTTTTATTTTTATTTTATTTATGCTGCCTTAATATTTAAAATTGTGGATTGAATGACCTGAAATAACAGGAATGCATAGCTGGCAAATAATTTGGGGGCTCATTTGAAACAAAAATTTCTAATTGATTTGATGCTTCTTAAAAATATATTTTTATAGTGTTTTTATTTGCAAAAAATATGCACAGGTAATTTTTCAACCTTGACCCTTGCAAAACTTTCTGTTCCAAATTTTCCCCTCCTTTCTCCCATCCCCTCCCCTAGATGACAGGTAGCCCAATACATGTTAAATATGTTAAAATATATGTTAAAGCCAATATATGTATATATATATATTTATATAGTTATCTTGCTGAACAAGAAAAATCAGATCAAGAAGAAAAAAAACCTGAGAAAGAAAACAAAATGCAAGCAAACAACAACAGAAAGAATGAAAACACTGTCATGGTCCACACTCTGTTCCCATGGTTCTCTCTCTGGGTGTGAATGGTTCTCTCCATCACTGAACAATTGGAACTAGTTTGAATCATCTCATTGTTGAAGAGCCACATCCATCAGAATTGATCATCACATAATCTTGTTGCTGTGTTCTCCTGGTTCTACACACTTCACTCAGCATCAGTTCATGTAAGTGTCTCCAGACCTCTCTGAAATCATCCTGCTGGTCATTTCTACAGAACAATTATATTCCATAACATTCATATCCCATAACTTATTCAGCCATTCTCCAACTGATGGACATCCACTCAGTTTCCAATTTCTTGCCATTACAAATAGGGCTGCCATAAACATTATTGTACATGTGGGTCCCTTTCCCTTCTTTAAGATCTCTTTGGGATATAAGCCCAGTAGTAACACTGCTGGATCAAAGGGTATGCACCGTTTGATAACTTTTTGAGCAAAATTCCAGATTGCTCTCCAGAATGGCTGGATGTGTTCACAAATCCACCAACAATGTATCAGTGTCCCTGTTTTCCCACATCCCCTCCAACATTCCTCATTATCTTTTCCTATCATCTCAGCCAATCTGAGAGGGATTAATTTCTCTAAAGACCATTCTTGTAATTGCATCACTTAAACAAGGGACTAACCTTTGTCCAGGTATGAAAAGTATCATTGCCATTCTTTTTGTTTCTATTAAATCACCACAACTGATATATGAATATTATGGAATATTATTGTTCTGTAGGAAATGACCAGCAGGATGATTTCAGAAAGACCTGGAGAGACGTACATGAATTGATGCTGAGTGAAATGAGCAGGACCAGGAGATCCTTATACACTTCAACAACATTGCTATAAGATGATCGATTCTAATGGACATAGCCCTCTTCAGCAATGAGATGAACCAAATCAGTTCCAATAGAGCAGTAATGAATTAAACCAGCTACACCCAGCAAAAGAACTGTGGAAGATGACTATGAACCCACTACATAGAATTCCCAATCCCTCTATTTTTGTCCACCTGCATTTTTGATTTCCTTCATAGGCTAATTGTACACTATCTCAAAGTTTGATTCTTTTTGTGCAGCAAAATAACTGGACATGTATACATATATTGTATTTAACTTATATTTTAACATATTTTACATATATTGGTCAACCTGCCATCTGGAGGAGGGGGTAGGGAAAAGGAGGGGAAAAATTGGAACAAAAGGTTTTGCAATTATCAATGCTGAAAAATTACCCATGCATATAACTTGTAAATAAAAAGCTATAATTAAAAAAAATTAAAAAAAAAAAAAAAAAGGAATTACCACAACTAAGAAACAGTATCAGCAACAAATCATCATAACAAAAGAATGAAAATGAGTCTGGGACTCTTATATTTAGCTGGTACCCTTGAAGACACCCATCCTTTTCAATTGCACAGTAAAAATTTCTCTTGTAATTTTTTGAGACCCATAGTAGATTCCCTTAAGTAATCAAATATTCTCTACAATCACTTCAACAGTGATCGGACCACTTTAACTATTGGAGACTGCTGCAAGTTATAAGAATCATGGATCAGATTGGTTGTTGAAAATCTTAGAATGTCTGAGGAGAAACTGGATCCCAAGGTCCACATCAAAGAAAACCTTTTTTATTTCCATCCTTAGCAATCTCTGCAAGATTAGAGAAGCAAAGGTGAAATTACTGAGGAACAAATACAAGAATTGTCCATATGTGCTGTTGAATTGTAAGACTCAGTTGATGGAGAGACCTTATCAGATGTTTGTGGACAAACTCCACGGCCAGACACATCGAATATTAGGGAGGATGAGTCTCATAGTTGACTTTCTAACTCCCTTATCAGGCACCATTTGAGTTAGTCATTCCAATGGATTTAATTGTGTCTAATCTACATGACTATCCATTGTGAACACAACAGCCATCCAGCTATAATATGCCTACTTACTAACTCTTGAGCAATTGCATATGGTTTGGTAGTTGAGTATATAATTTGATGGGACTTCTAGTTGGAAGACTGATGTCGATGAAATATAGAGGGAAATATTATTGTAGTACATATACATGTAGACCCAACACTTTCTTTTCTTTGTGATCCATATTTATGTAAGTGCTCACCCATCATCATCATTATTACTAGGCTAAATGAAACAGTTTGGTGGACTCTCTCACTAGAGTTATGATGGCTATATCTGGAAGTCTTCAAATTGCTCCAAGTGAGTAGGAAATGAAAAATGTGGAATATAAAATACTGGATTCCTGTGAGCTCAAATCATGGCCTCTCATTCACAGCTACAACACATTGCTCCATCTGCTAACTACCATACCCAGCTCATAGACTCAGTAGTTTGCTGTTCATGCATATCTGGCAAATGGACTAGTGGGTCCCTCTCCCCATTAATAAGATGCAATGCACAATATGTATTAAATTGTGTCGACCTTTTGGTCATTTTTGTATGAAGGCAACAAGAGTCTACTACAAGGAGGTGATGAGATATATACTATCCACTGGAATTTTCCCTGGGCCTGGGGTTCATCCTTTCCTGGGCTAGCCTAGGAGAAGGGTCTGACGGGCTACACTAATTTTGGAAGCTACAACTGTGTTGTATACAAATGATGTATATCATTTGAATGTCCTCCCTTATCCTCGGAATGTGCCAAATAGAAGGGCCTATTGCCTCAGACTTTGACCTATTGTTTAATTCTATTTGTAAGGTACTGTGCCTTTGTTATATGGACAGTCTGGCTGCAGAAGAACATTTATGTGTGGAATACTGATGAAATCCGCTTGAGAGAAATACGGCTCCCCAGATAAAAATGCTTGAAAAGAGCAACAAACTGTACTGAGGATTTGAAAGAAAACCTCCTCTTCTGATAAATGTACTGAGAAAACCTTTGGGAAGGCAGAATACTGAGGTAATAATAGCTGCAGAACATTGTGGTCCTCCAGCTCATTTACATATCACTGTTTTTCAGAGTTCTGAAGGTTATAAATGAGAAACTGTAAATCAAATAGCTGTGTACTAATTAATGAATATATGAGGATTGCGGGGGGTTTGAGTTTCATGGGTTGATAATAATGAGGAAGTCTGAGTCAAAGCACTGGAAACCATAGGAGGCAGGTAACTACCAAATGTAGACACCAAAGAGGAAGCTAAGCCCAGAAGGACATGGGGACTTGTGGAAGAATCTTCTTATAAAAGAAAAAAGATACAAGTTGATAGGAAATAACTGATAAGCAGGTTCTACAGCTGTTTTGCTGATTGGAAGAATTATCGCTTTGTTGATAGATGATTGGCTAGAGAAAGCAAAGCAAGCTGACTAAAGCCAGAGAAGCTCTAGGACTGCTGGAAGATTATTGAAGGTAGTTGAATCTTGCTGCTACATATCTGGATTTATTGACTTCTAAAACTAGCTAGAACTTGAGAGGGGAAACCTTTCAAGAGTGCCTGTGTTGATCTTTGCAATCCTTTGTAGCTAAAGTTAGAAAAGAAGGGAAAAGACTGATTTTATAGTCATTTTGGGCTATTGACAAAACATATGCATGGGTCATTTTCCAACACTGATCCTTGCAAAAACTTCTGTTCCAAATTTTCCCCTCCTTTCTCCCATATATGGGCAGGTAGTCCCATATATGTTAAATATGTTAAAGTATATGTTAAATACAATATATGTATACATATTTATACAATTATCTTGTTGTATAAGAAAAATTGGATTTAGAAAGAAGGTAAAAATAACCTGGGAAAAAAACAAAAATGCAAGCAAACAATAACAGAAAGAGTATAAATGCTATGTTATGGTCCATACTCATTTCCCAGTGTTCTTTCTCTGGGTGTAGCTGGTTCTGTTCAGCACTGATCAATTGGAAGTGAATTGGATCGTCTCATTGTTGAAGATAGCTACTTACATCAGAATTGATCATTGTATAGTATTGTTGAAGTGTATAATGATTTCCTGGTTCTGCTAACTTCACTTAGCATCAGTTCATGTAAGTCTCTCCAGGCCTCTCTGAAATCATGCTGCTGGTCATTTCTTACCATAACATTCATATACCACAATTTATTCAGCCATTCTCCAATAAATGAGTATCCATTCATTTTCCATTTTCTAGCTACTACGAAAAGGCTGTCACAAACATTTTTGCATCTAAAGGTCCCTTTCCTTTCTTTAAGATCTCTTTGGGATATAAGGCCAGTAGTAGCACTGCTGGATCAAAGGGTATGCACAGTTGGATAACTTTTTAAGCATAGTTCCAAATCGCTCTCCAGAATGGCTGGATGTATTCACAATTCCACCAACAATGTATCAGTGTCCCAGTTTTCCCACATCCCCTCCAACATTCATCATTATCTTTTCCTGTCACTTTAGCCAATCTGACAGGTGTGTAGTGGTATCTCAGAGTTGTCTTAATTTGCATTTCTCTGATCAATAATGATTTGGAACACCTTTTCATCTGAGTAGAAATAATTTCAATTTCATTATCCAAAAATTATCTGTTCATATCCTTTGACCATTTATCAATTGGAAAATGGCTTGATTTCTTATAAATTAGAATCAATTTTCTATATATTTTGGAAATGAATATGATGATATATTTTGCTAAAAAACATATTTCTTTCTTTATCTATCTACCTACTTATTAATTTATTATTGCTTTCAACATCAATTTTTATAAGATTTTGAGTTCCATCTCTCCATCCCTTACTTCTCCCCTTCCCAAGATAACAAGCAATCTGATATAGGTATACATGTACATCATTTTAAACATATTTCCATATTAATCATTTTGTGAAATCAGAACAAAAGAGAAAGAAAAAGAAACAAACACACACAAAAAAGTAGGCTTTGATCTGTATTCAGTTTTCTCTCTGGATGAAGATGGCATTTTCCATCCCAAGTCTATTGGAATTTTCTTGGATCAATTTATTGCTAAGAGCCAAGTCTGTCATAGTTGATCGTTATATAATTCTATTCTTACTGTATGCAGTTCTGTTCAATTCATTCAGCATCAATTCATGTAAGTCTTTCTAGGCTTGTTGAAATCAGCTGAAATAAGTGGGAAAAGGGAGAGTATGTGCAAGAAGTGTTTGAACACTACAGTGTCCTGAGAGTAGCAAAGTAGTTTTGTCTGTCAGGAGAGTTGAGGATCAGACTAGGAACACATAGAAAAGTTGTTTTTCTTAGATCTGTGCAGCAGACTGTTCTCTAATGAGACCATCAAGGCTTATTCTCTGGAGCTATGAGAGCAAGTAAAGGGCAAGAGAGAAAGAGGGAGAGAAGAAAAGGGAGTGGGGATAAGTAGAGAGACAGAGAGAGAGAGAGAGAGAGAGAGAGAGAGAGAGAGAGAGAGACAGAGAAGAAGGAAGAGACAAAGATGAAAAAGAAACATAGAGAAGAATGGGAGAGAGAAGAAAAGAAGAGACAGAGATAGTAAGAGATGGTGTTTGAGTGCCACATATGAAATATATTTTAGCATCAGCAAAGGATCCCAGAGGAAATCCATTTCAGAAAGATAATCAGAGAAGAACTGTACATGTTTAACATATATTGGATTACTTGTTGTCTAGGGGAGGGAGAGGGAAAAGAGGGAGAAAAATTTGGAACACAAGATTTTACAATAGTGAATGTTGAAAACCATCTTAGTGTGTATTTTGAAAATAAAAAGCTATTTTTTAAATCTACAAGACATAGAAATGAATAGACCTTCCCTTAATGTAATTAATAGTAATAATAGCTAACATGTATATAGCATTCACTATATGCCAGGAACAACACAAAACACTTTACAATTATCTTATTTGATCCTCACAACAACCCTGATGGATAGGTATTATTATTATCTTCCTATTTTATAACTGAAGAGACTGAGGTAAACAGAGGCCAAATAATTTACCTAGGATCACACAGCTAATAAGTATTTGAGGCTAGATTTGAACTTAAGTCTACCTGACTCCAGGCCATCACTCCATTCACTGTATCATCTTGCTGCCCCTCTAAATTATACCTACCTAAATCCAAGAAGAAACACTGATAGTAATGAAGAAAAAAATTAAAGGTTTTTCCAATAAGATCAGGGATGATGTAAAAACAACCATTATAACTATTGCTATTTAACATGATACTTGAAATGTTAGTTATATTAATAAGAAAGAAACATTGGAGATATAAGCATAAGCAAGTGAAAACAAAACTATTGCTTTTTGGAGATGATATGATGAATTATTTAGAAAACTTTAATGAGCCAACAAAAATTAATTGAAATAATAAATTCGGCAACATTGTAGTATATAATCATTAGTACTGCCATATGTTACTGGCAAAATCCAGGAGGAAGAGCTAGAAAGCTAAAGTGCATTCAAAATAACTACAGAATCTAGGAAACCTCACCTTTCTATTATATACAGCTTGCTTTTCTTTGTAATGTGTAAACAAATCCAACCTTTAGCTTTTAAAGCTGACTTTCTAATCAGTTTTTTTACTGCCATTCTATTCTCTAATTTTTCAAAGACATGCTTCAATGATTCTTTTTTTTCTTTCTTTGATTTTTTTCTTTTCTTTTCTTTTTTTTGTTCTGTTATCTCAATTCATCTTATACTCTTCCACATTCTTCCCCACTGACTGTGTACAAAAATCAATGTCTTATTCTGACTCACGAATCTATTACTTCTCTGTCAAAAAGCAGATAGAATGCTTCAGCATTAATATTCTGGAATCATGGTTGGTCTTTGAACTGATTATAGTATATTGTTAGGTGGAAATAGTATATCCAAACTCATTCTTACCCAAGTCACTCAAGTATCTTTCATGAAAAAATTGTGATGTTCAGTCTTAACTCCAATGCTTTATTTACTCTACTAGCCATTGGACCTCCATCTATATTACCTAGCTCCTGCAGAAGATATCTTCCTTGGTTTAATAATGTTCTGCCATTTTGAGAAAGTTATATGCAATTTGAGCATTTATTAACCCAGTAATAGAGGATATCTTAAAGGATGGGGACCTTGGTAAATTCTCCCACTGGTCTGAACTTCAAGCAACATTGGATAATATGTAAGAGAGATTTGAGGGATAAAAGAAATAAAATTTTTATTTGTATGGATTCCTAGAAGATTGACTTTGGGTTTGACTGAATGGTCTATAATCTAGAGAGAAGTAGGCAGTGAGAAGCTCTCTATTTTGGTTATCAGAATTATTAAATGAATTTTGTTGATAATTTTGGCAGCATATACTTGTTTATAAAGCATGTTTCTGCCCATCAGAAGCATTCTATTCTCTCTGTTGAAGTGAATAGCCAGGTTTATATCTTACAGAAGTAGCAGATTAAAGACTGGGTTCATCAGGAATTTGGACATGGAATCCATGATGCTTTATTGTTGTGGGTTCAGGAACATGTAATCCCCTTAATCAAGGCTGATGTAACCAGTTCTGCCCAACAATGCTCTTCACGTTAGTCAGAACATGATATCTACCTGTGGCAGATCAGTTTAATATACTTCTCAACACTCTTTTGATTGGCAAAATTAGCTGTATTGGCCCTTTTCCATTATGAAAGGACAAATTTACCCACACATTTGCCATTAGACTCTAATAATTCTGGAGGGGATGGTGAAGTTGATACCTTTGCACAGCCATTTCTGCTTCACTAAAATCCAATTCACTTTCAAGTCAAGACATCACCCTCATAATTCTACTGGTCCTTTTTGAAAATGAAGCATGAACAACAAACAGCAACAAATAACATATTTAGAATATGGAATATCAGTGCCAGTTAAGCGCATCATTGTTGTAGCTATTATCAAGACTTACAGAAATATAAAAAATAAATTTAAAAAGATTTTGTAGAATACATTTTCTTTTCCATACAATTTTTGGTCTCCCTCTGATCGGGGATCCCAATTCACTGCAAAGAAAACCTAGGATTGATCCCATTATCATTCTATTCGCTGGGTTCCAATCTTTAATACTTTCCCAAGGCAGCTGGTATATTGGAACAATGGAAAGAATGTTTAAAATAACAGCTTCATCATGGCCCGCTGATTACTGGGTTTGTGTGTCTATCTATGGAGGCTGTGTCTTTGATCAATCAGTTCTACTCTAAGAGGGAAAACTTTCTACTCCTAAAATTTCTTGGATCTTTCCTTGAGAAAAACTAACCTGACCAGGATGTACTATTTTTGGATATAATCCCAAAAGATCCTCTTCAGGCCTTTATTATTTTATCTTCTCTATGGATTGCTTAGACCTTGATGTTTTTGCTCCTCTCAGAAGATCCATGCAATTCATGGAAATGGCAAGGTCATTCTTAATTTTCTTGTTCTTGTTTTCTCAGGATGTTTGGACAGCTCCTTCATCCACTTTAACTCCTACAGCCACAAACCATTTGTAAGGTCCACCTGGAGATAAGGGAAAGTTATCTGGAGGAAAAATACCCTCCCTAGCTGAACAAGGGAATTGGGGCAAGATGAGGGAAGGGGGGGAGGGGTGAATACCCTCCCTAGATGAACAAGGAGATTGGGGCAAGCTGGGTAAAAGAAGGGTTAGGCAGATGATAGTTGAAAGAGAGACTTCTTTGTTGAGTCTCCATCCCATCTCAGCTTCCATGAGTGCTCAGTGCATTTCTTGCTAGAATCTCTCTGAAGGAAAAAAGTCAGTAATGTGTCCTGGTTCTCGTGCCTATTGTATCTTTAACTAAGTGTGAATGAGTTTTCCCTGGTAGAACTAGAAAGGCTGTGGGCCCTGGCTGGATGAAGGTTGGTCATGTTCCAGCTGGCATATAAAAACCTAAACCTACCAGTGCTGAGATCAGTTGAGACAGCTGAGGTACATTTGGGGTAGGGAGCAGTGAAAGGAAACCATGGGAAGAGAAATGACATGGGGGATCAACTGTGGTTTTCACTTACATACAAGGAATTGTGCTAGTTAGTGATCGTTTTGAGACTCTCCTGTACGGCACTGGAGAAGAAAGAAAAGGGGAAATCAATGGTTAAGCTTCTTCAGGACCTCAGGGAGCTGTTCTGGTTTAGTGATATGGACAATGTGTTCAAAAAATATCCCAGGAAATTTGCCAAGGATGATGAATTTTTAAAAGAGGGGCATATGAGGGTAATGGAAAACTCTCTGACAGAGACCCAGATACCAGAGCATGCACAATTTGCTCTGCCTCTTACCCAAACCATGTGGAGTCTTAACGAGACTGCCTCAGAACCCCGTCCCATACCCCTCCCAAAAGAAAGTATACACGTATCCCATGACTCTCCTGTTTATTATGTAATGATGAAAAGCCTTTTCATCTGTTATTGAACCAGAAAAGACTTTGGATACATAAGAATGGAACAGACAGACTCTCTCACACTCTCTTTCCTACTGGCAAATGAGGCAAGAACCTTGTGTTAGGGGTAGTTGGGCTATGCAGTAGGTAGAGTGCTGGGCCTGTCCAGTTCAAATACGGCCTCAAACACCTGCTAACTGTAAGACCCCGACCAAATCACTTGTAATGGAGTTCAGCTGTGGGCTTGATTCCCTCCACCCAGCCCCAGTGCCAGGAGCATCCAAACTCTACCAGTGGTTCTCAAACTGTTGTTTTCAGTATCTTTATCCTATTAAAAATTATTGAGGATCTCTCCAAAGAGTTTTTGTTTATCTGGATTATATTTATAGATATTTACCATATTGGAAATAAAAACTATTTTTGAATTTGTAGACCCTCTAAAAGGGTTTCAGAGATCCCCAGGATTCTCTAGACCATACTTTGAGAACGACTGTCTAAACAGTAGAAACTTGCTTGGCTGCTATAGCAGTGGTATGGCACTCTGTACTAATGGGCCAGAGAACCAAGAAATAGAGGGAATGGGACACAGTGCCTTGTGATAGGAAGGTGAGGCATCCAGTTGGGGTCAATTCTCTCCCCTTTGAACCCATTCCAGACTAAGACTAAGTGGTCTCATTTATGCCCTAATTATAACTTGAAGCTTTGCATTAACAAAATGTGCTTTAGCCAAAAGCCAGAGATATTTGTTTATTTTAGGTAAACATATATTTCCCTCCTGTACCCTCTGACCTTTTCACTATCTTAGTATTAAGTTTTTAATTTGATAAAGAGTGTGTCATTAGCTAGTGTTCTTAGTCTCTGGGTAGATTTTTAGTTAGTCTCTGAGTAGATATCTAAGTTTAGAGTGTGAGCCTGGACTCCCCAGTCAATACTCTTTACTTTCTTGTAAAATCATAATAAATTCTTTTTGCTTTTCTATCTTAAGAGTTTCTGATTTCAATTTGTTTGGGATTGTCATTGTCTCCCCCCCCCCCCAAAAAAAAAAAAAAGAGAGAGAGAGAGAGAGAGAGAGAGAGAGAGAGAGAGAAAGACTTTATCCATCAGGCCAGTAGAAAAATAAAAGTAAACAAGAATAACAAGCCTTTGCAGCACCAAATATTGTGGACCAAATCTAGATATGGCTTAGTCAATCTGGTTCAAGGTCTTTTATATTCAAGGCCTTTCTTCTCAAAAATCAGCAATCAGGAAATGTTCAGCCAACTACTGTGTGAACAGAAGCAGGCAATGCAGTTCCCATAAATCTACTTTTAAAAAAACCCTAAAGATGACATTGAGTCCTAATGAAAAACTACTGTAAATGGCTCTTCTTCCATCCCAGAACTGCATAAAAAGTCATCTAGAAGCCCAAGACAATAAGAAAGAGCATTATGTTAATGCAGGCCAAAAAGAGGGAAGCATCCCAGTATGACTAGTGTCAAAGAAAAAAATTATTTTTATTGTACTCTGTGTTTTAGACACATCTTCCAGAAATAATTCAACATTAATAAAAATTAAAGCATTTTTTACCTTAGTGAGAAATATCCAAACTGATGTATAGTAATTCTGAATCTCAGGACCTTGGATGTCTCTCTGTCTCAAAACAATTTAAGGTAACATTTTTAGGAACCTTATACAAGAAGGAATCACAATGTGTTTTGGTTTGACATTCTATTCCATCTCATAGGACTAGAGGAGCTTAGTCTTCTCTTAAAACTAGTAAATTACTTCCTCGAGTGAAATTCCTGAAGTTTTATAATGAAGAATGCTAGCACATTCAGAAAGTGGTAGACTCAAGGTGTAGAAAGAAGTATGCATTTTTAGATACAGACACCATGTAGATTTGTTTTGTTTAACGATACCAGTTTGTTACAAGGGTTTCCTTTTCTATTTTTAATTGGGGGAGGGTTTATCTAAGGCACCTCTGTGTTGAAGCACTTCAGACATTTACTAGCTAAGCACTTCACTCTGCCTCAGTTTCCTCATCTGTAAAATGAGCTGAAGTAGGGAATGGCAAATCACTTTATTGTCTTTGCCAAGAAAACCCCAAATGGGGTCACAAAGAGTCAGACACAACTGGACAAAAGAAAAGGGTTTATTAAAAGTTATGCCAAAAATGGAGTGCCATTGAAAATGTTTTTGAAATACATAGGAAAAAAACAGAAGGCAGTTCATAATGAAGCAGGGCAGTTTTGAAAGCAATTATGTGGTCTTTGTTATATACTTTTTAAAAGAAAGTTGTATGAAATAGAGATTTATGATTTCATATACAATCTTCATATTGTATTTCTCTGTACATAGTGATACTATTTTTTGGTGTTTATGTTGAAGTTTAAAAAATTAAAGTAAAATGCAACAGACTTTCATGGACCATAAAAATCCACTTAAAATTACTTTAATTATTGAAGTTGAAAAGTATATAATGTAAGAATTTTTTTTCCAAAAAGGATAAAAATATATTTTCTGTTCTACAATCACTAAATTAGAAACCAAAGGATCTGACAGGCAGGTAGCTTGGGAAAAGATTCCCTTCTTTTCAACTTTCTCTGACCCAAGCTTTTATAATTCAAAAGATTAGATGTGTGTGAAGTACTAAGTGGAGATGCACTGAAGAGGACTCTATGTGGGCACAACAAGTGGAATAGCTCCATCTCTCCTCCAGCCAGCAGAAGCTCCCACCATTTAAAGTCTAAGGGGGGCTATAGAAGAGAAAGAAATCATTTGCCATCCCTAAAAGGCTGTTTTTCAAAAATCCTGAGGACAAGGGTAATTTCTTTGTTAAGAAAATCACTTAGGAATTTGGTGAAAAGTTGTAATGAAATTGTTGGGGGGGGGACCTCAATTTTATTGTTTGTTAACATCTTGTACCACATTCCCTCAAATTCAATGTATTTGACTCAGAACACTTATCCCAAGAGGCCTGGAAATTGCAATGCTCCCCCAAACTTCTGGCCTTGTTTCCAGCCCAGTTCCATCCCAAATATTAAAGAGATCAACATCTGCGAAGATACAATGTTCTTGCCACCAAAGTCCTTGGCATTTTCTAGTAATTCAACATTAGACATGGATGTGGCCTTATTAGTGCAAAAACATTAAAATAGATGCTTTAACACACACTTTGCTGCTAATACCTGATGGTCATGGAGACTTTACTTTTGACTTATAGTTGAAAATTCCTATAATATGCTATTAGAATGTGAGTTCCCATTGAGCAAGGCTGTCTTGTTTTATTTATATTTCCAATGCTTAGCCGAACAGTGTTTTACAAAGAATAAGTACTTTTTCATTTATTCATTCATATATTTACATTAAAGTTTCATCATCTATGATTAAATCCTGTACCTAAATCAACTAAGTTGAAAGAGATGAGAATCATATAACATTCTCCCTTATACACATAAGCTGAAGTTTACATTATCATGGAAATATATTAATATTTATCATTGCATTGATTTCATGCATGTTTAATTTATGAACCAGCTTTTACTTTTAGACATTTGCCGCAACATATCCAACATATAAAGGACTACTTGCCATCTAGGGGAGGGGGTGGAGGGAGGGAGGGGAAAAAAATCGGAAAAAAAACGAGTGCAAGGGATAATGTTGTCAATATAAAGTAATCATTAAATAAAAATTAAAAAAAAAAAGACATTTGCCATGTAATATGTCTTGAGTATGAGATCTGTGATCACTAGACAGCTTTCCAGAATTTGAGATAGAAAAATATGCTTGGACACATCTCAATTGATTTGATGGGGAATATACAATCTTTATTGGGAGGAGCTGGGGCATAGAGTATAAGGTTTTTTCATTGACCTAATCAGAAAATGAATTTGATAAAGTAATACTAATCTAATTATAAACTTGTGATCCTGACAGGTGATCCCTTCATGGTGCAAATATATGATTTGAGTGAATCCCACAACCTGAGGGTGAAGAATGAATGCTAGGCCTTGCCTCTGAGTGAGGTTTTAATCATGTGGTTAACTTAATTCAAGAAAGAGCTTTGTAGAAAGGATCCAAGATCTTGAGAAAAAATAGAGAAGAGAACTATAGAAAGGGTAGCTCCAAGATTGGGAGCCAAAACAATTGTTATAAAGAAAGAGAGCAGGCTAAATCACTTTTGATCAGAGAAACTCTGAGATACTACTATACACCTCTGAGATTGGATGACAGAAAAAAATAATGAAGAATGTTGGAGGGGATGGAAAACTGGGACATTGTTGGTGGAACTGTGAAGGGATCCAACCATTCTGGAGAGCGATTTGGAAGTATGCTCAAAAAGTTATCAACCTGTGCATACCCTTTGATCCAGCAGTGTTACTTCTGGGCTTATATCCCAAAGAGATCTTAAAGGAGGGAAAGGGACCTATATGTGCAGAAATGTTTGTGGCAGCCCTGTTTGTAGTGGCAAGGAACTGGAAATTGAATGGATGCTCATCAATTGGAGAATGGCTCAATAAGTTGTGGTATATGAATGTTATGGAATATTATTGTTCTGTAAGAAACGATCAACAGGATGATTTCAGAGAGGCCTGGAGAGACATGAACTGCTGCTGAGTGAAATGAGCAGAACCTGGAGATCGTTATACATGGCAACAGCAATATTATAGGATGATCAATTCTGATGGATGTGACTCCAACAATGAGATGATTGAGGTCAGTTCTAATGATCTTGTGATGAAGAGAGTCATCTAGACCCAGAGAGAGGACTGTGGGAAATGAATGTAGCATTCTCACTCTTTTTGTTGTTGTTTGCTAGTATTTTATTTTCTTACTCATTTTCTTTCCTTTTTGATCTGATTTTTCTTGTGCAACAAGAGAATTGTATAAATATGTTTACACATATTGTATTTAACATATATTTTAACATGTATAACATATTGTTTGCCATCTAGGGAAGGGGATGGGGAGAAGGAAGGGAAAATCTGAATCACAAGGCTATGCAAGGGTCAATGTTGAAAAATTATCTGTGAATATGTTTTGAAAATTAAAAAACAAAAAGAAAGAGAGCAGGATTGTGGGAGGGAGGGGCCTGAAGCTCTGTTGTGAAGCTTCAATAATACAAAGCTTATGATAGTTATTTTGGATCTCTTTTCTCCCTTGGAAGTCCAAAGCCTTTCCTTGTGCCAGGGAAAGTATTTATTTACCTTTATTTATTTTGTTTTTACAAACTGTTAACCATGGGACTTTGCTAATCTATATGCACTTATTATTATTATTATTATTATTATTTTAGTTTTTTAAAAAGTGGGAAATACTCCCAGAGAAGAGGAATATAGTTTTAACTTTGATGTGTTTTGTTAGGTGCAAGAATCTGGAAGAATCATTTTTTAAAGTTGTATTACAGTTCCTTTAATATATTTCCCAGAGAAGAAAAAGATTTTATATCAGGAAGCCATGTCAGAAATAGAGTAATGGGAGGAATAAATGATTAGACCCATAGTCCAACCTGACCATTATTAAACATATATGATCATATTTTATATTATATATTTGACTCTGAATAATGGATAAAAGTAAATCTATCAACTCTGATTATCACAATTCCTTAAAGGAAATTAGCTCAGATAAAATAATCATCACAGGAGATCCCAAAAGATTCCAACAATTTGCATCAGCCCAAACTCAGTCAGTCAACAAGGGTTTATTAAACATTAAATTAAAAATTAATGCAAAGGTGTAAAAGTTAAGTAAAAAATATGGTCACTGCCCACAAGGAGCTCACTTCTATTAATTGATAAAAAACCAATTTGGCTGGCATATCAATGAATTTGGGAATTTGGGAAAGCTAAAATTCCCACAGTTAACCCCTTTAATCTTTTGCTGGATTGGAGTAATTAGAATTAAGTTTTCCATATGCCTAGTCCTCATTATTTATTCCTTATTAGGCAATTTAGAAAATGCCCTCTCTTTACTGGTCCCACTCTTATCTTGAAAGGTTATTGGGGGGATATTGTTGAGATGTGTATCAAGTGCTTAGCACATGGTAGATGTGGCTTAAATTCTTATCTTCCCTTGATCCATAACAATAAAGTTTATTTAAAAATTACCTTTGCCTTTGTTGCTCTTTCTAAGGACTTCTCTGCAAGATACATTCTAATGACAGCAATGTGACAAAGAGATATGACAGCTGACAGTAGTATAGGTTTATTGAATATGCTCACTTACAAAAAAAGTTATTGACAGAGCACCTCTCAAAACAATTAAAAATATTGGAGGAAAAAAAAGAGACTGTGGAAAGCTTGATGAGATCATCCTGGGAGAGTTTCCAGATAAAGGTGAAAGAAGGATAAGAAATATATGCAAAATGGGATTTTGCTTTAGCGATCTGTACTTGGTATTACTGACAAAGGAACCACCATATTTGGACTATATGATACAATGTACTCTATGATAATGTGGAAGTTGTTCTGAAAATGATGAGACTAGAAACAATGAATGATCCATATCAAATATACCGTTGAATAAATCTATGATAGCAGCAACATAACTTCAAAACATAGGGTTGAACTTTCAAAGTGAAGAAGATGCCAAAAGAAGAAAAAAAAATCCTTCACAGGGGCTATTATCACCCAAAACAAAGATAAAAAAGAAAAAGAAAAAGAAATACCTCAACCATTAACTCAAATTTCAGCCTGTAAGGTAGGGAAAGAACAGGAATTTAACCATGTAATGAATACCTCCCATTCCAATGATCTCATAAAACTCATTCTAAAGTAACATTAACAAAACACGTAGGTATGGATCAAATTTATGTCATACTTTTCTAAAATGTTGCTTAGTTTTCCTGACCTGTTATTTTTGCCCTATTTTGATCTTTGTTATAAAGGATTGGAGGAAGGAAAGAAAATATAGATGATGTAAAAATGATAATAATGTAATTCCCCTTCCCCGCAAAATGCACCCAGTTTTGTAGTCTATAGTTTAAAAAAACTGTTAATGAAGCTGCACAAGTTTCACAGGACAAGTAGAAGACAATAAATATTGGTGAGCCCCTGGTTACAAAGGAAGAAAAAAGGAGGCACCTATCTGGGGATGCAAAAACCAAAATGGAATAAAGAGGTATACATTAATGATTGCAAAAAGATTGGTTTGAGACAATAGTGCTTTATGGATCATGGTGGGAGAGAAAAATTAGAACAAAAGGGAAAAACCATAGGAGAGAAAAAAAACAAACAAACAGAAAAAAGAGGTGAACATAGAATGTGTTGATTTACACATCTTAGTGTTCTTTTTCTCCTTAGTTCTTTTTTCTTGATGCAGATGACATTTTCCATCCAAAATCTATTGGGATTTCCTTGGATCACTGAATCACTAAGAAGAACCAAGTCTGTCGTAGTAGATCACAACTCATATTCTTTCTGTTACTGTACAATGTATTCCTGGTTCTGTTTTACATGTATAATCGATATCAACTTGCTTGCCTTCTCAAGGAGGGGGGAGGGAGAAAATGTGAAACTCAAAATGTTAAAAATAAACATTAATATTATTTTTGCATGTAATTGGGAAATATATGATAAAAATTTTTTTAAAAGATCATTACATTAGAAAAAATACAGGTACCCTGAGAATGATGATGAGAAGCTTTGGAGGGACACTGATAATGCAAAGGGAAGAGCCTTCAGTCACTATTCCGTGTCCGGGGCAAGGAGGCTGTTCAAGGTTCCTACGATGGCCCCAAACCAAGAGCTTCGCCCATGATGCCACAGTAGAGCTAATGCTAACAGGGCTATATGAAGTATATCAGAGTGAGAAGAAATCATGTAGAAAAATAATTTTTATGCGACTCAGAGTAGTACTTTGTAGGTGCCCACTCCTAAAACTATTATCTCTAATAGTTTTTAACAGCACAATTAGCCCAGAGAAAAGGCAAAATTAGAACAATAACTTTAAACCACTTCTCTCCCCTAAAGTTGGAAAAATAGGCATAAACTTGAGTACTCCAATAATGAGGTACACATATAAAGAATCCCCAAATGAATAAAGGAAACATATTTCTTAAGCGCGTACTATACATCAGGAAATACTCTGGGGATAAAAAATACGAGCAAGAAATATGTCCTGTCTTCCAACACTTCAGTATGTATCCCCTCCGTGCCTTACTGCATTCTATTCAACGGACACCCCTATACCGTATTTCCGACAGCAGCCTCCTCTCGCCACGTAAATCTAGCTTCCGGCCTTGGCCTGAAAGGAACGTGTCTCGTGCCGGGTTTGCGGGCTCGCAAGCCTTTCTTAACCTCGCTTTAGCTGGCCCGTCATCCAGTGCAGAAACCTTAGTCCCCCAGCGCCTACCGGGAAACCACTGCCCGAGTTCTGCACTTCGGGGAATGAATCAGAGCCGTTCTTAGAGCTTCGAGCGCCACCTCCCTTCCTTCCCCCATCCATCCCCGTGCTGACTATAGTAATCAACAACAGGAGAGTGACTTCTCAGTGCTTAGTTTTTAAAACTTTTCCTTTTCCTGCTTTCCCTTTTTTGAAGCAGGGGAGGGGTTTGGAGATTGCCTAATCTAGGCGATTTAAAACAAGTTACATACAAAAGTAATGGTCTTTCCCTGACCGGGAATCGAACCCGGGCCGCGGCGGTGAAAGCGCCGAATCCTAGCCACTAGACCACCAGGGAGCCGTGTGAGCTGGGTTTCTTTAACCTCTTTTATTTATTGTTTTTAGGTATTGCATTCGCTTATGTAGTCATTTCCCCAACTTTAAAAAAAAAGCCTTCTAAACCAAACCAAGCACCAAAGCAACGCAGTATGGCAGAATACAGATCACTCAGAACTAATGGATCTCCACTTTAACAAAGGAAAGAAAAAAAAGAGACATGCGTTTCCTGAGCTCCTATCGGACTAAAGATAGGTCATCAAAACAACACAAAATTCGCTTCCCGATTTGTTGTGTTCTTACTCTTGCAGTCCCTGATCCTATATTGATTTCCCCTGGTCCTGCACTTTGAATCTACTCATACAACTCTTCCCTTGTTTCTCAGAATTCTTAAATGCCCGTCATGGAATTCCACTTAATTCGCATACACTACCATCAGTCCAGCCATTTCCCAACTGAGGGTCAAGGGGCTTTCCCCTCCTCACCCCCATCCCACTTTGTTAGTTTCCTTACCTCCCTTCACCCGGGAGGAAGGAGTCTGTCTTGCCCCAGACTCTCAGACCTGGGAACCTTTTCTTCTTTGGCCAGTTTCCTAGGAACTCGGTCGGTTCGTTTAAAAGTGCTTTTTCTTCTCTGACCCTCCTTAGCGGGGATGTTTCCTGTGTTTAAATCGGGAAATGCTCCTTTCTTGAGTAGCCCAAGAAAGGAGCAGGGGGTGCACAAATACAGAATAATTGGGGGTTTTGTTTAGTGTGCATGTATTACCGAAAGAAAAAAGTTCTTCCCTGACCGGGAATCGAACCCGGGCCGCGGCGGTGAAAGCGCCGAATCCTAGCCACTAGACCACCAGGGAGTGCGGAATGAAGGTTTTAAATCAGCTATCACGGCTCTCTTGTCTGACACTCAAAATGCCTTCTTACTTTCACTTTTCCGTAGCTTCCTAAATGCTTCCTACGAGTTCGGTCTCCCAGGCTCTTTGGAGAAAAAACCCGGGAAAAGAGGCGGGTGAGAACCCCATCCCCGGCCGCAGCCTCACTCCGAGATGTGTCCGCCAGAAGTGCCGCGTTTCGGCCACAGGCTTGCTTGCTCAGCCTGCCCGGGGACCTGAGCTCCAGGGCCTCCCAGCCCTTTAGTGAGCGGCCTGCTCTCGCGCGCACTGCTCTCCCCTCCCTTACTTTGGCTTCTCATTCGCTCAGTCTCCGCACCTGTCGGATGATCCCAAGAGCAGCCGCTTCTCTATCTTAGAGCCTTGGAGGTGCAGAGGAAGTAAGCAAAGTGGCCTCCGGGAGGGCTGCTTGGCCCTCTGCTGGGGTCGCCCACCTCCGGGGCCACCTGGAAGGAAGGAGTTCTTGGCTCCTGCTTATACATAGCCGGCTCAGATAAAACGCAGCCAGGAATTAGTCTTTACCCAGTGCTATTTTAATGTACAGGGTCAATTGGAGAGTTAAGTTTTAGTAACTTAAAACTCCACTTAGACTTTTGGGACACCCTGCATGTCTGGATTTAGGACAGTAGATTCCGATAAATGGGTACTCGAACTTTGGGTGACGTGGGTGGGAAGGGGCTATGTCCTAGATAGGGTATTGACTAAGGTGCTAGATTGATATTAAAATTACCGAATCTCAGCAGTGTAATGGAACAACTCTTACATTCGCATCTGAATCGGTTCATTCCATCTTTGAAAAGTTCCCATTATGAAGAACTTTCCCTGATGTTGAGAATCTACTCTGAATCTTGCATCCATTACCTGTGGTGATTTTCTTCTTTTAAAATGTAATATAATGGTTCTCTCTGGGAGAAAGCAGGTTTCTCAGGGGAGGTTTTCTGGAGGCAGCCTTAGTTTCAGTTGAAAATAATAATCACCCAAACGCAGCCGGGTGATAAAAGTTCAGATCTTTTATTGCCTCCAATATAGCCCGGTTAGCTTTTCTTAGAGGCCTCTCTCTCTCCTTGGTTCTAAGAGTTCTTGGCAGCTTTGTCCTTTGCTTCTGCCTCTGCCTCCAGCCAGCACCAAAGTAAAAGTTGTAATGAATCTTTCTTGCCTCCGAGAGAGGGCTTCTGGCTCGCCCAGAGTGCTCTGTGTCTGGCCCAGAGTGCTCCTCTCCAATGCAATTCAGCTGAACTTCCTTAACTGGGCCTCTGCTTTCTTATATATCAGAGAGTGGGAGTATGGCTTTCTCCCATAGTGCTCTCTGGCCCTCAGAGCTTCAAAGGAGGTGTGAATTCGGATATCTCTTACTAAACCCTGAAATCTCCCAAATGTGTGAACTCCAATGAGTAAAAGTGTGAACACAATCATTGTATCAATTAGTTCTACTTAGTACCTGGTTTCAGGTTCTGGCCCAAAACATCTCCTTGTAAGATTAGATCAAGGATACTGAACCATGCTAAGTTAGATAATTATTGTCTCTATCAACTCTAATGACAACAGTTTGTAAAGATTCCAACAATTATCATTTAAGAAAGCTGCCCCATTTCCCCTAGTATTTTCTTCTCCGGGGTTAAAATTCCCAGTTATTTCCATTAATTTTCATATGACATAATTTCTTCATCATTCCATCTTCCTTTTTCTGGGAGGGGAAAAATTCCAGTTTGACAGTGGTCTCGCTAAAACATTAAGCCAAAAAAATTTACCACAATTCAATAGACTAGTTTCACAGATTGAACCACAGTAAGACTATTATTTTCCTTGATCTAGGCACTAAATTTCAGTATAAGGAATATGAGAACCCATTATTATAGCAGTTAGTATATATAGACAGAGGGGGGATGGGGGTTGGGGGTGAATTGATTATGAAGGGATAATCTTTTTAAAAATAATGAAATTAAGGGGTGAGAGAGGAATGTACTAGGAGAAATGGAAAGGGAGAAATAGAAAGGAGCAAATTATCTGCCACACACACACACACACACACACAAAAAAAAAAAAGAGGCAAGAAAAAGCTTTTACAGTGGAGGGGAAGAGGAGGAAGAGAGTGGGAAGTGAATGAACCTTACTTTCATCAAATTGGTTCAAATAGGAAATACATATTCATTAGAGGTACAGAAATTTATCTTACTCTGCAGAAAAATAGGAAGGAAATGGGATATGGGAAGGGGAGGGAGGGTGATAAAAGAGAGGCCATATTGGGGAAGGGAGTGTTTAACAGCAAAACACTTTTGAGGAGGGATTGGGTGAAAAGAGAGAAGGAATAAATTAGCAATTATAATTGCAAAAAAAAATAGCAATAACAATTGCAAAAAAATTTTCGAAGCAAATTTCTCTGATGGAATATTATTGTTCTCTGGGAAATGATGAGCAAGATGCTCTCAGGAAAAAAAAAATCTGGAAAGTCCTTCATGAACAAAGTGAAATGAATTGTAACAAAGTAATGGCAATATTCTGGGATGACCAGCTGTAAATGAATGTTATTCTCAGTAGTACAAATATCTACAACTACTCTGAAATTGGATGAAAAATCCTATCCATACCCAGAGAAGAAACTGATGAGTCTGAATACAGATCAAAGTATTCTATTTCTCTCTCTCTTTTTAAATTAATTTTTTGAGGGTTTTAATTTTCATTAGGGTGAGAGATCTGTTTTCTTTTACAACTTGAATTTTATGGAAATGTTTTGCATAACTTCTCATATGGTTTCTTAATTGTGGGTAGAAAGAAGGGAGAGAACCTAGAAATCAAAAATCTTAAAAACAACAAATGTAAAAAAAAAAAAAGTTTTTAATGTAACTGAGGAAAATGTTAATAAATTAAAATTTTTTTTAAGGAATTTGAGAACCTGTGACATATACTAGTAAGATCACTGGCCTCTAGAGAGGCCTCGATTTGCATCCCAGCTCAATATTTTTAAGCTGAATGAACAAATCACCTGATTCCCCTTCATTTTGTGGGTTGAATTAAATAGCTTCTGTGCTCCCTTCCCAAGTTGAGATTTATCTGATTTTCTTTATAATGCTGCCTAAGTTGTTAGCCCCAATTAAGATTGAGCTTCTTTGTAGCTTGTTTTTCTTTGACTGCTGATGTTGAGATATTCAGGTACAGTGAGACTCTCGCTGTACCAGACCACCAGAATAATAGGATATGAGTGGTACTGTAATGCCAGAGAAACTGAGCAAGATAGAGATTAGAGAACAATTTAATAATTTATTAAATGGAGAGATTTACTGGGACCAAAGGATCCATGTTTGGTCCCAGGGCTGAATGAGACTATCTTCTCCAAGAATCCAGCCAACAATGTGAGTTCTCAAAGACATATATATACACGTGGCTCAGACGCAGCAGGTAGACTGAGGCAGGGTGCTGAGAGCGGTAACGGGACTCTGACAGGGTGGGGTGAGCCACCGGAGACGAGATGACTTAATCAGGGAGAGGCATCCCGGACATGGGGAGAGAGGCATCTTGATAAGAGGGTATCTGACATTCCTCTAGCTTGGGATGGGAAGAGGCATTCTGATATTCTAAAACATAAGATCTTTTATCCTTATCAAGTATTCTGATAAAGAGGGAGGGGAGGTTTTGCAGAACTGAGAAGCGGGGAAACCGGAGCAGGACTGAGTCAGGATAATTTGGGAAATTGAGTCAGGACAATAAAGAGAACTATGGCATAACAGTACCCCAAAAGACACCCTCCTATGTCTCAAATTGTCTCAAAATAATTTGTAGCCATGGACATTCTCCAACTCAATGGGTAAAGATTTTATTATGCTACTAAGAATGGGTTAAATTCCAAGAGAAGTTGAGGTTGGGAAGGGGGACCCCAAAAATTTGGGGTCACTGACCAGTGTCGCGAGGTGTCTCAAAAGAATTTGCAGGCTTGAACCCATTCCCTGGTTAAGGGGCAAAGTTTTATTGTAATTATAACATCATTGTAAATGTACTTATTCCAAGAGAATTTAGCAAGGAATCAAGAGAAAGGAGATAGATTTATACAGAGTTAGATCAAAGCTTCATGTTACTTATTTGATAATTTTATGGCTTACAAGTAGGTTTGAGTGGTAGTCTATTCACTATTGTCTCAGGAACTTGGTTATTACTGACCAACAGATTATCTACCTGACAATCAGTAATGTTTGTAGGACTATTCTAAGACCAGAAGACTTTGAAATCATTGACAGACAGATTGTTAGAACAAGAGCACTCTTAAGTCAGAGGGCTTCAGGATCACTAATATATCTTCTCTAACATCTAAGGGAAGAAATATTATTACATTCCTAAACTAGAGGACTTTTACAATCATTGACAGACAGATGGTCAGAACAATAGCATTCTTAAATCACAGGGCTTTACATCTTCCTTAAAATCCAAGGGAAAAAATATCATTATATTCCTCTAACAATTATTGACAGAATTGTTAGAACAAAAATACTCTGAGGTCAGAGGGCTTCAAAATCATTGCTGTCTCCCTAGAAGCTATATTACATCAAGAGGAAAGATAAGTTCCCTTAATAGAACTCACAATTAACCAGTAGCAAGTAGGGGATTACAAGGTTAATCCTAAAAGGAGGTTAGGGTCCTAATAAGTATTAGCTAGTGTGATGCTTAGCAATCAGAATAACTCTAAAGGAATTAGCTATAATAAGGAGAAAGGTACCATGAGATGGGAGGCCATTCCTTGATTTGGGAGCTAAGCCTAAAAGGGAGTTATCAAAGATCTATAGAATGTGCAGATCTTTTATAGGGAAATATAATTTTGGGTTTGACATCATAACTTGGCTTTCTAATTAGATACAGTAAAAGTAGGGTTTCTAAAGAATTCTACTTAAGGTAGGACTGTAATCAAAAGTCTTCTTGAACAAAAGGACTATTAAAAAACAAAAGGCCCACTTAAGTCTGAGATGATCATATCAGTGTCCCTTCAGAGCAGCTAGACTTGCAGATTGTTTACAATGATTCAGGCATTCTCTGCTAATGCCCACCTAGGACCTCATTAAAGTCATTGATTTTTGTTTTTAAAAAGGACCAAGACAGAAACACACACTATTGACCATACTCTAAGCTGAAGGAGGAGGAAATTTTCACTTTTAAGACCCTCCTCACCCCCCAACTGCTTTCTCTCATTTGTTATGCCTTAGACTCTGGGGCATGAAGACTGGAAACCCTGAAATCTCCATCAAGAAATGCTTCTCCTTCTCTTCCTCCTTCTCTTCTTCCTCTTCTCTCTTCTTTTTAATACTTTTTTTGCAAGAGGAACAGTAAAATATATATATTTGAAAATAGACTAGCCTCAGAAAAATTATACATAATCTATATTTTAGAGATCGATGTATGACAAAATGCATTCTACGGAGACTTCCTATAAGGTATCTCTTTCTCTTACATAGTATTTCCTATATACACATGCAGCTAACTTGCTCTGCCATACATTACTTCTGGAAGAAGTTTGTCAGCTGACTTCTTCTATAGCTCTACTCATCATCCCTGTGACTTGCCAAAATAAAATAATCCTTGCTTGACCACTATTGCCTTATATGTGTTGTCTTTTATTAGAATGTGAGCTCTTTGGGATCAAGTACACTGTGGTCGGGTTTCCTTCCCATGCCAGAGGTTAGGCTCCTCTCACAGTCAACAGTACGGTAGAAGGCTCAGTCAAAAACAATTCCATAACAATGGATTCCAGTTTTTGGCCATGGGGGAGGCCCCAGACAGAGTGCTCCTGGAAAGTGAGAGCAACAAATTAAGCTGCTGCAGCAGAGGAGCTTCCAGGAGGCTTGGAAACAGCAGGTAACCAAGCCCAACCCAATTCGGCAACCAAGAAGCTTGGGCCTGAGTAACAACAGGAGTTAGAGCCAGGAAATTTCTGTAGAGGGTGGATCTTGGGCTTGATTTTCGCACTCAGAAGTAAGCAGGCTTCATCTGCTCCATCCAGGAATGCTAAACCAGAATTATCATCCTGGTATAACCCCTCCTCTCCCTTGACTTCAGACTTTGAGGTAGTTATTATGAATAGACCAAAGAAACAGAAAATTAGGGGAAAAATACTCTAGAGTGAGAAACACCCCAGGGATAAACCTGGAGGATGAGAGTAACTGAATAACAAATCCAAATAGAGCCTATTGGGGGGCAGAGTGGGAGGAGGAATGTTTTAACCACAGAGATTGTAACTGGAAGAAAAGAAACAAGACATATGGAATGGCTACAGAGGAGAGACTGGGAAGAAGTGAGATGTTCAAACATACTGGGAAATCTCACTCAAGGGTTGAATGTTGTGAAATTTTGATTGGGTCAAATAGAAAACAACTCAATGAAACAAGAAATACTAAAATGAAATAAAAAGATTGAAAAACAAGAAAATTTGAGAAATATAATATTGAAAACAATGGGAAATTGGCAGAGAGACAATTTAAGAATTATTGGGGGAGAGTTGTATGGAAAGGTGAAGAACTTACAAATTAAGCATACATGATCAGAGACTGTTATTTAAAGTAGATCAAGCCTATAGGCCTCAGGTTGGGCTTCTCCAGAGTCATGTGATTTTAGATAAGGCGGGGACTATAATTCCATTGTCTAAAGAAGGGATTAAAAACATATACATGGCAAAAAAGCTGTATATCACCTTGTCTACTGCATTCCACTGACCAAGTAGGGAAATACAGACTTATGTGACCAATCACAACAGATAGAGGGTGCGATTTTGGAGGTTCTTTGACTGAAATGTATAAAAGCTGTGAACATCTTCAAGGGAATGGCTCTCTCCTGCTGTGAATTTGGCTCACAGACTAGGATGGGGTCTTCTTTTCGAGATTCTAATAAATAATTCTGCTTTCTATGAGTGATCTCTGTAGTAGTCAATTTGAGTAGGTCTTTTTGCCCCAAACAGAATTGTGGTAGTAGAAACAAGATGGTAAGAGAATGATCCAAAATGGAAAATAAGATGGCAGCGTAAAGGCAGGGACTTTCCTGAGTTCTCTTCTAAACTCCTCCAAATACCTTTAAATAATTACTCTAAACAAATTCTAGAGCAGAAGAACCCACAAAAATATAGAGTAAAACAATTTTTCAGTTAACAGAAAAAGTCTGTTGCACCAAGATTAGAATGGAGCACCATCCAGCACAGACCAAGTCCAAGCAAATCAGATGACTGAATTAGTGGCAGCAGGAGTAATTTTCTGACTCCTCAGACCACAGATGATAAAGGGAACATACAATGAGTCAGAAGGAGATTTACAGGGATCCCTTTGCTGACACCAGGGACAGGACTCTGTTGATTGCCTATACTTGGATCTTGGTGGAAGTTCTGGGACCTAATCCCAGTGTGAGGAAGAGCACTAGCACAGAAAAATTTGCAGGGTTGAAAAGAGTGCTTGTGGTTATTCACAAACTAGTGCATAGTTCAGCTCTCCTAGATCATACTGACTTGGAAGAGCCCCAAACTTACAGATGCCCAGAATTACCTCCCAAAACAATTGCACAAAAAACCATGAAGCTTAAGACAATGCCCTCTCCACTTGGGAAGCAGAGCTCCACTTTATTTATTTTTTTTAATTTTTATTTTCCCCAGTTACATTATAAAACAACATGTTTTTTTTTTTTTTTTTGGGGGGGTTATACATGTACATTAATTTTTTTTTTTACCTATTTCTATATGAATCATATTGGGAGAGAAAAATCAAAACAAAAAAGGAAAGCCACTAGAGGAAAAAAAATAGGGGAAAAAAGTGAACATAGCATGTGTTGATTTATATTTAGTCTCCACAGTTCTCTTTATGTGGATGGTGTTTTCCCTCTAAAGTTTATTGGGATTGCCTTGGATTCTTGAACTGAGAAGAACTAAGTCTATCACAGTTGATCATCACACAATCTTGCTATTGCTATGTATAATGTTTTCCTGATTCTGCTTGTTCCACTCAGCATCAATTCATATAAATCCTTCCAGAACTTTCAGTCTTTTCATCATCTTTTATAGAATAATAACTTTCTATTGCTTTCACATATGGTAATTTATTCAATCATTCCCCTATTGATGGACATTTACTATTTCCAATTCTTTGCCATTATAAAAGCTGATGCTACAAATATTTTTGCACATGTGGGTCCTTTCCCCTCTTTTATGATTTCTTTGGGATACAGATCCAGTAGTGAGACTGCTGGATCAAGGGTATTTTCACTTTTTTTTTGTTGTTTGCTACAATTTTGTTTTCTTTATCATTTTTTTGGGTTTTGATCTGATTTTTCTTGTGCAGTATGTTAATTGTGGAAACATGTGTAGAAGAATTGTTCATGTTTAACATTTATTGGATTACTTGCTGTCTAGGGGCATGGGACAGGGGAAGGGAGGCAGAAAAAATTTGGAACGTGAGGTTTTGCAAGAGTGAATGCTAAAAATTATATATGCATATGTTTTGAAAATAAAAAGCTTTAATGAAAGAGAAGAAAAAATAGAAAAAAAAAAAAAGAAATAGGCTAGAAAATGAGCAAATAACAGAAGGAAATTCTGACCATGGAAAATTGCTATGGTGACAAGAAGATCAAAACACATACTCAGAAGAAAAGAACAGAGTCAAAATTCTTTAACTCAAAACTTTAAAGAAAAATATGAATTAGCCTCAGGCCATAAAGGAGGCAAAAAAAGATGTCAAAAAATCAAGTGAGAGAAGTAGAGGAAAATTTTGGAAGAGAAATGAAAGTGATACAAGAAAATCATGAAAAAGAGTCAATAGGTTCATAAAGAAAATACAGAGGATAGCTAGGTGGCACAGTGGAGAGAGCACCAGCTCTGAAGTCAGGAAGACCTGAGTTCAAGTCTGACTTTGGACACTTAACACTTAATCCCAATTGCCTCAGCAAAAGAAAAAGAAAACACAGGAAGTTTCATTAATACAGGGGAAAATATTTGAAAGAAACATTTTAAAAACAGCAAAGGCCAAATGGTAAAAAAGGCACAAAAATCCAATGAAGAGAAGAGTTCCTTAAAAAGCAGAATTGGCCAAATGGAAAAGGAGGTACCAAAGCTCACTGAAGAAAATGATTCTTTAAAATTAGAATTGGACAAATGGAAGTTAATGATTTTATGGGACATCAAGAAGCAATGGAAATAATGAAAAAAAAATAGAAGAAAATGTGAAATATTTCATTAGAAAATCAATTGACCTGGAAAATAGATTCAGGAGAGACAATGGAAAACTAATGAATTCTCTAAAAGTCATGATTTTTAAAAATGAGACTAGACATCATCTTTTAAAAAATTATCAAGAAAAACGTATTATTCTAGAACCAGAAGGCAAAATAAAAATTGAAAGACTATATTGATCATTTCCTGAGATTCCAAAATGAAAACTCCCAGGAATACCATAGTCAAATTCTAGACCCCGCAGATCAAAAAAAAAAAAAAAAAAAATACTGCAAACAACCAAAAAGAAACAATTTAAATGTCATCGAGCCACAGTCAAGATAATGCAAGATTTAGCAGTTTCTACCTTAAAAGACTGGAGGATTTGGAATATGATATTCCAGAAAGCAAAAAAGCTAGGATTAAAAGCAAGAAATCACCTACCCAGCAAAACTAAATACAATCCTATAAGGGGGAAAAAATAGACATTCAATTAAAAAGGGACTTCCAAGCATTCCTGATGAAAAGACCAGAGCTGAGGAGAAAATTTGACTTTCAAATATAAGATACAAAAGAAGCATAAAAAAGTAAACAGGACAGAGAAATCTTAAGGGATTTCAATAAGGTTAAACTGTTTATATTCCTACATGGGAAAATGATATTTAGTTCTCATTATTAGGACAGGTAGAAGGAGTATATGTAGACAAAAGGCAGAGATATGAGTTGAATGTAATGGCATGATTAGCTAAAAACATAAAATGAAGGCTGAGAAAGAAGAATCCATTGGGAGAAGGGGAAAGGTAAAAGTAGAATAAGATTCATTATCTGACATAAAAGAGGCCTGAAAAAGCTTTTATAGAGAAGAGGGAAATAGGGGAAGTGGGGAGGAAAACACACAAACTTTACTCTCATCAGAATTTGATTCAAAGAGGGAATAATATACACACACTCAGTTGGGTGTAGAAATCTCTCTTAATCTATTTAAAAGTGATTTGGGGCTATGGGAGGAGCTGATGAGAGGGAGGGCATTTGGGAGAGGAAAAAGTCAGAAGCAAAACATTTTTGAGAATGAACAGGGTAAAAGAAAAGAGTTGGATAAAGAGACATTTTCAGGTACAAAGAGAAAGCATTTATTTAGTCTCCGCAGGGAGAGGCCCAGACACACCTGGGAGCCATCGCAACTCCCCCCACGTGCTCCTGAACCTGGCCAGCAGGAAGTAGAACATCCCGTTAAATAGGAAAAGACCCAAGCCTTCTCATTGGATAGATGAAAAGGAAGTAACCATCCTTGACCAATGGTCATCAAGGTTGTCTGTCTCCTACAGGTCATGTCACTTCCTGCAACTTCCTGTCACTTCCTGCAACCCAGGGCCTGACCCTCCAGAGATCATGTGACTCCTCAGAGTCCCTCCCAGATTCTTTCTTTTCAATGGGGGGCAAAGAGGGAGAGAATTTGGAACTCAAATTTAAAAAAAAAAAAAAAAAAAACAGTTAAAATTGTTTTTACATGTAATTGGGGAAAATAAAATATTGAATAAGATAAGGGAGAAAAAGGATTATTGAACTATCTGAAAATCATGACATCAAAAATAAAAAGTTTGGATAGAGTATTTTAAGAAATTATAAATAAAAACTGGCCAGAATTCTTAAAACCAAAGGGCAAAGTGAAAATCGAAAGAAACCAACTGTCTCACAACAGGCATTAGATTACTAAAATCATCCCTGGAAAATCTTATGATTCTGTAATATTGAGTCAATTTTGGTACTCACCACTCATCAGGACCCTTTGCCTTTCTGATTGGATCTTTTGCCTAGAAGTACCACTTGTCTACTTCTTTTAAAAAGCCCCCCAAAATGAAAATTCCCAAGAATTTCATAAATAAAAAACTCCCAGATAAAAAAGAAAATCCTATGGTCAAAAAGAAAGATTACCAAGGAATCACAGTTGGGATCATAAACACTTTATCACCATAAAAGAAACAAAAGCTTAGAATGTGATATTCCAAAAGACAAAATTAAGAATCACTTATTGGACAAAGTAAATATAACCCTGGGGTAAGGGAAGTAACCAAACCTTTAATGAAATAGAGAATTTTCAGTTATTCTTGATTAAAAGGCTAAAACCGAGTAGACATTTTGAAATGGAAACAGGAGCTAAGAGAAAAGGTAAAACATATGTGTCCATTTGGAAGGGATGTTTACATGCTAATAGAAGGAAAGGAAAAAATATTTTTTCAAAACCCTAATATATCATCATGGGCCAAAGATAAAGGAAAATCTGACAGACAGAATTGATTTGGGGAGTTGGGTTCATTATGTTTTAACAGGCTCAGGAGAAAACAGAACTAGAAGTGATAGATTATACTGGGGAAGAAAAGAAGAGAAGGGGAGGCAAATCACTGACATTTAATGTTTTGTTGGTCAGTTGTGTCTGACACTTTGTGACTCCATTTTGTGGTAAAGGTATTGAAATGTCATTTCCTTCTCCAGCTTATTTTACAGATGTGAAGTGGTTTGCCCAGGGTAACTGAGGTAGTAAATGTCTGAGGCTGTATCTAGCTCATCTTCCTGAATCTAGACGCAGTACTCAATCTACTGCACCATCTAGCTGCTCCAATATATGAAAAAAAAGTATAGAAAGTGACTTATATTTAAATATAAAGAAAAGAGTAGAGGAAATGGGTGTCTCTCTGTCTCTTTTTTTTAATTATAGCTTTTTATTGACAGAACATATGCATGGGTAATTTTTCAACATTGTCCCTTGCAGTCACTTTTGTTCAAACTTTTCCCTTCTCTCTCTCCACCTCCTCCCCTAGATGGCAGGCAGTCTCATACATCTTAAACATGTTTAAGCATATCGTAAATACAATATATGTGTACACATGTGTATAGTTCTCTTGTTGCACAAGAAAAATCAGATTCAGAAGGTAAAAATAACCTGGAAAGTAAAACAAAACTGCAAGCAGTCCACATTCATTTCCCAGTGTTTTTTTCTCTGGGTGTAGCTAGTTCTGTCCATCATTGATCAATTGGAACTGAATTGGATCTTCTCATGGTCGAAGAAATTCACTTCCATCAGAATACATCCTCATACAGTATTGTTGTTGAAGTATATAATGATCTCCTGGTTCTGCTCATTTCACTCAGCATCAATTCATGTAAGTAACTTCAAGCCTCTCTGTATTCATCCTGCTGGTCATTTCTTACAGAACAATAATATTCCATGATATTCATATACCACAATTTATTCAGCCATTCTCCAATTGATGGGCATTCATTCATTTTCCAGTTTCTGGCCACTACAAACAGGGCTGCCACAAACATTCGTGCACATACAGATCCCTTTCCCTTCTTTAATATCCCTTTGAGATATAACCCCAGTAGTAATACTGCTGGATCAAAGGGTATGTGATGAGGTTTAGATTTGGGGAACCCAAATGAAATTAGGGTTTCTGGTGGTCAGAGAGTTAAATGATAAGGTCTAGTGAGAGGTTCCGAGTTTAGGGAATCAAATGGAGGGGTTTGTCTCCCCTGCAATCCCTCAGGATTAAGTGCAAGAGTTTTGGAGAACTCTCTTCTGGCTCAGAGATTCTCTGTAAAGGAATTTACAGACCCGAAAACCTAGATTGATAAAAAGAAGTTTATTATGGGGATTGGAAGTAAGTTAAAATCTAGTTAGGAAATAGGTGAGGGTAATGAGAGGATAGCACTGGAAACAGTATTCCAGTAGGCAGAGGCTTTTGGTGTACCAAGCGTAGGATAACATGAATGTTTGGAACCTCTGCAAAGAGAAGATTTTAGTTTGGCTCTTTTTATAATGAGAGACTTAGCTAAAGGGGAACCGTGTGGAGTCTCAAGTTGGCTCCTCAATGGGTTTCAGGGAGGGCTAGAATTTGCTTGGTGGGGATTGGGAAACCCAAGCAGATCATCAGAAGGAGCTCTGGGATGGCCCAAGTTGGCTCAAATCTAATGGGAGGCTGGGACAAGCCCAGATCTCCTATTGGAAATCAAAGGGATGATTTTGACCAGGATTTGTGAATCAAAGGTGCAGGTTTCCTGAATTGATAATCCATCAGCCAGGAGAGGATGGGAGTAATCTGAAAGGAATCACAAATGTAGTTTCTTAAAGGGATCACAACCCACTTCATATGCCCAGTTTGATAACTTTTTTTTTTTTTTTTTTTTAACATAGTTCCAAATTGCTCTCCAGAATGGCTGGATGCATTCACAATTCCACCAATGGTGTATCAGTGTCCCTGTTTTCCCACATCCTCTCCAACATTCCGCATTATCTTTTCCTGTCATTCTAGCCCAATCTGACAGGTGTGTAGTGATATCTTGGAGTTATCTTACTTTGCATTTCTCTGATTAATAATGACTTGGAGCATCTTTTCATAGAGTAGAAATAGTTTCCATTTCATCATCCGAAAATTGTCTATTCATATCCTTTGATTGAAATGGGTATCTCTTAAGGTTCACTTTCATTAAAACAGGACAAAGGAAGAATGAATGCAATTATACCCACACCCACATCCAGCCACCTACACAAGTGCACAAAGATAGTGATGTGGAAATGCATTATACTTAAAAGGGAAATGGGAGACTGGGCTGAAGAGTGAGAGAAAGGGGTTAAAGAGGAAGATAAGGGAATAGTTATAATAAAGTACACTATCCAAAGTATGAAACAAAGGTGTGGTAGAGGTGTGTAGGAGGGATTAAAAGGAAAAGAATGAAGAGCAAAAACCTAGAATCAAGGGTGCTACAAAGGAGATCGATGAACTGTGAAATACACCTTTAACCATTATAACCATTATCATTAAGGAGTGAATTCACGCATAGAATAGAATACAATAACAGAATGGATCAGCAGGCAGAATTTAACAATATATCATTTACAAAAAAAACAAAATAAACTCAAATATATATATATGGCTAAAATGAAAGGCTAGAGCAAAAAATGTTATGTTTCAGTTTAAATAAAAAAAGCAAGGATAGTAATCATGATTTCAAATAAGGTTACAATAATTATGCACATAAAATAGGCAGGCAAACTAAAACATACTTAAAGATATAATATTTACTGAATTGATATAAATATATATGCACATATATTTATATATAATCATAACACCTAAGTATTTAAAGTGTTCTGCCACACAGTTCTCTTTTAATGTCCTGACCCAGTTTCCCTAATTGTCCTATTTAGTTACTCTGCCTCAGGTTATACCCATTCCCTCTTAATGTTTGATAAAGGTCTTATATCTTAGACCTTAGGCTATACTTATTCCCTCTTAATGTTTGATGGGATAAAGGTCTTTATCCATTTTAGACATCATTAGAATATCAGAAGCCTCTCCAGTACCTCACATTATGTCATCCTAGGTGCTTCCTCCCATTAGGTCATCCCCATCCAAGTACCTCCCCCATTATGTTATTGTTCTTGTTATCCTATAAAAGAATATTGTATCTCACAGTTTGTGCTGGATTTCTTTGAGATGATAGTCTCATTCAGCCCTGGGACCAAACCATGGATCCATTTGGTCCCAGTAAATCTCTCCATTTAATAAACTATTAAATTGTTCTCTAAACTCTATCTTGCTCAGTTTCTCTGGCACCACAAAAGGAAAAAATCCAGTTCCAGAAGAAATAGGCCAAAAACCTTAAAAAATCGTGGGGAAACTTAATTTATTCCTTTCAGACCCTGATAAAAAGAAGATAAAAAACTAAAGACATGAATAGAACCTTAAAAAATAAAGGTTCTGGTTTTTGGCAATTATTTGGAGGTAATAAAAAGGAATTTATATATCTCCAAGATATACATGAACCTTTGCCCAAAAAAAAAAAAAAGTGTTAAAAATAAAGACCTCTTCCCAAAATGTGGAAAAATAAAAATTTTAAACACATAATTTACTTATCACAATGCAATAGAAAGTATACTCAATAAAAAACCCTTAAAGAAAATTTAAAAAGTAATTGGTGACTAAATAACATAATTCAAAAAGCAATTTAAAAAACAAAAGAAAATCTCAATGGCAATAATGAGCAAACATACTAAAACTTAAGGGGTGCAACTAAAGCAGTTCTTAGAGAAAAAAAGAAAGAAAAAAGCAAATCAAAAAATTGGGCATGCTATGGAAAAAGAAAATTGAACAACAATAAATAAAACAATCTCCAATTAAATATCAAAGTAGAAATCTTGAAAATTAAAGGAGAGAGTCATAAAATTTGAAGGAAAAGACTACTGATTAATAAATAAAATTAGAAGCAGTTCCCTTTCCCCCCAAAATGTCAATAAAAGAGCTTAACAGCTAGTATAATCTTTCCTTTTTTTAGTATATCAATAATATTTAATGCATTTATTAAGAGTTCATATTTGCCCCCCAAAAACTTCAACAAGTAGATAATATTACAACAGCAGACTTCTTTTTTTTTAATTTACATTCTTTTTTTTTTGAAAAAAATTTCTTTACAACATTATCCCTTGCACTCACTTCTGTTCTGACTTTATCCCTCCCTCTCTCTATTCCCTCCCCAGATGGCAAGCAGTCCTATACATGTTGAATATGTCACAGTACTAATATAATCTTTCAAAAGAGACAGGAAAGTCCAATTTTATCAACAATGAAAGAGAAGTAAATGCTTAAGGAAATTATCAGAAAATACTTTGCTCAATTATACACTAATAAAATTGGTGATCTAGAAGATATTGTAATATTTACAGAAATATAAGATGTTTAGCAGACTGAGAAACACACTTTTTAGTAACTCAACATTGGAGAAAGAAATTGAACAAACAATAAATGAACTCCCAAAATAAAAAATTCCAGGATCAAATGGGTTTATAAATAAATTTTATCAAACATAGTTATATAAGTAATATAAATGATTAAAAAGTGTGGGGTTTTATTAACAAAAGCTGAAAATATTTTTGACACTATCTAGCACCCATTTCTATTCAAAACTCTAGAAGGAATAAGAATAAACAAACCTTTCCTTAATATAATAAATATCTGTCTAAATCCAAGAGCAAATATCATCTATAGTAAAAAAAAAAAGTCAGAGACCTTTCCATTAAAATTAAGTAAAACAAGGATACCTGTTATCATCATTATTGTTTAAAATAATACTAGGAATATTAGTGGTAGCAATAGGACAAGGAAGAGAAATTGAAATTATAAGACAAAGTAGAACAAAACTACATGGTTTACTTTGAAAATCCTAAAAAACTGACCAAAATTTATTGAAGCAATTCATCAAAGTTGCACGATATAAAATAAATCTACATAAATCTATATTCCTGGGTGTCATTTAAAAAATTGAGCAAAAAAGGGCTAGAAAGAAAAATGCCATTCAAAATGTGTGGTTCAGAAATGGTGAGGGGTCACCATTTAATAAAAAATGCTGGAGAGATCTCTAGAAGCAAAGCCAAGTTTATGATACATTTTCTCAAGAAGGGCATCCTACTCATCCAGCAGACAATCAAAGGAGGAAGCAGTCGGGTTAGGGTTAACGCTTTTAATCCCTAACACAAATATCCCCTCCCACCACTGACCCTCATCCTTATTGGCTGAGGATCTTACATTCTAAATGTGGGAACTACCCCAAGAAATTGAACTTGACCAATAAGTACATAGTTGTCCATATTTGACTGAAATAGGGAGACACTAATGTCTTGGGAGAATAGCCAGAAGGGAATTTAGATATGCCCTGAGTCCTTCAAATCTTCAAAGTCCTTCAGGCCTACTCAAACTCTGAAGCAGATTAAGCCTTATCGATTTTCACAACTGTCTTGAAAGATCTCACCTCATCTCATTCAAAAATAACTAAAAAAGCTATAAATTATCCAGTCCGAATAAAAGTCCAAAATATTGGACTTTACTAAGAGACCTCGAAGTATCATATGTATTATAATGCAAACCCCATTTGTAAAAAAAATTAAATGAATAAAATCTTTTGCTCATGAATAGGTCAAGCCAATATAATAAAATATGACACATAAAAATGACAATATTACTCAAATTAACTTACTTATTAAGTGCTATGCCAGTCAAACTGCCAAAGTAATAGAGCTAGAAAAATAATGACACAATTCATATGGAAGAGCAAAAGATCTGAAATCTCAGTGGTAATAATGACCAAAAGAAGTAGGAAGGAAGATATTACAGTACTTTTGGTTTAATTGTGTCTCTTTGTGACTCTATTGAGATTTTCTTGGCAAAGATACTAGAGTGATTTACTATTTCCTCCTTCAATTCTTTTTACAGATAAAGAAATTAAGACAAAGAGGGTTAAGAGATTTCTGTTAAGTGTTTGAGGCCAGATTTAAATTCAGGTCTTCCTGACTCCAGACCCAGGCACGCCTAGCTGCCCTTATCAGTACACATCTATCAGAACACAACAAATCTTTATATTGTAAATGATGCTGTTTGGTCATGTATACTTATTTTGTATTTAATTTATATTTTAATATATTTAACATGTATTGGTCATCCTGCCATCTAGGGAGGGGATGGAGGGGAAGGAGAGGAAAAATTGGAACAAAAGTTTTGGCAATTGTCAATGCTGTAAAATTACCCATGCATATAACTTGTAAATAAAAAGCTATTAAAAAATTATATTGTAAAGAAGTAATCACTCAAATGATTTGGTACTATTTAAAAAGAGAGAGAGAGATTGATCAGTGAAAAAGAATAAGTATATAATACACAGACACAAACACAATAGCATAGTATTCAGTGAACACAAAGACCCCAGCTACTGGGAGAAGGATTCACTATTTGACAAAAACTGCAGTGAAACTTGTACAGAAATTAAGGTTAGGTTAATTTTTCATCTCTTACAATAAGGTAAATTCTAAAGGGATGCATGACACAGATATAAAAAGTCACATTATAAACAAGTAAGAGGAGCAAGTAAGAAATCATCTTTCAGATCTCTGTATGGTGAACAGTTCATGACAAAATGAGTGAAAGGATTTTAAAAAAAAGATGGAATTCACAATTTTGATGGTATGAAATTTAAATTTTTTTCCTTGAACAAATAACTAAATCTGGCTTCTGATTTCATCATTTCTCCGAAGCTGCTCTCTCTAAAAATCATGAATAATCTCTTAATCATCACACCTAATAACCATTTATTTGATTTTCAACTTTCATTTTTATAAGATTTTGTGTTCCAATTTTTTTTCTCCTTCCTGCCCTTCTCTCCACCTCTCCAAAACAGCAAGTAATTGATAGAGGTTATGCATGTACAATCATTTAAAACGTAGTTCCGTGTTAATAATTTTGTGAAAGGAAAAATTGGATCAAAAGAGAAAAACCACTGGAAAGAAAAAACAAGCAAACAAGGCTTTGATCTGAATTCACTCTCCATAGTTCTCTCTCTGGATGCAGATGGCATTTAATAGCCTTTTCTTAAGCCTTCATTTCACTTTACCTTTTTGCAGCCTGTCACTATTGATTACCATTTTCTCTTTGATAGCCCTTTCCCTTCAGGTTTTGAAGACACTGCTCTCCCTTGCTTCCTTCTCAGGCTCTTATGCTGTACTTCATTCTCATCACATCCACTAAACTTCAATGTTCTTCATGGATTTGTTCTGAGATCTCCTTTCTTTTCCTCCTATTCAATTTTATTTGACAACCTTGCTCTTTTCCATGGGTTCCATTGTCATCTCTATGACGATGATTCCCAGGTTTTTAAAAAGCTCTAACTTCTCTTCAGACCTCTAGTCTCTTATCTCCAACTGACTATTGACTATTTAGCACTGTATGCCCTATGGATAACTTAAATTCAACATTTCCCAACTAAAGTTATTATCTTTCCCCTCAGAGCCCCACCTTTCCTAAGTTCTCTATTCCTGTGGAGGGTCCCACACTGTCAAGTCTCCTTACTTACATATCATCTTCTGCTCATTCTGTCACCATCCCCATGTCTGATCACTTGCTAACTTATGTTCATTTCGACTTTCTGACATTTCTTGTGTAGGATTCCTCCTCTCTCCTCCGACATTGCCATGATCCTCAGGTAGGCCTTCATCTCCTCTTGTTTATAACATTGCAGTAGCCTGATGATTTGCTCATCCGATTCTGCTTATTTACACTCCAGTTCATCCTCCCTGCAGCTACTGAACTGACCTTTCTGAACCTCAATTCTAATCATGTCACCTCTCTATTCAAACAGTACTTGTTTTCTTCTTATGTCTCCAAAATAAAATATAAAATTGTCTGTTTGGCTTTTAAAGTCTTTCAAAACCTGACCCTCTCCCACCTTTCCAATATTAATACCTTTCACCCTCACACCCATTGTTGCTCTAATGAAATGGGCACTCTTCCTGGCTCCAGGCACTTTTCCTGACTGTTTTCCATGCCCAGAACTCTTTACCTCCTTATCTGTCTCCTGGATTCCCCGGCTTCCTTCAAGTAAAAGTCAAAATCATACTCTATGCAAGAATCCCAATTCATCTTTAATCTTAATGATTTGACCCAGTATGTATCTCTTTTAGACATATTATATTTGTTCTCTTATAATCTCCATGTGACTATGAGCTCCTTGAAAGCAGAGATTATTGCTTGTCTTTCTTTGTATCCCAGTGATTAGTACAGTATCTGGCATAAAAGAAATACTTAATAAATGCTCAATATATATATAATATAATAATATATTGCTCAATATATAATAATATATAATAAATAACAATTAAATAATATATAATAATAAAAATACAATAATATAAAAATATAATAATAAATGAATAATAAATGTTCAATATATATATTCAATATATATAATATTATATATATATATATATATATATATAATATAATAAATGCTTAATAAAAACTCAACAAGCATGAATTAACCAACAATGCTGAGGTGGAATGAGTGGAGAGTACACTTTACAATTTGACCACCAGGTGGCAATACTGTCAAATGACCATTCAGCTGGTTTTGTCAGGGAGCAGTTAATATGTGTGAATGGGACAGGAATTACTGGACTGGAAGAAAGAAAATGGGCCTGCAAATTATATACTAGTGAGTTTCACTTCTACTAGAAAAAATTCTAGAATGGCTTAGAAAAGGGAAGCAGTAGATCTTCAAAAACAGATCATGCCAGACTACAGACTACCAAAAGAGCACCTGAAAGGAGCTTTAAGAGTTTTGTATCTTATTTTGTTTTTTTGGTTTTTTTGATTAAAAAAAATTTTTTTTTATTATACCTTTTTATTTACAAGTTGTATGCATGGGCAATTTTACAGCATTGACAGTTGCCAAACCTTTCATTCCAATTTTTCCCCTCCTTCCCTCCATCCCTTCCCCCTGATGGCAGGTTAACCAATACATGTTAAATATGTTAAAGTATAAATTAAATACAATATAAGCATTGTATCTTATTTTGAACAAAAATGGAGGTAGCATAATAAATGTGCATGGCATGAATATAGCCAATCAATGATAATTCACTGTGCATGAATGTATGTGTGTATGTATATATGTATATAACAATCATGGGATGCAGACCAAGATAAAGTCTACAGTTACACCAGAACCCATCTTCTGGTCACTGATATTCACCTATCTTTCCCAATCTATCTGGGAAAGCTCTTTATAATGGGTTAGTTGGACATGACTGAAAATCAACTGAACAACAAAGCTTAAGGGACAACACATTTCTGACCATCCCTCCCCAGACTGACATCCAACAGGGAAGGGCTAAAGCTTAAATATGACCTCCTGAGATAGCTGGGGATAGGACAGCAGTTGCTAGAATCTCAGTCAAGGTTTTTCTCCAAATCACATTCCTTCGTCCCTGGAAAAGGAAAAGAATGCATTTTGACTCCCAGACAATGCTGAAAAAGAAGCTTCTATTTTGTTTGTTTGTTTGTTTGTTTCTTTTAGGATAGTGAGGATTGTTGGAGTAGGATCTGAGCTGGTACAGCACCCCTGTCACCTGAAATGGTTTAGAGATTCAAAAAAAGATTTCAAATGATCTTCTGTCTCTACTCTGGCCAAAAGTTTTCTCTAGGTCTGCCCCAAACTCCTTATTGAGTTGTGAGGGTGTTGTGGCTGTCTTTACAAGCTCAAAGTCTATGCCCTTTGATCTCAGAGGCCCGATGAATGAGGCAGGAGACTTATAGAGTGTGAAAAGAGCTCCAGTTTATTATGCCATACAGCCTTGTTGATAGACATTTTTGCAAGCGTGATCAGCATGTGAACAGTAGGCAATACCCAGTCATCATTCAGAGAAGCAGGGCTTTGCACATGCATGGTATCTGCCAATGGGAGGAGAGCTCATCCAGCAATTTAGTAGCTCCCTCACAGGCGAGAGGCCCTGTTCAGGCACCGCAGTTCACATAGGCACTGGCTGTGACCCTCTGGCTCAATATTCATTCTCATGATCACAAATCATTATTCCTTGATCAACAAGGGCGTTGATGCATGGTGGCAGAAAACTATGGGAGAGAGAAAAAAACAGAAAAAAAAGAGAGGTGGCCTTTGTACTCCCTCTCGGCAGAATCCCATATTCTTGCAATTCCTCCTTTTTATCTTTTAGATAAAAAATCCTTTCTTGAGCTGCAACCTCTGAAAAGATGATGGAGAAAGTTCTTTAAAAGCATCCTAATATTACAGGGCAACAACAAAGCAGTAATAACATTACTACATAAAGGGTAATCAATAATTCTAATTTTAATCACCATGAAAGAGGTATTATCAAACCAATGTTTGATTTTTTTCAGCAATTTTATCTGGATTCAAATCTTCATGAGAAGCTTTCTCCATATCCGATGCTAATTTATATAAACTTTCTATGTCACCTTCAATTGTGTTAATGAGAAATAAATCATTCAAATGCCTCTTGATACTGTCCCAATCATAATCTTGACCTGTATGATTATACAGCAAATAGGTTACATACACCTTTGTGTACCTGTAATCACATTGTACAAAGCCTAAATAAGTGCCAACTATAATATGAATGCATGTTTTTCCCATATGTGTATAGCATCCATTTACTATATATGATTTGTCCTGTCATCTCTGGAGTTAGTCTCCGTCCTATAGGTCTTTGAGAATATGGTACACAAGCTACACATCTTTTTACTATGCTTGCTGCTTCTTGCCAGGACACCTCATATAGTCTTTGAAGAGATCTGGCAGACAGATGCAAATGTTCATGAGCTTTTATTGCTTGTTGTAGAGAGCAGAGAAGAATACATTGTGCAAGCAGACCATCCACTATTTTGTTCCCTTCAAATATAAGTCCCAGTGCCCATCCACATGAGAGCAGATGGGCATTATATAAAAAGGGTAGAGTCTCATTAAAATCACCTCTTGTACCTCCTGAAAAAATAAGAAGACAGGTCCTGTTTGAGCCTTTATATATGCTGTCTCTATTCTCTGGATCACCCCAATTGCATAGTGACTATCTGAAATGATAATGATAGATTTGTCCATCATCTAAGGGCATACAACTCATTTTGCTGTGTTGAGTTGGGAAGTGTAATAAATACATTAGAGATGCTGCTCAATTGTGGGGAATATATGGCCTCTTTATTTTGCTTGGTGGCATCAGTGAACACATTAGCGCCTTTAAGTGGATGCATTTTTGTTTTTATGGGAAATACCCATTGTCACTGTTCATAGAATGGCAACTGGTCAGGATTTTTCCTGCTCTTACTTCTACTAACCCTAACAAAATGGTCCAAGTTTCCTGAGTACCTATTAAACAATCTAATCTATCCATATTGTTAACCCATATAATTCTTATTTTTCCTGTTAATTGGATAATTCTGAGCAATGTTTTCTTTGCCATTTCAGCTGTCATGTCTATTCTTTATAACAATACAAGGGAGTTCTATAGGTTATTTATTTCCTCAATGTGTCTTAATTCTAATTGTTCTTGTACTAATTGATGTAAAGTGGCTATTTTTTCTTTGGTCAGGGGCCATTACTCCACTTATAGTGGTGTATCAATAATCCAAGTCATTTTTGGAGCAGTGGAAGCAGCAGCAGCAATGACCTCTCCTAAAAATCTGTGATGATTTTCATCCCTAACTGATGTAATATGAGGGTCTATGGTTCCCAGGCACTACATTTTCTGATTCTATACCTGGGTGCTTTGATCCCAGTTTGTGAAAGAAGGGTGGGATGGATATTTCCTAAATCCCCCATTAATAGGCTCACAATTCTTACAGATCCAGAAAACAGATTCTGTCTTTTGGTGAGTTGCCCTTCAGTAAATTTATTTTTAATATGCATTATTTTATGAATCATGTTGGGAGGGAAAAAATCAGAACAAGAGAGAAATACTAAGGGAGAGAGAAAAAAACAGAAAAAAAGAAGTAAATATAGCATGTGTTGATTTATATTCAGTCTTCTTAGTTCTTTTGATGGATGCAGATGGTATTTTCTGTCTATTGGGATTACTTTGGAACACTGAATCACTGAGAAGAACCTAGTCTTTCATAATTGATCATCTCACATTCTTGCTGTTAATAGTGTACAGTGTATTCCTTGTTGTGCTTGTTTCACTCAGAATCAATTCATGTAAATCTTTTTAAAATCAGCCTGTTTGTTCTTTTTTATACAGTGGTAATACTCCACTATCTTCACATGCTATAACTTGTTCAGACATCCCCCAACTGATGAGCATCTACTCATTTTCCAATTCTTTGCTATCACAAAAGAGGTGCTACAAACATTTTTGCACATGTGGGTCCTCTTCTCTCCTTTAAGATTTCCTTGGGATACAGATCCTAGATTACCTTTCAGACCTAAACCCATTTGCTAAAGCCTCCACCTGGACTTCACTTGCATTAAGCCATTTGGTTAGGAATAGCTGGAAAACTTCCTTTATTAAACTTACTCCTCATCTCTCTCTTGGGGAAAGCTGCAAGACATTCCATCCAGAGAAGCCTGTTTAGCAGAATATAAAAGCCTTTTCCTACAGGGTATTCCACTCTTCCCAAACTCCCAACATCCAGACTCTGAAGGCACTTATATAAAGTGCTCATTCACCTCCACCTCTTCAAGGCCCTGGTTCCCTTCAAAATTCAGCTCAAATGCCATCTCACCCAAGCAGCCTTTCCTGAGCCCCTTTGTTTCAAGAGCTTCCCTGAAGCAGAAATACTGGGTATTTTTGGAGCTATTTATTGATGTGCATTTGTGTCCCCCTAAGGGATGCATGCAGGCTTCTTGTGAGTGGGACATGTGGGAGCATGTCATTTTTGTCTCTATATCCAGAAGACCTAGCACAGTGCCTGGCACAATAAATTGATGCTTGTTGATGGATTCATCCATTGAGTGGCAACTATCTGCCCTAGTAAGTACCATGGTCCCAAGGCAACAGAACAAATCAAATCAGGGCTGGCAAGCAGCCAAGGAGCAAGGACAGGCCCTAAATCTCCAGTTGGCCCTTCCCTTCTGAGAAACAAGGAAGGCAGAAGCATCCTGTCTGCTTATGCTCACTGCTTTCTGCCTGGCTCTGCTTAGCACCACCAACCAAGCCAATGACAAAGCCAGGGGATTAGTTCAGGTGAGAGTATTACATTTGACAGATTCTTTACTGCTTTTTCCATTCATCTAAGCTCTCTGTAGAAAGGGCCATTTGAGGACATCTCCTACTTGTCTATATTCCAGAAAAAGCAGTTTGGGGGGGAGGGGACCTCTAAGGGCATATCAGGTCTTGAGAAAGCCCTGAGGTCTACTTCATTGGAGGGGACCATGGTCCCTTTAATAAAGGGTCAGTGACTCAGAGCTCCACCTCAGTCTCTTTTACTGAGGACAGGATAGTTTTAATCCCCACACCTATTTGTCTGGACGCCAGGAAAAGCACTTTGGAGCGGAGGGAATATTCTAAAGGCTCAGTGATCCCAGACTCCTAACCCTCTTTTGACTCCCCGGATTGCAAGCACAGACAAACTTTGGAGGTATCGCTTATTTGCAACAATTCATTCCAAGACCATCATTCTCTACAAAAACATTTCACAAAAGAATCCATATAAAAATACATCTAGCAACATGCACCCATAAGAATAGTGGTTAGGAAGACTTGTTCGGACAACGTCCGGTTCACCTGGGGAGAAAAAGGAAGTTAAGGGAGACAAGTCAAATGAGACCTTTCACCGGAGACTGGAGTTCGCATGAAAAGCACCTGGGGCAGAGGCCTAAGGGCCCAGAAGGCAAAGGACCAGAGTCTGGAGGAATAAGCAGCATTCAGAGAAACCGTCTAGGGCCCCCCACGCCCAGAGTCCCCTGCTGGGAGGTGTGACTCGGTCGACCTCTTCTTCAGTGGTGGGCCCGGGGTGGGCTTGGTGGGCCCGGGGTGGGCTTGGTGGGCCCGGGGTGGGCTTGGTGGGCCCGGGGTGGGCTTGGTCCGCCGGGCCTGGGCCCCGCAGCTGCTGCCTGCAGCAGGTTTGCCGGATGCCTGTAGAGTCGGGCGATGACGGGGCGGCGAAGGCGCTCCCACTCTTTCTTCCGGTGCTCGTACTCGCCCTCGTTGGCCAGCCGGTTGCCCTCCAACCAGGAGAGGAGCTGCTGGCACAGGATTCTGCAGCACCTTCCTCCTGTCTTCTTCCTGGATCTTGTCCCCAAGGCACGGAGCTCTGGGGGTGGAAGATATAGGCCAGGAGGGCGTTCTCAGCAGCCACCTTCTCCCGCTGAGCCTAGTCCTCGGCCTCGAACTTCTCCTGCACCATCCTCTCCACCTCCTCCTTACCGAGCCGGCCCTTGGCCTTGGGGATGGTGATCCCGTTGGCCTTGCCCGTGCCCTTGAACGAAGCCGAGACGTTCAAGATGCCATTAGTCAAAGGTGACTCGACCTGGGGGACCCCACACGGCGCAGGGGGGATGCCGGCCGTTCAGAACGTTTCAGCAGATTGTTGTCCCGGGGCTTGGCCGGTTCCCCTCATACACTTGGATCAGGACTCCCGGCTAGTTGTCAGAAGGAGGTGGTGAAGGTCTTTGCCTGGTGGAGTTTCTCTTGATCAGGGCATTCAATACCCGGCCTGCTGTCTCCAGACCCAGGGACCGGGGGGAGGCACGTCGAGCGGCAGCAAGTCCTGCACCTTCTTCGATCTGTCCCCCATCAACACGGCCGTCTGCACCACTGCTCCGCGGGCCACAGCTGCGTCGGGGCTGATGCTCTCGTTCAGCCCCTTGCCATTCAAAAAGTCCCGCAGCAGCTTCCGCACCGTAGGGATGCGGCTGGAGCCCCCTGCCAGCACCATGTCATGGATCTGACCCGTGTCCGTCTCGACGTCCCGAAGGGCCTTCCCCAGGGGCTCCAGCGCCGCCCGGAAGATCAGTGAAAGCCACATAGCTCCGCCTGATGCGGTCGCCCTGGTCATTGGCGAAGATCTCCACTCGGCAGTGCTGGAACGCGCCCACGCAGGAGTAGGTCGTGCCCGGATCGATACCGATCGCCGCTCCCTGAGAGGTAACCATGGCTCGGGGACACCTGCCCTCCTTCCTTCTTTCGGTCCGGGACGGGAACAAGCGGCCTCTGTGCAGCTCCTGGCACAGCCCACGGATGCCAAGGAAGCAGGTTAAACAGGGCCCGAATGGTCGGTGGAAGGGTTCGCCCGATCCTAGATCCTCCTAATCCTCCTGGTTCTCGGTGTCGCTGTTCTTCTCTCCGCGCTGGCCCCGAGACCGCCTCCGCCTCCGCCGGCCAACTTTCGGGCAGCCGGGAGCCCCGGAGAAGGGTTCTGGGGGAGTCCGCTCCTCCGCCTGACGAGGACCAATAGGAGCCAGGTCTCGGTTCCTCCAGAATCTTCGCAGCGGGACCAGGGAGCCCGAGAGGATGGGAATGGGGGAAGGAGAAGGGTGCTGGTCTGCGGACTGGGGCCGAGGCGAAGCTTATGGACTTGGGAATTCAGCCCTCCGGGTCCCAGCCGCTCCCGTGGACTCGGGACTGTCCGGGTGGAGATGGAGCTCCGGGAGCGGTGCCCTCCGCCCTCTGCGAGTCGGCTCGGCTGGAACTCGAGCGGGATCAACCGAACAAGTGTAGAAGCTTCGGAGTTTCCCCAGGCGGGGGTGAAGCCTTACGCAGAGGAGGCGGCCCTGGGAGTTCCCTGAACCAGTCGCATTGGTGGTTCAGTGGTAGAATTCTCGCCTGCCACGCGGGAGGCCCGGGTTCGATTCCCGGCCAATGCAACGAATGTTTTCCTTTTTTAATTTTTTTTCCCTAGTCTGGATCATCTCCTCTTTTTACACTTGATATGTCCCTGAGCCCGTATAGTTGAACTTTCTCAAACAATTCACGCAATTCGAAAACCCCTCCTTCGCACCCTTCTTCTCACCTCTATTCCTTCCCTTCGCCCCGCTTCCTAGAGGAAAAACGGGCTTCCTTCTGACACAGTATGCTTCCCTGGGCAGCTTTCTCACGCGCCTCACTTGGCAGCCAGCCTCAGCAAACAGACTTCAGGCGGATCGCTCGCTGGCTGAGGGCCCCTAAAGATTGGTTTAGTTTAGGGCTGGCCCTCGGGAATTTTGAATCAGCGTGGGGAGGAGAGTTCGAGAAGGCAGCAAAAACGTCTTTCCCTGACCGGGAATCGAACCCGGGCCGCGGCGGTGAGAGCGCCGAATCCTAACCACTAGACCACCAGGGAACCCGTATGTTCTCTTTCACTCGTCACCCACACAACTGAAATATACCAGCTATCGGCCTTCAAACTGCTCTGGCCAGCAAGCCCACACACTGAACCACCAGTCTCCTCCGCTCCCGGCTCTTCCTCCTCCCCTACGCTTCCAACTTCCTCTCGGACTCTCAAAGCCCTCACCTCGCTTTAGGGCAGGAGCACACTCGGAGGAAGGACCAAAAGAGAAAAGGTCTCCCAACTCGGGCAACCACTGCCCAGACAACTCAAGTCACAGGATTAATGAAGCCTTCTCGGGCATCCCAACTCCCGCACACCCGCACACCCGCACACCCGCACACCCGCACACCCGCACACCCGCACACCCGCACACCCGCACACCCGCACACCCGCACACCCGCACACCCGCACACCCGCACACCCGGCGGACTGACAGAAAACGGACAGGACAGGAAAGCGGTGCGGCCAAGAGAGAGGAAAAATTACGTTTTCCACCTCCCCGTCGGGGAATCGAACCCCGGTCTCCCGCGTGACAGGCGGGGATACTCACCACTATACTAACGAGGACGGTGACGGGAGGCATTCTTTCGGGCACGCACCCATATCATCTATTCACCAGCTGATCACAACGCTTTCCGGTTTTTGTGCTTCCTTGCTCTCTGGCGACTCGTCCCACCGCCCCAAAGACGACGAGCCCCAGGTCCGGGGCCGCTTTGACGTTATAGCACGCGCGCAGGCTTTCCCAAAAAAACCTTTTCCCCGCCACAGGCTACCTATACACGCGCGTGGCAGGTTCGCGGCTAGGTGGGAGTCGATGGGGAGACCGACAGAGAGAGACGCAGAGTCAGGGACGAGAAAAGGAAAGCTTTCTAGCTTCCTTAGCAGAAGGACAATCGCAAGCCCGTGTACCATAGTCCTTTGCCAAGTGGAAGGAGGGTGAGAAACTGTGAGCATTCAATGGGACATTGGAAGAAAGATTGAATTTGTATCGACATTTTGAAGTGGCTTATTTGACCTCTTTCTTTGGTCAAAAAAACCATCCTTGTTTACGTCTTAGATTAAGAGAAGCAACTTTTTGAATGTCGATGGCGTGCATGAGTCTTCTTTAACGACCGAATTCTTTTTATTTTTTCATAGGTTGTCCCCATCTATTTGCCACAGACCTACATGTCAAACCTTTTGGCTAGCATTTTTGGTTTACATTTAAAATGCATCATGAGATGGAAATAGGAAATAGGCAAAGGAATCCTGTTCAATCTATAATTTTCACATCAAAGCTGGAGAGGCGCAGAACCACAATGTGTTTTTTACTGGTTGTCCCCTTCTCTTTCCTACGAGGATAAGAATGGGGATCTTTTTGTGCTACTGAATAATGTACTTATGTTAAGAGAGGGAAAAGTATGTAAGGCCAAACTGAAGCAGGTAAAAAGCATATTGTTTAAAGAGCATTTGTTATGCAGCTCTACAATGGGATAGAGTCTCTGAGAAATTTGTATTTTGTCCCTCATCACTTTCTCCTCTATTTCCAGTAGGAGAGAAGAGATGGGAAGAAGGGGAAAAAAACTGCTTGTTAATTTTAAAATATTCTTTTTAAAAAATCTGTTTCATTATGTACCTTGGGTTCCTGATTTCTGTGACTGGGGTGGGAGAAGTGGGAATCAGACGAAGAAGAGAAGACTTTACTATCGATTCTCTGCAGTGCAACTTGGTCATTTTTAATTAATATATTGTCTCAGGGAGTTTCTTGTTTGATTCTTTGGTTTGTGATATAAAACAATCAGCAAATAAGTACAGTGTATTTTTTCTTTAGCAAAATTTGTACTTGTATTTGGGTGTATCATAAAGTACTTATTTTATGAGAAACTTCAAGTGTCATACAGAAAAGGAAAATGTAAGAAAAGAAATCGATGCATTGGCCGGGAATCGAACCCGGGCCTCCCGCGTGGCAGGCGAGAATTCTACCACTGAACCACCAATGCGACTGTTTCTCAGTTTCCCGGGGCTGCTTCGTCTGAGTACAGAGACAAGCAAAATTTATAGATGCCATGTATCTGAAGGGTTGTTGCCAAGTATTTTCCGATGTCCTATCACATGCTCACAGTTTCTCACCCTCCTTCTACTTGGAAAAGGACTATGGTACACGTCTCTGCCTTCCGATTCTGCACATGACCTGTAGGGTTTGCGATTGTCCTTCTGCTAAGGAAGCTAGAAAGCTTTCCTTTTTCTCGTCCCTGACTCTGCGTCTCTCTCTGTCGGTCTCCCCATCGACTCCCACCTAGCCGCGAACCTGCCACGCGCGTGTATAGGTAGCCTGTGGCGGGGAAAAGGTTTTTTTGGGAAAGCCTGCGCGCGTGCTATAACGTCAAAGCGGCCCCGGACCTGGGGCTCGTCGTCTTTGGGGCGGTGGGACGAGTCGCCAGAGAGCAAGGAAGCACAAAAACCGGAAAGCGTTGTGATCAGCTGGTGAATAGATGATATGGGTGCGTGCCCGAAAGAATGCCTCCCGTCACCGTCCTCGTTAGTATAGTGGTGAGTATCCCCGCCTGTCACGCGGGAGACCGGGGTTCGATTCCCCGACGGGGAGGTGGAAAACGTAATTTTTCCTCTCTCTTGGCCGCACCGCTTTCCTGTCCTGTCCGTTTTCTGTCAGTCCGCCGGGTGTGCGGGTGTGCGGGTGTGCGGGTGTGCGGGTGTGCGGGAGTTGGGATGCCCGAGAAGGCTTCATTAATCCTGTGACTTGAGTTGTCTGGGCAGTGGTTTCCCGAGTTGGGAGACCTTTTCTCTTTTGGTCCTTCCTCCGAGTGTGCTCCTGCCCTAAAGCGAGGTGAGGGCTTTGAGAGTCCGAGAGGAAGTTGGAAGCGTAGGGGAGGAGGAAGAGCCGGGAGCGGAGGAGACTGGTGGTTCAGTGTGTGGGCTTGCTGGCCAGAGCAGTTTGAAGGCCGACAGCTGGTATATTTCAGTTGTGTGGGTGACGAGTGAAAGAGAACATACGGGTTCCCTGGTGGTCTAGTGGTTAGGATTCGGCGCTCTCACCGCCGCGGCCCGGGTTCGATTCCCGGTCAGGGAAAGACGTTTTTGTTGCCTTCTCGAACTCTCCTCCCCACGCTGATTCAAAATTCCCGAGGGCCAGCACTAAACTAATCTTTAGGGGCCCTCAGCCAGCGAGCGATCCGCCCGAAGACTGTTTGCTGAGGCTGGCTGCCAAGTGAGGCGCGTGAGAAAGCTGCCCAGGGAAGCATACTGTGTCAGAAGGAAGCCCGTTTTTCCTCTAGGAAGCGGGGCGAAGGGAAGGAATAGAGGTGAGAAGAAGGGTGCGAAGGAGGGGTTTTCGAATTGCGTGAATTGTTTGAGAAAGTTCAACTATACGGGCTCAGGGACATATCAAGTGTAAAAAGAGGAGATGATCCAGACTAGGGAAAAAAAATTAAAAAAGGAAAACATTCGTTGCATTGGCCGGGAATCGAACCCGGGCCTCCCGCGTGGCAGGCGAGAATTCTACCACTGAACCACCAATGCGACTGGCTCAGGGAACTCCCAGGGCCGCCTCCTCTGCGTAAGGCTTCACCCCCGCCTGGGGAAACTCCGAAGCTTCTACACTTGTTCGGTCGATCCCGCTCGAGTTCCAGCCGAGCCGACTCGCAGAGGGCGGAGGGCACCGCTCCCGGAGCTCCATCTCCACCGGGACAGTCCCGAGTCCACGGGAGCGGCTGGGACCCGGAGGGCTGAATTCCCAAGTCCATAAGCTTCGCCTCGGCCCCAGTCCGCAGACCAGCACCCTTCTCCTTCCCCCATTCCCATCCTCTCGAGCTCCCTGGTCCCCCTGGGAAGATTCTGGAGGAACCGAGACCTGGCTCCTATTGGTCCTCGTCAGGCGGAGGAGCGGACTCCCCCAGAACCTTTCTCCGGGGCTCCCGGCTGCCCGAAAGTTGGCCGGCGGAGGCGGAGGCGGAGGCGGTCTCGGGGCCAGCGCGGAGAGAAGAACAGCGACACCGAGAACCAGGAGGATTAGGAGGATCTAGGATCGGGCGAACCCTTCCACCGACCATTCGGGCCCTGTTTAACCTGCTTCCTTGGCATCCGTGGGCTGTGCCAGGAGCCGCACAGAGGCCGCTTGTTCCCGTCCCGGACCGAAAGAAGGAAGGAGGGCAGGTGTCCCCGAGCCATGGTTACCTCTCAGGGAGCGGCGATCGGTATCGATCCGGGCACGACCTACTCCTGCGTGGGCGCGTTCCAGCACTGCCGAGTGGAGACCTTCGCCAATGACCAGGGCGACCGCATCAGGCGGAGCTACGTGGCTTTCACTGATCTTCCGGGCGGCGCTGGAGCCCCTGGGGAAGGCCCTTCGGGACGTCGAGACGGACACGGGTCAGATCCATGACATGGTGCTGGTAGGGGGCTCCAGCCGCATCCCTACGGTGCGGAAGCTGCTGCGGGACTTTTTCAATGGTAAGGGGCTGAACGAGAGCATCAGCCCCGACGCAGCTGTGGCCCGCGGAGCAGTGGTGCAGACGGCCGTGTTGATGGGGGACAGATCGAAGAAGGTGCAGGACTTGCTGCCGCTCGACGTGCCTCCCCCCGGTCCCTGGGTCTGGAGACAGCAGGCCGGGTATTGAATGCCCTGATCAAGAGAAACTCCACCAGGCAAAGACCTTCACCACCTCCTTCTGACAACTAGCCGGGAGTCCTGATCCAAGTGTATGAGGGGAACCGGCCAAGCCCCGGGACAACAATCTGCTGAAACGTTCTGAACGGTCGGCATCCCCCCTGCGCCGTGTGGGGTCCCCCAGGTCGAGTCACCTTTGACTAATGGCATCTTGAACGTCTCGGCTTCGTTCAAGGGCACGGACAAGGCCAACGGGATCACCATCCCCAAGGCCAAGGGCCGGCTCGGTAAGGAGGAGGTGGAGAGGATGGTGCAGGAGAAGTTCGAGGCCGAGGACTAGGCTCAGCGGGAGAAGGTGGCTGCTGAGAACGCCCTCCTGGCCTATATCTTCCACCCCCAGAGCTCCGTGCCTTGGGGACAAGATCCAGGAAGAAGACAGGAGGAAGGTGCTGCAGAATCCTGTGCCAGCAGGTCCTCTCCTGGTTGGAGGGCAACCGGCTGGCCAACGAGGGCGAGTACGAGCACCGGAAGAAAGAGTGGGAGCGCCTTCGCCGCCCCGTCATCGCCCGACTCTACAGGCACCCGGCAAACCTGCTGCAGGCAGCAGCTGCGGGGCCCAGGCCCGGCGGACCAACCCTACCCCGGGCCCACCACTGAAAAAGAGGTCGACCGAGTCACACCTCCCAGCAGGGGACTCTGGGCGTGGGGGGCCCTAGACGGTTTCTCTGAATGCTGCTTATTCCTCCAGACTCTGGTCCTTTGCCTTCTGGGCCCTTAGGCCTCTGCCCCAGGTGCTTTTCATGCGAACTCCAGTCTCCGGTGAAAGGTCTCATTTGACTTGTCTCCCTTAACTTCCTTTTTCTCCCCAGGTGAACCGGACGTTGTCCGAACAAGTCTTCCTAACCACTATTCTTATGGGTGCATGTTGCTAGATGTATTTTTATATGGATTCTTTTGTGAAATGTTTTTGTAGAGAATGATGGTCTTGGAATGAATTGTTGCAAATAAGCGATACCTCCAGTTTGTCTGTGCTTGCAATCCGGGGAGTCAAAAGAGGGTTAGGAGTCTGGAATCACTGAGCCTTTAGAATATTCCCTCCGCTCCAAAGTGCTTTTCCTGGCGTCCAGACAAGTAGGTGTGGGGATTAAAACTATCCTGTCCTCAGTAAAAGAGACTGAGGTGGAGCTCTGAGCCACTGACCCTAAAGGGACCATGGTCCCCTCCAATGAAGTAGACCTCAGGGCTTTCTCAAGACCTGATATGCCCTTAGAGGTCCCCTCCCCCACAAACTGCTTTTTCTGGAATATAGACAAGTAGGAGATGTCCTCAAATGGCCCTTTCTACAGAGAGCTTAGTTGAATGGAAAAAGCAGTAAAGAATCTGTCAAATGTAATACTCTCACTTGAACTAATCCCCTGGCTTTGTCATTGGCTTGGTTGGTGGTGCTAAGCAGAGCCAGGCAGAAAGCAGTGAGCATAAGCAGACAGGATGCTTCTGCCTTCCTTGCTTCTCAGAAGGGAAGGGCCAACTGGAGATTTAGGGCCTGTCCTTGCTCCTTGGCTGCTTGCCAGCCCTGATTTGATTTGTTCTGCTGCCTTGGGGCCATGGTACTTACTAGGGCAGATAGTTGCCACTCAATGGATGAATCCATCAACAAGCATCAATTTATTGTGCCAGGCACTGTGCTAGGTCTTCTGGATATAGAGACAAAAATGACATGCTCCCACATGTCCCACTCACAAGAAGCCTGCATGCATCCCTTAGGGGGACACAAATGCACATCAATAAATAGCTCCAAAAATACCCAGTATTTCTGCTTCAGGGAAGCTCTTGAAACAAAGGGGCTCAGGAAAGGCTGCTTGGGTGAGATGGCATTTGAGCTGAATTTTGAAGGGAACCAGGGCCTTGAAGAGGTGGAGGTGAATGAGCACTTTATATAAGTGCCTTCAGAGTCTGGATGTTGGGAGTTTGGGAAGTGTGGAAGACCCTGTAGGAAAAGGCTTTTATAATCTGCTAAACAGGCTTCTCTGGATGGAACGTCTTGTAGCTTTCCCCAAGAGAGAGATGAGGAGTAAGTTTAATAAAGGAAGTTTTCCAGCTATTCCTAACCAAATGGCTTAATGCAAGTGAAGTCCAGGTGGAGACTTTAGCAAATGGGTTTAGGTCTGAAAGGTAATCCAGGATCTGTATCCCAAGGAAATCTTAAAGGAGAGAAAAGGACCCACATGTGCAAAAATGTTTGTAGCACCTCTTTTTTGATAGCAAAGAATTGGAAAATGAGTAGATGCTCATCAGTTGAGTGTGGGGAATAGATAAGGTGAAGAACTTACAGGGATGTATGCATTCTTTTTCTGTATTTTATTATTTCTGTGTCTCCCCTATGACCTGTATAATATGTGCAGGCTCATATCTATTTGAGCCTTGGCCAGCTAGAAACATATTTACTTAACCTGAACTGATGACATTTATTGGTATTTGACATTTATCAATATTTAGTCTATTAGCTGGACCACTGTCTGCTTGATTAAGCCTGAAGGCCTGACTTTGTTTCCCAGAAATCAGGAGATTTCAGGGAAACAGAAACCTTCCATTCCAATCTCCCCAAATAGCAACAACCAATTAGATGCCTCCCCCTCCCCTTTCAATGCTCTCTTACTTGTGATGTAATTTCTTGTATAAAAGCTATGTATCTTTACTACTTCTTTAGCCCTCCTACTGCGAGCTTATCTTGTGATGGGATGGCTCATCCTCCGGAGGTTTTTCAATAAACAACTTTTCTGCCTTCTACTGAGGGATCTCTGAGTAGTCATTTTGGGTAAGGGTCTTCTACATCCCTCACATGGGGAATGACTGAACAAATTATAGCATATGAAGATAGTGGAGTATTACCACTATATAAAAAACAACGAATAAGCTGATTTAAAAAAGATTTACATTAATTGACTCTGAGTAAAACAAGCACAACCAGGAATACACTGTACACTATAACAGCAAGAATGTGAGATGATTAACTATGAAATACTTGGTTCTTCTCAGTGATTCAGTGTTCCAAAGTAATCCCAATAGACAGAAAATGACATCTTCATCTATAAAAAGAACTAAGGAAACTGAATGTTAATCAATACATGCTGATATTTACTTCTTTTTTCTGTTTTTTTCCTCTCTCTTATAGTATTTCCCTCTTGTTCTGATTTTTTTTCCCTCCTAAAATGATTCATAAAATCATGTATTTTAAAAATAAACTTACTGCAAGGCAACCCACCAAAAGACAGAATCTGTTTTCTGGATCTGTAAGAATTGTGGGCCTATTAATGGGGGATTTAGGAAATAACCATCTTACCCTACTTTCTCAAATGGTATCAAAATATAAGTATAGAATCAGCTATAGAATCAGAAAATGTAATCACTAGGAAACATAGAGCCTCACGGCTCAATAAGGAGATTGAGGCAGACATAGAGAAAACTTTTGCCAGAGTAGAGGCAAAAAGTCATTTGAAACCTTTTTTTGAATCTCTATCCCATCTCAGGTGACATGGGTGCTGTACCAGCTCAGACCTTATGATCTTATTCTAACAATCCTCACTATCCTAAAAGAGACCAAAAAAAAAAAAAAAAAAAACCAAACCCAAAAACAACCCACCAAAAAACTAAAAAACCAGAAGCTTCTTTATTAGCATTGTCTGTGGGGCAAAATGCATTATTTTCCTTTTTCAGGAATGAAGGAATGTGATTTGGAGAAGAATCTTGGCTGAGATTCTAGCAATTGCTGTCCTATTCCCAGCTATCTTAGGAGGTCATATTTAACCTCCAGCCCTTCTCTGTTGGCATCAGTGTGGGGAGGGGTGGTCAGAAATCTGTTGTCCCTTAAGCTTTGTTGTTGTTCAGTTGATTTTCAGTCATGTCCAACTAACCCATTATAAAGAGTTTTCCCAGATAGATTGGGAAATATAGGTGAATATCAGTGACCAGAAGATTGGCTATGCTGTAATTACAGACTATCTGCCTTGATCCTTTTTGTATGATTGTTGTATGCATACACACACACACACACACATATACACCTATAAGTGCAAATTTACTTATGTACATACATGTATCCTGAATGATCATTGACAGGCTATATTCATGCAGTGCACATTTATTATTTCACCTCCATGTTTGTATGATTATGTGAAGTAAAATGCTACACAAAATCTTTAAAGTCTCCTGCAGGTACCACTATGGTAATTATGACAAAAAAGGAAAAGAGGTCGTTCTTTTCATCTGGCATGATCTGTTCTTGGTGAAGATATGCTGGTTCTTTGTAATTACCATTTCCTTTCCAGAATTTTTCTAGTAGTAGAAGTGAAATTCATTGGCATGCACTTTGCAGACCCTATTCCCTTCCCCGTTTTTTGAAAAATTGGAGCTTTTACTCGTCTCTAATTTAATAATTCTTATCCCATTCAAATATATTGAATACTATCTGACAAAACCACCTGAATGGTCTTTTTTTCCCCTTTTTTAAAATTTAATTTTATTTTATAATAACTTTTTATTGACAGAACCCATGCCAGGGTAATTTTTTTTTTTTACAACATTATCCCTTGCACTCGGTTCTGTTCCGATTTTTCCCCTTCCTCCCTCCACCCCCTTCCCTAGATGGCAAGCAGTCCTATATATATTACATATGTTGCAGTATATCCTAGATACAATATATGTTTGCAGAACCGAACAGTTCTCTTGTTGCTTAGGGAGAATTGGATTCAGAAGGTAAAAATAACCCGGGAAGAAAAACAAAAATGCAAATAGTTTACATTCATTTCCCAGTGTTCTTTCTTTGGGTGTAGCTACTTCTGTCCATCATTTATCAATTGAAACTGAGTTAGGTCTCTTTGTCAAAGAAATCCACTTCCATTAGAATACATCCTCATACAATATCGTTGTCGAAGTGTATAATGATCTCCTGGTTCTGGCTCATTTCACTTAGCATCAGTTCATGGAAGTCTCTCCAAGCCTCTCTGTATTCATCCTGTTGGTCATTTCTTACAGAACAATAATACTAAATGGTCTTTTCATTATATTGCCACCTGGTGGTCAAATTGTAAAGTGTCTCACTCCTGACAAATTAATGCTTTTGGGGATGATTCAAGTCAAGATGCATTTCTTAAGTATTATTCAGTAAGAAACCTCCAACCTTTTCTGAGAGGCCTGGAGAGATTTACATGACCTGATGCTAAGTGAAATGAGCAGAAGCAGGGACGGCAACAACAAGATTATAAGATGGTCAATTCTGATGGACATGACTCTTCTCAACAATGAGTTGATTCAGATCAGTTCCAGAGCCATCTGCACCCAGAGAGAGGAGTGTGGGAACTGAGTGTGGTTCACAATATAGCATCTTCACTCTTTTTGTTGTTGTTTGCTTGCATTTTATTTTCTTTCTCATTTTTTTCTGTTTGATCTGATTTTTCTTTTTTTTTTTTTAAATTAAATTTTATTTTATTATAACTTTTTATTGACAGAACCCATGCCAGAGTAATTTTTCTATAACATTATCCCTTGCACTCGGTTCTGTTCCAATTTTTCCCCTCCCTCCCTCCATCCCCTCCCCTAGATGGCAAGCAGTCCTATATATGTTAAATATGTTGCCCTATATCCCAGATACAATATATGTCTGCAGTTGATCTGATTTTTCTTGAATAGTAAGATAATTGTATAAATGTGTGCATCTATTGGATTTAGCAAATATTTTATATATTTAACATATATTGGATTACTTGCCATCTCAGGGAGGGGGTGGGAGAAGGGGAAGAAAAATTGGAATACAAAATTTTCCAAGGATTAATGTTGAAAAATTATCCATGCATATGTTTTGGGGAAAAAAAAAAAAAAAAAAAAAAAAACTTTAGATTAAAAAAAAAAGAAACATCCATCCTAGCCTGCTTCCACAAACCTGGATCAAAGCACCCAGATTTGTTCTTCTGAAAAGAACAAATACACCATATGCCTCATAAATGCCTATCAAGTATGTACAAAAAGTGAGTAGAGATCTTATATCTCATTGTTATGGGACAGAACTCTGTATTTAAAACAAGGATTCTTACAAGATACTATAAGTGGAATTGATGATACAATGGTTATCTAGTTTAGCATGATGCTTAATAGTTCTCTAAGTTCAGTGTGATTGATTTAATCTTAAAACAAATAATGGTTTCCTACTGATATAATGATTGGTTTATACTCAGTGTAGAGCATATAAACTGGGACTTAGAGTTACAGAGGACAAGCAGACTGAAGGCGGGAGCTCAAGTTCTTGGAGCCAAGGAGAGAGAGATTCATTCATCACATCTCACACCATTGTGGTGGCAGGGCTTTCCTCCTTAGTTTCTCCACTAAAATCAAGACTCTGGAAGGCCTCCAGAAAGCTGCCCATCCCCAGGCAAGGAAACTAGATAGTGAAGGAGATAAGAAAGGATTTGGACTTTAACACCTGACTATTCTCATGGTGATTAATCTATTGAAAAGAAGACTGCCCCAGAGACTCCAGAAAACTAAACAACCTTACATTTTGGCATCCCAATGTGGGGCTAAGAATCTACATCTGTGACCCAGAAATTAAAGTAAGTACAAAAATAGACAAGAAGGAAATTTTGTTAAGGGCTAAAGCTGAAATGGGACAAATGTTTAGAAAGGAGCCTTTTCCACCTCAAGGAAAATGTGTAGAAAGCATGATTAAACTGATTAAAAAAAAAAAAACAAACAAGGTTTGATTGTAACTTGGGTGCAGATCATTGGACTTTTAGAAACATTGCAATAATCATCTCCTTGATTCTCAAAGAAAAAAGAATTAGATCCAAAGGAGTGGAAATTAGTAGGAGAGCAATTATGTGAATATTACAATGAAAATGGCCCTGATTCAATTCCTAAAGAAACATTATATATATATAATTGACTTTAAGGAATTATATAAGCATTAGAATAAGAAAAAAGAAGAAAGAATAGGAGGGGGAGGATACTGACAAACTAGGTGAAAAAGATGAAGAAATAGATAAGAAAGGAGTTAAGTACAATTCTGATGAAATTAAGGAATGTAGTGCTTCATAGCAAGAGCCATTAGGGTATTCCCAACCCCTGACCTACCACCCCTCAATTAACCCTAAGTTTTGTGAGAAGGAGGAGGGGGAGAGATAGTGACACAATCAGCACCACCTATGAAACAGCCTATGACAAGATTACAAAAAGCACTAGTTAAAGCTAAAAAAGGACAGGATATATCTGATTTGATAAATGTATACCCTGTTATTGAAGAATTTGATTCTTAAGGTCAACAAAGGAGAAGATACACTCCTTTTGATTTGGAAATAATTAAGAATTTGAAAAAGGGTTGCATTTTTTATGGGGCTATATCATCTTATATTAAGATGGTATTAGAGAATTTGGCTTACGAAATTTTAACCCCTATAATCTATAGCAAGGACATGTTTAGAACCTAGACAAAACTTATTGTGGCTTTTAGAGTACAGTGAACTATGTAGAATACAAGCCCAATGAAATAGGCAAACTGGAGTTAATATACAAGTCACCTTTAATCAACTAGCAGGTAAAGGTCAGTATGCAGACACTTCAGTACAGATTAATTACCCTTTGATAGCACATGAGCAAATTGCTGCTGCTGCTATCAAAGCATGGAGCTCTCTCCCAGGAAGGCAAAACAGAGGAGAAGCCTTCACAAAAATACAGCAAGGTCCAAATGAACTTTTTGCTGATTTTGTGGGACATTTGCAAACAGCTGTCATATGACCAATTTGGAGAAAATGCAGCTACAGGAGTTATGATAAGGCAACTGGCTAAGGAAAATGCTAATGAGGTTTGTAGAAGAATTATATGGGGACTACACAAAGATGCTCCTTTAGAGGAGATCATAAGATGCTGTGCAACAGTGGGCACAAATGCCTTTTATACCCAGGCTATGAAGCAGAACATGGGAAGACAGGGTCCCTCTTGGCAAGGACTTCTAGAGAGATGTGTCAATGCTTTCAGTGTGTAAAGTAGGGCATCTGAAAGCTCAGTGTAAGCAAAGAGAGAGAGTGAGAAGACAGGGTGAGAGAAGACCCCAAACCCAGGTTCAAAATGTAATAAGGACTTCCACTGGACCTCAGAATGTAGGTTGACCCAGGGAAATGAGAGGCAGGGCCCAGCTTCAGGATCTCAAACAAAAAACAGGTAGGGCATGATGGCAGCTGATGTTATACCCAGAGGTCAGGCAATGCAATGGTCTTTCAGTGAGAGTGGTCAGAGAACAGCAACTGCTTCTCAGTCTCCTTGTATCATCCTTTCACAAGAGAAAATCCATTCTGGGTTGGCTCTCTAAGCAGCCACTATCAGGTGGCTCCCGTGTATTTCAGCAGCTCTCCATGTATTCCAACACCTCATGAAAGCTCAACAGAGGGATTAGAGTAGATCCAGTAACAGCTCTTCCTACACTAGGTAGAAGAAGAATTGGGTACTTTGTTAGTTGGAAATACCTTCTTTCTTGAATTTTCTTCCTATTCTAGCAACTATCATTTCTTGAAGATTATACTTCTTCTACTGTGACTAGACTAAAAGAATAACCACTGTGGCCTTCTTTCTTAGCATGTAATGCCTATTGGTCAGAAATTTTAAAAAATTCTTCCTTCCTTCCTTCCTTCCTTCCTTCCTTCCTTCCTTCCCTTTTTCTTATCATTTCAGACTCTAGGGAATGGGATTGAGAAGAGATCTGAAAAGGTGCCTTAATAATCCTGTCCTCCTTCCTTACTAGCATCTTTCTAAAGAAGGAAGGTCAGAAATGTGACCTAGCTCTTAATCTCTTTATAATGTATGAAAAAGCTTTCTTTAACAGAGTCAAAAAGCCAGCTAGATGAAAATTATACATGCATACATATGTATGTAGACATATATGTGTATGTGAACATATTATCTATGATTTATGCTGTTATTCATGCAAAATATTTGTATTGTTTATTTTTAAAATTTCTAATAAGTTTTTATTGATGTATTTAAAAAAATTTTTTTATTAGCATTTTCCTCAGTATCCGTCCCCCTCTCCCTCCCACTGAATCATCCCATACAATAAATATTTTTTTAAAGATAAAAGGAGAAGAAAAAATCAGCACAATCAAAGCAATCCTTGAAATATATGTCATTTCTGTAAACAATGGCAGACTTTGAATAAATTTTGAAAATTCCCAAATTTATCTCTGCATTTAATCAACTATACGGAAAGAAGAATTCTAGAGGTGATCGAAATCTAAGGATATGAGGGTTAGTGTTTTGGGTAGTGGAATTTGGGCATGAGAGAATCCTACAGAGTTATATGCAGAGGCTTTCAAGAAGAAAAAGCTGTTTCTCCTGAATTTCTGATCTACTCAAAGGTTATATTTGTTTGTTATTATATGTTAAGATCACCTCAATGTCTGTTACTAGTGAGATAGCCCCCATCTACATTCTTGAACCTCTTTTCTAGATTCTTGTTGAGAAAATGCTCAACCTATTTGCTAGATAGATCTTCCCTAGCTTTTTCATTTTTGTCCCTTGGGTTTGCTTGAAGACCTGGGAAGCTATAGAGGTAAAATCTTTTTGGGAGAAATCCATTGGATATGATACTGACTCTATATACCTCCCATAACCACTCTTCTAGCCATTTATTAATTTCCAAAGGAAAGAAAATAGGAGCATCAATAAACTTATCATACTCAGTTACTTTGCTCCAAAAACCTAATGACTAATGGTCATTTTTAGAGCCCTCAGTGGATAGCTGAAGGGAGTTTTGTTTCCTCAGTGTACCGCTACCTTCGTTAATAGCCTAAATCAAATCAAAAATCGAAAAGATTTGATTTAAAATAGGAGTCAGCAAAGGTGATTATTTCTGCATAGGAGAGAATATCAAGTGCCATTCCACTGATCATTCCCTGAGGATGGACACCTTCTATTGTTTATTGTTGAGTAACCTGCACTACCAGAATTTTGGAGGGAGGACTTCTGAGGGAGAATGATTTGGTAATAAGGTCCCAAATAAAACTAGGTCTTTTCTTTTTTTAATTAAATTGACCCTATATACTCTAGTTTAGCAGTCTAGTTTACCATATATGTCTTTGGAAAAAGAGACCATGAAACAAGGGCACATAGGAGTAGGTAGTAGCATCCTCCTAAGAATTTCCACTGTTTGTGTTTTGCAAGTCTTAGAGATATTTAAATGTTCATTATATATTGTAATAAAGCTGTGAAGAAAATATGTTCTGCTTGGCTATATATTTGTTACAGGAAATTAGCTTTCTTTTCTTTTTTAATAAGATAGGAGATTGGAGGGAGAAAATCTTATTTTTGTTGATATTTAAAAAAAAAAAGTGGTTGGGCATTCTGAAGAGCAATTTGGAACTTTGCTCAAAGGGCTATAAAACCATGAATATCATATGATCCAGAAATACTACTGCTAAGTCTATATACAAAAGAGATTTTTTAAAAATTGGGAAGAAGGATTTATTTGGTTTTTTTGTTTGTTTTCATGGGATGCAGCCAAAGTAATTCTTAGGGGAAATTTTTTTTATTTTTAAAGCTTTTTGTTTTCAAAACATATGAATGGATAATTTTACAACATTGACCCTTTCATCGCCTTGTGTTTCAGATTTTCTCCTCCTTCCTCCACCTTCTCCCCTAGATGACAAGCAATCCAGTATATGTTAGACAGGTTAAAATATATGTTAAATCCAAAATGTATAAATATATTTATACAATTTTCTTGCTGCACAAGAAAAATCAGATGAAAAAAATGAGTAAGAAAACAAAATGCAAGCAAACAACAACAGAAAGAGTTAGAATGCTATGTAGTGGTCCACATTCAGTTCCCACAGTCTTCTCTCTGGGTGTAGATGGCAATCTTCATTAAAAGATCATTAGAACTGGCATCGATCATTTAATTGTTAGAAAGAGTCACATTCATCAGAATTGATGTTGCTGTGTATAATGATCTGGTTCTGCTCATTTCACATAGCATCAGTTCATGTAAGTCTCTCCAGGCCTCTTTATAATTATCCTCCTGAGCATTTCTTATAGAACAATAATATTTCATAACATTCAGTTACCATAACTTATTCAGTCATTATCCAACTGATGGAGATCTACTCAGTTTCCAGTTTCTTGTCACTACAAAAGGGCTGCCACAAATATTTTTGCCCATGTGGGTCCCTTTAGGAAGGATTTATTTGTACAAAAACTATTTATAGCAATTTTTGTCATGGCAATGAATTGGAAGATTGAAGTGATGCTCATCAATTGGGAAATAGTAGAACAAATTATGGTATATGATTGTAATGGAACACTATTGTCAAAACTTGATTTGCCAGGGCTATGAATAACTCATCTAGTCATGAGTGACACATAATATAGGATATGTTGTAAAGATAGGTAAAAATACCTAGGGCCAGTGATGATTTTAGGGAAGACTGATGAGAGCTGTTCATGTTTACAGGGGTACAGGACCATCCCACTAAGGCTACTGGACCATAGGCAGAGTTGAGTGGGGTCCCTCCTCCAACTAATAAGCTACTAACAAGCTGGCTGGTCTGCTTTGGCTAAGGTTACCAGTAGACGAAACCATGTTTGTTTTTGTTTTTTTATTTTATATGAAGTAGTTATGTGTAAAGGAAGGGGTTGATTTTATTGTTGGTACATACACAGTGTGAACTCAGAAACTGCTTTAGAATCCCCTAAGCTTCTCTATATGAAACTTATGCATAGAGGATGCAAGTAAGTGTGAATATGAAAATTATATGCTTCTTTACATCAAGAAAAGACTTATTAAGGCATCTAGATAGTCACTTAATTCAGCCATTTAACACTTACTAGCTGTATGACCCTGGGCAAGTCACTTAACCCTATTTGCCTTGGGGAAAAAAAAAGAAAGAAGTACATGCCTTGCCATTAATTTCACAATATAGGAGCTTTAGGGATTTCATAGATTTCATACTATTGTGCTATAACAAATGACAAGTAGGCTGATATGGGCCGGGGGGGGGGAGGGAAATGAGATGAATACAAACAGGGATGCTACAAATGACTCAAATATGAAGATACATCATTATACCCAATACTTGCTGGGATTCTGAGTGTATCTTTATTTCATATTTTAAGAATCTTCAGAATCTGGTCAGCTCTAGTGTTTTATAAGAATGTGAGGGGATCCCTATTAAGATGATTCTGATTGGTTTCCCACTTCTAAGTTTATAGGCAAGAACTACAAAGTTGCTAGTAAAATAGAAATTTCTAACCTGGATATTGCTATGGAAACACACCAAAAAGGACCAGATTAGGAGAGAGGTAGTGTTAGGTAGAAGAAGAGATCATGGCTGAATCATGATTAATAGATATTAGATGGAGAAAGACTAAACTGAAACAAAACAAAACAACCCCCCCTTCCCAAACAAACCCAAAACCCACAAAGATTTTCTGAACTACAATACTCCCACATCCAGTTCTAATTTCTTTCCTGAATTTCAGTCTAATCCTTACTACCTGTGAGACATTTCAACCCGGGTGTCCTATAACTATCTCAAACTTCATATGTTCAAAACAAAGCTTATCATATTTTCCCAACCTGATTGATTGATTTACACAGCTCTATTTTTGTGGAGGGCATCCAGATTTGAAGTTATATTTGACTTTTCACTTCCTTGACTCCAATCAGTTGTCAGCTCCTGTAATTTTTTTAAACCTCCAAATCTTTCAAAATCAGTCTTCCACCTCATACAGCCATTGCCTTTTTTAAGACTTCATCCATAATCCTATGGATTACCGGAACATTTTCCTAGTTAGTCTCCTTGTGTCCCTCCTTCCAACCTTAGCACAATTGCCGAAATTAGCATGGGCTGATTCAAAAATCTTCATTGGCTTCCTATTGCCTCTAAGGTTACTTACAAAGTCTTTAGCCTTTTATGTAAGGCCTTCCACAACCTGGGAACCATATTCCTCTCCAGACCTTTCATTTTGCTCCCCTCCATAACATATAGTATGCAAGCAGTTTATATTCATTTCCTAGTGTTCTTTCTTTGGGTGTAGCTGCTTCTGTCCATCCTTGATCAATTGAAACTGAGTTAGCTCTCTTTATCGAAGTGATCCACTTCCATCAGTCATTCAGTCTTCTACACAGAAATAGAATACAGAATTTGAGAGTTTAAAGGATCTCAGCAGTCATATAAGCCCAAGCCACACATAAAAGGAAAGACTACTATAATATATATAATAAATATTCATCTAGTGCCTGCTCAGAGACCTCCAAAGAGGGGAAAGCCAACACTTCTTATTCTACTCTGGGGCAGCTTTAATTATTAGGAAGCCTAAATTAATGTTTTACAATGTTCATCCTATAGCTTCTGGTTCTTCTCTCTGGGACCAAATAGAACAAATCTAATCAACTCCCCTATGGTTCTATTTCTTCAGACCAAATATCCCCAGTTCCCTTAATCAATCTTCTTATAACGATTCTAACTATTCTTCTCTGAACGTTCGACAGCTTATCAATGTCCCTCTTAAATCACAACTTCCAGAACTGAACACAGTATTCCAAGTGATATTTAACAAGAGCAGAGTACAATAAGACTATTATTTCCCTGTTCTTGGAAATCATATTCCTTCTACTAGACCAAGATGGCATTAGTTTCTTTAACCATGGAAAAGTGCTGCTAACTAATATTAAGCCTGTAGTCTGCCAAAAACCCCAGATCTTTTTCATGATCACCATCTATACAGAATATCTCCTTCTTATACTTTTCAAGTCTATTTTTTTTTGTACCCAGGTGTGAAACTTGAAAATTATCTCTCTTGAATTTTATCTTGTTAGATGTGAACTGATGAAATCACCAAGTAACATAGTATAGTGTCCAGAATAGTCTTGGGAGACATTGCTAGTTAGTTGATATGATCAGAAAAATCAAATAAATAAGACTGAGAAAGATCAGTTAGAGAAGTAGAATAACTTGCAGAGAAGAATGTAATCAAAAACTGTTTAAAAAAAAGGAGAAACTATTCAGAAGAGTGATTGACAGTTTCAAAAACTACAGGGAGATCAAGAAAGAGGAAGACTAAGAAAAGATCATTCGATTTGGCAATTAAAAGATTATTGATTTTAGAAAGAGCCATTTCAGTTGAATGAGTTCAGAAATCATACTGAAGATTAGAAGAGATTAAAAGGAGAGAAAGTGAAGGCATAGATTATAAATGGCTCTTTCTCAAAGAATTTATCCATGAAAAGGAGGGGAGAAGTAAGGAAATAGCTAGAGCAATATGGATCATGGGAAAGCTTTTAGACAAAGGTAGATAATGGGTTTGGTCAGCAGGGGAGCAGCCCATAGATTAGGAGAATAAGAAGATTAGTGAAGGAATAGAAATGATTGAGGGAGCAATAAAAAGAAAACACAAAAGAGAATGGGATTAAGGGTGCATGTAGTTATGGTGAGGAAAGGAGTTGCCTCTCCAAATATGATTGGAATGAAAAAGGATAAAGGGTGAATATACCCAAATTATGTGGGATATAGAGGGAGAAGACAAAGCTCTTGACAAGTGGCTTCATTTTGGGGTCTGTGTGAAATATGAGACTATTTCCTTATTTCAGAAGGTGGGAGGAGGGCGTGTCATGGGAAGCTTAAGGAGAAATGAAGAGATTTGAAATAACTACTGTGCTGTGTGTAATAATAAATCAATTATGGAGGATTTTCTTACCCTAGTTAAGATTATGTTATATAACTCTGTAGTGGATCTAATCAGCATAGTTTCTTGGTTTTCTTCAGCTTTGTTCAGGAGTATGTAAATAGGAATAAAAGCAATAGATGGTTGGAGTAAATCAAGAGTAGGGCCTGATAAGACATTTGTTAATAAGATAAGGGGACAAAGGTCTCAAATGTAGAGGAAGGATAGTGTAGATGGTTCACTAATGTGTCAAGGTAGAGAGAGAAGGAGCATTTAGTCAATATAGATGACCTGAGAGGTGCAGAGAATAGAAGTCCTTGTGAGAATGAAGAACAGACTTAGTGGGGACAATTCTCAAAGAGGGCAGAGGAGTGGGAAGACAGAGTTTCCTTGGCAGAAGACTGGATGCCTGGCTCTGGTAGTGACTATGAGAATTAAGTATGAAGAAGGAATAGTGGTGGAAGGTCTAGTTGTGATGGGAGTTTGCATGGAAATTAATTTCTCCCCTTGTCTCTGTTAGCAGAAAGGGAGGAAGCAAGAAGGAAGGTCTAAAGAGACCCAGATAGAATGTGTGCAAAGGTTGGTGTGATTTACAAAAAAAGTTTCTCTACCTGGACTAGATGACATCCATAAATGTTGTCCAACATGTTAGGCACTTCCTTGTAGTGTGTCCTCATTAATGTAATGGTGAGTATCTATCTGCCTGTTACTCAGAGGACCAGGGTTCAATTCTCCCCTTCTTCTTTGCTGACCTTTTTTTTTCCATTCCGGTTTCATACCTGGGAGCCAGACACAATTCCTTCTTGAAATTTTGCTTGGCTTCTGCCTACAGGCACTTCAGGGGCCACATAATAGAGAAAATACAGCTCACAGTCATTCAAAATGAGGGACAAACCTGATCAAGACTTCAGGGACCTGGATACCTTAAGGTGGCACCCATGGGCCATCAGAAGAGGACAGGATTAATTTGACAATATCCCTCATCTATCTATCTTGATTTATTTAATCATTCGTTATATTAACATTTAATCATTAATAATAATATTATAATATTTAATCATTCATTATATTAATGAATTCAATATATTAATAAATTAATATTGCTACATTTTGGTCTTAATAATACCTACATTCCCCAATGTATTATACATTCTTCTCTCCTTCATCACTCTCTATTATCTCCAGGAGACCCAATTCCAATTTCATCTCTTACCAAAGAATACAATCTAATAAAATCCAATAAACATTTATCAGCTGACTACTATGTGCTAAACTCTATGCTAAGCTTTGGGGATAAAAGTAATAGAAAGGGGGTAGCTAGGTGTTGAAGTGGATAGAGCACCAGCTCTGAAGTCAGGAGGACCTGAGTTCAAATATGGCCTCAGACACTTAACACTTCCTAGCTGTGTGATCCTGGGCAAGCCACTTAATCCCAATGGCCTCAGGGGGAAAAAGTAATAGAAACTTTTTGCTCTTGAAAAAACTTGAATAATCAGGGAAGGCAAAACACAAAAAGGAGGAAAGAAGGGAAAGAGACATTAAAGATGTCAACTCTAGTAACATATGACCTCAGAGAGGTTTTGCAACCACTGTTAACTATAAAAATACCAAAAAGCTCACACAGTTTATAAGCAAAAGGCTTTATTCCATTGGGGAAGGGAAATTAGACACATATGTTGAGATTTCCTCCGGTAGGAGAGACCCAAGACTGTGGGGATAAATATTAATTTATATATTTGTGGCTAGAAAAATAATTGAAGAGGATAGTGTAACAACAGTGATGAGGCAATCCACAACAGCAAGGAGAGGTTGACTGGTGACAAAAAGTCCTTTCTGTGAACTGAACCAGAACTGGTCTGTAACCTGTGAGTGGCTGGAACTGAACAAGGAAGGCTAGAGTTGGGAGAGTCAGGAATCAAACAGAAATTTAATTTCCAAGTGAAGGAAATGCTTCCAAGCAGAAGCCCTGCTAAAGAGGGTTTATTGACTTATGGCAGCAGTAAGATATTTAAGTTGCCCTTGGCACTGTCTATTCTTGGAGAGGCAAAAAAAAAAAAAAAAAAAAAAAAAGAGAAAAGACCAAGGATCTCCAGTGGGAAGATACTAGTGTACACCACTTTAGCTCTCCCCACTCACCCTATACGTTACAGATAAAGAGCCTTCATCCTAAAAGCTTTTCGGTGAAGTCTAGAAAGTTTCCACTCAGCTATGGCTGAAGACTGTCTGAGGCTTCATTCTATCATACATTAACTGACAAAGTCAGATGTCTACCTACCATACTGAAGACACTTTCTAGGATCTTGTAGCTTTTCTGCTGTTGGAAAAAGTTAGGGGGAGGTATCAAGTTCTATTAAAACAATATTCTCTATTATTGTTCTGTAAGGAATGACTAGCAGGATGAATACAGAGAGGACTGGCGAGACTTACATGAACTGATGCTAAGTGAAATGAGCAGAACCAGAAGATCATTATATACCCTCAACAACGATACTGTTTGAGGATGTATTCTGATGGAAGTGGATCTCTTTGATAAAGAGAGCTAATTCAGTTTCAATTGATCAAAGATGGACAGAAGCAGCTACACCCAGAGAAAGAACACTGGGAAATGAATATAAACTGCTTGCATTTTTGTTTTTCTTCCCGAGTTATTTATACCTTCTGAATTCAATTCTCCCTCTGCAACAGGAAAGCTGTTCGGTTCTGCACACATATACTGTATCTAGGATATACTGTAACCTATTCAACATGTAAAGGACTGCTTGCCATCTGGGGGAGAGGGTGGAAGGAGGGAGGGGAAAAATCGGAACAGAAGTGAATGCAAGGGATAATGCTGTAAAAAATTACCCTGGCATGGGTTCTAGCAATAAAAAGTTATTTAAAAAAAACAACAACAATATTCTCAAAAAAAAATAGTGAACTGACTTGAATACCAAGTCATTAGCTTGTACAAAAATAGGCAACTCTTATGGTGTCACCTCATAACCAGCCAATTGGAAAGGATGAGGAAAGAGGTAATATAATCCAAGGTGGAAGGGTTGTGAAAAGATGGGCACATGAATGCATTGTTGATGTCTGAGTCGGTCCAATCATTCCAATTTGTGTAAATACACAGAACCAGCATAACAAAATAATGTTATGAAATGGAATGAACAATTGTGCACTCAAAACCTCAAACAGAATTCCATTTGAACTTTGAGAAGTTTTGTGAATAGGGGAGTGACAGAGCTTCTCTTTTTTTTCTCTTCTCTCATCTCCAAAGTAACCATAGGGAGCAGTTTTTGTTCCTATTGTTGTCCAACAACAAGATGCTAAACATTTTCAGGACCTATGGGCTAGAGTCTTTGGACCACTAGAGCCAAGAGAAGGAACTTTGTATGATTCCCAGGTATAAAACAAAGTGGGAAAATGAGAACTCCTAGTTGGGGAATATCTTCCGTGTGTTAGGTAAAGATATTCAGCATTATTTTGAAGAAGACTTGTGTCATCAAAGTACATTTGTGCACACCACTTAATTAGCCTGGGCTCCTCTTCCAAAACTTTCCACAACTCCTATATCTCAACTCTCTTCAAACCTTCTTCCTTCATTCCTTGCTTTGATGATGAAGGATCCAAAGGAGGAATGAAATTCCAAATAAGACCATAACACATCCCAACTACCCAACCCCACCTCCTCCAAACTTAGTGACCACCAGTCCTTGATTCTTTCACCACCATTCATTGCTCTAGTCAACTCACTGCCCCACTTCAACCTTGCTAACGGTCAATAAATCATTAAACCTTAAGTGCCCACTGTGTATCCTAAGTTCTGGGGATACAAAAAGAGACAAAAAAAGATAATCCCTGCCCTCAAAGTGCTCACAATCTAATGGGGGAGACAACACTCAAACACATATACAAGTAATATATGGAATAAATAGCCCCAGAGGGGTTGTGTGGGATTTTACTTGAGACTTAAAGGCTGGGAGATCAATAGTCAGAATAGAGGAGGGAAATATTCCAGGCCTGAGGGGACAGAGAAAATGTCTTATTCCATAGAACAAACGAGATCAGTGTCACTGCGTCAAAGGATACGTGCAAGAGAATAAAGACATAAGAAGATTGTAAATGCTGGAGGGGGCTCAGTTATGGTTTTAAAAGAAACATTTTATATTTTTTCCTTAAAAGCAAGAGGAGTTTGAGTAAAGGGATGATATGAAACTTGTGTTTTAGGAAAACTCACTTTAACAGAGGATGAATGGAGGATGGATTGGAAGACTTGAGGCAGATTGACCCACCAGCAGGCTATGGCTTTAATCAAGACATAAGTTAATGAAAGCCTTCACTAGAGTGGTGTCTGTGTCAGAAGAAAGGATATGTGGAAGATGCTCTAAAATTAAAAACAAGCCTGGGCAACAAATTGGATATGGAGTGGAGAGATAGTGATAAATCCAGGATGATTCCTAGGTTACAAGCTTGAGGCACCAAAAGAATGGTGTTGCCCTCTACAGTACGAGGGAAGGTAGGAGTATGGGTAGAGTTTAGAGGGGAAAATGAGTTCTGTTTTGGACCTGATCTTAAATATGTTTAAAATGGCTATAGGACAACCAGTTCCAGATGTTTGAAAAGCAGCTGATGAGGAGAAATTGGTAGTCAATAGAGAGATTGAGGCAGGAAAAGTAGATATGAGTATAATCAATATAGAAATTAAAGTCATGGAAGCTGATGGGATTACCAAGTAGTATAGAGGGAGAAGAGACCTAGAACAGAATTTGTCCCCTAAGCCAAAATCGTTCTTACTCTCACCAACTTTCTGTAACCTCCTAACTCATTTCCTGGTAGAATTATCTCTGGGACTTTGCACACTGGAACTCAGTAGTCTGAAGTTCTAGTCCTAAATATATCTAGCATCCCAGGCTGCCTGACAAGAACCAAGTCATTTCTTTTCCATTCTTTGAGACACTTCTTTCAGAGTACCTTTGTTGTATAACAATTGCTAGTTGGTCTTAGAAGAAACATTTCTCCACTTATCCTTTCCCCAGAAGGATGACATTCTAGGTTCTTCTGTCAGGAGCAACATTGATCTGAAGCCTAAAAACTTCTGTCCAAGAAGCATTTGTTACTCCTGCTACTACTATTAGTGCTGCTGCTGCAGCTGCTATTCCTACTACTACCACCACCACTATTTCTACTACTACCACTATAACTACTACTGTCACTACTGCTGCTGCTGCTGCTGCTACTGGCTATTACCTTTATTAGTATTAGCCCAGGGATGCTGTGCTAGGTGTTGGGAATACACAGAAAAATCTAAGAACAGTCCTAGTCAAATAGTAGTTTTTTGGAGGAGAATGTGTAGTAATTTTAAGGGATGTGGTAGTGATTCCACCTGCAAACAAATAAATAGCTACAGAGTATTTAAGTAAAGAACAGTTAACAGGAGAAATGTCATTAAAGAGTTACCATAGAATGAGACATACTAGAGACACACATGGGCATTCTAAAATGTAGAAAATAATAGATCTCCTGTATTATGCACTAATATCTGCTTTGATATAACTAAGACATTTCCTAATCTGTTTGGAATAGTTTTCACCTGGCCTATTTCTTCTTCTTTGACCACTTGTCTACTAGAATATGGCTCTCAAAAGTCCTATACTTTGCCAATTCTGCTCAAAATGGATATCATACTATGGTGTGGTGTTATAGGCTAGAACTGTGAACTTGAAACAAAAGATTGTTACAAGATACTAAGTCAGTAGAATTGATAATCTAATTTAGCATGGTTCAGTATGATTGATCTGATCGTACAAGGAGATGTTATGGACCAGAACTTGAAACAAGTGGAATTGAGGAGACAATGGTTAGATCTAGTTTAGCATTGATTTAATCCTACAACAAATAATGGTTTCCTAGTGATATAATGATTGATATGTACTCAGGGTGGAACATCTAAGGAAGAAGCTCTCAGGGCCAGAAAAGGACAAGTGCACTAGAAGCTCTTGGAGGCTGAGACAGATTCATTCCATCATCCACCTTTGTAGTGCCTGGAGACTGAAGCACAAATCTTTGGAGTCAGGGAGTTTCAGAAGCCAGAGAAGGCAGGTGGGAGCTCAAGCTCTCGGAACCAAAGAGAGAGATAGGCCCCCAGAAAAACTAGCTAAGTCCCAAGTGAAGGAGACAATACTTTGAAGGAGACAATGGTGATTACTGAACTGAAAGGAAGGCTGTCTCCAGAGACCCCAAGAAAACCTCAAAAGAGAAGGTTACATTTTACAGAGAAGATTACAATAGGGAGCAGGGTTTGAAGGAGATAAGAGGATCCTATCCTGTAGTGTCTCTCTTTATTCCATTCTCCTTGACTTGACTCATACCAAAGATCACAAATGTAGTCAATGTCAATGCTTCTGTGAGCTTCTATGTGTAATGTCCTTTCTCCCTTGTTTAAATAAGAATTCTCTACCTAGCCACAATCGTGAGAAGGACTCAATTCTTTTCTAACCATTTACATTTTTTAATGTTTCATTCTGCAATGTTGGCTATCCATTTTGAGATGGTTGTCTTATAAGGTACAAGATGTTGGCCATCAACAAAATTCTTGAGTAAAAGAGAGGTATGATTACATTTGTGCTCTTGAAAGAAAATTTTGGCGGCGCTTTGTCAAGAATTGACCAAAGAGGAGAGACTGGAATCACAGAGATCAATTTGAAAACTGTTCTAATTATCCAGAAAAATGGGAACGAACACTAAAAGTAGGTCTGTGGCCCTTAGCACAGAGGGGGAGGAGATAAATATGAGGGAAGATATGGTGCTTAACAGACCCAACACATGGACACTGAGTTGATGTATGGATTGAGGAGGAGAATATAGATTGTATGGTGAAGATGGGAAGCATGGTGGCTAAGAGGATGGCTGTGTCCTTCACATTTCTTCCCTACTAAATTCTCATACAAGATAAAAAGGTGTAAGGGAATAGGGAGATAAGATCCATTTTGTACTTGTTAAATTTTAGAAGTGGTTATGTGCCACAGTAACTCAAGACTGAAACTGGGTTCCACATGCACAACTTTGTGATCTGCCAAAAGGTATAATCCATCTCAGAAAATTGGCTTCTGATTTGTTTGTAGATAGAGATAAGTGATGGATATAGGTGATTATATAGATGAAATTGTTAATTACCTGCTCTAAAAAAATCCCAGGTTTGAAAAGATAAGGTTTGGGTTTTTAAATCTTACCTGTTTATTGCCAAAGTAAATTGGAAGTTTGAGATCAATTTTGTAGTAGTTTCTACAAGTGATCTAAGTTGGAGAAGAACATACCACACCAGAGCCATAGGACTATATCTGATGTTTCTAGAGGGAGACACTTCTACAATTTACCTTTTTGTCTTTTATCTGTAAGGTCTACTTCTCAAAGAGTATGGTCCTTTTTGATTTTGTCTATGTTATCAAAGGTGATTACCCCCTTTGATTTTGGTCAAACATCTTCCATTTTTCATTTTTCTTTTCACATTATCTCTCCCCTCATAAGTCTCATAGTTAGAAACCCTTGATTAAATGTTTGTCTTTGCTCTGATTGTCTTTGATTTAAAATAGATGACCAAATAACTATCCTTTTAAATCTAATAACCTGTTGGCGTTAATAGTGTGATTAAATTGTCCCCCCAAAAAGTGGTAGCAATTGAATTCAGGGGAAGTGAAGAGCTCAAGAAAATGATGGAGGTGAAGTGGAAGTAGAGACAAAAATATCCAAGAATGGAGCCAGGATGAGAGCTATGGTGAGGGAACCTGGATCATGGATTCTGATAAGCTAAAATAAGCCCTCTATTTTTAGACAATGTTTAGGATCTAAGGAAAAGGAGGTCTAAGAGAGGATCTCAGAAGAGGCATTGGTGACCAGTATTCATACCTAAAGATAGGTCCAAAGGGATGATAAAGTGGGAATTCCTCTTTTTTTCAATATTAAAGCTTCAGATAAAGCTTTAGATAAGAAGGCACATTAAGAGCTGAGAGGTGAGGAGGAGAAAAGTTGTGATCAGTCTCCTGATTTTTTCCAGGAGATTCCCTCAAGAGGTGAGAGAGGGTGATAGAGAATGTATAGCTTTTATTGCGAATTTTTATTGCTAAAAAGGTTCCAGTTAGTCCATCCTTTTGGGGTCTGGTCTGTCCATAAGAGGGACAAGGAAGGGAAAGCAGTTAGCCACTTGCTTCCATACACCTATCATCACCATGATGGACCTCATGCAGGGAACAACCTTATTCAATCTAGAACCTTTCTCCAAGTACTGATAGTGGTATTGAATTTGGAACCAGAGTCTTATCTCCAGGTTCTGAGATAAAATGGGCAGTAAATCATTTTAACCAAACCAGATAGAACCAACCAGATAGTCCAAAAGCACTCTATGTATTTCTGGAAGGAGGGGTATTTAGTCAAAAGGTGGGAATATATTTGCTGTCCCTCTCATCAAGCACCCATTGCATAGGTCTGTCTTTCTTTGTGACAGGTCCAGCAGCAGGAGAAAAGAGACATGGGGAAATCTACAGCAGGGGAAGATTAAGAGAATTCCTTAGAAATGTTCCAGTGCTTTAGAGGGTAGTTCTTCTTTGGTTGTTCCTGCCTCATATGGGGGTGGAGGGGGGGCTTCTACCCTGAGGAATTTAGGTGGAGTGGTAGAGAGATTCTATATAACCTGAGTTAGAGACAATTAGACAGTCCCTTCACTCCCATCCCATGCCCATTTTTCCTTCTTAAGATCCCATAGCTTTGTTAGCCCCCACATGAAAAGGTAGGAGCAGTGGTCAAACCCTATGAAATCAGTTCTCAAAAATATGGCAAATCTTTTTTTTTTTCATTTTCTTCCTTTAATCTTCACATATTCTTTGAATTTCTGAAATGCAAAACTGAGCATACAAGAAAATAAAATCCATTTACTAAATCTTAATCATTAATGCCAACAGAAATGTCAAATCACTGATTGCTAATTTTTAAGTAAATAAAATAAGTTTTAATTATGTAACCTTTCTCTCCTAGCATGTTAAACTATGTTTCTCTACATCACCATTTCTTAACAGTTTCTTGAGAATAATTAAAGAAAACAGTTTATTTTAAACAAGAAGTTTATTTAAACAACAAGATATTTGACTTGAAGGGAGAACTATCTAAGATCAATTTTTTATAGTAATTTATCCCTACTGAGAGACAGAGATTGCCCTACATGTAACAGCTACGTACAAAAAAGTTATAAAATCGTCCTTGGTTTTACAATGATAAAAGAAAAACATTGAAATTATCCAATCAAACAAGGTATGCAAGGATTTTTTTGTGGGGTTTTTTTTTTTGTTGTTGTTAAACAGTGAGAGCAAAATAACTTACTGGAATATAAAGATGCCACTAATGGAGAAAAGGGATATTTTCACAGAACCAGTTTGTTTTTCCCCCTCCCCATCTCCATTTGATGTTGATCAAAACATACCATCGGCCATTTAGTTAAAAAAAATATGCATTATGCCTGTGCACATACACCAGTTACTTTATGTACAATATAGGAATGGGGGAAGGGATAAAGAAGAGAGAAAACTATACTGCAGTAGTCAGGATGTGGATGAACCAAATCTTGGTTTTCTAATTGTGAATGCATTGTTTTCCTTGGGAGCACAGTTCTGGAGTAGAGTTGCATGTTCTCTTTAGTAAATGCCTCTTGTCTGCTGCTGGAATACATCAATTGTATCTTCATCCTTCATTTCCAATTGTGCAGGTGTGTCTGTTTCATTGATTGGTTGCCCATCAAATCGGAATCTGATCTGCCTCATTGACAAACCCTGTCGTTCACAATAGGCTTTCATTAGTTTACTAAGTGGTGTGTGTCTCTTAATCTTAAATTGCACCACCGACCCATCTTGCCCTGCCACCTTCAAATTAATGTGGTCATTGTTTTCAGTCTTGACTCACTCCTTAGGCTTTTCGTCCAGTCCGGGAATATCCTCAGCCTCCGCTTCACAAAAGAGGCACCAGGATGGACCGCTCCAAGGAAACGGGAGTAGAAGCAGGAGCCGCTGCAGCAGGAGCAGGAGGAGGAGAAGGAGGAAGATGATGGTGGTGATGGTGGTAAAGGGGAGAAGAAGAAGGAGGAGGAGGAAGAGGAGAACGAGGAGGAGGAAGAGGAAGAAGAGAAGGAGGAGGAAGAGGAGAACGAGGAGGAGGAGGCAGCTGAAATATGGCAAATCTTACACCAAGTATTGCTCCAAGGAGTGATCAGAGTAATGCAAAAGTAAATATATCCAACCTATTGAATGGATTAGGAAAAAGGGTAATAATTCAAGGAGGAAGGATTATGAAAAGAATGGCCCTGAAATTTATGTTCTATTATAGACATTTAGAATAATCCAAATATTGCTAAAATATCCATGCTCTTTGAAGAATATTGTATTGCTATGTATGACCCTCTTTCTCCTTCCCTTTAATGAGAGTACTGATCAAAGGAGAAAGTGGAAAATAAAAATATTCACAGCTACTTATTTTGCCAGATCTTGAGAACAAGGATTATTTTTTTGTCTTGGTATCACCAGCATTTAGCACTGTGGCTGATATACTGCAATTGTATAAAAAAGCATTTGCAAATTAAGACAATTCTGAAGTACCACTTCAGATTGACTAAAATGACAGGAAAAGATAAATGCTGGAGGGGATGTAGGACAACTAGGCCATAAATACATTGTTGATGTTGTGAACTGATCCAACCATTTTGGAGAGCTGTTGGGGGCCGCGCCAGGTCTCAGGAAAATGGGAAACCACAACAGAGACTGCCTCTTCCAGCTTCCCGGAGCCTGACGGGGCTTCGGTCATCTCCGGCCCTCCTCCTGGAGATGGGAGGAGGGAATCACCAGACAGAGAGCCGAGGTTGATAGAACAGTGATGTTTTTTGATGCTACAAGTCAGCCGTGTCTCCCCGAACCACCCCGTGCCGCTCTTTTTTATAGCCCTTATCCTTCCTCATTACTGTATACCAATCGGGACAGAGAGTCCTCCCCGATCCCTCCCCGAAAGGAGGAGCCTAACCTTACTGTGCCTCCCCTGTCCCTCAACCTGTCCAGACTCCACCACACCATCAGTGCCACCTTGGTAGTCTAGGGATACAGGTTAGGGTGGGCCTGACACAAAAGGCGTCTCAACTCATCCCAGGAGGGTCAGGTCCAGAGCCTCTTACAACTCCCCCTTTTTGTTTTTTATTGGGTACAAAATATCTGCTTTAAGAGCTTCAAGAGCAGCACGGATGGTTTTTAGGAGAATTGAAAGAATGCAAGGTAATAGACGGAATGTAAGCATCAACAATCCAATTCCAATGAATCCAATTGTAATCCAATGAACTAAATTTGTCAAATTCACACCTTTGAACCAAGAGGTAAATCCCTTCGAGATTTCCTCATTCCATTCTTTGACAAAAACAGTAGAAGCATTTTGCATAGCAGAAATAATAAGATCAAGGGCTGTCAATTCGCCAGTAAACATTTGTAACATAAGTAGCATTTCTTAACACATCTTCAAAATATTGGTATAATGTAGAGTTAAAAGGAACAGGGGTAACACATACGGGATAATATTTATAATGACATTGCATTCTCATATAGCGGAGCATCAAAGCTTGTTGATGTACAACCACTTACAAAACCTCAGTTGTTTGTGCTATTCTAGCTAACAGAGCACTGTCTATCTGTTCTTGATGTTTCCAAGCTTGTCCATTCTCAACCATAAATTGTTGTAACGAAGTGGCTACAAAACTTATCTGATTTTGTATATTATGTATCTGTATCTCTTCTATAACATTAAGAGCCAAATTCACTACTGACAATGCAGCTGCCAGTTCTCCTTCTCTTTTCTGTCTACTTAATCTTCCAACTAATTCATCAGAAATAGAAGTAGCAAAATCATCAGCTTGAACAGGATGAATAGTGTAGGGAGGAACTCTAAGAAGAAATACAGCATAACCTATATAATTCTCATTAAGTCTATTAGTAATTAAGGGATTGTTACATTGGATCACATATCCACCCTCCACCTGAGTAATATTAGGGTGCCTACATAGCATAAAGGCTGCATTATCTAACGTAAGAACCTGTCCTTTAAATTCGTAACAGAGAGTACTATTTTCTCCATAATTTCTATGGCAGGTAGAATTTTTGTTTTGAAATACCTCTAACCATTGTCCAAGAGACAAATCCCTATGTAATGGATTAAAAAGATTCACAGAGATATTTACACCGTATAAGGCCAATCCTATTTTCCATAGCTGAGTTTGTGGAATATCCTCCACCACCGGGGAAGGGGCTACTAAAACAGAAGTGGAGGTGGTATTTCTATCCCAAAAAATTAATTTCTCCTCTCCAATGTTGTAAATCCCACCAATTTGTCCTGTAGAGCAACTAACCATAGGGGTAAATACTATTCCATCTGTATCATGGGCACATGGAGGAAGATAGGATTGCCTTATGTGTGACACATTAATCGGGTCCTTATGTGGCATTGCTAAAAATTCAACATCTAATGAACTAGTAAAATTGTTGAGATCCCGATCTCTGTGGGATCCTTGAGAAGTTTTCCATGATGTCAAAAGAATACAATACTCTAAAACATTGAGCTATTTGTATCATAATATACACAGATAGGGGCATAGCGAGTGTGAAAAGTTAGGGTACCATTGTAAGTCTTATTTGTGAATGCAATTGGGAAATCTAACCAAGGGCCATCAAGAAAAGAAGCATTACCACGCACGATTAACGGAAGGGGTTGATGACGCCATGTCATCATTTGGAAAACAGGCAAATTTTGAGTAACAGCCCAATAATTGGCTGCCTCTCTGGTGGTTACAATATCTTTCCATTTTAATGTATGGGGAACCATAGGGGCGGCGATAGCAATATCAGTCAAGATGCTGGCCAAAAAGCCTATGATTAATTTCCACGCTGCCTTGCTGGATGGGTTTTTTCTCCTGCCTCTACGTCCCCTCTTGCGAAGTCTCTTTTTTCCTCCCCTCCGTCTCTGCGTCAGAGATCGTCGACGGCGTTTGCTGGACTTCTCTGACATTTCGCAACGGGATCCATCTCTTTTCTCCTCCATTCTCACCTGTAGAGACACAAAGATATCCTCTGCCTCTCACAAGGACCTTGTGAGGGCCATTCCAATTTCCTTTCTCGTCTTTCCACCACACAGTACTGCCCTCTAGGCAAGTCCATGGGTGTAACTCATTGTCTTGTTTTTTATCATTGTCATTTCTAATTGGGGAAGTAATGTAAAATTTCATGGCTGGTGACCTGACCCTCCTGGGATGAGTTGAGACGCCTTTTGTGTCAGGCCCACCCTAACCTGTATCCCTGGACTACCAAGGTGGCGCTGATGGTGTGGTGGAGTCTGGACAGATTGAGGGACAGGGGAGGCACAGTAAGGTTAGGCTCCTCCTTTCGGGGAGGGATTGGGGAGGACTCTCTGTCCCGATTGGTGTACAGTAATGAGGAAGGATAAGGGCTATAAAAAAGAGCAGCACGGGGTGGTTCGGGGAGACACGGCTGACTTGTAGCATCAATAAACATCACTTGTGTTCTATCATCCTCGGCTCTCTGTCTGGTGATTCCCTCCTCCCGTCTCCACGAGGAGGGCAGGAGACGTCCGAAGCCCCGTCAGGCTCAGGGAAGCTGGAAGAGGCAGTCTCTGTTGTGGTTTCCCGTTTTCCTGTGACCTGGCCCGGCCCCCAACAGAGAGCAATTTGGAACTATGCCCAAAGGACTATCAAACTGTGCATACCCTTTGATCTAACTGTGCTTCTACTTGGTCTTTATCAGAGAGAGATCATAAAAAAGGGAAAGGGACTTACATGTGCAAAAAATGTAGCAGCCCTTTTGTAGTGTCAAGGAACTGGAAACTGGATGGATGCCCATCAGTAGGGGAATGACTGTGGTATATGAATTGATGGAATATTATTGTTCTTTAAGAAACCATCCGCTGATTTTTCTTGAGTACCATGATAATAGTGGAAATATTCATAGAAGAACTGCACATGTTTTACATAAATTGCCATTTAGGGAAGGGGATGGGGAAAGGGAGGGAAAAAATTTGGAACACACAAGGTTTTGCAAAGATGAATGTTGAAATCTTTACATATGTTTTGAAAATAAAAAGCTTTAATGAAAAAAACAATCAGAAGATGACTTCAGAAAGGCTTGGAGAAAATTAGACTTACATTAACTGATGCTGTGAAGTGAGTAGAACCAAAAGAACATTGTACACAGCAACAACAAGGTTATGTGATGATCAATTATGAAGACTTGGCTCTTTTTCAACAGTGAGGTGATGATTCAGGACCACTCCAATAACTTGTGATAGAGGGAACCATCTGTACCCAGAAAGGACCACTCTGGGGACTAAACATGGATCACAATATGTATTTTCATCTTCTTTTTTCCTTTTCCCCCTTTCTGATTGATTTTTCTTGTGCAGCATGATAAATATGGAAATATGTTTAGGAAAAATTGCACATGTTCCACTTATATTGGATTACTTCCTGTTTAGGGGAAGGGGGAAGAAAACTATGGAACACAAGGTTTTGCAATGGTCAATGTTGAAAACTTTGCATATATTTTGAAAAATAAAAAGCTATTATAAAAATAAAGCATTCTTTTTTTTTTTAATGACTAGCAAAGAATTGGAAGCAAAGTTGATGCCCACCCAAATGGGGAAAGCCTAAACTAGATGTGGTAATTGTAAGGCATAGTAACTATACCTGAAGAAATGGTGAGTATAGAAAGGCATGGGAAAAATTTGTGTGAACTAATGGAAAGGGGGGAAGGGAACAGCCCCAAGAAAATATACACAGTGACCACTTGACTGAATACACTAAGTGAGCAAAATAAGGAAAGCAGAGTGGGGTAAAATTATTAGTCAGTGGGTAAAAAATTACTTCTCCTGTAGCTTACTATGGCCCTCCTCCTTTTTCAGTCTTGTTGAAAAGGTGGTGATGGCAAGTAACCTTAGACTTTTCTATAGGTTGGTGAGTTTTTGAACTTTGTTTCTCTCTCCTTCTTGGGATGGCTGAGAGGACATAGAAGAGAGATATAGTGGGAAATGTGATTTGAAAACAGCAATAAAATGTAATTTGGAAACTTGAAAGCCCCAAATAAAGGGAAAATAAATTCAGGAATACTGGTCAGGATGGAAAAATAAAATGAAATAAACAGGAAAATGCCGCTCAGGATGATTTGTAGAAAGCCAAAAGAATTGATTCCCACAAAACAATGATAACTGAATGTAGTGAAATTGTGTTTGAGTTTTGGCCCAAGAGACGACAAATGAGAGGTTACCTTCTACCCGAGCCTTCTCTCCCTTTCCACTCCCTCCTTCCCCTCACTTTACATCGGTGGGGAATTTGAGCTGAAAAATATAAGCTATATGAAGTTAGAAACAACATCAGTCTGATTCAGTTAACTACTCGTCCTTTCCCCCTCCCCCCTTTTTTTAAAATAAAGGGTAGTTCTTCGACAAAGTGGCCACCTAAAGATTAGAGTGTGATCGGAGAAGACAGGGGTATGTGGTGGATTACATCGGGAAACAAACGGCTTTGAAAACAAAATGCAAATTTGTTGTTCGGTTGTTCCAGTGTCTTCATAACAACCTTTAGAAGTTTTCTTGTCAAAGATATCGGAGTGGTTTGCCATTTTCTTTTCCAGTTAATTTGACAAATGAGGAAACTGAGGCAAACAGGAATGTACTGGTCCAGGGTTACACAGCTAGTGGGAGGCCCGGCACTCTATCCAGTGTGTCACTGTGCCACCTAATTACCCACACACGCGTATACAAATGAAGACTAAATGAAGCTAGATAGACAAGTTGCTCCTTTTGTCCAACATGACACCCCTCCCCGCCTCTGCTTAGATATAGCGCACTACACTGGTGGTGCCTTGGACCTCCAAGGCTTCCTGGAACTGACTTTCCCAGACTCACGCGGAAGGTCAAGTGGGCAGCTGAGGGAGCAGCCTGAGTATTGGTCGGGAGCTGTCCAAATGGGTGTGTCCAGACTGGAGTCCTCAGAGGCTTTTCTGGGTTTGCTCCTCTCTTTAGCTTGTGTCTTGCTCTTTTCTCCCCGAAGAGAACCAGATGGTTCCGAAAGCCACCGGATAGTTTGTTCAGGATTGCTCAGGTTCTAATCTCCATCCCCGGATGGCAGTCACTCTAGTTGGACGCAGTGCAGAGAGCTGCAGGATTCCTAGCGTCGTCCTTTGGAATGGTCAGGATATTTTGCCCTGGTCAGCCTTAGGGCAGCGTCTGCTCCTCAGAGACCCCAAGGCTGCGCATGGAAATAGATACTTCTTGTTATATCGAAAGGCAGACAGAATCTATTGGCAGGAAAGAATGTGGAAGGGGATTGAATACCTGTTGGTCAAGAGTTCCTCCCAACCTGCTTCGGCCTAGAGGCTGCGGCGCTGGAACGAAGGGATTGGCTTTATAGAAGACAAGGTCGATCTCCACGACTCAGTCTTTGGGGAGATTACTCGAAGCCTGGAGACAAAAGGAGAACTGTAACAGAATGATGGGAAGAAGCTGGTACAGATCTCCAATGTCGGGGATGGAGGGAGGGAAGAAGCGGAGGGCAGTGGTTTGAGTCCTAGTGAATCGGGAAAGAGGGGAGTAGGTTAAGAAGTCAAATAGAGTGAGCTGTTTGGGGTGCTGAATAAAGGCAGTAATCGCCTCTGAAGTAGTGGCTTCGAATCCCGCTTCTGAGATTGATTCTTCTCCACATAAGTGCGGGCACAGAGACAAGAAGAGGCCTTTTGAGGAGTGCGGACAAAAAAATTTTCCTTGAGGAAAAAAGACTGCTTCCTGGTTTGGATTTGTCTTTCCAAATAGTTCTGTCTCTGTTTCTCATGTGATGCTCAGAAACACGCACACACTCTCTCTGCCTTTCTCCCCCTTTTCTTCCCCTCTCTTCCTTTTTTTTTCCTTCTCCCCCTCTCTCCCCACTCTCTTCCTCTCTCTCCCTTTCTCTCCCTCCCCCCTCTCTCTCCTTTTTTCTCTCGTCCTCTGGATCTCACGCTCTCTCTCGAAATCGAAGGCAGAAAGAAGGTTCCTTATGCACTTGGAGACCAAAATGTTCCAAATAGCTACTGAGGCAGAGTGATGGAAAGACTCTGAGAAGCAAAAATAAGGAAACAAGGAAGCATCTTTCAACTGTAGATTGGGCTTGCAAATGGTCAGGGATGATGGACATTCCATCTATGATAGAATGTCATTATGGCCCTCAAAGAAATGGTCAGTAGAAGGAATTAAGATAAACAAGGGAAGAAGAATCATAATTGGGAGTTTGACAGAAGCAAAAAAAGCAAGAGATTCCAGGACTATGAGAATGACAATGAAAAGAACACACACACAAACAAAAACTAAAACTAAAACTGCATCAGTCAGTGTAGTACAAAATTTTGACAAGGCAAGGCAAGAGACTCTGAACCCAGAAGCAAAATATAAAAGTTCATCTTCATTAACTCCCACTTCTGCCAAACAGACAAATAATAAGAAGAAAAAGTTCTGGATTGAATTTGGGAATAAGAGAAAGAAGCCATGAAAAAATGAAAAACAATAGTCATGGATTTAGTCACTAGTCAGGAATGTTCTTGAGTTTTTGCTTTGAGAAATGGAGACATCTATTTGGAAAGTCTATTGGAGACATCTATTTGGAGATACCAGGAAGTAGTCTCCCCTTCTCCCCAAATAAATACATATACATACATGTATATATGTGTGTGTACTTGTGTGTACAAGTATGTACACAGTGTGAACATATTTGGGTGTACAAGTCAAAATAGAACCGGTCCTATTGACTACAGCTCTTGGAGGCTGACTCACCTGAAGAGTGAAATTGTTTCAGTGTGATTATCTCTTGAGAGCCGATTTGGGGCAGTCTTGGTCCTGGTTTGTAAGGATGACTGTACTGTCTTGTATATTGGAGTGGAGGAGTTGGAAAATGACTACCTGAAAGAATGACCATTTTTAGTATAAATGAATAGACAAAAAGACATTACCACACCAGGAATCGAACCCAAGAGCTGAATCTTAGCCACTGGACCACCAGTGAGATGATAAAAGAGTAGAATCCAGGAGTCAGAGAAAATAATCCATTATGTTTCAATCCTGTAACTGCCCTTCGTTTTTTTTCAAGTCAGTCCAACCCATATCACCCCAAGTCTTGTCATCTACTTGTTTCTCCTTAGCTCAATGTTACCTCTTTTCTCCAACATTGTTCCCCTGCCACCACCCTTGCCCATCTGCAATCAACTCCCATATATATACTCTTCTCCTTCTCCCTAGGCTTGGGAAGATCCTTGAGATTTTTGGCCTGCTTCTGGAGTCTTGTCCTATCAGGAACAAAGCCTGTGAGGCTACAACAAGAAACCCAAGAGGTCAGCTCATTTTCCTGATGGTTGGGTCACTGGAATTCCAATGTGCTGAGATGACAGAACTCTAGGTCAAAATACCAGCAGTGACCAGCCACACAGAGACTTGCCTTCCCCATAGCCTAGTGCGGTTTCCTCCCTGGCCTTGGTGTTTTTTTCCTTCTGCTCCCTTTGGATGTCCTAAAAGGCTCTGCTAATTGGTTCTGTGATTGGGAAGACACCATAAGTTGGAGCCAAGCAACCTCAAGGCAGCCTTCCCTTCCAGTGATGTTTTGGCCTGTTCCCCAGGAGCAGCTGGATTGAAGGAGCTCTGCATTGTTCACTAGGTGCTAAGCAAAAAGAAAAATAGCAAGTAAAGTTTAAAAGGAGATGGAAGCTATCCTGCTCACTGGGGAGTCTGAACCTGGTCTTCTCTGTGGCGGAGTATGGTATCACTACACTATAAAGGACCTCAGACCCACTTATTCCTTACCTGTTGCACCATTCTTGTAGGCACATAGTTTAAACAGAAAAAACACCCTTTCCAAGTTCTGGCCTGCCTTTCCATAGCTTGTATGTCTGTCCCTTTGGACCTTCTTTCTCCATTCCACGTGATTGTGGCCAGGGAGTAAGCAAAAGGGTGATTTATTCAACTCTAGCCAAGAGATGATACTCAGAGTCAGTCTTGATCCAGAGGAGCGAAGCTTTTCAACTTCAGGGCCACAGACCTTCTTGATCCATTTTGCTTCTCAGGAAACTGGGAAGTTACACCAGGGACCTAGATCTAGCCTTGAGACTCCTAAGCTAATTTAAAAGGGAATGCATGCAAATCAAAATAAATTCAGTCCATTTCTTTTTGTCCAGAGAGCTCTCTCCTAGACTTCAGTGACCAAAACTAAGGTGTTGGCAGCTTTTGGGACTTGGAGAAAGATAATGGCTGCCTAAGACTGTCTTCTCAAAAGCCAGCTGGACAAATCCTAGTCCACAGAGAGGGCTATTGGTGTGCTGCCCTTCCTCCTGGTTAGCCTGCATTTCTGGGAACAGAGCAACTCCGCCAAAGTCTGTATACCCATTTGATTCTCTTCACTTTAGCCAGCCTGGTGACAGACCCGGCCTCATCATCTTCATGAATCACAGCGCTCATTACAGCCTCGGTATCTTGGTTGGAACTTTGCCACTGTGCCCAAAGAATCCCTCCTGCAAATCTGCTACTTCCAAACCTCGCCCACATGGCCTAGGTCTCCCTTATTACAGTCGTCACCCTGGACTAGAAAGTCTCTTCATTAGGTTTGTTCAAACTGACTCTGTTGCCTTTTTCTAATGGCCCCAAAGGCATTCCCTGGTGCCAAATAGGGGGTTCCACCCTGGCTCCTGTCCCTAGAGACTCTGCTGGGTTTGTTCTTCTCCATGGCTTGAGGCGATTCCCACTTTCTCTCAGAGGAGAACCTAATGGCTCTGAAGGCAGGCCATGGGGTAATTTACCCGGGTTCTCCAAAGCTGAGCCTATAGTTGCCAGCTCTTCTCGCTTGGAGCAGGACATGATGTTTCTGAACTGATTTGGAGAGCTCCTGATATCCTGAATGGGATGGTTTCGTAATGAAAGGTCTACTCTGGCCGGTCCTCAGACAATGTCTGCTAGTCAGAGACTTGGAGGCCGGGTATGGAAATGGGCACCCACAAGTCCAGTTGGACTGACAGACCCACAGACAGACAGACGCTGTTGGTAGGAGGGGTGGTGTGAAAGCTTTGGAGATGTGGGTTCCCTCTCGGTTGCTTTCACGTGGAGGTTGTGAGAGTGTACTGAAGGGAAAGGTCTTGTGAGTGAAGAAGTCGATCGGGGGAACGTCGGCCTCCAGCGAGGCAACTGGAAAGTAGGAGACCAATGAGGGTTGTGTAGACTCAGCAAGCAGCTGCTGTTATGATCTTTTAAAAGATTAAGGGAATAGCCGATTTGAGGTGAGAGTGATGAAGGTCAAGCTAGAAAGAGCTCCACGTAGTCAGGATGGCCGAGCGGTCTAAGGCGCTGCGTTAAGGTCGCAGTCTCCCCTGGAGGCGTGGGTTCGAATCCCACTTCTGACAAATCGGTAGTTTTCCTCCTCCACCCAGTTTCAATCACCATAGGGTATGCTTTCCAGAGGACTCAGAATTTCCATACGAAATAGGAGAATACAAAGTACGATAACTCTTAGATGCCTCTAGGATCACCAATCAGCCGTCCTCCAATCCCTTTCTCAGATCTCAGGCCTATCTCACATTTGGTGTCTCCAGGTTAATTCTCGATTTCTTCTGAGCTAGGTAGGTTTCGTTTTCTAACCCCAGCTCAGAGCTTTTCAGGTCTATTAAATCTGGTACGGCCAGCAATCATCGTTTTTTGGTCCTTATTCCCAGACTCCCAAGTTCAGTCCTGACTTCGCAAACAGATGTCTCTTTATCAATTCCTCAGGGTAGGTGCTGGTGTCCCTCTGTCATACTTTTTCCTTTTATTTTCTTTCTACTCCTCTACATTACAAAGACTTTTCTTTTAAATCTTTTGACTTTTTTGTTTTGCGTCAACGAGAGCTGGGCTGGGGGCAGGTCTGTTTTTGGTTATGTCCTGCTCGTTTCTTCGGTCTTCTTGGAGCCAAGATTTGTCCTTAGAATGAATGACAGAGCCTTTGTCTTCTTTTTCTGTTTTTTATTGTGGACATTCTCCTAATCTAGATATTTCTTACTTCCGTTTCTGCTGAATTGACTGTGAATCTGGTACATACAATTCTTCCTTCTCTGGATTCCTCCTACTGGCCGTTTGAATCTAAGGCCATTAGGCATCCTTTCTTAGAGCACTGTCTAACAGTTCCGTGACTCGCCTGCCCAATAAATGGTCACAGGGAGCCCCGCCTTTGTTTTCACGTCATGTTACCCTGCAACTTGTAGGTCGGTGCGGTTGTATGTATTATCAATTGTTCGGTAAGGTGGAAAATTGTCATTTGTGGGGATGGCCCGATTAAGACGCGAAATAAGCCCCGCCTTTGTTTTCACGTCACGTTATCCTGCAGGTTGTAGGTTGATGAGGTTGTATTTATTAATCATTGTTCGGTAAGGCGGGAAGTTGTCATTTGGGAAGATGGCCCGATAAAGACACTAAATGGGTTAAAGAAAAATGCCTCTTCCCTGACCGGGAATCGAACCCGGGCCGCGGCGGTGAAAGCGCCGAATCCTAGCCACTAGACCACCAGGGACCGCACGGAAAGCCGTTATTATTATAATCACCTAGTTTATTTGACAAGTCTCAAGCCGCTCTTTGTTTTGCTGGTCCTAAAATTTTACACCTCATACACACTCATCTCCTTAGCTCAGTCCCATCTGCAATCCTGATTTTCCAGGACAAGTCACGCATTCATCTCGCCCCCTAGCTCTGCGTCCCCTGTCCTGCCCACACATGTTGTGCCACTGGCACTCTCAACTCTCACGTACCTTCCTCCACACCCTTCTCCTGGCATCTAGGCTCTGAAAGTCACCTGTAATTTCGGCCTCCTCCTCAAGAGCTGCAAAGCTTGCAGCAGTGAGTATTTTGCTTTATATGTCTCGCCTCCCTTTTTACCAATAATCTCAACGAGTTTGATTGGCAATGGAATATTGCAAATCAAAGAAAATGGGCATTTTAGAAATTTTTAAAAAATAATTCCAAATCCCTTTCCAGAACGGTTGGATCGAGCACCAACAGTGTAATCCAGGACCATTCCTTCCCTAACTATGACCTTAGATTGTTACCCTTTTTTCTTATTTTTGCTACATCGTTGGATGTGAAGTGAAATCCCTTAGCTGGTTACCTTTTCATTGTCTGATAACTCGATAGAGCATACTTGTATTTGGTTGTTAATAAAATTTGTCATCCCTATTTTGAGAAATGTGCTTTTGACCACTAATCTTAAATCTTTCGGACTCAGGACCGGCAAAGGTCTGGGTCCTAGGAAGGGAAAGAAGGGTGGGGGATGGGAAGTTTGCTTGAAGTTGACAGCTAATGTGAATTGCTTTTTTTTTTTTTTTTTTTTTTAAATCCTTTCCAGTTCCGTTTCTGCTTCAGGTTTCTGGAGCCTGACCCTTGAGATCTGGGCACTTTCACTTCGGCCATGCCTGAGACATACAAATTCAGTTCTGATGACATCTCCCTGAGCTCTCCCCAGCTCCACAAACCAGCAACCAGGAACCCAACGATCTGGCCAAATTAATCTTGTCCTCCTCCGATGACCCATGCATGCTAGAGAGTTGGGTTTCAGCCCTTCACCTAGTAGAGAGTACCTTTCTGTTGACTCCACCTAAATCTCAAGATGGGCAGGGAACCTGGAGCAGGGAAAGCCAGAAGGGTCACCTTTAAGGCACTGGGGCATCCCTGGAGAATTCTTCCAGTTGCGCCTTTCTAGAGGTCCCTGAAGATTCTGGTCTGTCTGTTCTTGAGAGGGAAGAAAGAGAAAAAGGGCTCTTTCTTTTTGATGCTGGTCTTTCCCCACACCAGGATGACAAAATTCTTAATGGAGAGGAACAGAAGGTATTCATGAATAATCTTTGGCCATGTCCTGTAGTGTTCTTCTTTTCTAAAATATAATCGTTCTCTGGGAGCAGATTTCTTGGGGGGGGGTTTCTGGGGATAGCCTTAGTTTCAGTTCAGGGTAATAATCACCTCAAATGCAGCCAGGATTAAAGTCCAGTCCCTTATTGTCTCCTTCAAAATAGCCCTGTTAGCTTTCTTAGAGGCCTCTCTCCTTGGTTCCAAGAGCTTCTTTTGCTAGTCCTTTGCCTCTTCCAGCTTCAGCCTCTCTTTCGAATGTGTTCAGCCAGCACAGAGGTTGAAGTTGGAATGAATCTGTCTTGCCTCCTCTAGTGGGCTCCTCCTCTAGTGGGCTCCTTTACTGTACTTATCCTTCTGACGTGTGAATCTTCTGGACTTGCGAATCTCACACTGACTCCTGGCTCTGAATTTCTTTGAGTTTCCAGTGGGCTTGTCCTTTTATATGCTCTTTTAGAGGTGTGAACTCAAAGGTGTGAAAGGTGTGAACTCTTGCAGAACTCTTAACAAGTACTAAGCACATTAGTGAACCCAGAGAACTGCTAGACAACCGACTTAGTACCCTGTAAGAATCCTAACAATGTCCCAATTCACACATAACAAATGTACATAGAAGAATGCTTCTGGAATAAAAATATCTGGATATGGGACTGCTCCAACTCGTATGGATAGGAGGATGCACCTTAGCTGCCTCACCCCACCATCAATCTTTACAGGTAGGCTCTAAGATTCAAAGGGATGACTACAAAACATTTGTAATTTTTGGTATGAAACAAATCAAGGTGGATAGAATAATAAAAAAAAAAACTGCAGATTGGGACAGATATTAGCATCTCCTTTTACCCCCTTGCCATTCTCACAGTGTGATACCCAGTATATATGATACCCAGTATATATGGGGTACTGACAAAGACTTTCAAGAGCCTGCTTGGTGGTAGTAAGGGGATAGGGATAAGTAGGTGTCTGACTTTCCTGCTTTGTCTCTTATAGACAAAAGCTCAACAGGGAAAGACTAACAAGAACATTGTTAGTGAAAAGAATTGACAATGCAAATTATCCATTCTCTATTATCCTCCCTCATTCCTCACTTCTATGGAGAATCTCCTAGAAAGGTCCTTCAAGCAACTAGACACAACTTTCTCTCCTTCCACTCACCTCCAACCCTTGTTAGCCACTTTAGGCTTCTCATCTATTTCCTCAACTGAAAGTGCTTTCACCTAAGGTAGTGAAGATCTTGGCAGAAATGAATTTTACCATCCTTCTAAACCTCTCTTGAGATTTGTACAATGCAATTCCTCCTCTCGAATATTCTCATCTTCCCTATCCTAGCTCTCTCTCCAACTTCTCCTTTTTCTATGGCTTTTTCTTTCTCTCTTTTGCCTCAGGAGTCCCTATGATCCAGATCTGCTCACTATGGGGTGTCCTTCAGGATATCCATTCCAGAAACTTTTTGTCCTCCAACTCTGCAGAGAGTCACATTCCATTCTCTCTCAGACCTTTTCAGTTCTTCCCTTGTTTCAATTACTTTTGGCAAATAACTAAGATGTGTATATGGAGACCACTATTACACGGAGATCCTATGACACATCTCTACTCTATTTCAAATTCATCGTGTACAAAATGGGGCTCATCTCACATCTCTTAAGCCCTCCCACTTTCCCATTGAGTATAGAGATAGGGAGTTGGGGGGAAGGAGAGGAAAATTTGTAATTCTAGGAAGGACAGGGCCATCTTCTCAGGACCTTGCTTCATACCCTCCATTACATAATTCATACTCTATCCTCCTCTATTTCTCTTAAACCACATCCACTCAATTTCCAAATCTTAGTTTCTTAAACTTCACATTTTCCTTTGAATACATATTCTCCCCCTCTCACAGACCTCCTTTGGGTGTGATCACTCTCTTGAAGGAACAGTTTCTCAATTAATCTCTAGCTTTCTCTTCCCCTCCTTTCCAATCAATTCCTAGCACAACTTGCCAAATTTTTCTTCCAAAAGTCCCAGTGTGCCCATGTCCCTCTCTTACTCAAGGACCTCAAGGACCAACATCTTGCAGCTTATAATGCCACTATCTCAAAATGAAAGTCAACATTTCAGAAGAAAACATTATTTGGAAAAAAAGAAAAGTCTGGAAAATCAGGTGCTTTTCAGAACTGTAGTTAGATGAAGACTTCTTATCCAAATTAGGGAGAGAGAGGACATCATATGTAGAAGCCCAGAGAAAGAAATGATTGCATCACATTTGTCACCTTTGGCATGAAACAAGTCAACGGGGATAGAATAAGGAGAGAAGCTGCAGATTGGGACAAATATTAGCGTTCCTTATCATTCCCTTCCCCACCTCCCAGTGTGCTGTCCAGCATGTGTTGGGTATGGACAAAGTCTAGAATTTCAGGAACCATATTCTTAAGAGATAGGTGGTTCAAGGATAGTAACAAGAAGGCTAAATATAACCTGCTCTAAACTGATCACAGTGTTAGTCACCTCAGAGCCGATACTGGTGGATTGAATAGGGAAATCGTTTTTCTTAACCTTCCTGGAATTCCCAGATTCCATCAAGGCTGAACGCATGTGCCACCTGCTATGGTGACCGTTTAACGACATCTACCCTAGTTACTGTTCTTCATCAAATATTCCCATAACTTTGGATCTGTTTGCAGCAGGAATCTCTGCCCCCTTCACCACCATCCTCGCTCCCATTGGAAACTCCTTGAGGGAAGGACTGCGTTTGGATTTATGTCTTGGCGTTCTCCATATGTAGCTCAGCGCCCCGGCACAGTGTGAGAGCAGCTGGAGAAAAGTCTCTGTTCTGGAGATGCAGACTTTCAGATCTCAGGGTCTATGTTGTCACGCTTGACTCAAGAACCTTTGATGAACCGCGGGAGAAGTTCCTTCTACTAAGATCGATTGACAACTGTCGTCCTACCTGATACCGGAGAGAAGGGACAACGTAAGTACCTACGGTCAGACAGCGCTAGGAAGTCAAATTACTTTGGGAGTTGGAGGGGACTTTGGTAAAGAAACAAGCTTTAATATAAGTCCCTGATTTGACAGGTGAAGGAACTTCAGGCAGGTGAGTTGCAATGTGCTAAATAAAGTCCCGCAAGTAATCCTGCCAGGATAGGAGGAGGGGAGCGCGATGTAAGAAAGGGTAGAGAATGGGAATTTTAGTTGCAGATGGGCGCAGGGGTGGGAGGGTGGAGGGTTTCCGGAGCGCAGAAATGAATCTTGGCAGAAGACTGGAGCCTATTCTTGGTGGTGGCGACTGTGAGAGATAAGTGTATAGGAGGTGGTGGTGGAGGGTCTGGGTGTGGGGGAATTGGCATTTGTCTTTCCGGATGTGTCAGCAGAGAAGGGAGGAAGAGGGTCCAAAAGGACGGAGATGACAGTGCGTGCAAAAATCGGGTATGACTTCCAGGGAAAATTTCTCTTCCTAAAATAGGTGGTCTTCATCAATATTATCCAGCACGTAAAGTCAGTTTTCCAGCAAGTCCTCGTTAGTATAGTGGTGAGTATCTCCGCCTGTCACGCGGAAGACCGGGGTTCGATTCCCCGACGAGGAGAGCACAAATGTTTTTCATCCGTTTTTACTTTCTTGTCTTAGTTTACAGATGATAGCTAGACTAAATTCCTTCACCTGCGCCCCAGCATACAGGCTCAGTAGATCCTTCCTTCTAAATTCTCTTTTAGAGCACACCTTTTTGAATCTGGCCCTTGTGTACCTATTGCCAGGTACAAGAAGCAAGCAGTCTACAGCTGTTAACATGAGAATGATCACTCTTAGGTATCTGTGTTCATTGGAAATTTGAGAGTCCTTGAAGTCAACAGCTTTTGCTCTTTAACATAAAGGTGAGGGCATGAATTTAAAAGTCTCCAAGGAGCTCTGCCTTAAAGCAGTCCGGGGACCATAGGAAAGAGAAGCTTGTAGGGCCATCCAAATGGCACCAAGGGCAAAAGACAAGATGGCTCCAAGTAGTTGTGCGAGTCTTTGACCAATTCGGAGTCCGGACCTCTGTTCTGGAGTAGTCTAGGCAGCAAGGGGATCAGCTTGACCTTCGAACCTCTGCCCTTGTTCCTCTTTAGACTTTTCTCCAGGCGAAAATAAGTTTTTTTTCGGAAAGGCTGACAGCGCCAGTGCCTCTTCCCGAGCCCAGGAGCGAGACTGGTGATGGAGGATCTTGTGTAGAAATTGAGGGTGGACAAGGGAGAGTGGTGTCTAGGACTCGTGTATGAGCATTGGAGAAGCTGAGCTAAGTGGAGATAGAGTGTAATCTAAGGCTTTACCTTTGAATCCAGTCCTCCTCCCACTTCTCATCTTAATACCTGTTCTTAGAGAAAAGAGATTTTTATTGCTTTTGCTGTTCTTTCCATAGTTTAATCTTCCTCAGTCTCAGGCTATCCTCTTCTGCTTCCCTTTTGGGTTTACATTCAAACATGTTTGCCTCTTTCAGATGGGAATAACGTTTATTTAATATGGACTCCTTTCCCCCACCATTCCTCCATGTTCCTGTACTCTTCTTCCACATTCTAACTCCATGACAAGTTCCCACTCCTTTTTTCATTGGTGCATTTTCTTTCTTCATCAATGCATTTCTCTTTGTGTTTTTCTTTTATCTAGGGTGCAAAAGGATTCTAGCACTGGACCCAGAATCTAGCAGATCATTCAAACCCAGTCTCAGACACTAGCTGTGCAACTCTGTGCTAAGTCACAGCCTCGATTTCCTTAGAAAATAACTTCCAAGAGGAATTGTGCACAAGACAATATTTGTAAAGTGCTGATCACAATTCCTGGCAAATAAGCGCTTAATACATGCTCATTCCCTTCTCTATATAAGAAAGTTCATTAAGTTGTCACTACATATCTATGCAGAATGTTTAACATCTTGGAGGAAAGGGTACCCCTCAATAATTTCATGGTAGTGTGGAGTTCCTCAGCGAAGGTGAGGGAGTGTGCATATAAGCTAAGTGAAAGGATGTACCATTTTAAAAAGATCTCTAAGATAGATACACATTCTTCTTCTAAACGAATGTCCAGGGAAGAGAATGCTGTTGTCCCTGGGAACCCTGAGGATGTCATTCTAGAGGATCACTATCAATGATCTTAGTGGCAATGGGACAGTTTGCAGAATACAGACCAATGACCTCTTAGCTACCTTATTACAGATGACTCTCTGGTTAAATATATGGGACTGTGACAGGAGTTAAATCTTCGGTAAGGGTGATATTCTTGGTGCTAATTCCCTTCAAGGTCAATTATCTCACATTAGAAGACCCATTGTGAATTGCATTGGGCATCACTTACCCCATGAATCTTATGACTGAGATCTCAGACTTGGTCTTTGCAAAGAGGGAACAAAAATGGTCTTCACAACTTGGGAGTGGGGCTTTGTTTAATTTTTTTTTTTTTTTTTTGCTGTCTTTTCAATTTAAACATTTTTCTCAAAGGAAGAAAAGATCATTCTTTTAAAATTCTGAGTGTAAACAAAATAGTATCCACTTCTCATTGCAACATTCAAAGATAGGATTATATATGAAAGTAACTCTCCATTTTATACTGCCTTACAAAAAGGATTTCATAAATATTTAAAGCCTGTTTTACTCCCAACTATTCTCTCCCAATTGCCTCCCCTTTTGACCACACATTCTTCCTATTCCCTCCTCCTTTTTGTTAACCTGTTAAGTGTGAATCTCTATGTGTGGTGAAGCAATAGGGTGGCTAGAGGTTCAAACGGCAGAGAGTGAGTATTTGAGGAAAGTAGGAGCACCAACTATGGAAGGGCTGGAAATGCCCTATTGCTAATGTGGAATCTAGGATTTGAGGAGTATGCTGCATACTTAGAGAATAACCTATGCTAATCCTGTGAGAAGGCAGATGATTGAATGCTCATGAAGGGAAGGATAAGGGGACAAATTTGAGTTGGAAGATAAGAATTCACTAGATGCTGCTGAGGGTAGAAGTCTGGGGTGAAGAAAGGGTTAGGGACCAGACAATATTGTATTTATAGAGCCTAGCTCAGTATGGGCTGATACCACCAAATAAGTTCCAGGTTTCAGGTGAAATGAGGCTTTTGGTTCTTATATCAACTGACAAAAGATTTATTTAGCTCTAAGAGAAAGATATTCAAACCTGGAATGATATTCAGCTAGGATCAGTCTTGATTTAGCTGAACTCATTTTTTGAGCTTCAGGGTAAGTGGGTCCTATCCAACTTCAGGAAAATACAAGTTCCTAAGGAGTCTGGGAAACTACATTAAGAACTTGGAATCTTGAGTCTCCTGAGTCAATTCAGAAATGAATCCCTGAATGAAGATAAATGAGTCAGGCCCACCATTTCCTTTTTATGAAGTGATTTTCTGCCCAAATCTTTGTGACCAACACTTAAGGTGACTTTTGGGCCTCTTAGCATGGCTGTCTAGGACTGTTTTCCCAAGATCCCCAGTGGTAAGGTCCAGGAGTGGACAAATACTGATCCCTTGAGTGGAAGTTGGCCGTCCTAACTCACTCTCCCCGTCAGCTCCATTTCTGGGATCAGAGCAGCTTGGACAAGGTTTAGATGCCCATTTAACTTCAGCCACTTTAGGAGACCCCAATTATGGTGACAGACGGACCCCATCTCCCCAGTTCCACGAATCATAGTGCTTATTTTGGCCTCAGTACCTTGGCTGGGACTTTGTCACTGAAGCCCAGAATATATATACTTCTTTAAAATTATATCTTTTTATTTACAAAACATATGCTTGGGTAATTTTTTTCAACATTGACCCTTGCAAAACCTTTTGTTCCAAATTTTTCCCTCCTTCCCCCCACTCCCTCCCCTAGATGGCAGGTACATGTTAACTATATGTTAAATCTGTTAAATTATATGTTAAATCTAATATATGTATACATATTTAGTATATATACCTTTTGAAAACTTCTGTCACTCCAAAACCTCTCCACGTGATCCAGGTTTCTTTTTATTTGCAGTCATCACCCCGGACCAAAAAGTATTTCCCGCAAGACCTATTCAAAGGGACTCTACGGCCCTCTTTTAATGGCCCCAGATGCATTTCCTGGTGCCGAATGGTGATGTCCAGTTTGCCACTTGTTCCCAGAGACTGCTAAATTTGCTCTTCTCCTTGGCTTGTACTGACACCCCCTTTCTCCTAGAGGAGAGAAATGACGCCAAAGACAGACACTCGTTAATTTGTTCGGTTTCCATTAGACTGAGCCTCCAACGGCCATCTCTTCTGGTGTGGAGTTGGACAGTGTTTCTGAAGGGATTTGGAGAGCTCCTGATACTGGAATGGGATCGATGTGTGGAAGCGGCCGGACCAGCTTTTGGGACTGAGATTTCCACCAGGTTGTTTTGTGCCGAAGATTGCGAAAGGTACTGAAGGTCCTGGATGAAGAGGTAGGTCGCGGGTGTATTGGCTTCTGTTGAGGCAACTTCGAAGTAGATGGAAGTGGGCCTAGCAAGAAGTTGTAATCTTTTTAGGTGTTAGGAGAAATAATTGAATTGAGGTAGGCGTGATGACCTTCAGGCCGAAGGTGGGTTTTTGTTGTCAGGATGGCCAAGCGGTCTAAGACGCTGCGTTAAGGGCGCATCCTTCCCTGGAGGCGTGGGTTCGAGTCCCCCCTCTGACAGGCTTTTCTCCTTTTACATTGCTTCTAGCAAGCACAAGTACTAGTTTTCTTCTAGCAAAGACAGGACTTTAACTTAAAGAACAGCCTGAGGGTAAAGTACAAGAACTTTCTCCAAGTGCTGGCTCCATCCTGGTACCGTACTTCTTTAACCTCTTAAGGTGCTTTCTGGACAGTACTGCTGGGGCACACTACCATACCCATACACATCTTCTCTTCTGTTAAACATAGGCAAACTTTTCACTCTCTTTTTGGCGTCCCCCAGACCGCCGGCAAAACTGTTTTGGAGAGTGGTGCAATGCCAGAAAATCTCCAGGGTCCTTCATCAGTGCAAGGGCTCAACTTAGTAACTACTGGTGGTCATATCTCTCCCACCCCCTCCCCAAAGCAAATACCTTCTATATCTTGTTTTTTTGACTTATCGGAATTGGGATCGGGGCAGGTACTTTTGCCCTGCCGTTTTTTTTGTCTTTTAGTTTGTTTTCTCGAGTTTAGTTGGGCTGACGAATCCTTAAAATGAATGACAGAGTTTTTGTTTTTCTTTTGAGGTTAAATGTCCTTGACATTTTCTTAAGTCTCGTTATCTCTTCTGATTCTGTTGAATTCACTGTGCATTGAATGGTTCACACAATTCTCTTCTTTCTCTGGTTTCCTCCTAGTGGCGATTTGAGTGGAGAGTCATTCCAGATCTTTCCTTAGACCGTCTCTCGGTTCTTGAGAACTCCTGATCTCTATGGTCGTGGACTCTGTCTTCGTTTCCTTTCGAATAGCCCTCACGGACTCTCAGGCTGATTTTGGTCTTTTTGTGCATTGAAGAGCTAAGTATCTGGCTTTGACTTTCATGGCGTATACATAAATGCCTAAGAAGGAACGAGATCTAGGCCTAGGGAATTTTCTTGGCGAAATAGAAAGGGTGTTGCTGAAAGAGTTGGGACCGAGGCTTGAATGCAGCCTGTATTGCCCGGCTATTTTACGCCTTGAGCACTTTCCTGGGAGGAGGATTGAGTCTTCGAGGAGCCTTTGAAAGTTCTTTTGCCTAGGGGCAGTTGATGTGAAACGGTAGGAGCAGAAGTTGGTGTGGATGTATGGATTTCAGTTGGCTGGTGGAGTGAAAAATGATCACTTGTGGGAATAATCGGAGAAAGACATGACATTCCCTGACCCGGAATCCAAGCTGAGCCCCAGTCTTTTAACCATTAGATGTAGAAGGCTGAAACTCTGTATGATTGATTTAAACAAGGTGTTAATTCAGTGGAATTGATGACAATGGTTATCTAGTTTTGCATAGTGATTAATATTTCTCTAGTTCAGCATGATTGAATTAATCTTACAACAAATAATGGTTCCCTAGTGATTGGCTTATGCTCAGTATGATGAATGGATTTAATTGTAATAGAGTATTTAAGAAGCCAGAGTCAGACCTAGAGGCGGACTGGAGACAGACTTGGGGAAGACAGAAGATTGGAGGCTGGAGCACAAGCTCTCAGACTGAGACTTAGAGAGAGACCGTCGAGGTGGTCCTCCGGCCTCCCCCACAGAAATCAAGACCCATTCTGGAGGACTTTCGAGCCCCAGGTAAGGAGACAAAACTTTGAAGGAGACAATAAAGATTTTTGGACTTTATCTCTGCCTATTCTCGTGGTGATTACTCTGCTGAAAGGAAGGCTAGTCCAGAGGCCTCCAGAAAACTAACCAAAACACTACAACTAGACACATTGGATCACAAACAGACAACTTGGCTCCATCCCAAGGGTCTCTTTGTGGGTCGGAAAGACAGTTCTCGGCCTCCCTTCCTCAACCTCCTGAACCTGCCTCATCTCTTACACATTCTAGCTCAGTCTCATCTGCATCCTGACCCTCCAAACCAAGTCACTCATTCACTTCGATCCTTAGCTCAGTGTCCCCTTCCTTGCCCACATATGATTGGCCAGCAGTCTTTTCCGTATACTCCCAAATCCCACATACCTTCCTCCACATCTTTCTAGTATGTAGGTTCCGGAAGAGACGCCATACTTTCCACCTAAGGAGGTGCCTTGCCAAGGACAAAACCTAAGAGGCTACAGCAATAAGCTGAAGAGCATCCTCACACTGCCCATCCTGGCTGGGTAACCCGAGCTCCCACAGCTAGGCTAGAGATCACTGAGCTCTGAGCCAATAGGGTGGATAGTGATCTGCTCCCCATTTCCTTCCCTTGCATTGGCATCCTATTTTTCCTCCGTATTTGTTCTATGGCCCAAGATTTTAATTGCTTCTCACTTTTGTGGCCTCCAATGTCCTGATAGGCAAGAACCAAGTACGCTCAAGGGATCACTTCCTTGCCTTTCCATGGACTTGTGAGTTGGGGGGACACCATCACCTCGGCCACTTGTAGTGGAGGACTTCTGTTTGACTCTCAGGGTGCTAAACAAGAGAAAAAACAGATAGCAGAAAGACAGGGGGGGGGGCAGCCTGTGCTTCCCAGCAGAAAATGGAATTCCAGTTTTCCACTTAAGCATGCAAGTCTGTGCCCATACAGAGAATGACTCGGGGAAAGGGACTTTTACCCATCACGACACCTCTTGCACACTCCAAAGAGGAGAAATGCTCCCTCTATGTCCTGCCTTTGCTCTCCATATCCTGTATCTTCATTCATTGCGATCTTCTTCCTCCATTTTTCACTCCAGCATTGTCAAATCTAGAGGTGGAATGCAATTTTAAATCAAAGGGAAATCCCATTTCCACGCCCCACTTAAATCTCAATGCTCTTCCTTTGGAACTAGGGCAGCTGATTTTTGCTCTAAGATTCACTTTTTCCTGTCTTCAGCTCTTCGATTGGGCATGTGTGATGAATGGAGTAGATTACATGAGAGGCTTCAGGGGCCCCTTCTAGTCCCAATTCTATGATCCTGGCCCTTTCCATCCTCCCACTTGGAAATGGGCCTCAGCCCCGAACCACCATCAATTAGCCTTTGGGGGAAACTCTGGGATTAGAGATGGCTCCTATTTAAGTGCGTCATCACAGTGGTGATTGGCTCATGGATATCTGACTTTCCTCCTTTGTGCCTCTATAGACATAGACCGGGTCCTAAAGGGACTGACAAACAACGACCTTCTTCTATAGGGAATCTCCTAGAAAAAGCCTTTCCAGCAACTAGCCACAACTTTCTCTCCTTTCATTCATCGTCAGCCCTTCTTAAGTGTCTTCTCAACCGATCCTTCCACTTAAATTGCTGTCTCTCAGACTAGTAAGGGTTGGAGAAAAGAGAATCTATTCTCTCATTCTTAAGATAATACAACTCTTCTTTTTGGATATTTTCTTCTCTCCTATCTTCCCGAACCTGAGTCTCTCTCTTCAGAGTCTCCTTTCTCCACATGGCTACTCTTTACCCTTTTGCCTCAGGAGCCCCCCATGATCCGGATCCACTCACCACAGGTGTCCTACCACAATATGCATTTTTGGATTTCCAACTCTGCAGACATTGTCCTCTCTCTGGCCGCTTCAATTCTTCCCCTGGTTTCAGTTATTATTGCCTCTTGGCAAATTACTGGTATGTATATATGGAGACCACTATCACACTTGAGTTTCTATGACACAAACTAGTTCAAATTCAACAGGTAGAAAATGTGTCACCTCCTATGGCAATCGTTAAACGACATCTACTATAATTACTGCCCTTTCCTTCGTTAAATATTTCCATAAATTTGGATCTGTTTGCAGTAGGAATCTCTGCCCCCCTTCACCACCATCCTCACTCCCATTGGAAACTCCTTGAGGGAAGGACTGCGTTTGGATTTATGTCTTGGTGTTCTCCATAGGTAGCTCAGCGCCCCGGCACAGTAAGAGCTGCTGGAGAAGTTTCTGTTCTGAGTTGCAGACTTCCAGATCTCAGGATCGATATTGTCACTCTTGACTTAAGAACCTTTGGTGAACTCATCATTATACTGGGCACTCGCGGGAGAAGTTCTTTCTACTATGAACGATCGACAACTGCAGTCCTACCTGATAGCTTGAAGGACGTGCACGGGAGAAAGGAAAACTTAAGTGACTTAGGAAAACTTAAGCGATAGGAAGCAAGCTTTTAGTTTGGGGGCTTAAGGGACTTTAGGTGCCAAGTATAAGTCCCTGATTTGACAGGAGAGGGAACTTCAGGCAGATAAATAGCAGTGTGCTGAATAAAATCCTGCAGATAATCTTATCTACCGGGAAAGGAGGGTGGGGGCTGTGTAAAGATAAAGAAGAGGGATTTTAGTCTCAGATGAGGGCAGGTTTGGGAGGGTGGAGGGTTTTGGGAGGGCAGAGGTGAATCTTGGCAAAAGACTGGAGCCTATCCTTGGTGGTGACTGTAAGGGCTAAAAGTAAAGGAGGTGGTGGTGGAGGGTCTGAGTGTGATGGAAGTTTTCGTGGAATTTCTTTTGTCCTTCCGGATGTGTCCGCAGAGAAGGGAGAAAGAGGGTCCAAAACGACAGACTAAAGGGCGTGCAAAGGTGTGATTTCCAGGAACAATTTTCTTTCTGGGATAGATGACCTTCATCAAAGTTGTCTAGCACATAAAGTAATGCCATCCGGCACGTCCTCGTTAGTATAGTGGTGAGTATCTCCGCCTGTCACGCGGAAGACCGGGGTTCGATTCCCCGACGAGGAGTCTTTTCCGTTGCCTTTTCTGTTTTCTTATTTGGAGGCTTTGAGAAGTAGATTCAATTTTTTCACATTGCGTCAGTGGTGAGGCTCCCCTACACTCAAACCCACAAGATGCTTGACTTCTGCCTGCAGGCACTAAGTGGGCCATAGGAAAGAGAAGCCGCAGCTGTGGGGCCATCCAAGTGGCACCGAGGGAACTGGAAGTTAGGGCAAAGGACAGAGTGGCTCGAGACGGTTGTGCGGGTTACTGACCATTTGGAAGTGTGGACCTCTGTTCTTGGGGTAGTTTGCCTTACACTGACTATCCTCACCTCATGTCCAGATTTCTTTAATTCTTTTTCATCTGCCCTCTTCTCTGATTTCCTTGAAGACTTGGCTCAACTGCTTCCTAGCTAGCTCCATTGCTAGTGTTTTTCCTCTGAGTGTATATAAAGTTTGTAGTTATATAATTGTTTACATATTTTCTCCCCCATTGATCATTCAGTTAATGAATAAACATTATTAAGCAATTACTACAAGCTAGACACTGTGCTCAGTGGTGGGGATAAGAAAAAGATAACTGCTCCTAAGGGGAAGACAACAAACATACAAATACATATACACAGTCTACATTCGTGATATATTGGAAATAATTAAAAGAAGGCAAAAGAAATGAGGGGGTGAGAGAGACTTCCTGCAGAAGATGGCATTTGAATTTTGATGAAAAGGTAGCCAATAGGTAGAGATGAGGAAGGTAAGCATTTCAAGTGTGCGACATAGGCGGGAAAATACCCAAATTGAGAGTCGAAGTGTCTTGTTTGTGAAACAGCAAAGAGGACAATATCTTTGAATTGAAGAGTACCTTATTGAGAGTACCTTGTAGGAGACTGAAAAGGAGAGAATAGCTTCTGAAGGGTTTTGAATACCTAACAAGATTTTATATTTGACCCTTGAAGCAACAAGAAGTTGGAGTTTGTTGGGTTGGAGAGAGGGGGTAGTTGTGTGTGATAACGATCAGACCTTTTAGACTGTGAGCTCTTTCAAGGAAAGGAACCTGATTTTGGCTTTACATCCCCAGCATTAGCACAGCACTTAGCAAAGAGAAAAAGGGAACAATAAATCTTGTTGAATCATTGACTCACTGCTAACTCAATAGCTTCATCATCATATCACTGAATGATGAGGAGGATTGAGGACTCTCCTATATAACAGCTTTCTTGTATCTAGGTTCCAGGAAGACTACCCAATAAACTGGTATTTCTTTTGGATAAAAGTCCCCCTCTCAACTTTCCTTAATCCTTTCCTGGTTCAAAGAGATCAAGGTTTCAGGTTCCCTGATCCTTCAGAGGGCCCCCCTTTCTTCTGGGAAAACAGCTCAGTACTCTTCCCTCCCCCCTTCCTCCCACACTAAGTCTGCATTTCTTTAGATTGGTTACTTATTTCCAGAAAAAGATTGGGCAACCTAAGGGTGGTCTCAGTGGGAGAGATCTTACTTTTTATTACCACCAAGAGACCTAAAATTGTCACTACATATCTTTGCTGAATGTTTGTTATCTATATCAAAGGGATCCCCTCAATGATTTGGTGATGATCAAGAATTCCCCTGTGAAGGAGAGAGTAAGAAAGTGCTCATGCAACGTGAGTGAAAGGAAAGAGTAGCATCTTAAAAGAGACTCTAATAGTATAAGAGACTTATAATCATTTAAAAAAAAAAAGATACCCAGGGAAAATGGTCTGATTGGTGGGAAACTTAAGAGGATCATTCTACAGGGCAACTCTTGTAATCTTCACTGGTTGCTTGCAGAGAGGAAGCTAATGATCTCTCAGATACCTTTCTACAGATGTCCCTGTTTGATTAAGAATCAGTGACTATAACACTGGTGTCATCATGTGTGTTGCAATCCTTGATTTGATATTACTGATGCTAATCATACCAAGGTTAATATCTCAAATCGTACGAATATAATCATTGGTTATCATCCAGCCCATAGAGCAGATGTTTAGATCTCATATTTGGTCTTTCCAAAGAGTAAGGCAAACCTAAAAATTCTGTTCTTCATTCTCTTCTATGTTTTAGGAGGTCATTAACTTTTTTTCTTTCATTTTTACTATTTTAAATTTTTTATTTTTTCTCAAGGGAACAAAAGATCACAATTTCAAAATTAAATTACATTTAAAAAGTCTGAATGTAAACAGTTAAAATGAGCACTTTCATATACACAGCAGCACACAAAATAGGTTCTTTATCAAAGTATGAGTCTCCATTTCACACTGCCTGCTTTTTCAAACAGGATTTAATAAATACAATATTCACTTGATTTAGCTTGCAATTATTCCTTCTTCTATTCCATTCTTCTCATAATCATCCATTCTTCTTATTCTTTACTACTTTCCCATCTATGTTTATTTGTTTGTTTTCTTGTGGAGTTTGAGGTGTTTCTTCTCTAAGTTGTGAGTGTGGTGTGTACACACACACACACAAACACACACACACACACACACACACACACACACAATCTTTTGTAAGGACTCCTTAAGCCAGTCCCTTACTGAACACAATGTCTAGCATTCCAAGAATGAAATAACTTTTCTTCTTTTTTTCTTCTAGCTTCATGTTATTTGCAAGAATTGCTATTCTCTGAGAAATGCTGGAGGGGATATGGAAAAATGGGGATAGTAACGGATGGTTGAAATCCAACCATTCTGAAGAACTATTTGGAACTATGCCCTAAAAAACTGCACATAGCTTTTGAGCTCCTTCTAGATCTATTACATAAGATCAACAGAAACGGAAAAGGATCCATATGTACAAAAATATTTACAACAACTCTCTTTTTGGTGGCACAAAATTGGAAACTGAGGGGATACCCTTCAATTGGAGAGTGGCTGAAAAAGCTGTGGTATCTAAATGGGAATACTATTGTGCTATAAGAAATGATGAAGGGAATAGTCTCATAAAAACATGGGAAGAATTATATGAACTGATATAAAATGAAGTGAGTAAAACCAGAACAATCTACATAGTAATAACAATATTGTAAATATAATCAACTGTGAAAGACTTAGTAACTGATCATTACAGTGATCCACCACAACTCCAAAGAATTCATGATGTAAAATGCTATTCATCTCCAGATAGAAAACTGATAGACTCATAGTACAAATTGAAGCAAAATTTTTTCCTTCCTTTCATTTTCTTTTTTCCCATTCTAGACTAACGAGGAAATATGTTTAGTGTGACTTTATATGTAGAATGGGTATCCTATTTCTTGCCTTCTCAATGGTTGAGGAAGGGGCTGGGAGGAGGAAGATTTGGAACCGAACATAAAAAGGAACAAAAATATAATGAAAAACAAAAAAAGAAAGAAAATGTTGTCTCCCCCACACAAAAAATTGTCATCCTCAAATATGGGAAGGGAGTAATCCAGAACTGTGTCATAGTGCCCATAACTGAGCCAACTGAGCCAAATACTTTTCCTATGGGAGCCCTCTGGACCCAAAGAGTGAATGGTTGTAGATATAGTGGGATTACCCAAACTGCCTCCTAGAGTTAAATGAATGTTGACATTGAGCATATGTCCCAGGGCCAACATCTCTGGGTAGCCCCCCCATGTGCTATCCTGTCCTGCTCTAAAGAGAAATTCCTTCACATCACCCTCAATGAGAAGTCTGAAGAGGTCAAGGTTCCTAGCCATGTAGTTGACAGTCTTTTCCCGAAGCTCCTGGTACTGGTTCTGGTGCCCATAGATTGCTTTGCTGACAGCTCTGTAAAGGCAGTTGCCATCAGGAATGATGTGGAAGCGGTACTTCTTTCTCTCCCGCAGGTACACATCCTGTTTTTCTATTTCCTCCAATCTCTGTTGCTTGCTTGAAATCATTGTCTTGATGCTATTTCTGTTCAGGAGTCAGAACTTTTCAGGTTGAGTTTCTTTCACTACAAACTTGGAATGGTAGTAGGTAGCTTGTTCGTGTGCCTTCTTTCCTGGAAGTCTGCTTTCTTAAAGTCTGCTGCTCACCCCTAGAGCTTCCTGGGATAGTCTTCAGACCCCTAGACAGGAACCAGGGTCTGAGTCCTTGAAAGTAGACACCAGGACTATCTGTCTTTGCTGTGATTGATGTTTCTCTTGGTCCAGCTCTCCTGGAGATGCTGCTGCTGTTGCTGTTGCTCAGATTCTGCCTTATGCTCTTGCTTTTGTTTCCTGCAAAGAGCAATACAGATTTTAAAATTTAGTACAATATTTAAATTCTTTTTTTTTTAATTTTTTATTTAATAATTACTTTATATTGACACTCGTTTCTGTTCCGATTTTTTTTCCCCTCCCTCCCTCCACCCCCTCCCCTAGATGGCAAGCAGTCCTTTATATGTTGGATATGTTGCAGTATAGCCTAGATACAATATATGTTTGCAGAACCGAACAGTTCTCTTGTTGCTTAGGGAGAATTGGATTCAGAAGGTATAAATAACCCGGGAAGAAAAACAAAAATGCAGATAGTTTACATTCGTTTCCCAGTGTTCTTTCTTTGGGTGTAGCTGCTTTTGTCCGTCATTTATCAATTGAAACTCAGGTCTCTTTGTCAAAGAAATCCACTTCCATCAAAATATGTCCTCATACAACATCGTTGTCGAAGTGTATAATGATCTCCTGGTTCTGCTCATTTCACTTAGCATCAGTTCATGTAAGTCTCGCCAGTCCTCTCTGTATTCATCCTGCTGGTCATTTCTTACAGAACAATAATATTCCATAACGTTCATATACCACAATTTACCCAGCCATTCTCCAATTGATGGGCATCCATTCATTTTCCAGTTTCTAGCCACTACAAACAGGGCTGCTACAAACATTTTGGCACATACAGGTCCCTTTCCCTTCTTTAGTATTTCTTTGGGATATAAGCCCAATAGAAACACTGCTGGATCAAAGGGTATGCACAATTTGATAATTTTTTGGGCATAATTCCAGATTGCTCTCCAGAATGGTTGGATTCGTTCACAACTCCACCAACAATGCATTAGTGTCCCAGTTTTCCCGCATCCCCTCCAACATTCATCATTATTTTTTCCTGTCATCTTAGCCAATCTGACAGGTGTGTAGTGGTATCTCACAGTTGTCTTAATTTGCATTTCTCTGATCAATAATGATTTGGAACACTCTTTCATATGAGTGGTAATAGTTTCAATCTCATTCTCTGAAAATTGTCTGTTCATATCCTTTGATCATTTATCAATTGGAGAATGGCTTGATTTCTTATAAATTTGAGTCAGTTCTCTATATATTTTGGAAATGAGGCCTTTATCAGAACCTTTAACTGTGAAAATGTTTTCCCAGTTTGTTGCTTCCCTTCTAATCTTGTTTGCATTAGTTTTATTTGTACAAAGGCTTTTTAATTTGATGTAATCGAAATTTTCTATTCTGTGATCAGTAATGGTCTTTAGTTCATCTTTGGTCACAAATTTCTTTCTCCTCCACAAGTCTGAGAGATAAACTATTCTATGTTCCTCTAATTTATTTATAATCTCGTTCTTTATGCCTAGGTCATAGACCCATTTTGATCTTATCTTGGTATATGGTGTTAAGTGTGGGTCCATGCCTAATTTCTGCCATACTAATTTCCAATTATCCCAGCAGTTTTTATAATATTTAAATTCTTAAACATAAATTTTTTTACAGTAATTAGCTAATTCTAAATCAGTTTCTGTGGAGTGGGGAATACAGTGTCTCCTAAAGTACACTTGGTTCCCCTCTTCATGAATGTTCTTCATTTCTAGTTAGAAAAAATTTTAACACTGAAATAGATATTTACCTAACAATATTCTTATATCTATTTCTAATTAGTCTCTGGGATCCTTATGGTTGAGGCAAAATTCAGTTTACTGAAAATGTTTGGATAATAAAATGGTAGAATCCACCTTTGTGCTTATGTATAGACAATGGGAAAGGAAATTTGAGGAAAAGCTGATCTTTTCCTAGGATATATTTTAAATTTAAGACCTCCACTCTGAGTTGCCCTTAGAGCCAATTGCTTTTTTCCAGATTCCCCTCTTTTACTGCCATAGCTCAACTCACCCCTTGTACTTTAGAGATGTGGGGCAATTGTCTTGCCAACCCCAACCTCCAGTTTTTGAAGGTTTCCCTTTTTTTAAATGTAAATTCTTGAAAGTGTGAACTGACTCTCACTATTGACTTTGATTTAAATGAGATACTCAAAAGTTTCACACCCTTTAAAAGGTGAGATTATTAATGTAAATCAGAAGGAATTCACTTTAGAGTGATAAACTCAATTACATGGGGATTCACCCTGAAATCACATTTGCTGTGCTTTTCACAACTTAGAAATTTTCCAGTTTGAAAGTGTCATACCTTTTGTATGCTTTCCTTTATTGCATATATATTTTTTATTGAATTAAGATCCCAAAAGGATGCATTTGATTTTTCTAGTTTGTGTGTGAGTTTTTTAATGCTTAATACATGGTCAGTTTTTGGTGATAGTGCCACAGCAACTTTTTATTCTCATTCAGTGTTCTGCTAGATTTTTTTTAAAACAATTCTATGTGCCAACTGTCCTCCATGAATGTAAAAATATTGATATTGTTTGATGGATATTGTAAACATGCATACCTAACTATATTGGTAAATTAAGGCTCCCCCTTTAACATCACAATCCTTGCAAAAATTCTTCCCTCCCTCTCTTACCTAAGTCTACATTTATCTGTAGGACACAAAGGAAAAGCTCTGACTCTTTAAAACAAAAGCAATATGGTTCTTCCCAAAGAGCAAACCTCAATTACTGTGGCATTGATCAAACTACTTAGTAACTACTACAAAACATCTCAGAATTGGAAATTGAGAGGATGTCAATCAATTGGTGAATGACTGAGCAAGTTGTATGTAATGTGAAGGAATACTATTATGCTATACTATTATGTTAAGCATGATGTTCTCAGAAAAACCTGGAAAGACTTACATGAATATTGGAGTCAAGCTCCAATGAATAGGAAGAGTATAGTTACGAAATGAAAATGCACGAGCCAGGAAGAAATCTGTCAAACAGATCATTTATTATTAATCTGAGAGCCAGAATTTACATACTCTAAGCTAGTGTTACATTAATACCAAAATTAAGCTAGTGTTACATTAACACCAAAATTAAGTTAGTGTTACATTAACACCAGATATCTCCAGGTGGCACTGTGTACATTCCAGGGTTAATGTATGTGCCATACTTCGATGTTTTAGTTTGACATTAACTTAAAGCAATTACTAACACTAGTCATAAATAGCAGAACCTAGCAATAACAATATATCTGTCTATTGGAAACAGGGTCGTAAATAGTATAGTTTGTGATGGCTTGTTCCTGTTACATGTATTCGTCAACAAAATTATCCTAAATTTATTTCAAGTATGTTTTTCTTTCATTGTTAAGGGAGACATTGTTAAGTTTGAACCACGTGCCTTTACAGAGAGCAGGTCTCAAGTAATAATCTGGACCGAACCCTTCCTGTACATGGACTCATTCAACACTGGCCCTCTACACATGAACTAATGAAAAGTTAAGCGAACAGAACCAGGAAAACATTGTACACAGTAACAGCAATATTGTATAATGATCTGCTGCAAATAACTTAGCTATTCTCAGTAACATAATGATTCAAGACAATTCTGAAGAATTTATGAAGAAACATGGTGTTCATCTCTAGAGAAAGAACTGGCAGAGCCTATATGCAGATACAAGATATTTTTTCTTTATTTTCAAGGTTTTTTTTTTTTTTTTAGTTGTGTTTTCTTTCATAGCATGACTTCCGGGAAAATGTGTTTTGCATGTGTATAATAACTTATGTCAAATTGCTTGTCTTATTATTGAGGGGGAGTGAAGGGAGGTAGAGAATGTGAAATTCAAAACTTGAAAAAAGAATGTTAACATTGTTTTTACATGTACTTGGGAAAAATAAAATATTAAAAAAATTCCTAAGGTCACTGAGAACTATATTCTGCTGACCTATGTAATTATTCCAATTTTATTATGTTTTCTTATATCCCTAAAACTTTGGGAAGACCTCCCTTTCCAAAATTGTGATAATGCTCAACCCCAGTGAAATAGATTTTGGTAACAACCTAAATAAAAATTTAAAAAAAAATGAGTTCCCCAGTTTCCCTCTCTGGAAACAAAACCCCAGAAAGTTCTTTTATATTTACATGGAAAACTTGTGAGCTATATTGGGGAATGAATTCTTGCCTTTGGGATTAGTACTTTCTGTGATATTGACACCCGGGGTTTTTAAGCTGCTTCTCCACAACTTATTCCTTTGATGTTAACAGTGGCCAACAGGATTACTAGCACTGTCTTTATCACCCCAATAGCTGTTTGAGATAGCCAGTCTCTGGGCTGCTCACATAGTTGGCAGAAAAGTATATCTGGGGTCACAATTCTCTCCAGGATCCCTGGAGAACCATTTCCCACCCTTCCTCACCTCCCCCCCACATTGGTCAATCTGACATTTCTGACCTCAGGAAGCTAATGGGCAACCCACTCAAGATATTGACCTAAGGAGCACTTCATTTCATCTGTCTGGAGAATTCTGTTGTCTACAAATAATATATTCCAATGAATCTCATTATAGAAATCATAAACATATAGCTGTTCTCCCTCTCCCTCCATATGCAGGAATTAGTTTATTAGAAAACTTACTTAAAGGGCATTTGTCAATAATTGTAAGAAATCAGTTAAAAAGTATTAAGCACATACAATGTGCCAAGCATTATGTTAAGTTCTGGATATATAAAGAAAGGCAGAATTCTGCTCAAGTCAATTTAATGGGACAGACAAGCAAACATATATGAACAAGCTATATACAGAATGATAACAGATAAAAGGTGCTAAAGTTAAGAAAGCTTAACTTTTAAAGATATGATTTTGACTGGGACTTGAAGTCAAAGTTACATCTTTAAGGCTTTTTTTTTTTTTTTTTTGAGGCAATTGGGGTTAAATGACTTGCCCAGGGTCACACAGCTAGTTTAAGGCTTTCTTAATCTCTCAGTTTTAGCTATAAAATATGAGAAGTCTTGGCTGAGAATCTGGGGAAGGCAGAGTCTTGAAGGTTTGAGAAAGAATGAAAAGATTTGGAAGAGCCACTTTGGAGAGTGGGAGAGTTTTGTTGATAAGGGAGATCTGCAAGGATTGCCTAGCAGCTGGGAGAGCCAAATTAAGATTATGGAACATCAATTTATAGTAACTCAGTGAGAATCATTGTGTAATTTTCTTCACCTTTGATCAGCAGGCTATGTTTGGAATGAAGGCAGCAGAGCCTGGAAGCTTCCAAGGTGAGACTTGGAAGGATTCAATTGTCATTATGAAAAAAGGATTGAGAACTCAAGAAAAAAGGACAGTGTAGACTTGAACTGATTTATTAAGGGGTCAAGATGGGGAATCACTAGAAGAGACCTGAGAGGTCAAGAAATCAGAGGTCATGGTTTGGACAAAGAGTGGATTAATATTTCTTTCCAGCTATTTTATGCAAACATCAAGACTCATTTGGGAAAAAGAAGAATTAAAACACCCTTGAGCTTCTGTATCTCTCTGTTTGTCAAGAATTTTGTACTTGTTATTTGAGCTGGATTCTGGAGTCTCTTGACCTCATTATGGCTGTACAATATCAATTACAATATTCTAAAAAATACTGATAGACAGCTGGGTGAGATAATGGATAATTCACTGGGCTGGGATTCAAGAAGGCTCATCTTCCTAAGTTCAGATTTAGCTTCAAATACTAAATGGCTGCTTGACCCTGGGCAAGTCACTTAACTAATTTGCCTTAGTTTCCTCCCCTGTGAAATGTCATGGGAAAGGAGATGGCAAAGCATTCCAGTGTCTTCACCAAGAAAACCCCAAGTAGGGTCATACAGTGTCCGACAACTGAAATGATTGAACAATAACTCTGATATATATATATATATGTATATATATATATATATATATGTATATATATATATATGTCTAGGCAATATTTCTGCATTATTATAAAGAAATCTTGATAATCAGAGTTAATGTCTTTAATTTTATATATCTCCTATTTTTAAAAATTAGTGGCTTAGATAAAATTGGTGCTATTATACATGACATATCACCATATACTGTTGGTTGCTTTTTTTTTCATCTAATATAGTGTTAATTTTGATCTTGCATCTGACTGCCAGTGATCTGACTAAAAGAAAATATTTTGAAACACCTTTCATGGTAGTAGTCAAATCAAAACAACAAGCATTTATTAAGTACCTATTTGTGCCAGACACTGCACTCAGTGTTTTGGGTACAAAGAATGGCAAAAACCAGTTACTGTGCGGGAGAATTCTGAGAAGATGGCAGAGTAGATTAGGAAATTTCAAGGTCTCCCAATATCCCCCACAAATAGAACACACATAGACTAGTGAAAAATCAAGACGACTTGGGACTCTCCTGATACAACATGAGAAGATCTGGGGATTAACATGGCTGAAGCACAAATACCTCTCAGCTCCATAGAAACATCAAGTGGGGATTGCCTAGCTGTTAGGGTGTGGCTGGAGTCTCAGTAGGAACCACAGAGACTTTCATCTCCTGGACTGTTAAGTTAGGGTTTGAGGCCATGAAGACAAGTAAACTTTAGCTGATTGGGAATGTCAAGCCCAGCTGTGATGCACAAGTAAGTGCTGCTGGCTGTGGGTATTTGCAAGAGGATGGAGCTCTTTTTAAACTGGAAATTATCAAAGATCTGAAAAAGGTTTGTCTTTATGGATCTACATCATCTGATGTTAAGGTGGTATTAGAGAATTTGGCTTATGAAATTTTAACCCCTAACCTGTATGTGCCAAAATGTTTGTGGCAGCCCTGTTTGTAGAGGCTAGAAACTGGAAATTGAATGGATGCCCATCAATTGGAGAATGGCTGGGTAAATTGTGGTATATGAATGTTATGGAATATTATTGTTCTGTAAGAAATGACCAGCAGGATGAATACAGAGAGGCTTGGAGAGACTTACATGAACTGATGCTAAGTGAAATGAGCAGAACCAGGAGATCATTATACACTTCAACAACGATACTGTATGACGATGTACTCTGATGAAAGTGGATTTCTTTGACAAAGAGACCTAACTCAGTTTCAATTGATAAATGATGGACAGAAGCAGCTACACCCAAAGAAAGAACATTGGGAAATGAATGTAAACTATTTGCATTTTTGTTTTTCTTCCTGGGTTATTTTTACCTTCTGAATCCAATTCTCCCTGTGCAACAAGAGAACTGTTTGGTTCTGCAAACATATATTGTATCAAGGATATACTGCAACATATTTAACATATATAGGACTGCTTGCCATCTAGGGGAGGTGGTGGAGGGAGGGGAAAAATCGGAACAGAAGCGAGTGCAAGAAATAATGTTGTAAAAAATTACCCTGGCATGGGTTCTGTCAATAAAAAGTTATTATAAAATAAATAAATAAACAAATAAATAAAATAATTTAAAAAAAAAGAAATTTTAACCCCTAGTGATTGGAAATCTATGAAATCCTGGAGTTAACATACCAGTCACCTTTGATCAACTAGCAGGCAAAGGTCAGTATGCATACACTTTAGTACAGATTAATTACCCTTTGATAGCATATGAGCAAATTGCTACTGTTGCTACCAAAACATGGGGCACCCTCCCAGAAAGACAAGATAGAGAGGAAGCCTTCACAAAAATAGAGCAAGGTCCAAATGAACCTTTTTCTGATTTTGTGAGATGTCTGCAGACAGTTGTCATACAAGCTATTGGTGAAAATCCTGCAACAAGAATAATGATAAAACAACTTGCTAATGAGGTTTGTAGAAGAATTGTACTAGGACTATACAAGGATGCTCCTTTAGAGTACATCATAAGACTCTGTGCCACAGTGGGCACAAACATCTTTTATACCCAGGCTATGATGCAGACTTCCTAAGATCAAAACATGGGAAGACAGGGTCCCTTTTGGCAAAGAACTAACAGAGAGACTCGTCAATGCTTTCAATGTGGTAAAGTAGGGCATCTGAAAGCTCAGTGTTGGCACAGAGACAGAGAGAGAAAACAGGGTGGGAGAACAAAACTCAATACCCCATGTCCAAAATGCAACAGAGGCTTCCATTGGGCATCAGAATATAGACTGACTGAGGGAAACAGGAATTGGGGCTCGGCTCCAGAGCCCCAAGGAAAAAATACCTGGGGCATGATGGCAGCCAATGCTACATCCAAAGAGTTTTTAGAAAGTCAGTACTCAGACATAATTAATCAGCTGAGAAGCAATCTGATGGGAGAAAGGGATTACAATTGGGGAGAATAGAGTTGTATGCAGCTGGGACTACTGAGATATCCCCTGGAGAGGTGAAATCTGTTCTTCTCTAGCCTATGGATCCCTTGCCTTCAGGCTTGACCATTTCCCCTCCTGAGAGTTAGAGGTGCCAACTGGCTAGAATTTTATTAAAGGCCATTAAGCAAGTAGTACAATTATCTGGGATAAGAGCTGACAAGATTAATACTTTTTATACTAATGCACAAATTAATGTATGCGGTGAAACCATCCCAGAGTGGCAAATTTTATTGGTCACAGCTCCAAATTTCACACAGGTCTCCATTAAAGATAACCAGACTATTACAAAATTGGCAATGGATTTTTGAAGAAAAGGTTTCTAAGGTGCCTTTTAAAAGACCAATCATCTTTACAGATGCATCCAAACATATCTTTTGTGCTGTATACTCTCATGACTTAACTATAGAGTAGTCAAAACTCTTTTCAGTACATTCAGCAGAATGAATTATATGCAATCATGCTAGCTCTTACTTATTATCTAGGAGATATAAATATAATATCTGATTTGTCTTATTCAGTAAGTGTAGTACAAAGAACTGCCACAGCCCAAATAAAATTTATAGCTCCTAATATATATCATCTCTTTAAGGAACTTCATGAGCAAGTGAGAAAGCATCCAGGTAAGATTTATATCTTGCATATCCACTCACATAATGGACTTCCAAGTCCTATGTTTTTATGGAAATTCAAAGGCAGATAGCCTTTTGACCATGTTAGTAAATACTCCTTTATTTCAGGCAGCCCAAGAATCTCATTCTAAATATCATCAGGCTGCTCAAGCTTTACATTTACAATTTGGAATAACAAAGAGAGGAAGTTAGGAGCATAGTAAAAGCCTGTACAGCTTGCATTTTTTCCAAGTTTCCTTTAGGAAAAAACCCTCATGGATTGAGACCCAATGAAATTTGGCAAATGGATGTGACCCATTATAAATCTTTTAGTTGTCTGTCTTTTATCCATGTTGTAGCAGACACCTTTTCAGGATTTACTTTTGCAATACTAGCAGCAAATGGCCTAAGTGGTCACTGAATTCCTTAGACAAGCATTTGCAATTATGGGTGTGCCACAAGCAATAAAAACAGATAATGAACCTGCATATACTTCCAAACATTTTGTGCACATTTGTGCACAGCATCAGATTTTACACATCACTGGCATACCTTTTAATCCTCAAGGACAGGCAATAGTAGAGAGGAGAAACAGACATCATAGTGCTCCTCCAAAACAAAAGAAAGGGGAGCCACAAGTAACCTTAGAGAACGTTTAAATTTAGCTCTTTATACTATTAAATTTTTGATTTTTTATAAAGATTCACTGGCTCAGGCAGACAGGTTTTATAACCTGCCAGAAGGGCAATATCCAGTAAGAGCAGCTCCACTATCTTTAGATAATTCCCTGGTGATGTGGAGAGATCCAGAAAGTGGTGAATGGAAGGGACCAGATAGGTTAACTGCTTGGGGCAGAGGGTTTGTTTGTATCTCTACAGATGGGGAAGGAATCAGATGGGTGCCAACAACTCGTATTCGCCTTGTCCATCTGAGAGAGACAGAAAGAGAAGATTCTCGAAACAAAGGAAAAGACCCAAAAAACATCAAATGGCAATTGACTCATGAACATCAAAAATTTTTGATGAGACTACTGCAGGACTTCAAAATCTTCAGGAATTATTGGATTCCCTGACACATGATGAGACTATTGCAAGACTTCAAAACTTGCAGGAATCATTGGATTCCCTGACACATGAAGTAATGGACAATAGATTGGTTTTGGACTATCTTTTGGCTGCTAAAGGAGATGTATGTGTGATTGTTGTCTATATACTTTCCTTCTAGGACATACGGACATGTGTAACTCCTCATGTTAATTCATGTTGTTTGTTACATCACTACTAGCCTGTGTTATATTACTATGTCCTTGTGTAATACCTCCCATGCTGATGGATTTATGTATACCTATTTCAAGTAAGACCCTTCAGTCCAGAGGAAACTTGCTAACAATATCTGGTTTGCTGTTCTCACCTCCCTGAAAAATCAGGGAGGGCATGATACCCTCTTTTTGGTGTTTTCACCTCTCTTCCTGAGAAGTCAGGGAGGGCATGCCTGCCTGTGTTCTAAAACAAAAGAAAGCAGGAGGTGTAGAGGACTGGAACTCTGGAGAAGTATACTTAAAACAAGGATACTTCCAACAAGTTGTTTACTCAGTGTGATTGATGAGATAATGGTTCTCTAGTTCACATATATCTAGTATGATATAAGGATGTAATCACTCTAGTTTGATATAATGATATAATCACTCTTGTTGGCATATACTCAGTATGCTGTAATGATATAATTGTAATAGGGCATTTGAGGGCTGAGAGAATTGGGAACACAGTCAGTTAGACTGGGACAGACTGTGAAGGAGACAAACTGTGGCAGACACAGACTGTGAAGGACACAGACTGAGTCAGACTGGGTCAGACTGTGACAGACACAGACTGTGAAGGAGATAATAAAGACTTTAGACTCTATTCCTGATTATCCTCATGGTGACTATTCTGCTGAGACCAAGGCCTTTCTGGAGGACCTACAGAAAGTTAGCCTGGACATTACAGTTTGGGATTCTGGGTCAGAGTGGAGAGCTAAAGAGAAGCTTGAGGCACCATACCATCTCACAATTTCAGGGGCTTACACTAATACCTCCCATTAAAATTAACTGGCAAAGAAGAAAGTACCCATTTAAACATATTATGGCAACAGAGAAGACCAGGGTTCATCTTCAGAGGAGGATATTTCAATTAAAAAAAAAAGCTTTTACCCCAAAGAGTAAAATGAAATGGTTCCCCAACCAGAAAGAATTTATAGAATTCAAAAAGGAATTTAAAAATCAAATGAAAGACACTGAGAAAAAAATAAAAAAAGAAAAAGAAAAACCATCCAAGAAAAGTGAGATTATAAAAAAAAATTAACCAAACTAGGAAAAAAGGTACAGAGGCTCAAAGAGGAAAATAATTCTTTGAAAATTAGAATTGGGCAAGGGGAAACCAGTGAAGCTAGGAGAGACAAAGAAATAACAAAACATTATAAAGAATAAGAAAATAGAACAGAATGTGAAATATAAGAAAAAGAACAGATCTGGAGAACAGATCAAGAAGAGAAAATAAAAGAATAATTGGACTACCAGAAAGTTATGACCAAAAAAAGAATCTTGACACAATAATATAGGAAATAATCCAAGACAATTTTACTGGAGTGATAGAACATGAGGGAAAAATAGAAATAGAAAAAACCCACTGATCACCACCTCAAAGAGATCCTTTGTAGAAAATACATAGGAATATTATTGCCAAATTTTGAAACCTTCAGATCAAAGAGAAAATTTTGTAAGAAACAACAAAAAACCAATCCAAATATGCTGGACCTATAATTAGAATTGTACAAGATTTTGCAGCAGCTATAATAAAAGATCATATATCTATTGACAATTAAAAGAACTAGGCCTGCCTATAGACAAAAATAACATATCCAGAAAAATTCTATAATTTTAATGAGAAAAAATGGACCTTCAATGAACTTGCAAGTTTTCAGGACTTTCTATCAACCAAACCCAAACTTAACAGAAAATTTAGTATATAAAAGTCAATATCAAATACCAATTTTAAGGAACTCAATGTGGAAAAACTATTTAAACATGGAAAAATTATTTGTGTTTTTTAAATATGGCAAATGTACGTTATATATTTAAGATTCACATCAACAATAGAGCAGCTCAAAAAAAAACTGGTAGAGTTAAGTATGATTAATTACTATTCATGTTATACAAATGAGGTGCAAAGGAAGAACAGACACAGAAACATTAGAGGGGAGAGAAGGGCCCATAGTTCTGAAAACCTACTCACATTGGCAATGAGTTCAATAGGCAATACTATATAAATACTGTTGTGATAAGGACACATGCTTGGATGTAGGTGAAACTGAGCTGTGAAAGTGAGAAGCTCCACACCCCTTAAGCTCATCAGCACTGTCCTTCAAGGTACTTACCTCTTTTCCTGCTCAACTGACCATGCCTTCCAGTTGTGTCAGTATCACCCCGCTCTTGTTCTTTCTCCTCACATTTCCTTGTCTGGATGTCCACATTAAAATCTTTCCTTGTTTTAAAACTTGTGGCTTTAAAACTTAAAGCCAATTGTATTATATTATACATAAGGAATGTTCCCTCAGGAATTGAATCAGGACCCCTAGCTTTGTAATATTGCTTTCCCACAATTTTCCACATTTCTGGCTCTAATTTTTCTTCCTTAGAGAGCCAAGGAGACGTGCACTCTAATATATTTAAGAGCCCAGTGATCTGCTTCTGACTTACCAACAAACTTTGCTTCTCTATTGATCTAACTACACATGCTTCATATTTCCCTTGGTATGGGGGAGGCTCTTTTCTTAGTATTTGCCCCATTTCAGCTGAAAAATGAAACTGACTAGTTTAGCCCTCACCAAATCTTCCTGCTTGTCTATTTTTATACTTACCCTATTTTCAGGTCATGGGACCTCTCCACTGAACTTGCTGATTGAGTCAGTTGAGATGCTGAGTGTAGGGCCTCACATCTAGTACCCCATATCTAATGCCCCATGTTGGGTGCCAAAATGTAGTGTGCTTTTTAGAGCCCCCAAATTGAGATGCCAAATTATAGTATGCTTTCTAGATCCCCAAACTGGGGTGCCAAAATATACCATCCAGACTAGCTCTTTGGAGGATCTTGGGACCAGCCTAAGTCCTTGGTTTTAGTGGAGGAGTGATGAAGGCAGGAGACCCATGAAGATGGTCAAAGATGGAGTCCTTTATTTCATTTTATTGGTCTTAGTGGAGTAGAGATGAAAGCAGGAGACCCATGAGGATGGTCAAAGATGTAGTCCTTTATTTCAAGTCCTCTTAGTTCTTAAATACCTCAGTATGATTACATCATTACATCACACTAAGCATATGTCAACTAGAGAACCATTACATCACCACATCACACTGAGGAAGTGCTAACTATAGTAGCATTACATTACCACAGAATATTGTGCAAGTGCTAACTATAAGTACCCTGCTATTGATATATAAATGTCTCTCTTTACTATAAGTATCCCTTGCTTCAAGTAGAACACAGATGGTCATGCCCTCCTTGACTTCTCAGGAAGGGTGAAAGCCCTTAGGGAAGATGGGGAGCCAAACCAGATATTATCAGCAGGTTTCCTCTGGGCTGAAGGGTCTTATACCTTACCCAGAGTTCCCCCACTATCTGCAGTCTTCTACAATATACCATTTATATTCATGAATGTCCATTTTTTCTTACTTCCTAAGAAATTGTTCTTTGGTTCCCTGCTGTGCATCTTATTTACTTGATTTTTTTTCTCCCTTTCATTTCCCCCCATCTCCAAAGCAAGCTGCAGCTAAAAAAAGATATATTTATGTATACATATATAGATAAACACACACACACATCCGACATATACACATGTCTTTCCTATCCTTGCTGATTATTCAATTAAATTCTGATCTATAACTTGCCTTGTTATTAGTTCAACTCCCTCCACCCAAGAATCCCCCCCTGTCTTTTTCCCTCACCCTTTGCTTCCTTGGGCAGATGCCCATCCCTCCCCCCTTATTTCTTTATAGATTTTGGAGCATGCTATACTCCATGTTTCCTTCCCTCATTATGTTTGGTATCTTCTAACTCTTTTATTAGAATATTAGAATATATGTTCATGATTATGATTGTGAGACTTCTGAGCAATCTATAAACTTTTTACTTTTTTTCTGGCACAAGTAGGTACTTAAGAAATGCTTGTTGATTTGGTTTGACTATTACTATGAAAGGCATTCCAAAATATTTTATCTTCAGTCAGATCACTGGCAGTCAATACAAGATCAAAATTAACACTATATTAGAAGAAATGAAAAAAAAGCAACCTACAGTATATAGTGTATATATCATGTATAATAGCCAATTTTATATAAGCCACCCAAATAGGAAATATATAAAATTAAAAATATTAGCTCTGATTATCAAGATTTCTTTATATGCAGAAATATTGCATAGACATCTATATCTGACAGATTTGTGTTGTTGTTCAAGCATTTTCTTTTTTTAGCTAAATCATTTTTTTCTGACACTTTTTTCCTCATTGTTCTTTTTTTATACCCACCTTCACACTGTAATCACCAAGTATCAATGTATATGTTGACATGATTTGGAAGTTCTTTTCAAATTTTCAATTCCCTGCAACAATAGATATACAATTAATGAGCATCATTAAATAATGTGTTTATTTACCTAATCCATTTATTACAAAGTTTCGACGGGATTTAATAATTCTATCCACATCTACACTGCCAGAATTTCAGTCAGCTTTTATATGAGCAATGGACACACCATCTTGTAAATCTCAGCTGGAATAGAATCAGCATTTGGGGCTTTGTCACATGAAAGTAGCCTAATGGCACTCAAAAGCTCTTCTTCAATTGGAACTTCAGTTAGGAAGTGACTGATTTCAACTTGAGTTGAAGCTATGGTCAGTAGCTTCAGCATTGATTGGTGATGGAAGTATTCAGCCCATCTCTCTAGGATCATGTCCTTATCACTGATCAGTGTAACACTATCAGCTTTGAGTTGTTGAGTTGCACTATAGGTCTTTGACCCATAAATACCCTTTATTGCATCATAAAAACACTTTGGATTGTTACTATCAGTAACATTTCATCTGCTTCATTATTGAACCAAGAATCTTGCATTTCAATTGTACTTTAACTTTGATGGAATTGAATACTATCTTCTTAGAAATGGATGAACCACTTCTTTTCTGCTCCATTGTTGCCAACTATGTGTTGGCTCAACTTACCCTCAAAATTGGCAACAAATTTTTCCCTCTCAGAAAAGCACTCTAATCTGTTGACATTAATTCTTCTAGTAGGTTTTTTGCCTTGAAGCTGATGCTTTTGTTGAATGCAAATTATCTTAGGAAGATTCTGAAGATCACCTAGCAGAATAAGATACAAAACACTAAGATCCTTTTTTGAATTAAAACTGCCAAGCATTCCAACTCTACTTCAGAGAGCACAACTCTGTTGGGCTGGCCACATTGTTTGAATGCCAAATATGTGCTTTGCCAAAAAGGTTATTTTATGGAGAACTTACACAGGACAAGGTGATCAGACACTCTCAAAATCTCTCTTAAGAACCTTAGAATTAATTGTAATTAATGTGGCACAGAAAAGCTCAGCATGGTGTGCCCTCATCAGAGAAGGTATTGTATTCTATGAGCAAAGCAGAATTGAATTATCTCAGAAGAAATACAAGATGCACAGTTAGAGAAGCCACCCCAAATATTCATAAGGATTATTTCTGTCCCACCTGTGGCAGAGCACTCTGAGCTCATACTGGTCTGAACAGCCACAGGTGGACACACTGAAACTCAACTTTAACATGGTCCTCTTTGAGAACAAAGGATAGCAATCAACTGTCAGAATTATTCTATACCTAATGCACAACTGAATATTCTAATAATATTCCTCTATTTATGGTTGACACTAACCTAATTGGTCTATTTCCCCCCATACTTGTAATTTAATTGGCACAGAACAGTGGTTCTCAAACTTTTGATATCAGAGTTCCTTTGCATTCTTAAAAATTATTGATGACCTCCTAAAGAAAGTCATATTATATATTTTATATGGGTCATATTAAATGTTATAAATATGTGTGTATTTTTTTACTGTATTTGAAATTAAATTATCTTAGTATCATGATAATAGTTTTAACCTCAAAGTCAAAAAAGGTCTCAGAGACCCACAGGAGTGCTAAGGTTTCTTTTCTTTTCTTTTTTTTTAATAACTTTTTATTGATAGAACCCATGCCAGGGTAATTTTTTACAGCATTATCCCTTGCATTCACTTCTGTTCTGATTTTTTCCCTCCCTCCCTCCACCCCCTCCCCCAGATGGCAAGCAGTCCTTTACATGTTGAATAGGTTACAGTATATCCTAGATACAATATATGTGTGCAGAACCGAACAGTTTTCTTGTTGCACAGGGAGAATTGAATTCAGAAGGTATAAATAACCTGGAAAGAAAAACAAAAATGCAAGCAGTTTATATTCATTTCCCAGTGTTCTTTCTTTGGGTGTAGCTGCTTCTGTCCATCTTTGATCAATTGAAACTGAATTAGCTCTCTTTATCGAAGAGATCCACTTCCATCAGAAGACATCCTCAAACAGTATCATTGTTGAGGTATATAATGATCTCCTGGTTCTGCTCATTTCACTTAGCATCAGTTCATGTAAGTCTCACCAGTCCTCTCTGTATTCATCCCGCTGGTCACTCCTTACAGAACAATAATATTCCATAACGTTCATATACCACAATTTACCCAACCATTCTCCAATTGATGGGCATCCATTCATTTTCCAGTTTCTAGCCACTACAAATAGGGCTGCCACAAACATTTTGGCACATACAGGTCCCTTTCCCTTCTTTAGTATCTTTTTGGGGTATAAGCCCAGTAGAAACACTGATGGATCAAAGGGTATGCACAGTTTGATAACTTTTTGAGCATAGTTCCAAATTGCTCTCCAGAGTGGTTGGATGTGTTCACAATTCCACCAACAATGTATCAGTGTCCCTGTTTTCCCACATCCCCTCCAACATTCCACATTATCTTTCCCTGTCATTCTAGCCAATCTGACAGGTGTGTAGTGGTATCTCAGAGTTGTCTTAATTTGCATTTCTCTGATTAATAATGATTTGGAGCATATTTTCATATGTTTATAAATAGTTTCAATTTCTTCATCTGAGAATTGTCTGTTCATATCCTTTGACCATTTATCAATTGGAGAATGGTTTGATTTCTTATAAATTAGAGTCAATTCTCTATATATTTTGGAAATGAGGCCTTTATCAGAACCTTTGATTGTAAAAATGTTTTCCCAGTTTATTGTTTCCCTTCTAATCTTGTCTGCATTTGTTTTGTTTGTACAAAAACTTTTCAATTTGATATAATCAAAATTTTCTATTGTGGTCAATAGTGATCTCTAGTTCTTCTTGGTCATAAATTCCTCCCTCTTCCACAGGTCTGCGAGGTAAACTATCCTATGCTCTTCCAATTTATTTATAATCTCATTCTTTATGCCTAGGTCATGAACCCATTTTGACCTTATCTTGGTGTACGATGTTAAGTGTGCTAAGATTTCACTTTGAGAACCATTAGTATGAAAAAGTCTTAGTGAAGAAACTTCCTCTTCTAATGAGATAAGCAGCTAGTCCTTTAGAGAGTTTTCTTACTGGAACACTGACAGATCAAGTCACCTGCCTAGGATCACATAGTCAGTATCCCACAGTTAGTACCAGGTACTTGTAGACCAACTCTCTATCTACACAATACTGCCTCTTCAAATAATTCTGATAGTGCAGTGAAAGACTTCCTTATAATAACTTATCAGAGAGTATCCTGTGCTGCCTTGCCCAAATTAGTGGGGGGGGGGTGTCTGTGGAGCAGAGGGGCCAATTTTTCTCTAAGAGAATGGTGAGCTGTTGGCTAAGTACTGAAGTGGCACAGATGGAGGGCTTTTTCAGGGCATTACACTCTAGCCCAGGGACCAGATGATTGACAAAAATCCAGGGGCTAAAGCAAGAGGCCTGTATGAGGCTTAATAAAGAGGTTCTTACCAGGTAACTAGGTCAGAGTTCCAAAGAACTAGAGGCAAAGATTTTTGTCTATATAACATAAGCAACAGGCTAAAGGGACAGCATAGTCACAAAGAGCAATGCTAATATCAGAACTAAAGGTCAATGGCCTAACTCTTGCAAAATGGAAGACAACAAGTATAAAAAACTATCATATCAGGGAACCTGGGGACAATTTGCTTTTTGCAAATGGTTGAAGTATCTACTGATTTTTGTGATTATTGTTGGGAATTTATGAATTTTACATGATTGAATTTTCTGTTTTTATATTACCTTCAGTAAAACCCCTAAACACTTTTCCACATTGCCACTTTCACTGGACCAAGGTCAGCTTCTATATCAGTAAAAAATATTCTCTTGTCCTCTGGCTACTTTCTGATGCTCCCTAAAAAGTAGCAGGTCCAAGAAGTCTGATGGAGTGGATCAGGTACTGGAATGTTGGTCAGGAAGACCTACATATGAATCTGCTTCTGATATTTATTAGTTGGGTGATCATAAACAATTGTAAGCCTCAGTTTTCCCACCCATAAAATGAAGAGTAGGGATTTCCTTCCTCTTGCTTTTTAGATGCTAGGGATACAAAAATGAAAAAAGATACATAATTTGCTCTCAGGTAGCTTACAATTCTGTAGGATTGGGAAAATAACCTTCTGGACTAAGCCTTTAAGATCTCATTCATAGAGGGCTATCTATCCTCTGGGCTGAAGGGGCGGATACCTCACCTGGAGTTCCCCCACTATCTGTGACACTCTACATCTCCTCTTTTCTTTTGTTTTGGTCTCAGCAGGACAGACACCACGAGAATCTGTCAAGAATAGAGTCTAGAGTCTTTATTCTGGCCCAGTCCTGATCTTAGTCTAGGAGATATCAGAGCCACCACAAGGCTGGTCAAAGATAGAATGTCTATCTTCTAGTTCTTCTTATCCCTTATATACATTATTGTAATTACATCATTACAGCATGCTGATTATGTGTGAACTAGAGAACCATTACATCACCATACTAAGTACTAAGTATCTATGTGAACTAGATAGCCATTGTCTCATTAATTCCACTGGGTTAACACCTTGTTGCAAGTATTCTTGTTTCAAGTATAACACAGGTGGTCTAGCCCTCCTTGCCTTCTCAGGAAAGGTGAGAACACCAAAGGGAGGTGAGAACACCAAAGGGAAAATGGGGAGCCCAACAAATATTGTTCTCTAAGTCTTTGCTCTTAAAAATATCTCCTGTTAACTTATAACCATTCAACCTTATTGTGTTCCCAAAATGGTGGGAGATAGGAATGACCTATGTGCAAAGTGAATATGGCACAGAGAACTTAAGTAACCTACAATGCATTTAGGAGTTATCTGGGGAGGGGGGGAGAGGAATGAGATTAAAAACTGTGCATGGGAATAGGATGTTGTACCCTTCATGTGGAACCACCAGAATGGGGTGAACAATGATAAACTATAACATCAAATTTTGTTTTTATTCTACAGATTTATATTTTGAAAGGAGAGTTCTCCCGAGTAGGAGGAAGGGAAACACTGAGCATCTCAACAGTGAATGAAAATGTAATGGAGGCACTTATTTCTTCTTCTCTCCCTTCCCTTGGATGGGTTAGCCAGGCTGGTACAAATCCTGGAAGAGCAGATGAGTTAGCTACAAGTATGGCTAAAAAGATTATCCATGCAAGTGATGCTGGCCACCCCTATGTTACTAGCTTTGCTGCAGAAACCAATCATTATATCTCTTTCCTTTTCCCAGAGGAGATGAGAAAAGACTTTATAATTGAGACAGAAGGATAGTGCTGTCCATTCTTTAGCACAAAGTCTTGCAAATTTTAATTGAAAATTTGCAACCTTTGTAGTTAGGAAGCTATCTAGAATTTGCAGGATCATAGAATCACAGAGTTAGAAGAGACCTTGGCTATGATTTAGTGCAACCAAAATGCCTGAGAAAAAGTAAGAAATTTCCTCTACAGCATCCTTCACAAGTAGTCAGACAATCCTTGAAGACATCCCATGATGGGAAATTCATCACTATTCTCAAGACAGCCCATTTCAGCTTGAGATTGTTAATGCTCAGCTGCTATAATAATCTATTTCATGCATTGATTTGACCATATCACCTCCTTGCTCAAAAACTGTTAGTAGCTCCCACTTGCTTAATAAATAAAAAACAGTATTTATTCTAACATTTAAGATCCTTTAAAATCTGGCTCTGACTTGCCATTCCAGCCCAATTTCATACTGATTTTCTTTCCACACTATATATTCTAGCAGAACTGTAGTGCTACTCTCTTCCTGCCATTGTGTATTATTAACTTTAATGGTTCTGAATGTTAGGTATGCAATTCTTCTTCATTTCTTCCTATTGAAATTCTTTTCTTCCTTCAAGACCTTGGGATCAAATGAAATTATATGTATAAAGTGCTTATCACAATGCTTGGCAGATAGTAGTAGTTTAATAAGTGCTATTTCCTGATAAATGTGGGAGGGAATGTGGGAAAACTGGAACACTAAACTTGTTGATAAAATTTTGAATTGATCCAATTATTTTAGAAAGCAAGTTAGAATTATGCCCAAAGGGCTATAAAACTGTGCATACTCTTTGATCCAGCTATATCATTGCTAAATCTATATTCTTAAGACATCCAAAAGAAGAGAGTAATGGATCTATTGTGCAAAAATGTTTATAGCAGCTCATTTCGCAGTGTTTAAGAATTAGAAATCAAAGGGATGCTCATCAATTGGGGAATGTATAAACAAACTGTGATATATGATGGAATATTATTGTGCTATAAATGACAAGTAAAATGGTTTCAGAAAAACTTATAAAGACATATATAAACTGATATTTCTATATGAAGAACCAGAAGAATGTTTTATACCATAACAGTAATATTGTAGAATGATTAACTGTGGATGACACTTATTTTCAGCAATATAATGATCTAAGACAATCCCAGAGCACTCATAATGAAGCATGTTATTCATATCCAGAGAAAGTACTAATATCATTTAATACAATCTGCAGTATGCTATTTCCTTCTTTCTTTCTTTTCATTTTTTCCTTTCTTTTTTATTCAAATCTTCTTGTACAAAATAACTAATATGGAAATGTATTACATGATTGTACATATATAACTATATCAGATTGCTTACCATCTCAGGGTAAGGGAGAGAATAGGGAGGGATAGAATTTGGAGCTTAACACTTAAAAAAACCATTTTTTAAATGGTTTTAACATGTATTTGGAAAAAAAATAAAGTATTATATAAAAACAAATAAACAAATAAATGCCATCCCCATCCACCACTTCAACTCCATAACAATCCCACTGTGAGTTGAAAGTGAACTCCTACTAAAAATTTTCCTATTTTATTGAGACCTCTCTTTGCTCATAACAAATTCTACGTGTCATATTTATTTGTGCATCCAACCTTAGTTTATAAATATTTTTGAGAGTAAATTACAGACCAAATATCTTACATACAGCAGGCAATAAATGTGTCATTGGATTGCTGGAAACATCCATGCTGCACCACTATATATCTATTATTAGAAAACATTCCTATCCATATTTTGAATGACTCCAAAGTTGGTCACAAGGAGAATATTTTTAGGGAGTGGGAAGAAGCATAGTAATGAGGAAATTTTGCTTAATATGGGATTATTGCAATGTATGTTATTGGAGGGAATACTAATTGTAATAACAGTTGTCATTTATATAATGCTTTAAGGCTACGTGAGTTACCTAAAGCACTGGTTCCACCATACCCCTCCGCTCCTCAATGAATTCTTGTATCTCCATATTGGTACCAAGATAAAATACCCCTTTGTTCAGTAGCTAAAGTCCTTTACAACCTTTCCAAGCTAATTATATGTTATTTCCCCTTCATACATTCTATATTCTAGACAAATTGGCCTACCTTCAGTTCCTTGTACCTCACAATCTATGTTCTATTTCTATGATTTTACTGAGGTATCTTCCATACCTGCAATGGCTTTTTCCTTACTTTCAATTCTTGGAATCCCTAACTCCCTACAAAAGTCAATTATAGGTTTACTTCTTATCTAAGACCTTTCCTGATGCACCCAGCTTCTAGTGTCCTTTGAAATCACTTTATATTTATTTCATATTTATTTATATGTGAATGTCTTCTTTCTCTTAGTAGACATTTTAGGATAGAAATTGTTCTTTTTATTCTCTGTGCCTAGGATAGTATTTGATACACTGTAGATGCCTAACAAATAAGTATCTGTTGACACATTACTTGTTAAGTTTTACAAACCACTTAAAATGTATTCTTAAATTGAGGTTACTTGACTTGCCCAGGGTCCCATAGCCTGATTCCAGGGTTGGTTCTCTATTCACTGATACCTAACATACATTTCCTCTTTTTTTTTTTTTTTTCTTCTCTTTTTTTGAGAGGCAATTGGGATTAAGTGTTAAACTAGTTAAGCTAGTAAGTGCCTGAACTCTGGTCCTCCTGATTCCAGGGCTGGTGCTTTATCTACTGTGCCTTCTAGCTGCCTCCAATACATCCTCTTTTGATTTTTATTATAACTATGTAAAGTTTTATCATGCCATTTTTAAAGATGGGGAAAATGAGGCTCAAAGAGAAGTGACACAACTAATGAAGGTCTAAGGCCAAATTCAAATGTAGATCTTGCTGATTCCAAGCCTAGCGCTCTATCTAAACTCTCATATCTCTCATACTGATGCAATCATAGCTCTTTTAATGTGCTGAAGAAAGTTGTCTCTAAAAGTTGTCATTCTGTAAATGTATTTAAGTTCTGTCCAAAGGTTCATATTTGTCTTTTTTGCCCCGAAAGGTACATATTTTCTATATTCTTTCACAGATGTTTTCCCCCAATGTTATCATTATTTTTGAAGATCCCCTGTGAAGTACCTTCAATATGTTTTACTGGATTGTGAATATTTTATGATATTATGAAAATTCAACAAATGCAGGTTTCATTCTGAATTGAAACTGAAAGAGAAAGTATAAAAATCAGTAAAACACCAAGTCAATTCAATAATGCCCATGTTATGCAAAACAACACAGGTGTTTTTTATCTCCAGTAGAATATTAAGTCCCTTAATGATAGGAACTTATAGATCTCAAGCTAAACGAAATCTCAGGTCATCTAGTCTAATTCCCTTACCTTATTAAAGAGAACACTGAGACTTCCTGGAGGTTAAGTGTTTTACCCAACATTCTACAGATAAGAAGATAAGAAGGGATTGAACCTAAGCTTCTGCATTCTAAAATAATGAATGTTCTTTCCATCATACCACACTACCTTTTTTGTTGTTGTATTTCTTTCCCTAGAACCTAACAGAGAACAAGCATTTAATAAATGTTTAATGATTTGAACTGGATTAAAAAAAAAAAAGGAAAAAAGAAAGAAAAAAGGAAGTGAAAAAAAAGATAAGCTAAATATTCCTTGCCCTCAAGGAGTTTACATTTCAATGCAAGACTGCAACATATACAAAGAAAAGTAAGGAAAATATGGGAGAGAGTCCAAAAAATTGGGGTATCAGAAGATATATTTGACATGTGAAATCTGAGCTAATCATTGAAGACAGCTAAAGAGCCTAAGAAATGAAGATGAGAAAAGTCCATAATACAATAATTTGAGGAATTCTTCCTATAGATATCTCTTCTAAGAGGAAAGCTGGTTTTTGTTTGGTTTATTGCAGAATTTTAGAAATTAGTGCCAGTCATTTCCACTTTAGAACTCAAAAAAACCCACCCACAACAACTCAGATAAGGTTTCATTTTGTTTCTTGAATGAATTGGTCATTCTTCATAAAATAATGAAAAGTAAGCAGTCTGGCCCTAATATATTGTTGGTAGAGCATGAAATAAAACAATCATTTTGGAAAGCAATGTGGAATTATGCAAATAAAGTGACTAAAATGTCCATAGCCTTTGAACCAGAGATTCTATTACTGGGCTTATATTCCAAAGAAACCACTGATAAGAAAAAAGTCCCTACATATTCTAAAATATATATAGCAATATATATATATATATATAGCAGCACTTTTTATGATAGCTAAGAATTGGAAACAAAGTAGATGCTCATCAACTGAGGAATGTACAGATTGTAGTACATGAATGTAATGGAATGCTGCAGTGCAGTAAGAAATTATGTGTGGTCATCCAGCCATTCTGGAGAGCAATTTGGAACTATGCTCAAAAAGTTATCAAACTGTGCATACCCTTTGATCCAGCAGTGTTTCTACTGGGCCAAAGAGATACTAAAGAAAGGAAAGGGACCTGTATGTGCCAAAATGTTTGTGGCAGCCCTGTTTGTAGTGGCTAGAAACTGGAAAATGAAAGGATGTCCATCAATTGGAGAATGGTGGAGTAAATTGTGGTGTATGAATGTTATGGAATATTATTATTCTGTAAGGAATGACCAGCAGGATGAATACAGAGAGGACTAGGGAGACTTACATGAACTGATGCTGAGTGAAATGAGCAGAACCAGGAGATCATTATATACCTCAACAATGATACTGTTTGAGGATGTCTTCTGATGGAAGTGGATCTCTTCAATAAAGAGAGCCTTAATTGATCAAAGATGGACAGAAGCAGCTACACCCAAAGAAAGAACACTGGGAAATGAATATAAACTGCTTACATTTTTGTTTTTCTTCCTGGGTTATTTATACCTTCTGAATTCAATTCTCCCTGTGCAACAAGAAAACTGTTCAGTTCTGCACACATATATTGTATCTAGGATATACTGTAACCCATTCAACATGTAAAGGACTGCTTGCCATCTGGGGGAAGGAGTGGAGGGAGGGAGGGGAAAAATCGGAACAGAAGTGAATGCAAGGGATAATGCTGTAAAAAATTACTTTGGCATGCGTTCTATCAATAAAAAGTTATTTTAAAAAATAATAAAAAAAAGAAATTATGTGTGGTGAATATAGAGAAGCATGGAAAGATATATATGACCTGATGCAGAGTGAAGTAAGCAGATCCAAGAGAATATAATAACCACAACAATATAAATGGAAAGAGCAATAAGACACCAGAAAATAAAAAATAAAAGTTTAAATGGGACTTGAATGAAAATATGCGAGCAGACACTCTTAACTTACCCTTTTGGGGAAGTGGGAAATTCACAGGTGTTAAATATTGCACAAGTTTTTTTTTTAACTTTTTCAATGTCTTGATCAATTGTCCTGACTTTTTCCAACTCTTAAAAAAATACTGTCAAAAGAGATGACTTTTGGGAGAGAGAGGAAAGATACATGGGATACTATGTAATGTGTGATGCAAGAAACAGAAAATACCAGTAAAAATGGAATTTTTTTTAAAGAAAGAAAAAGAAAAGAAAGTGACCTGAATTTGGCTTCATAGGTCTCAGCTGTTGTGGTATTTTTCTGTTAGATTCAATTTCAACTTATTAGTAATGTCAAAACAATCCACTGGAGCCTAGAGACCTCAGGGTCAAAATAAGATACCTACAGATGGAAAACTTCAACTGCCAGGGCAGTGGATACCCTAAGGACACATTCAAAGCTTTGAGTAGAGTCTAGCTTCATACACTAATCACATATGCTCAGCATGCTCCCTAAATACAGTAAGAATGAAACACAATCTGCTCTCTATTTTTTCCCACAGCTTTGATTACTGTAATGTGAGAAATGGCTTTTAAACAAGTAGAAATTCCCACCTCTTTTTAGACCATAAGACCCAATAGACTACAGCTGGGGCTTCCATCCATCGAGTCTTCTTTTGGACAATGGTCCTTTCATGGAAATAAATTACACTCTGTAATCCTTGGTAGTCAGAGGCATCGAATCTCAACATGATTTTTCTTGGCCTTTGTTTTTTCTATTATTTCTCAAAATGCTTAATGAAAGGATTAGTTCATTCAAACATTAAAAATATTTTCAGGGAAATATTTCATCATGATAGAATTTTCCTCCATGATTTCAAAAGAATTCAACAGAATCTTGGTGTAGTAATAGAAACTTTTTTAAGGGAAGAGATCATAAATTTTTATGGCTCATTTTAGTCATAGCTGGTATTTATGTAACACTTTAAAGTTCACTAGGTGTTTTACTAATATAACCTCATTTTATTCTCACAACAACCTTGAGATATAGGTGCCATTATCATCCCATTTTATAAGTGAGGAAAGGCTGGTTAAGTGATTTATCCAGCATCACATATCTAGTTAGAATCTGAGAAACATCTGAATTCGGGTCTTCCTGAGTTCAAGTCTTGTGATCTATTTACTGCACCATCTATCTACCTCTATATAATATTTAATAAATAATACAATTCAATTCAATAAAAATTATTAAGCACCTACTACATACTAGGCATTGTGCAAAGCTCTAAGAGTACCAAAAAAAAAAAAAAAAGATAAAAGACTATTCTTTCCCTTAAGGAGCTTTCAATGGATATTCAATGGATAGATTTGATTCTGAATCTCTGATTTAGTAAGCTTTTATGATTGAAAAACTCATAACTTTTAAGCCAAACTTGATAATGAGCTTTTCAAAACATAACTCTTTTGGTCTGTGGATGAATCCATCAAAATTAAAGTAGTTTCATATTAGTAGGGTGGAGATTGTCATATGCCTTTGAGTTATATATTTTTATTAATTAAGTTAAAGCCAAACTTCAAATATACACACACACTCATTCTTCTGATTTGGAGAATGGAGCAGCAGCAATGTTGTTATTCTGAGAAGAAGAATGAATAAAGAAGAGTAATAAATTTGAAAAGTATCTGGGAATCATTGTAGAGGGTTTTGAATTTCAGGGTAAGGTTTGCATTTCTTCTAAGAGTTCTTAACCTGAGGGTCCGTGAATTTGTTTTATTAATATCTGGACAATTATTTTTCAATACAATTGGTTTCCCTTACAATCTTATGTGTTTTTATTTTATGCCTTTAAAAACTGTATTCTGGTCCATAGGCTTCACTAAATGGTCATAGGGGTCATAGAAAAAAGATTATGAATTCGGATATAGAAACAATAAAGAGTCACCAAGGTGACCTACTGGAACTGCTGTGTCTTAAGAATACTAATTTGGTAGCTGTGTGGAAGATTGATGGGAAGGGGGATCAATTGGAAATAGGGGAGAGGTCGTGAATGTCTGAAGAAGGATAGTAGTAGGCTGTGAGTAGAGAGAAGGGGAAAATATGAGAAACATTGAGGAGGTAGAGACACTGCATTATAGAAATACCAAGGAAAGGCAAGAAAGAAGCTTTATACAAAAGAAGTCCTAACTTATTGTGTGAATCTTCCTGGAGGATGGATACAAGAAATCACTGCATAGAAGAGTCCTTCCTCTTCCTCAGCAGTCAGAGGTATGATGATAATGCTGATAATTAATGATCAATGAATCTCTCAACAAGCATTTATTAAGTCCTTGATCTGTGTCAGGCATTGTGCTAAGTGCTGGGAGACACAGAAAGGTAAGACATTCATATTCTAAGAGGGGAGACAATAATGGAAACAACTGTGTAACTACATAGTATAAATGGGAGATCATCTTGGAGGGAAAACACTCTTAGTGTAGGGGATCTGTGCCATTTTAGTCACTATCAGTCATTACCTAGGACAAAGGAATCTATATTTTCTGAAAGTGCACAATAGTATATCAGAAGAAGACTGCATCAGAGTTGAAAGCAGAAGTTACTGGATACTAATATAGAACAGCCCAGTGAAGAACAGCTTTGGGAGATCAGCTATCTGGCCTGCCCAGCAGAAGAAACACTGATGAGCATCAAACCCAGCCTAGCACCTGGGTAACCAATCTAGTACTATGATGCCATGTTAATGGGAGGAAGAGGACACAAAAATTCATTGGGAAGAACCAGAGTTCAGTCATTTCAATAGAAATAATGGGAAAGAAAAGTGGGAAGGAAAGAGATCTAGCAATACCAAGTTTTAAACTATACTACAAAAAAGTAATAATAGACACTCTGCCTTCTCCTAACCCTTTCCCCTTTCCCTAAAAAAAACCCCACCTTGGTCTTGGTTAAGAAATGGAAAAGATGATTAGTGTAACAGATGAGGTAGATAGCATAGAAATGCTAAGACATGGTAGCAAGAGTTCTATATATAAATCCAAATGCTAGTAACTGGAGTAAGGTTTTGAATACCACATCACAAAAAATTCCAAGAAAGGCAATATATCAGAAATTAGATTTAGACCAATATTTACATCACAAATAAAATAAATTTCAAGTGGATATATGTCTTAAATATAAAAGACTATCATAAACAAATTATAGGAGCAGAAAATGAAATAATTTTCAAACCATAGATTGGGAGAAAATTTGTAACCAAACAAATCATTGAAGATAAGACGAACAATTTTGATTAAACAACATTGAAGAGGTTTTGGGCAAAATCAATGGATATAAAATCATATGCAAATTACTGGGGAAAATATTTGCACTGAGTTTTTCTGATAAAGTTGTAATATTCAAGATATCTAGGGATCTTATTTAAATACATAAGAATTACAACCATTTCCTAATAAATAAATAGATTAAGGATATGAACTGGGAGTTCTCAAAAGAAGAAATACAACCTATCAACAAGCGGATAAAAAAAATTTCCCAAACTACTAATAATTAATTGCAAATTAAAGTAACTATGTTGTTCACACACCAGATTGGTAAAGATTACAAAAAAGGAAAATCACAAGTGTTGGGGGAGGGGGAAAGATATGTTGATGCTCTATTATTGAAGCTATGAATTGATCCAGCTCTTCTGGAAAACAATTTGGAACTATATTCCCAAATCCCAAATAGTGTACTATCCAGTTTTCATAGACATACTACAATAACACTAGCACATAGCTCTGTAGACCTTTGGCTTGGAAGGCAATCTAACATATCTACTCCCCCACACTTCTGTCTTGGTGTCTTCCAAATAATGAACTAGCTCTGGAAATGCATGCATCAATCTTATCATCTATGTGTACATTTTTGGAAAGTATATTGCTAAAGCAGGTTAACGTCCACAATATTCAAAAATTTCCAATTTGCTATAGCCAAAGATTCCATGTATAGATGATACAGTGCTGGCTGGTGGAGAGTCTCTGTTTCCTTGATATTCATTGTTAGGCCAAAATTAGTACAAGCAGTTGAGAATTGATCCATATTCTGCTGCATTTCAGCTTCAAAAGCTTCATTGAATCATTTGCAAACAAAAAGCTGGGCATCAACTTTCCCTCTACTTTAATCTTGGACTGTAGGTTTTTCAGGTTAAATAATATACCAAGAGTGTGATAGCTGACCTTGGTGCTGGAATCAAGAAGAGTAGAAAGAATCAAAATGGCAGAAAGAATAGAAAGAAAATTCCCTAGCTCCTTCACCATATTTCCCCAGAAAGATCTAGGAATTTCCCCAGGTCAAATTCTGATCAGGTATTTAAAGAAAAAGTCATATTTTTTCCAGCCCAGGGAACCTTGTAAAGAAAAGACAGAGATTTGCAGATAGTGAGAGCACTGCCTAAGGAGCATTCTGGCACTTAGGTCCAAGATGAGCATCAAAATAGAAAATACTAGAGCAGAAAGAGGTCTCAGGGGATCATTGAACTAAAAGAGTATAGTGGAGTGGATGTCATTTGGTAGCTACTCAGTCGCAGGTCACTGATTCAAGGAAGACTAAGGAGGGAACTTGACTCTAGAAATAGTGATGAGGAGTAGTTGCAATTGTAAGTCCTGGATGTACTAGACAAAGAACAAGCTCAGAAGTAAGCAGCAATTGTGTGACTCTGATCTTAGGAGGACAGTTTTAGCCTCCAAACCAGGCTAAAATCTGCAGTGGAATAATCATGGAAAGAATCTCAAACATTTCCGCCAGAAGTGCTTGGATCTGAGCCCTAGTATGTATTCTAAGGTGAAAAAGTAGGCTAGAAGAATGAACAAACAACAAAAAAAGAATCCCACTATAGTTATGTCAACAAGTATCTTAACGGCATAAAGAAAAGAATGACTCAAAAATATTTACAAGTAAAGCCTTAAAAAAATATGCAGGTTGGGGACAAATGCAACCAGAACTCCTGGAGAAGATGAAGGAAAAGTTATTTTTAAAGAGCTGAAAATGAAATAAAATGAGAGTGTTAGAGAAAAAATGTAAAAAAAGAAGTCATTGATAATTTTATGAGATCCCATGAACTCAGAAATATGGAAGAGATATATGAAACAATAATGAACAATTTGAAACAAAAGATACAAAATCTTACCCAAGTAATGAATTCCTTGGAAATTAGAATGGATCAAATAGAAGCTAGTGACTCCTAGAAATATCAAGACTATTAAAACAAAATAAAAAAAAACTGAAAAATAGAAGTATTTCATAAAAATCAATTCATCTGGAAAGAGATTCAGGAGAAATAACTTAAGAATCATTAAGCTATCTAAACGCCATTAACAAATAATAATTTTAAAAAGAACCTAGACATTATATTTCAAGAAATCATAAAACTTTCCAGATCTATAGAACCAGAAGACAAAATGGAATTGAAATTATCCATTGGCCATTTCCTAGGCGGGGTGGAACTCAAAAAGAAAACTCAAAAAAATATTATAGCCAAAAACCAGGTTCCAAAGTCAAAGAGAAAAATTTTCAAGCATCAAGAAAGAATTCAAGAACCAAGAATCTACAGTCAGGATCACAGATCAGCCACTACTTGAAAAAAATGGAGACTTTAGAATATGATAATCTTCCTGAAGGCAATAGGCTTACAACTAAGAATAACATTTAGCAAAACCAGAAGAAAAAAAAAGATCTTGCAGGGGGAAAAATTAACATTTAATGAAATAGAAGAATACTATTCTATATAGGAGAGTTGAATAGAAAGTCTGACATACAAACAAGAAGACTCAAGAGAAGCATTAAAGCAAATATGAATAATCATAAGGGTCTAAACAAGGTTTACATTACACTTAAAACATAATAAACATTATTAAATAGAAAGATGATCCATATATTTCACAAGAATGCTATCATCAGAGTTGAGAAATTTAGTATAATATGACGGAGGAGGTGGGAGTGGTTATTATGTTTTGAAGACCTTAAAAGGTAAATGGAAAGAGAGAAGAATACAGTGGAAGAGAAGAATAATGGACTATATTTTTTCATTTAAATGGGGTGCACAAGTAGGGTGAGAGTGGGTAACATTTGAACCTCACTTGCACATGAATAGGTCAAAAGAGGGAAGACCTCACATAAATTCTACCTAATAGGGAAATATAGAAGGGAAAGGTGTTATTAAATGAAAGGAGAAAAAAAGAGGGTGTGTGGTGATTAATTTAAGGAAGGGAATAAGTTAGAAGTAAAATAAACTGTTCAAGAATGGACGGGAAACAAAGAAAAGAAAAAATATAAAAGATATGATGACGGGAAATACACAATTAACAATTATAACCATCCATGTCAATCAGATGAACATAAATAAAACAGTAAAGGATAGTAGTGAGGAATAAAATCCAAAATCCAACAATATATGGTTTATAAAAATATATTTAAAATAGAATACAGAGTTAAATTAGGATCTGGAACAAAATCTACAACACCTCAATTGACATAAAAAAGTCAGGGTAGCAATCATGGTCTCAAACAAAGCAACAGCCAAAAAAAAATCTAATTAAAAAAGACAAACAAGGAAACTACATTTTGGTGAAAGGTGCCATAGAAAATGAATTCATATTGATATGAAATATGTTGCACCAAATCATAAGGCATCTTAATTCTTTTTTTTAAATTAAAGCTTTTTATTTACAAAACATATGCATGGGTAATTTTTCAACAGTGACCCATGTAAAACTTCTGTTCCTACTTTTCCCCTCTTTCCCCCACCTCCTCCCCTAGATGGCAGGTAGTCCAATACATTAAATATCTTAAAGTATATGTTAAATACAATATATGTATACATATTTATGCAGTTATCTTGCTGCACAAGAAAAATCACATCAAGAAGGAAGAGAAAACTGCAAAAGAAAACAAAATGCAAGCAAACAACAATAGAGGGAGTGAGAATGCTATGTTGTGGTCAGTTCCCATTGTCCTCTTTCTGAGTGTAGATAGCTCTCTTCATCACTGAGCAAGTGGAACTGATTTAGTTCATCTCATTGTTGAAGAGAGCCACATCTGTCAGAATTGATCATCATATAGTATTGTTATTGAAGTATATAAGATCTCCTGGTTCTGCTCATTTCACCCAGCATCAGTTCCTGTAAGTCTCTCCAGGCCTTTCTGAAATCATCCTGCTGGTCATTTCTTACAGAACAATAATATTCCATATTATTCACATACCCCAATTTATTCAGCCATTCTGCAATTGATGGGCATCCCCTCAGTTTCCAGTTTCTCAGTACAAAAAGGGCTGCTACAAACATTTCTGCACATGGTAGGTCCCTAACACTGCTGGAACAAAGGGTACACACAGTTTTATTACTGTGATCAATAACGATCTCTAGATCTTCTTTGGTCACAAATTCCTTCCTCCTCCACAGATCTGAGAGGTAAACTATTCTATGTTCTTCTAATTTATTTATAATATCATTCTTTATGTCTAGATCATGAACTCATTTTGACCTTATCTTAGCATACAGTGTTAGGTGTGGGTCAAGTATCTTAATTCTTGTAGGAAACTTGAGTTAGAAGAGAAAAGAGACTATAAAACTGTAATTAGGGATCTCAATTTTCCCTCTCAGAAGTAGATAAATTTAGCAACAACAAAAAATGTAACCAAAAAAAATGAAAGATCTAAATAAAACGTTAGGAACATTAAATGTGATAGACTTCTGGAGAATACTGAATGGGAATAGAAAGTAATAAACCTAATACCTAACTGTGCATAGCACCTTTACAAAAATTGATCATATATTATGGCATAGACATGTAACAAGTAAATGCAGAAAAGCAGAAATGTTAAATGCATCTTTTACTGAGCAAAATGCAATAAAATTATATTTAATAATAGACCTTTGCTGCAAAGATTAAAAAGCAATTGTTAATTTATTAATCTAATTCTAAAGAATGTATAGGTCAGATGATAAACAATCAATAATTTCATTAAAGATCGTGACAACAATGTGATAACATACTTAAATTTGGAGAATTTAATCAAAACAGTGTTTAGGGGAAAATTTACATCACTAAACACTTTCATGAATAAATGAGAAAGAGAAGATCAATCAATTGGGCATGCAACTAAAAAACAATCTAGAAAATCAACCAAATGTAATTTCCCAATTAAACACCAAAATAGAAATCCGGAAATCAAAGAACAGATGAACAAAATGGAAAGTAAAGAAAACTGAATTGACAAATTAAATTAGTGACAATTTAAAAAATCACAATAGAAAGATAAATCATTAGCTAATTTAATTTTTAAAAACCAAACTACCAGTATCAAAAATGAAAAAGGCAAATTAAAAAACAATGAAAAAGAAATTATTAGGAATTATTTTGCCCAAATAAATGCCAATAAAACTGATAATCTAAATGAAATGAATATTTCCAAAAATGTAAATTTCCCAGATTAAAAGAATAGAAAATAAATAATTAAAATGAACCTAATTTATAAAAGAGAAATTGAACAAGCCATAAATGAATTCTCAAAGAAAAAAAGAAACCCAAGAACAAATGGATTTATAAGAAAATTCTACCAAAATTTAAAAAATAATTCCAGTCCTACATAAACTGCTTTAAAAAAATTAGAAAAATAAAGGGGCCTTGGATATTCCTTCCAAGACACAAATATTGCCTTTTAAAGAAACTCAGTTTTAATGGAAGGGAAGTAAAAGGAAAAGAAAGGAAGGAAAAGAAGAAAAATTGAATTCAATCTGTGCTTTGAAACCATCATTTCTCTATCTTGAAGTGGATAGCATCTTTCACCATGAGTCCATAGGAATTGAAATTGATCATTGTGCGGATGAGAATTCCTAAGTCTTTCAGAGTTAATTATCTTTACAATTATTGAAGATGTTTCTACAATATTAGAAAGTGTTCTACAATATAGAAATTATTCTTATGGTTTTCATTTTACTTTACATCAATTCATACAAGTCTCCTGCACAAGACTTTTTCTCTTCATAATTTCATACAGCACAAATAGTATTGCATTACATTCATATACCATGTTGTTCAGTTATATCCCAATTGATGTATGCATCCTCTCAGTTTCCAGTTCTTTGCTACAACAAAAAGAGCTGCTATACATATTTTTAATATATAAGTTCTTTTCCTCTTTAATCTTTTTGGTAGTGGTATTGCTGGGGGAAGAGTCACACCGAGTTTATTTTATGGACACAGTTCCAAAATAGGTGGATCTGCTAATATATCAAGAATGCATTAAAATTCCTGTCTTCCCTCAGCCCCTCCAACATTTGTTATTTTCTTCTTCTTCTTTTTTTTTGCCAAATTTGTCAGTGTGTTGGGTATGAGATAGTACATTATAATTGTTTTGATTCTACTTTTTCTAATTACTCATGCTTTAGAGCATTTTTTCCCACGTGACTATTGATAACTTGGATTTCTTTTCCAGAATATTGCTTATCATGTTCTTTGAACAATTTATCAATTGAGGAATAGATCTTATTCTTAAAAGTGTAAATGAATTCCCCTATATATTTTAGAAATGAGATTTTTATCAGAGAAACTTTCTGCAAAAGTTTCCCCAAATTCCTACTTTTCTTTTATTTTACCTGCATTGGTTTTGGTGGTTCAGAAACTTTTTAGTTTTGTGGAATAAAACTTATACATTTTATCTCCTTTAAATCTCTTTAAAGTGACTTTTATAATGAATTCTTTCCTTATGCATAGATCTCACAGTTTTTTCTTTCAGTGATCTCTTATTTACTTAAAAGTGTCAAACAATGTCTAAACTGTATGCCCATTTGGAACTCATGTTGGTATACTATGTGAAATTGTTGCTCTATCTTTAGTTTCTGTCAGACTGCTTTTACATCAGTTTTTACAGAATTTGTTTGTTTTACAGTTTTTCCAACAGATTTTGTCAAATAGTCAGGTCTTGCCCCAGCAGTTAGAATTTTTAGGGTTTGTCAAACCACTGGATTATTGTGCTCATTTGCTTATATATATTATATAACTAATCTGTTCCACTGATCAACCTAAATCTTACTCAATATAGCTTTGTCCTATAGTCTGAAATCAGATACCACTAGGACCTCTTCATTCCCATTTAAAAAATGGAATCCTTTGACATTCTTGAACTTCTGTTCTTCTAAATAAATTATTTTTTTCTAGTTCTATCTCAAATCTTAAATTGTGGGTCACAGCCCCATACAAGGTTGTACAACTGAATGTGGGGGGGTGTCATAAAATTATGACTTATTATTAATAAAGGTTTGATTTATATACCTACTTTATATTCCTATATAGCCTGGGTCATATAAAAATTCCTTGGATGAAAATGGGGTCCTGAATGGAAAAAGTTTAAGAAGTCCTGCTCTATATAATATAGTCTAGTCTCTCAGTAGTTTGATTTGGCATGACACTGGATACATACATTAATTTAGTTAGTGTTGTCATTTTTATTATTGGCTTGGTTTACTTATAAGATCTAATATTTATATCTATTTTTAATGGTGTACAGAGTGTTTTGTAATTGTTTTTATATAGTCTGTATGTTTGTGTGTGTGTGTGTGCACATGCACACGCAAGTATTTTTTATTGTCTACAGTTATTTTAAATGTAATTTCTCTTTTTTCTCTTCCTGTTGGATTTTCTTGATGAGATACAGAAATGCAGATGATTTGTATGAGTTTATTTTATAACCTACTGATTTGTTGACATTACTAATGGTTTCAACCAGTTGTCTTTTTATTATTTGTATAGTTCTCTAGGATTGCCTAAGTAGACTATAATGTCATCTACAAAAAGATAATTCTGTTTCTACTTTGCTTATTCTTATTTCTTTAGTTACTTTTTCTTATTTATTGCTATAGTTAGAATTTTTAGGATAATATTGTTTAGTGATAATGGACATCCTTGTTTCCCTCTTGATCTTATTTAGGAAGATTATCTTTATTGACTTATTATTTAATGCCAGTCTTAGTTTTTGATAGATAGTATTTATTATTTTAAAGAAAGCTGTTTATTCCTAGGTTTCTCATGTTTTTAACAGGAATAGGAGCTGCATTTTCCTATGATCTTTTTCTGCATCTACTGAAATAATTATTTTTTTTGTTCTTGTTATTAATAGGGTCAATTATATTTATTGTATTAGTAATATTGAGCCAACTTTGCCTTCCAATATAAATCCAACATTATTTTGTGTGGTGTTCTTCTTCTTTTGTATAATATGATGGTTCTCTATAGGAGCAAGTTTCTTGGGGAGATTTTCTGGAGGCAGTCTTAGTTTTGGTTCAGAGTAATAATCACTCCAAATGCAGCTGGCTGATAAAATCCAAATGTTTATTTTCTCCTTCCAAGTCTTATCTCTTTCCTTAGGCTTGGTTAGGTTTCTTAGAGGCCTCTCTCCCTCCTTTGTTCCAAGAGCTCTTGCAGCTTGTCTTTTAGCTCATCCAGCTTGTGCCTCTAGCTCAACTCTGACTCGTGGCTTCTCAATCTCCAACTGATGCTCCCCTCTCAGTCTTTTCAACTGACTCTCCTGACTGAGCTCAGCTGTTTTTATGCTCTTTTAGACGTGTAAACTCAAAAATTGACTCCTCCTCTGAGAGTGTGGGATTATGAGTTTCTGACTTGTGAACCTCCTGAACTTGAGAACTCCAATGTGTGAGCTAATTGTGAACTCTCAAAGGTGTTAACTTAAGCATTTTTTCTATCAATATTAGTGACTTAACACCTTGTAAGGATTTGCTCTAATGTGTGAACCAATAAGCATTGTATCAATTCCATTGAGTTAACATTAAGATTCTAACAGTTTTGGTACATGATATTTGTGATATATTGCTGTAATCTTTATTAGTATTTTATTAAAAAATTTTCATTAATATTCATTAAGCTAATTGGTCTATGGTTTTCTTTCTGTTTAGCTGTTCCTGGTTTAAGTGTTGAGATAATATTTATGTCATAGAGGGAATTTTGTAAGCCTGTTTTACCTATTTTTTTTCAAACAGTTTTATATTTTGATGGAATTAGTTATTTTTAAAGATTTTTAATAGAATCTATTTATAAATGTATCTGTCCTGGGATTTTAAAAAAAGGCCTTTTCATTTATGGTCTGTTTAATTTCTTTTTAAACATGGGGTAATTTTAGTATTCTTTTTCCTGTTCTGTTAGCCTAGATGATTCATAATTTTACAAATATTTATCATTTTCAGTTAGGTTGTCAGTTTCACTGGAATAAAATTGAATGAGAGAAAGCTGCCAGAGAGTACTTATTCCTGCACCCAACACTAATTCAGCGATCCCCTGGGATCTCTTTTTCTTATGTTACTTTCTGCCTTGGTGTTCTGCCTTACTTCTCTTTCTGTCTCTGGGGGCTAGAATCATCACTTGGAAACTGATTAAAAGGGTAAAACTCCTCTAGCAAGTTTCTCTGAACTAAGATATAAGGGAAACTGAGTCAAATTCATAAGATTAAAATCCATTCTTTGATGGATGAATCCTCAAAGAATATGAACAAGCAGTTTTCAGAGGAAAAAATGTCAGCTATAAGTAACATTAAAAAAATGTTCTAAAGCATTAACAATTAGAAGATACATATTAAAACAACTCTGAATTTTTACCTCACAAAAATCATACTGATAAAGTTGACAAAAATGGAAAAGGATAAAGATGATAGAGTAAAGGCAGGAATTAGTTGAAGTTCTCCCCCAAGTTCCTCCAAATTCCTTTAAATAATGACTCTAAACAAATTCTAGAGCAGCAGAATCTATAAAATGGAGTGAAACAATCTTCTAGCCCAAGACACCTTAGAAAATCCGCAGGAAAGGTCTGCAGTACCAGAGTGAGAGTGAAGCACAATCTGTGCTCAAACCTGAGCCCAATAGAAAATTTAGCACTTGTCAAACATATGAAGAAATGCATTAAATTTATAAAAATAAGAGTTTTTAAATTCCCTATTTTAAATTTGTTCAGGTATTTTGGAAAACAATCTGGAAAAATGACAAAATGCTATTGAACTGTTTATGCTGTGATCAAGTAATAACAGTATTAATTCCATTTCCCATGGAAATCAAAGAAAGAGGAAAAAGAATCACACCTACAAAAATATGCATAGGAGTTTTTTAAGGTGGAAAAGATTAGAAAACTGGTTGTGGTGGGAGAGGAATAGTGCCCATTACTAGGGAACAACTAGACAAATTGTGGCATATGAATGTGCTATGAGAAATGATCAATAAAATGGTCTCAGAGAAACTTGGGAAGAATTGTATAAATAGAAACAAAGCAAAGTGAGCTGAACCAGGATACAATAATATAACTTGTACAGCAACAATATGTAAAGACAAACAATTTTGAAATTAACATTAATTAATATTACAACCAATCATGGTTTCAAAGAGGATTCATTATGAAATATTCTCTGTGCCTGCAGGTAAAAACATATGATGGACGCAGAGTACATTTTTTAAGAATGCAGGAATTTTTTTCATGTGACAAGATATTTGTGATGGATTTTTTTTCTTGGATTGAAAGGGAAGTGGGAGAGAATTAGAGCTAAAAACAAAATAAAATTGAATTTAAAACTTTACAAAATTATAACACCCATATTCATTGCAGAAAAGAATTGTAAATCAAGGATGGTGTAATCATCAAAGTGTTCCTTGAAAGGATTTAAAAGGATGTGGCCATTTCAAACTGTGGCAAATCTACAGGTTGTTAGATAGCTAGGAAATGAGATTTAAGGATAAATTCCATTGTCATTGAATTTTTCAATCTAAGGTGTTAACTCCTTCATGTTTAAGTTTCTAGTTTCTCATCTTTAAAAGGTGTGAAGTTTTAGCGATTATTTGCATGTTGAAAAGTCAAGAAATAGGCAATCTGTCCATAGAGAGAATGTACTTATCTCTAGCAAGATTATCTTTGTATCTTTTCTCCATTTACCCATCTGCACTGAGCAATAAGACAATTTTAGAATTTTAGAGAATGAGGAATTCTCTCCAGAGAATCTTTGATAATTAATCAGCAAATGGACATTGACTGCTTATGGTTAACCTGCAAAGACGAATAAATGGGAAGTATATTAGATAGTCACAATAATTCAAGAGCTGAGGAAAACAGACCCTGTAATAGGGAAGGAATGGGTGCTTTGATTAGTTGAATTTTATTTTATTTTTTTATGATTTAATTATACAGTCTTTCCAGGGACTTTCCAGGGACTTGGGGTGAGCAGCTTGGAGAGCAGGCTTCCAAGGCCAGGAGGGGGAAGCAAGCAGAGCAGACCACTCAATACTCAGTGGAAGTGAAGGTGTGAACTCCATTCAAATCAAAAGCCACTTGTAAGAGTTCACACCTTAGGGATTCAAATATTAAAGGAAAAGAGAGAAGCAGGGAAAGAAGAGATCAGAGGATGGAGCAAGGAAGAGAACTACAGTATACCGACTGATCTGTCGCAGTAAAGCGACATCTGGAAGAAAACAAGTAGCTGACTCTAGGAGTATCCCAGATTAGAACTCTCAGTCTAAGGTAAAGAAAAGATCATCTATTTTTCCAATTTCCTCTACTTATTATTATTATTGTCTACTTAGTCACAAATACTAGGGTAGAATCTACCATTTTGATATCGAAATATTTCCAGTAAACTGAATTTTGCCTCAACTACAAAGGCTAATTAGAGGTTAATCTAAAGATATAATTAAACAGAAAGTCCAACCTTTGCCTAAAGTTTTGGGGATTTTCCTAACTTGGGCACTTATATTGAATTCAGCACTTTCCTTCAAAAATAAACTTCCTAAAGCTGAAGAGGAAGAAACCAAAGTGCATTTTGGGAGTCACTATATTCCTCATTCCACAACCACCTATTTAAAACCAGCTAATTACCACAATAGGATGTTATAATTTGAGATAATTCTGTGGGATTTTTTTCTTTTCTCTGAGAGTTTAATAATCTATAAAATTTAAAATCTGTTTTGTCTTTGCATGAAATAAAAGCAAGAGCAAGAGCAAGAGCAGCAGCATTTCCAGGAGAACTGGACCAAGAGAAACATCCATCATAGCAAACTAACAGTGAATCTTGGTGGTTGCCCTGATTACCTGTCCAGATGCCTGTATTCCAGTCCCAAAAATTTCCTTGAGTAGGCAAAATATTTTGGAGAGCAAGCTTCCAGGGCCAAGAGCAGGATTGCTTATACATTAACCAAGTCATCCACTCTTCCATCCTGAAAATGAGCTATCAGCCCCTGAAAAGTAGTTGCACCAATACAATGATTTCAAACAAGTCGCAGAGACTGGAGGAAATAGAGAAACAAGACATGTACCTACGGGAGAGAAATAAGTGCCGCTTTCACATCATTCCTGATGGGAACTGCCTCTACAGAGCCGTCAGCAAAGCAGTCTATGGGCACCAGAACCAGTACCAGGAGCTTCGGGAAAAAACAGTCAACTACATAGCTGGAAACCTTGACCTCTTCAGAATCCTCATTGAAGGTGATGTGGAGGAATTTCTCTTCAAAGCAGCACAGAATAACACTTGGGGTGGCTACCCAGAGATGCTGGCCCTGGGGGACATTCTCAATATCTCTATTCAGTTAACTCTAGGAGGCAGTTTGGTGAATCCTATTGTATCCACAACCATTCACTCTTTTGATCCAGAAAATTCCCATAGGAAAAGTATTTGGCTAAGCTGGCTTAGTTATGGACACTATGACACTGTATTGGATTACTCTCCTAAACCAGAGAATAAAAATTATTACAGTAAACATGAAAGAAAAGAAGAAAGAAAAAGAAGAAAGAAGAAAAAACATCACCGTTCTAGACGCTTTGCCAAGGAAATAGAGAACTCCTAAAAGAAGTCACAGAGACTAAGAACTCCTTCCTGCACTCCCTCCTCATACACGATTTGGAGTAGAAATACCTCAAATTCAACATAGAAACTAACAGAGGGGGAACAGAAAGAGTGGGTGCTTATGAGGGAGGGAAATATGCAGGAAGGAATAGTTGGAAGTAAACTGAATGGAACATTAAATTTATTAAATCCTTTTTATAAAATCAGGCAGCATGAAATGAAAACTCATTCTTTACTTTTATGTGCTATTATGTATACAAAAATGTCCATTTTTTTCTGTTTTCATTTATAATTAAAAAAATAAATTTAATTTTTAAAAATAATATTTTGCTTTTTTTTTGAAAAAGAAATAAAACCTCTTAATTGAAAAAATTAAAAACTGAACACAAGATGCTCTCACCCTGCCTCTCTCCCCCCAAGTTGTGACTAAAAATGGAAGAGAATGAAACTTTAGGTATTTTCTCTTCTCTTTGGAAAGACCAATCTGAGATCTCACTCATCTAGTCCATGGGGTAAGTTATATTCAATAGCTGTAGTTCACAGTAGGACTTATGATATGAGTCATTGATCCTGATCAGAATTAACACAGACATATCAGGGTTATTAGTAGACATGACTATACTTCTGTCACATTCACAGATACTTAAATAGAATCAAGGTCACCTGTAAGTAATTAAGAGGTTATTGGCCTCTTGCCTGTGAACAACCTGCCCCCCCTATCCTGAAGTTAAGGTCACAAAAATTGAATCTCAGGAGTCCCACCAACCAGAGCATGTTCCTCCCTGGGCTTGCACTTAGGAGAAGAATAATCCTTCTCTTTCCTATTAGAAGCCACTTTTGAAATGTTATACCCTTCTTTTGCTCATGTTGTATAAGAACTCTCTCTCCTTCATTCAAGAACTCCAAATTACCATCATATCATTGACAAGATCTTCTTTGTTCCAAGTCAATAAATATTCAGTATAGATATGTAGTTACAGTTTCAGCTCTCTGGTGTTAATAGAAGGCAAAGCCCCCTCCCCCCTACAGGACCACCCTTAGGTTCCTCAAGCTCTTTTTGAATAGTTATTCTCCTAACTATACCTGAGGAAAACAGGCTTGCCGTTGGAGGAGGTCCTTTGCTCTTTCTCCAGAAAAGAAGTAAAAACATATTGAATGAATCTTCCTGGAGACTGGATCCAAGAAACCATTGGATGATTTAGCCCTCTCTCTTCCTTAGTAGTCAGGGATATGATGAAGTTGTTGATTAGAAAATGTCTCAATTAGTTTTTATCATTCACTTTCTCTGTGCCAAGTACTGAGTAAAGTGCTGGGGATATAAAGAAAGGCAAAAATGGGTTCCCTGCCTTCAAATAATTCACATTTTATTAGGGGACAGAATATAGAAACAATTATGTAACTATAAACTATCTATAGTAAAAGATATTAAATGGGAAGTCATATCAGACAGAAGATGCTAACAATAGAGGGACTAGGAAGGGCCTGTTGTAGAAGTTGACATTGAAGGTGAGTCTTGAAGAAAATCATGGAATTCGGGAGGTGGTGATGAAGAAGAAGAGAGTTTGGGGCATGAAACAGGTCAATGAAAAGGCACAGTGAGGAGTTGGAGTGTCCTGTTCAAGAAACAGAAACAAGGTTAGTATCACAGTACTGGAGATTACAGGAAAAGGAATAAGGTCTGAGAAGACTGGAATAGTAGAAAATTGCTTAATGTGAAGGGATTTAAAAGCTAAGTAGGGGATTTTTCTATTTGATCATAAAAATAATAGGGATTTGATGGAATTTACTTATTAGAGGGTTCATATGGTTAAGTATACTCTTTAGGAAGATCATTTTAACAGTTGGATGGAAGACAGAATAGAGTGGGGAAAGAATGATTCAGAAAGACCAACAATGTATTGTAATGATCTAGGAGTGAGTTAATGAAGGCTTGCTTAAAGGTGGAAGTGTGTCAGAGGAAAAAATCAGATACAAACAAGAATTGGTGAAAGAAAAAAAAAAGAATTAAAGAGCAGAATAGATTACAGTAAGAAATTGAGGATGACAGTGAGGTTATACATCTAGGTGACTAGGAAGATGGTGATAATTTCAACAATAATAGGGAATTTGGCAGTTGGACATCTGAAAATCTATAAGATGATGAGATTACAAAGTGAGATAATACAGAAGGAGAAGAACCAAGACAGAACTTTGAGGGACAATCACAATTAGTCCTAGATGAAAATCTAGCAAAGGAAACTGGAATGGTCAACTTCTTATTCAGACAGAATAAAAGGAATATTTTGCCAGTGGGAGATACTTCTAGGGCCATGTACATTAGGTAGGTGATTTAAACTTTAGCCTAGTTTGGCAAACAACCATCTTGTTCTTGAGATAATCATGTGTAAATTCCCCTATGACAATGAATAAAACTATAAACCAAGCCCTGATTTATAAGAGTTTCCAATTTTTGATTTTCACAATGAAAATTTGCTGATCTTTCCCCTAGAGACAGTTGGGGCAATTTCCGGCATAGTCCTAAATTGTGGACCAACAGAAGGGAAGAAGTGGCTGTTTCCAAGGGGTTAATGATGAGAGGTAAAGATGGTGGAGGAAGCCCATTGTGAGAGTTTGTAGGGATGACTCACTTACTGCCATAAGGTCACCGTCTTCGATGGAGCCAGGAATATGAATCCTACTTTTGACATTAGCTTTTTCTGCTTGACACAACTGTAAGTTGCATCTTCCAGCCTGATATGTCTGTAGCCAATGGCAGACCAACCCCAGGAAGGAATTTGTGATGCTTTCAGCATGAAAATAGGATATCTATCCTGGTTTATTACCCCTTTTCTGCCTTGAAATTCCTTTTGTGAGTTTTGTGTGTGTGTGTGTGTGTGTGTGTGTGTGTGTGTGTGTGTGTGTGTGTTAGTTTTGAGCTCTCCATCTCACCTTCCATTTTACCTAATCTAAAAATCTTTGTCCTTTACAGCCCACTACCTGGAGATGGGGAACAGAAACACTTCAGGGATTGGGGCAAAGTCACCAATTACAGACAGCTCCAACAAACTTTTCATTCTCTGGGTCCAACTTAAAGCCCTATCCAACTAATTCCTGCTCTTGGACTCTTTTCTTTTCCTTTTCCTTCCCTCCACCTCCTCTCTTCCTTCTTTCTTTTCTTCATTTGTCCTTTTCTCCCTATCTTCAAGTTTTTTCCTTTTCATGTTTGGATGATTTTTTTTTTTTTTAATTTTAGGGAGGTATGAGGTGGGGGGAGGAGATAGGAAGATTTGTTTTTGTTTTTACTTACTTAATCAACCAGCTTCTTTCTTACCAGAATTATGGATTCTATTTTTTTTTGTTATTGTTATTGATTTCCCCTTTCTTTCCTAATTTATGTCTTCCAGGAGCAAAGACCGATCTCTACATCAAAAGATACAGCTTTTGACTTCCTTTGTGTTTTTGTACCTGACTTACCAGCAGTCCTGGTATCTCTTGCTTTTTCAGCTTCTCCTCAATTCCCTGTAAATTACTTTCTATAATACTTCTTCCCTTGTTTCTCTGGATCTTCTTACTGTTGATTCTTCGAAGTCCAAATGGTAACCCATTGGATTTTTACACCACCTTTTGAACGGTCAATCGTCCTTCCAATTGATAGTCAAGCGGTTCCCCTTAAATTTCCATATTCTCCCTACTTTTTCGAACACCCTCCAGGCAACCCTCTAGAAGTATTTTGGTCTATATATGCAGATAAGATTTCTTTCGGTCTTTAACTCCATTGGCCTATTAGCCTAGCAGGGGCAATTCTAGCTAAGGGCTTTTTTCAGAGAAATTCAGAAGTTATTGCAGAAAGGTGGGACCGATGGCCGTCAACAATGGTATTCAAAACTGCAGAACCTGTGCTACCCAATACAATGTGGACCGTCGTTTTCTGCTTTGACCAGGTTTTAGGGAGGCAGGAGCGAGCTGCCCCGACTGTGCCTTTGTCTGGTGGCAATTGATCTGAACAGCCTTGGCCGGGATTGCCGAGAACGTGTGTACGGTTATGGCTGGTGGAGTAGGGAAATGTTACTTGAGGGGAGTGTCCCAAGAAGAAGGCAGCGGAGAGAGAAAGCAGGCCGGGGATTTCCGGGCGGAGGCTATTGCTGCTAGAGGAGCAGTGAATGGATGCTCGCGGGACGGCCCCAGAAACAGAGAGGAAAGAAGGGTTTTTAATCAGATCTCTAGCCAAGCAAAAGATGTTGCCTGACCGGGAATAGAACCTGGCCGCAGAGGTGAAAGCGCCGCCTCCTAAACCGGTGATCTAAACTAAAACGTTCTCACACCAGCTGTCACCACCGCCACCTTATCTCGTTCAACACGCCTACCTACACCAAGCTACACCTCGGCCTTCTCCATCCTCCCAGCAGTTTCCATTTCCCCAGCTCCGCTCCTTCCGTAATCTCGATACGCCACTAAGTGCACTCATCTCACCGAAGCTTAGAGGCCCCTCTCTTTCCGACAGGTCTCCCTCCATAGCTCTCCCCCATCCCTTTCCATTTTCATGTACCCTCCTCCTCACCCCCAGGCTCTAGAAGCGCCACGGCCACTTTCGGTCTCCCCCTCCCGTTCCTTCTGGACATCCATCCGGGCGCCCCGCAGCAGCCAGGCACAGGGTCCAGCAGCCCCCGACCACCTGCGGGGCTGGCGGGCGGAAGGAGAAGCACAGGCCCTACCTTACCCTGCAGATGACCAAACAGCGATCGAACCGCAATCACGCCGCCGGGAAGCTGCCGCCGCCGCTAGCCGCTCCTCGCTAGGCTGCAGTCTTCCTCCAAAAAGGCGCGTCTGGCCAGGAACAGACTGGAGCTACAGCAGTGGGGCCGCTCGCTGCTCAGGCTGATCCTGGACCAGAGCTCCGAAGTGGACGGCGAGAGGGCGCTGGCGACTAGCCCTTCAGCCCGGTGTCGTTCCCTCTCCTGCCTCAGCTTCCTGTTCTCTCCCGGTCAGTTGGGTGGCCCAATAGCGATTGCTTCTCCATCCTCCAGCCTCCGAAGTCCCCACAGGCAGGAGGAGCCAAGAAACCCTTAGAAAGCCCTCCCTTGACTGGCCGGTGGCCTAAGGGCAGGAAAGTGGGAAGGGCAAAAATGAGATCACCTGAAATGAAGGAGCTCTACCTAGTTCTCAGCTGCAAAATAAAGTGAAAAAAATTTTTTTTCTTTCTCCTTTGAGGAACCTAATCCCGGAGGAAGTTACCATCAAATTAACCAGGACCCAATTGACGCCTTTAGGAGCCTGAGAATCTTTGTGAATAGACATTCATGCCTAGGCTGAGAAATGCGTCCTCCTAAATGCGTCTTTGCAAGTCAAGCCCTGCCTTTCCATTGCCCTCTACCTCCTTCCCTTTAGACTTTGGATCACCGTTCCTTATAATCTCCATATAATCTATAATAATAATTGCTGGATGCAAGGGAGCTCAATTACAGGGAAAACACATGACACTTTGACTTTTGATGTCTCCCTTGACCATCAAGATCACTCTCCCTATCAGCCCTCCCCTCTTCCTTTCAATCTTCCCATTCAAGTCATACCCTTGCCACCAGCAGCAAATTTCTGGATCAAGATTTTCTGTAGGAACCCTCAGTTTGCTCTGCTACCTTATCTGCTAAATGGAAGGTTTAGTTTATATGGCATCGCAGAGCTTTTCCAGTCTTAAGTCCAAGAACCTAAACTTTTCGTTCTTCAAGGGACCTTCTTTAGGCTGTCACTTTGAACAGCAGATGCCACTAGGCTTTGGTGGAGGAAACTTCTCATCCAAAATCTTCAATATCGACTTCAAAATCCAAGGTTCTTCCGTCAAGAGTACCAGTATTGAATCTATAACCTGGAAGTTTGCAATCCTACCTGATACCATTCAAGAAGCATTTCTCAAACACTTAACTAAAATACCTGGCACTCCATTAGGTGTTGGAGATCCAAAACCAGTTCCTGTCTTCTAGGAATTTCTAGTCTCTTGGGACAAGAGCCCAGGGGGGGTGGAGTGGATTGGGAAGGGAATCAGTGATTCCACCAACAAAACAAATAAATGGTAACCAAAGTTTTTGAGGAAGGAAAGAGGACCAAAGATTGGGGACATGTTAACAAAAATCAGTGATACATGAACTTTAGAAGGCATCTAAGGATTCTAATAGGTAGAGGAAAGAAAGAAATATTACAAAAACACTGTGTAAAGTCTTCTGAGAAGACACTAGGCAACAGGTAGATTGGGCTTTGGGTGCTGTTGATGTTGAGGTCTGGTAGGAGAAATGTAGGAGGAGAGGTTTGAAGGTCAGAATGGGATAGGGTTATATTGGCCAAGCTGGCTTATATCAGGTTGGCACCTCAAAGCAAATTCCAGGTTTCATATAAAATGACTGAAAAATTGTCAGTCAGGAAAAGATATTCAGGATGCAGTTTAAATCTAGTTGAGCTCATCTTTCCTATCTCTGGAAAACAAACTTTAGTGAACTTCCATCAAGACTCAGAGCAGTGGTTTTTGTGTACTCAAAAGACTGGGAAGCTATATCAAAGACCTAGAATCTTAGTTGTGAGCTTCTAACAAGGTTTCAAGAGCTATTAAGAGACAGAATTAGCCTAGTCCAAGGAAACTAGGGGGTGGGAGAGACTCTTTGGTAGTTATTCTTCCTACCACGAGATTCATGGTCAGTTAACCTTGGAATGTAGACTACAACCAGAAAATGAAGGGCTTCAAAGGCCCAACTGACACTGGGTTTTCCTCAAGGAAAGTTGTGGAGTTGGACAAGCCAAGAATTGGCAACTGAGTCATCTAGGATGCCAGACATATGGGAGGTTAGAATATGACTTCTGAGTAGAGGGTAGGAATTTGGGTGACTGGAAGGATGTTGATGTCTTCCACAGAAATAAGAGAATTCCTCCATCTACTCCAGTGAAAAAGGCTATAAGTATTTGAAGAAAGAGCATGAATTCCATTTTGTACCTGGTAAATTTCAGAATATTAGTGATATGGCATATATAGCAGCTACAGAATGAGATTTAGATTCCATGCACACATGTTACAGATCTGCAAGAGGTGGTAGTCATTGAATGAATAACAGCTGATGAGAAAAAGAAAGAGGGGGGGAAGAGGAAGAGGAAGAGGAAGAGAAAGGAGGGAAAAGGAGAGAGAGAAAACAGTATATCATGGCTTGAGAGAAGACCCAAGGTTAGTGGTCCTGTATCATGAGTGTTGACTAGACAATGAAGAGGAAGAAGGAGACAAGTCAAATGAAAGACTTTTTCTAGAAATTTCACTGCAGAAGGGAAGAATGAAGAAAATGATAAAGGATGATATATTCTCTTGTAAAATTTGGTGGCAAGGTTCAGAACTCTTAGCTTAGAGATATTTTATCTAGAGGAAAAAAAAACAGTTTTTTTTTTTAAACATGAGCAGGTGGGAGAAATGAGGGCTGCATAGACAGAATATATGTTTAACCCTTGGATATATCTTGTGATGTACTAGACAGCTTCCAGAGAGCTTTAAGCAACAGAATAGCCTGATTTAAAAGATATGCTACACATAGATAAAAAAAAATGCCTTCAAGATATAAGCAGGTAACAGTAAAATCCTAGGGGAAAATTTTTAACTGAAGGATCAACTTTGCATATGAAATCTCTAGATTGATAGACTTTTTTTTTATTAAAGATTTTTGTTTTCAAAACACATGCATGGATAATTTTTCAACATTGACCCTTGCAAAACCTTGTGTTCCAAAATTTCACCTCCTTCCCCCCAAGATGGCAAGTAATCCAATATTTGTCAAACATGTTAAAATATATGTTAAATCCAATATATGTATGCATATTTATACAATTATCTTGATGCACAAGAAAAATCAGATCAAAAAGGGAAAAATGAGAAAGAAAAAAGAATGCAAACCAACAACAAAAAGAGTAAAAATGCTATGTTGTGGTCCACACTCAGTTCCCACAGTCTTCTCTCTGGGTGTAGATGAATGTTTTCATCACAAGATCATTAGAATTGATCTCACTCATCTCATTGTTAGAAAGAGTCACATCCATCAGAATTGATCATCATATAATCTTGTTGTTGCCATGTATAATGATCTCCTGGTTCTGCTCATTTCACTTAGCTTAGTTCATGTAAGTCTCTCCCAGCCTCTCTAAGATCATTGTGCTAATCTTTTCTTATAGAACAATAATATTCCATAACATTCATATACCATAACTTATTCAGCCACTATTTAACTAATGGGCATCTACTCAGTTTCCAGTTTCTTGCCACTACAAAAAGGGAATTGACAGACTTTCAAAGAAACTAGAAAACTGAATGATACTTTTTGTTCTAGTATTAAGACTGGTAACGTACCATTTTTATCTGTGCATCATACACTTGTAAGATGAGTTAACTGATGGCAATTCTTTGAGGACTGCCTGATAATGACATCCCCAAATTTCATCTGAATGGGATAATAGAACTGAACAAATTTCAAGAGAGCTCCCAAAGTGTAGTTGAACCCTCCGTTCATGTCCAGAAAGAAACTGAGTTTAGATTCCATTATTGCCAGACACAAGTGAAATTTCTCCACCCCAGTTTTAGTACTTGTTTATCTCTGTCAGTTTCCTGGAATGCTAATTTTTTTTTGAAACCAGCCCAAGAGACTATTATGGAATGTCAGATTTGGAAGACACAGAGGCTATCCAATTCAACTTGTACCCAGTAGAAAATCCCTTCACAAGAGGCCTTCTAAAACTTTTTCCATTTGCAATCTCTTTTTACATGAGAAATTTTTAGGTCATCCACAGTCTTTAGGTATGAAAATAGGTATATAAGTCAACTACTTACTCATAATAAATCATAATTTTATGATCCCCATATTCAACTCTGAGACCTCATATGGGCTCACAAACCACATTTTAAGAAGTTGAGTTCTATAGTATCTCCAACATGAGACATGAAACAAACTTCAAAAATGTGAAATGCTGCAGGGGAAGTAAAAGAAAAGAAAGACTTGAGAAAATACTCATTTTATTTTGTAAATAAAAATTCACAAATCACAATGCATATACATGTATGTATATATTACATATGCACACACATATGCATATACATGCACTGTATATATGTATATGCACATAATATGTATATATATATGTGCATAAAAATATAAATGTGTATATAAAATATATATCAGCATTTATTATGTATTCATTGAGAAGCATTTTTTAAGTATTTACTATGTTCCAGGCACTGTGCTAAGCATTCTACAATGCTTATAAAAAATGGCAAAAAAAAAAGAAAGTCTTTGATCTCAAGGAAGCTTGTAGTCTTCGAGGGAGAGACAGAAAGGCAAATAATTCTGTGCAAACAAGATATATACAAGATAAATGGGAATAATCAACAGAAGGAGGTATTTGTATTAAAGAGGAATCAAGAAAGTTTTCCTATAGAATTTAGGGCTTAAAGGAAATCAGAGAAAAGTAGGAGGTTAAGATGAGGGAACAAAGCATTTCAGGCATAGGGAACAGCAAAGAAAGTGCCAGGAGTCTGTAGATAGAGTGGGTTGTGTGAGGAACAGCAAGGCAGTCAGTGTCACTAGATCAAAGAGTACTAAAAGAAAGTAAGACTTAAGAAGGCTAAAGAGACAAGAAAGGAGCAAATTGTAAAGAGCTTAAAAAGCCAAATAGATAATTTTATATGTAATCCTGGAGGTGATAGGGAACCACTCGAATTTATTGACTAGGAGAATGACCTGGGCAGACCTGGGCTTTAAGAAGATGATCAGTCTGACAAATAAGTGGAGGATGCACTACCTGAAGCAGGAATATCAATCAGTAGGGTAGTACAATAATCCAGGCATGAGAAAATAAAGCCCTGGACCAGAGTGGTGGATATAACAGAGGAGAGAAGAACACATATGTAGAAGTGGAATCAGGAGGACTTCGTAGCAGATTGGCTGGGGAGTGAGGCATTAGTGAAAGAGTTAGAAACTGAAGATAATATTTAGGGTGTGGTGTGGTGGTAATGGTGTGTGTGTGTGTGTGTGTGTATGTATATGAATAGAGTCATGTCAGCCTCAGAACCACCCATTTTATTTGCTCCCCTTTCCAAATAAGTAAATTGAGACTCAGAAATTAAGTGACTTGCCCATAATAACATAGCTATGAAGTGTTAGGGGTGAGACCTGAACCCAGGTCTACCAGTAGAGAATAGAGGGAAGAAAAGGCATATTGGAACAGTTAAAAAAGTGTTACATTGAATAGGTGGCAAGTCTGGGTCCTACTAGCCAGAAAACCATAAGCACGGATAACATTTGAAAAATAATAACATGCATAGCCCACCTGTATAATTATGTCTTTGTATATATTTTTATATCTATCACCTATTTATACATATATATTTATTTACATATATATATATATATAGAGAGAGATAGATAGATAGATAGAAAGATAGATGTAAAAACCGCAAGTGCCATAATTACACAAACTTTTACTATTATCATGGAAGTCAGTAGTAGCTTTAAACATGTTTATTACCTAAAATTGGGAACACAAGGTTTTGCAAAGGTGAATGTTGAAAACTATCTTTGCATGTATTTGGAAAAATAAAATACTATCAAAATTGTTCACATAAGAAAAAATGTTCATTCCCTGTGCCATGGTAATAGAAGGCAGATTATAGCATTTCAAAAAGGGAAAGACTGAGGGAAATACAGCCTGGAAATAGAACCTGTATTTTCTCTCCACATCCATAAATTTCTAAACCTCCTGATCATTGAACCTAACTTCAAATATTGAGCTCTTAAACTTCATTGAGGTTGCTTGTTTCCCTGATTCAGTGTGACCTGCTCTGCTCATTCTTTAGTTATCTTTCCCATTCTTGTTGTATGGATACTCTGGCTGCCATTATGGTGAGATAGCTGATTCTAGGATCTACATATCTTTTCCTTTCTACTCCCACTACACATTCGAAAATACAAGAGGGAAGTTTTATTTTTTATTATTATTATGGCTTTTTATTTACAAAACATGCATAGGTAATTTTTCAATATTGACTCTCACAAACCTTCTGTTACAACTTTTCCCTTCCTTCCCCCGACGCCCTCCCCTAGATAGCAGGTAGTCCAATACATGTTAAATATGTTAAAGTATATGTCAAATCCAATATATGTATACATATTTATACAGTTATCTTGCTGCATAAGGAAAATCAGATCTAGAAAGAAAGAAAAAATTCCTTGCCCTTGGACCTTAGGTTAAGAACCCCTTCAGCAATGATTGATTCTGATGGACATGGCTCTTTTCAACAGTGAGATGATTCAGGCTAGTTACCATGGTCTTGTGACGAAGAGTGCATCTGCACCCAGAGAGAGAACTGTGATAAATGAGTATGGATCACAACATAGTATTTTTACTCTTTTTGTTGTTGTTTGCTTGCATTTTGTTTTCTTTTCATTTTTTTCTTTTTTGATCTGATTTTTTTTGTGCAGCATGATCATTGTGGAAATATGTATAGAAGAATTGCATATGTTTAACATATATTGGATAACGCTGCCTAGGGAAAGGGTTTGGGGGAAGGGAGGGAAAATTTTTGGAACACAAAGTTTTGCAAGGGTGAATGTTGAAAATTATCTATGCATATAGATAATGCATATTTTGAAAATAAAAAGCTTTAGTGAAAAAAATTTACAAGCAGGGTTTCTTAACCTAAGGTTCAAGGGATCCACAAACTTATTGAATGAGGAAAATTACATATTTAATTCAATATAATTGATTTACTCTGTAATCCTGTGAATTTTATTTTTTTAATATTATAACTTTTTATTGACAATACATATGCATGAGTAATTTTTTACAATATTATCCCTTGCACTCACTTCTGTTCCGACTTTTCCCTTCCCTCCCTGCACCCCCTCCCCTAGATAGCAGGCAGTCTTATACATGTTAAATATGTCACAATATATCCTAGATACACTATATGTGTGCAGAACCGAACAGTTCTCTTGTTGCACAGGTAGAATTGGATTCAGAAGGTAAAAATAACCTGAGAAGAAAAACAGAAATGCAAACAGTTCACACTCATTTCCCAGTGTTCCTTCTCTGGGTATAGCTGATTCTGTCCATTATTGATCAATTGGAACTGAATTAGACCTTCTCTTTGTTGAAGATATCCACTTCCATCAGAATACATCCTCATACAGTATTGTTATTGAAGTGTATAATGATCTCCTGGTTCTGCTCATTTCACTCAGCATCAGTTCATGTAAGGCTTTCCAAGCCTCTCTGTATTCATCCTGCTGGTTATTTCTTACAGAACGATAGCATTCCATAACATTCATATACCACAATTTACCCAACCATTCTCCAATTGATGGGCATCCATTCATTTTCCAGTTTCTGGCCACTACAGACAGGGCTAACACAAACATTTTGGTACATACAGGTCCCTTTCCCTTCTTTAAGATCTCTTTGGGATATAAGCCCAGTAGAAACACTGCTGGATCAAAAGGTATGTACAGTTTGATAACTTTTTGAAATAAGTTCCAAATTGCTCTCCAGAATGGTTGGATCCGTTCACAACTCCAACAATGCATGTGTTTCAATTTTCCCACATGCCCTCCAATATTTGTCATTATTTTTTCCTGTCATCTTAGTCAATCTGACAGATGTGTAGTATTTCAGAGTTGTCTTAATGTGCATTTCTCTGATCAGTAGTGATTTGGAACACTCTTGAGTAGAAATAGTTTCACTTTCCTCATCTGAAAATTGTTTGTTCATATCCTTGGACCATTTATCAATTGGAGAACGGCTTGATTTCTTATAAATTAGAGTCAATTCTCTATATATTTTGGAAATGAGGCCTTTATCAGAACCTTTCACTGGAAAAATAGTTTTCCAGTTTATTGCTTCCCTTCTAATCTTGTTTTCATTATTTTTGTTTGTTCAAAGGCCTTTTAATTTGATATAATAAAAATTTTCTATTTTGAGAACAATAATGATCTCTAGTTCTTCTCTGGTCACAAATTCCTTCCTCTTCCACAAGTCTGAGAGATAAACTATCCTATGTTCCTCTAATTTATTGATAATATCATTCTTTATGCCTAATTCATGGACTGGTTTTGATCTTATCTTGGTGTATGGTGTTAAGTGTAGGTCCACGCCTACTTTCTGCCATACTAATTTCCAGTTTTCCCAGCAGTTTTTGTCAAATAGTGAAATCTGATCCCCAAAATTGGGATCTTTGGGTTTGTCAAACACTAGATTGCTATAGTGATTGGCTATTTTGTCCTGTGAACCTAACCTATTCCACTGATCAACTAATCTATTTCTTAGCCAATGCCAAGTGGTTTTGGTGACTGCTGTGTTATAATATAGTTTTAGATCAGGTACAACTAGGCTGCCTTCATTTGATTTTTTTAAAATTAGTTCCCTTAAAATTCTTGACCTTTTGTTCTTCCATATGAATTTTGTTGCTATTTTTTTCTAGATCATTAAAATACTTTCTTGGAAGTCTGATTGGTATAGCATTGAATAAATAGATTAGTCTAGGTAGTATTGTCATCTTTATTATATTCGCTCGGCCTATCCAAGAGCATTTAATATTTTATTTATTTAATTATTATTTATATTATTTAAATCTGACTTTATTTGTGTGGAAAGTGTTTTGTCATTTTGCTCATATAATTCCTGACTTTCCTTTGGTAGATAGATTCCCAAATATTTTATGCTGTCAACAGTTATTTTGAATGAAATTTCTCTTTGTATCTCTCGCTGTTGGATTATATTGGTGATGTATAAAAATGCTGAGGATTTATGTGGATTTATTTTGTATCCTGCAACTTTGCTAAAGTTGTGAATTATTTCTAATAGCTTTTTAGTAGAATCTCTGGGGTTCTCTAAGTATACCATCATATCACCTGCAAAGAGTGATAATTTGGTTTCCTCATTACCTCCTCTAATTCCTATAATCTCTTTCTCAACTCTTATTGATGAAGCTAGCATTTCGAATACAATATTGAATAAGAAGGGTGATAGTGGGCAACCTTGCTTCACTCCTCCTCTTACTGGGAATGGTTCCAGTTTACCCCATTACATATCATGCTTCCTGATGGTTTTAAATAGATGCTGCTGACTATTTTAAGGAAAAGTCCATTTATTCCTATACTCTCAAGTGTTTTTATTAGGAATAGATGTTGGATTTTATCAAATGCCCTTTCTGCATCTATTGAGATGATCATATGGTTTTTGTTAATTTGGTTATTGATATAGTCAATTATGCAAATAGTTTTCTTAATATTGAACCAGCCCTGCAGTCCTGGTATAAAGTCTACTTGGTCCTAGTGTATTATCCTGGGGATAATTTTCTGTAGCTTTTTTTTGTTAATATTTTATTTAAGATTTTAGCATCAATATTCATTAGGGAGATTGGTCTATAATTTTCTTTCTCTGTTTTCAACCTACCTGGTTTAGGTTTCAGTACCATGTCTGTGTCATAAAAGGAATTTGGTAGGACTTCTTCAATCCTATTTTTTCAAATAGTTGATATAGCATTGGAGTTAATTGTTCTTTAAATATTTGGTAGGATTCACATGTAAATTCATCTGGTAATAGGAATTTTTTCTTAGGGAGTTGATTAATGGCTTGTTCTATTTCTTTTTCTAAGTTGGGGCTGTTTAACCAATTTACTCTGTTAATCTGGGCAAACTATATTTTTGAAGGTATTCTTCCATTTCATTTAAGTTATCAAATTTATTGGCATAAAGTTGGGCAAAGTAACTCCTAATTATTGCTCTAATTTCCTCTTCATTAGTGGTGAGTTCTCCCTTTTCATTTTTAAGACTAACAATTTGCTTTTCCTCTTTCCTTTTTTAAATCAGATTTACCAAGGGTTTATCTATTTTGTTGGTTTTTTCATAGAACCAACTCTTAATTTTATTAATTAATTAAATAGTTTTTTAAAAAAAATTTTATTAATCTCTCCTTTTATTTTTACAATTTCAAGTTTAGTGTTTGACTAGAGGTTTTTAATTTGTTCCTTTTCTAGCATTTTTAGTTGCAAGCCCAATTCATTGGCATTCTCTTTCTCTATTTTATGCAAATAGGCCTCTAGAGATATAAAATTTCCCCTTATTACCCTTGGGCTGCACCCCACATATTTTGGTATGACATCTCATTATTGTTATTTTCTTGGATGAAGTTATTAATTATGTCTATGATTAGCTGTTTCACCCAATCATTCTTTAGTATGAGATTATTTTGTTTCCAATCATTTTTTGGTCAATTTTCCCCTGGCTTTTTATTGAATGTAATTTTCATTGCATCCTGATCTGAAAAGAATCCTTTTATTCTTTCTGCCTTTCTGCATTTGAATTTGAGGTTTTTATGTCCTAATATAGGGTCTATTTTTGTATAGGTTCCATGAACTGCTGAGAAGAAAGTGTACTCCTTTTTGTCTCAATTTAGTTTTCTCCAAAGATGTATCATACCTAACTTTTCTAGTATTCCATTTACCTCTTTGACTTCTTTCTTATGTATTTTGTGGTTTGATTTATGTAATTTTGGGATCTCCCATTATTATAGTTTTGCTGTCTATTTCTTCTTGCAGCTTTCTTAATTTCTCTTTTAAGATGCTATACCACTTGGTGAATATAAGTTTAATATTGATAGTACTTCATTATCTATGCTATCCTTTAGCAAGATATAGTGCCCTTCCTTATATCTTTTAACTAGATCAATTTTTACTTTTGTTTGATCTGAGATAAGGATGGTTACCCCTGCTTTTTTGACTTCACCTGAAGCAGAGTAGATTCTGCTCCAGTTTTTTACCTTTACTCTGTGTGTTTCTCCCTGCTTCAAGTGTGTTTCCTGTAAACAACATACTGTAGGATTCTGGCTTTTAATCCAGTCTGCTATCTGCTTACTCTTTATTGGGGAGTTTACCCCATTTGCATTTATGGTTAAAATTACTCATTCTGTATTACTTGCTATCTTGTTAATCCCTGCTTATGCTTTTCTCCTTTCCTTCCCTTTTACCCCCATCCCCAGTATTAAACTTGTGAGTACCACTTGCTTCTCACAGCTCTCCCTTTTTAAGATCCCTTTCCCCACCTTAGAGTCCCTCTCCCTTCCTTAGCCCTTTTCCTCACAATTTCCATATTCCCTTCTGCTTAGTTTACTCCTTCCATTTTCACTCCCCCCCTCCCCCCACTTTTTAGTGAGGTGGGAAAAGTTTCTCCGTAAATTGAATATATCTAATATCTTTCTCTTTAAGCCAATTCTGATGAGAGTAAAATTCATACTATGTTCACCCCCCTCACTTCTTTCTCTCAGATATAATAGATTTAATTTGCCTCTTTGTGAGATGTGGTACTCCCACTTTACCCCTTTTCTGGTACAAATTCCTTTCCACCTCTAGTTTCTAGAACAAATTATACATGTGTTCTTTATATATCTTTATAGCAGAAATATAGTTCCCAAGGTTTTTACCTTTTTAGATATCTCTTGAGTTCTATATTGGAGATCAAACTTTCTGTTTTGTTCAGGTTTTTTCATCAGAAATAGATGATATTCACTTATTTTGTTGAATGTCCATCTTCTTCCCTTGAAAAAGATGCTCATTTTGGCTGGATGAGTTATTTTTGGCTGCATATCAAGTTCTTTGGCTTTTTGGAATATCAGATTCCAGGCCCTTCGATTCTTTAATGTGGATGCTGCTAGACCCTGAGTAATCCTTGTTGTGGCTCCTCTATATTTGAATTGATTTTTTTCTAGCAGCTTGTAATATTTTTTTCTTTGGTTTGATAGTTCTGGAATTTAGCCACTATATTTCTTGAAGTTTTGATTTTAGAGTCCCTTTCAGTAGGTGATTGATGAATTCTTTCAATTTCTATTTACCCTCTGTTTCTATAACTTCTGGGCAGTTCTGTTTGATAATTTCTTGGAAAATAGTGTCCAGGCTCTTTTTTTTCATCATATTTTTCCAGGGAGTTCAATAAATCTCAGATTCTCTCTCTTAGATCTATTTTCCAGGTCTGTTGTTTTCCCAAGAAGGTATTTGAAGTTTTTTTCCCCATTGTTTCATTTTTTTTTGATTTGCTTGACTGATTCTTGGTGTCTCCTCGAGTCATTCAATTCCATTTGTTTGATTCTGATTTTTAATGAGTTATTTTCTTCACTCACTTTTTCATATCTTTTTCTAATTATCCAATTGAGTTTTTAAGTGAGTTGTTTTGTGCTATGAAATTTTTTTCAATTTCGCCAATTTTACTTTTTAGAGAGTTATTTTCTTTTTCCAATTCACTAATTCTGTTTTTCAAGAATTTGATTTATTTATCCACTCTTTCTTTAAATGAATGGGATGACTTATACAGACTCTCTTGCCAAGCTGCCCTTTCCTTCTCCCATTTTTTTTTCCTAGCTCTCTTGTGAGAGCCTTTTTAATTTCTTCTATGAGAGTCTTGTGTGTTGAGGACCAGATCATATCCCCTTTTGGGGATTCATCTGGAGACAGTCTGTTTTTAGTCTCCTCAGGGTTTAAAGTTTGCTCTCTACCCACATAGAAGCTATCAATAGTAAGAGTCCATTTTAATTTTTTGCTCATTTTGTCAAAGAAGAATCAAAGAAAACAAGTTAACAAAAAAACAAATGCAGGCTGCTTTTTTGGGGGGAGGAGGCGCAATGGGATTACCAATCTTTCTCTATAGACTGAAGGAGGCAGCAGTGAGGCACTAGTAGGACAGTAATGGTTACACTGTGTCCACACTCTGAGACTCTGAGAAAGTGCTGAGACATTCTGGTGGGTGTGGCCAGGTCCCGTGAGACCCTAGCTTTTTGGGGTTATAGTCTTTACCCCCTGTGTTTACAGCTTCTCTAGTGGTCTACTGGCTTGCTGCCAAGGCAAAGTAGCCACACTGTGGTAAAGTTCTTTCCACAGAATCAGTGGAGATCACACCCCATCCCCCTCCGGTCTGCATAGTGTGAGCTGCCTGCCGTACTCTCACTGCCTGCCCTCAGTCTGCGTCTAATCTGACCGTCCCCGCCTGCGAGCAAAAAACAGACCTTTTCTAGAGAATTTTGAGGATATCTTCTGTTGATAATTATTTGTGTGTGTGTTTTTTTTTTTTTTTTTTTTGTCAAGCACTAATTCTGAGGCCTTGTCATGAAATAAATTCTGAGAGCAAAGATGGAGTTTAAGTAGATGTGTGTGTCCTCTCTGCCATCTTGGCTGGAAGTCCCCTATTTTATGCATTACAAAATGTTTTTCTAAGAAGAGGTCCGTAGTCTTCACCAGACTGCCCATTGGGTCCATGACACGAGAAGACTTAGAAATTCTGTACTTGACTCAAAGTCACACAGAATTTTGAGCAATTCTCATGTTTTCCCAAAAAGACACACTTTTCAGAAAGTCCCTTTCTCTTTCTAGAGAAAAAGTGCCTGAACTCTCAAACTTGGAATTACTTTAGAGCAGATATTTTTTCCCTTAATAGCATTTTATTTTTCCAAATTCATGTAAAGATAGTGTTCTATATTTATTTTTTATAAGATTTTGAGTTCCAAATTTTTTCTCTTTTTATCTCCACCCTCCCCAAGACAACAAGCCATCTGATAAAGGTTATACACGTACAATACTTTTAAATGTATTTCCTTATTTTACATATTGTACAAGAAAAATCAGAACAAAAGGAAAAACGAAACTGTAAGAAAGAAAAAGCAAGCAAATAGGTGAAAATGCTATGCTTTGATCCACATTCAGTTGCCATAGTCTGGATCCAGATGGCATTTTCTATCTCAATCTTGTGATCTTGTGATCCAAGATGATTCCAATAAACTTGGGATAGAAAAAAATCCACATTCAGTTGCAATAGTCTCTTAGCTAAGAAGAGCTAAATCTATCATTGTTGATCATCACATAATCTTGCTGTTATTGTGTATGATGTTCTGCTGGTTCTGCTCACTTCTCTTTTTTTTCTTTATTTTATTTTATTGTTATTTTAAAATAACTTTTTATTGACAGAACTCATGCCAGAGTAATTTTTTACAACATTATCCCTTGCACTCGCTTCTGTTCCAATTTTTCCCCTCCCTCCCTCCCTCCTGCCCCAGATGGCAAGCAGTCCTATACATGTTAAATAGGTTACAGTATATCCTAGATACAATATATGTGTGCAGAACCGAACAGTTCTCTTGTTGCACAGGGAGAATTGGATTCAGAATGTAAAAATAACTCGGGAAGAAAAACAAAAATTCAAGCAGTTTACATTCATTTCCCAGTGTTCTTTCTTTGGGTGTAGCTGCTTCTGTCCATCCTTGATCAATTGAAACTGAGTTAGATCTTCTCTTTGTCGAAGAAATCCACTTCTATCAGAATGCATCCTCATACAATATTGTTGTTGAGGTATATAATGATCTCCTGATTCTGCTCATTTCACTATTCATCCTGCTGGTCATTTCTTACAGAACAATAATATTCCATAACATTCATATACCACAATTTACTCAACCCTTCTCCAATTGATGGGCATCCATTCATTTTCCAGCTTCTAGCCACTACAAACAGGGCTGCCACAAACATTTTGGCACATACAGGTCCCTTTCCCTTCTTTAGAATCTCTTTGGGGTATAAGCCCAGTAGTAGCACTGCTGGATCAAAGGGTATGCCCAGTTTGATAACTTTTTGTCTGCTCACTTCTCTTAGCATCAGTTCACTTAAGTTTCTCCAGATCTTTCTTAAATCAGACTGTTCATCATTTCTTATACAATCATAATATTTCACTATATTCATATTCTACAACTTTTTCAGCCATTCCCCAGTTGATGGGCATCCACTCAATTTCCAAATCCTTACCCCTACAAAAAGAACTACTACAAACATTTTCATACAGCTAGGTCCTGTCCCTTCTTTTATGATCTCTTTGGGATAGACCCAGTAGTTACATTGCTAGATCAAAGAGTATGCACAGTTTTAGAGACCTTTGGACATAATTCCAAATTAGATTAGATGTTTTTAACCTTTTTTTGTTTTTTCTATCATAGATCCTTTTAGCAGTATGGTGACGCCTATAATCCTCTTCTCAAAATATCTAAATACATCAAATGAAATACACAGAATTACAAAGGAAATCAACTATAACTAAATACAATTAATGAGATTAAAAAAAATTAAGTCCATACATTCCAGTTGAAGGCTCTCTGCTATAAAAGAGACAAGTATCAGAGCTGGTGCTGTTAAGAACCAAACCAAACCTTCTCTACTATAAGGCTAGATTGTGGGAATATGCATCTAGAAAATTCACTTTCCTTTCTCAATTTAAGATCATAGAATCACATACAGGGACCTAGAAAGGATCTTGAAGGTTACTGAAACATATCCCTCAGCATTCAGAGTAATTTGAGGCCCAGTGTGGTTAAATGACTTATATACAGAAATCCAAGTGGTAAGTCTCTGAGACAGGAGTAAAACCTAAGGCTTTCTGAGTTCATGTCCAGTGCTCTATTATATGCTGCCACTCAAAAGGTAGTTTCAAGCATGGAAAGTTGGGGTTCAATAACATTGTCTATGAACTCTCTTCTTGAGATACATATTCTTTCTCCAAGAGACATCATGCTCAGGAAAGTCCTCTCCCTTTCTCCCTTTTTCCTTCCTCCCTCTCCCATTTTTCAACATTATATGCTCACATTATGTCTCTAATTTTGGTAATTATCCCAATAATTACAACATTTTTTATCATGATCATATCTGTTATGATGATCTTTGATGTGACTATTATAATTGTTTTTGGGCTTTACAAACTTCACCTATATAAGATGGCAAACTTAATTGAAAAATGTTGCACGCTCTGACTGCTCTACCAACCAGCTCCTCATTGTAGGAGCTATATTTAGCTTCCCTTTTGTATCTCTTTTTCTTCCCCCCAACCCATCATATAGCTGTATCTGTGACAAGTGGTATATATACACATATATCATATATATACACACACACACACATCTATTTATACACTATAACTTAATTGGATCTGTGATTTCATCTGTGTAGGGGACTCCCAATAAGGACTTTTAACTTTTCTTTCACTTCTCCACACCCAAGAAACCAATAGTGCCATTACAATCAGAACGGCATTCAATCTGTCTTACTTAACTCATTTCATTGTCTTTTTAACTAAATTTGATACTCTGACCAACCTAAATGCCATAATGAGCTATTTAAATGTGGCTGATCATGCAGCTCTAACCTTTCTCCTGGGTTCTGGCTCTTTATCATTAACTGTTAATTAGACATTTTGAACCAGCTGTCTTATAGACATCTCAAACTTGACTTCTTTCTCTTTCCAAACCTAGCCTTCTTCTGAACTTCCCCATATTTGTTGAGGGCACTACTATCCTTCCAGTCACCCAAGTGGATAACCTCATCCTCAATATTTCACTCACCCCATATATCCAATTAGTTGCCAAATCTTGTTTGTTTTATTTTCACATTTCTTCCATTTATCCTCTTCTCTCCACAGACACTAACCTAATTCCAATTCTTAGCATTTCTCATCCTATTATAATAAATTATTGTTTTTATGCTTCAAGCCTTCTTTCTTTCCAATTTGTCTTCCATACAATTGTTAGATTGTTTCCTATAGCATACTTCACCATGTCATTCTCCTACTCAATAAACTCTAGTGTTTCTCTATCACCTTTAGAAAGTATTTAGTCTTAAAAGCCCTTCACACCCTGGATTTAACCTCTTTCCAGAATTATTGTAAATAATTTCCTTTTAATCATATTAGGCTCCTAGTCACTGTCTCTCCTAACAATACTCCATTTCCCATTATCTTACCTTTACATTGGCTGTCTTTTGTTGTCCATTTTTCAGTAGTTCTTCATGACTCCATTTGGTATTTTCTGGGCAAATATACTAGAGTGGTTTGCCATTTCCTTTTCCAGTTCATTATACATAGCTGAAAAACTGATGCAAATGGCATTAAGTGATCTATCAAGTTGGGTCACAGCTAGTTAGTCTGAGGCCCGATTTGAACTCATGAAGATGAGTCTTCCTGACCCTAGGCCTGGAACTTTATCCCTTGTGCAAACTTGCAACCCAGGCTGTCTTTAATTATAGTAATGTTGGAAATTTTAGATATAGGAAAAATTACTTTTGCCCAGGATACCTTTTATTGCTCATTAGCAAATAGAGGCAGGTAGGTAGTGCAGGGAATAGAGCACTGGCTCTGAAATGAAGGAGATCAGAGTTCATATTTGGCCTCAGATACCATTTCTGTGTGACCCTAGGCAAGTTACTTAAATGTTGCCTGCCTCAGTTCCCTCAACTGTAGAGTGGAGATAATTGCACTTATCTTACAAGGTTATTGTGAGGATACAATTGATATAGTATTTGTAAAAGTTCTTAGAATATTGTCTAGCACATAGTGTGTTTGGTTGTGTTCAGCCGTACACGAACGATCCCATTTGGGGTTTTGTTGGCAGAAATACTGGAGTGGTTTGCCATTTCCTTCTTCAGCTCATTTACAAATGAAATAGGGTTAAATAACTTGCCCAGGGTCACACAATTAGGAAGTGTCAGGGACTGGATTTGAGCTTAGATCTTCCTAACTCCAAGCCCAGCATTCTATCCACCTATCTTTGGCATTGTAGAACTATATAAATGTATTCCTCCCCCCCCCCCCCTTTTTCAGTCCTTCTTTTCCCTCCCTCCCTCCTCCTCCATCAGTGGTATCAAACTGAAATAGAAATGGGGCCACCAATCCATACATCAGGATTCCTGTGGCTTTAGCTTTAAAGTGTAATATTATGTATTTTCATTGTTAATTATTTCCAAATTACATTTTAATCTTGACATGGATTAGCACTCCAACTTGTGTTGGAGAAGCTGTTTATTTATTTTCTTATCCAAGAGCTCCTTACATTAATGGAAATACAGGTTTATCGCATCCCTATCCATTCTGGTGGGTATATATCAAGAGAAGTCAGTCCTTGCCTCCTTGGATGGTGAATGGTGAATTCTCTGGATGGCGTGTGCCTTTCCCTTCTGTTCTCATAGTGCTATAGACAGAAGTTTTTATTTTGGCACTAAATAATTTACAGCTTTAGAGCCTAGCAACAGTTAAAATACTAGAGCCAAAGGCTGCACAAATAAATAGCAGGGAACACAGATTCCAAGGAGCAACTTGGACCTCTTCCTTCACTGGTATTGTACTAGGACCTTGGTAGTTGCTGAAAGGAGGTGGAACCCAGCAGAGAGGGCTGCCTGACATTCCTTATAAAAAGGAAGCAAAGTTGTCCTGATTGTTTAAAGGCCTGTTCTGCATTTTTGTGTATTAACTAAAACTTGTCAGATATTTGGTATCACTAGCCTGAAGGCTAAACAAGTCAGATTCTGAAATTCCTAGGGGAAGCCAGGCCTTGGAAAATGTGCCAGAGATTTCTGACCCTTATCCTCCTTTCCCTCCATCATTGTTCTATTGCTGGGGTTAAGGGATCAGGGCCCAACTGACATCTGAGGAACACCGGTTCTTTTATAACTAATGCAAAAGAAAGGGACACAAACTAAACCAGTATCATAATTTTCATTTTGAGCACATATGCCTCATAGAGAGTTGAATAGCTACACAATCTGACTATTCACAGGATCTCAACTACCATTGATATTCTAAGACTGGGATGATTTGACAGAGATTTCTTCTGGACTGATTTGGACTTGATTTCTTTAGAGCCTAGCATAGTGCTTGATTGACAATGTTTTAAAATATTAACTAAATCATCTTTTTCCCATTCTCTTTTTCCTCTCATCATACATATCAACTCTGGAAGAAATGAAATAAGATTTGCCACTATGTAATACACATTTCTACAGCATTCATACAGTTAATTCACATTCTGATAAAGAGCAAAAGACAAGTGCTTTATTATGAGAACTGTTCAAGTAAATTTTCAGAGTGCACCAGTGAAAAGTGAATAAAGATGACTTGCATCGATTTTGTTGAATGAACACTGGGTTAAAAGGGACTACAGTTCTTTTCCCAAACACCACCCTTTGCTAAGGCAAAAAATACATGTCCATTTTAGAACAGAACTTTTACAGAAGAAAGCTACATCACAGTACAGGACAGCATGGAGAATCCACCTTAGGACACCATCATGGAATCACCTACACTCACAGCTTTCTAATGCAGGATAGGGTTACAGAATTATTGATCACAGCTTTATTATTCTTTAAATTTATCATTTTGAATGAAATTTCTATTTTACTAGCATGTGCAGATGGGGCTCATATTTTGATACTGCAGTAATTAATTACAACATTAAGTAACATTGCACAGTCAACCTTCCAAGGTTAATTCAGTACAAAATAACAAATATTAAAATGTACCAGTACTAGTGGTTTTACATAGTTTATATCACTATTTATGAAGGAAAAAATAGGTAAATGCCCAATTACGAAGCTGCACATTACAGGCAGAGTGATGTGGAATAAATACAAGGAACTGGGTAAAATATTAAACACAAACATAGGAATAAATTGTACAACCACATAAGCATAAATCAATGATCTACTGTTATAAACAATGCTCAAAAGTCTCTTAGGTAATTTCATGTATCATGGTGACTGGGAATGGTGGACAATGGATAGAGAAGAAGTCAAACGTTCCGAACGCCAGTTAATTCCTGAGGTGGCATTATTTCTTAACTGATGCATTGGTCAACACTTCAAAAATGAGTTTGTGCTATGAAACAGTACCAATATTTATTACATTTCCACAAACTGCTATTTGCAGTATTCTGAAGGCAGCGAACCTAATTCATATTGTACATCATGATAGTCAAAGGGGAGATCTATTATTATTAGTTTTCCTGCTACATTTCTGTGGGCCAGGAGAAAACACTTCAAAGTTCAGAAATTCGACCTAGGTTTAATTTTTTTCTCCAGCACCTCTTAGCCCAAGGCAAAGCTACAACTTGTTTTTATTTATTTCTTTAAACTCTAAGTGCCAACACTGTAAACATTTTAAAAAAAATTTAAAACTAATCCTTGCTCAACAACAAGGATAAGAGCAAAGATAAGCAAGTACAACTCTGTGTACAACAAAAGCTGACTCATCAAGTGCTGATTTAAATGTATATTTGATTTCTAAGTTATTAAAAAAAAAATTCATGCTACAATTGTAAAGACTATTTTTGTGCACTTTAATTCTGGACACGATTTCCAAAAATGCATGATGGAGGTAAGAATTTTAAAAACTCACCAAAATGTAAATAACAATTTCAACTCAAAGCATCAAACATATATTTCTGTGCAGAAATCTAGACAACTATACAAGATCTTTTTTTAAGCAATTATCTTTTTTTATTATACAATTCTATGAACATAAAAGGAACAGAATACTCAATTTACTTACCTGTACAAGTGAACATAATGTTCTTAGCTACAGTTATTTAATATAATTCATACTGACTTTAATTTTACAGTTCATAACTATGTATAACCTTATTGCAATAAGGGTATTTTCTACAGGGGGAGTTTCACAGGCCAATCACATTAGGCATTATCAGTACATTCACAAATTGTAGGTCATGTATGCATCTTCCCTGATCCTGTAAATGTAGTTTTCTTTATAGTTTAAGCTCATTTGCGATTTTGGATGCAATGTTCTTAAATGCAATAGAAGTTCCAGATATTCTTTTGAAGCGGACCCCATTAAGTGACAAGCGAGGCAACTTGCAGACTTCCATCTCCCACTGAACAAGACTATCTTGTCTGGCATCTCCGTGTACACAGAAGAGCAAAAACTTTTCTTTTTGTTCATAATCACAGTTATTTGCATCCAACACTTTTCGGATCTCTCTCATCATATCATTTGGGTCCATGGAACTAGTGGTCTTCATGCTCCAAGTAAACCGCAAAGAACGTGGCTTGGAATCTTTACTATCCTCTTTTTCTCTTTCTTTTGGTTCCCCAGAAGTACTTCTGTGAGGGGGAAAAAAAAGATGAAAAAAAAAAAAGCCCATCCAACAATGAAATTAACACACAAAAAATGTTCCTAAGTTTCCACATTTAACAAAACTCTGCACAATACAGATGATATAAACTACAGGTAAGCTAACATAACACCATGAAGGCATACCTACTTGAACCCAATATTCTATTGACTTAAATTAACATCTGAAAGATTTTTCAAAGAGTACATATTACCAAAAGAATGAATTTATGGGATACTATTCTAAAATATTAACTATACTCAAAAAAAGAGAAGTTGAAGGGGACACATTTCATTTCCTTCTCCATTTTCTTTGTATGTTTATACATACATGTATCTGTATGTCTATGTGTATGCATGTATAATCTATAGAAATGAAATTAATTTTACACACATACATAAAATGGGGGGGAAGAATATTCTATATGTATGAAAATGATTTTAGAAGGTGCATTATGTTTTTCTTTTCCCCAATTAATGTTTTGTTTTGTTCTATTTGTGGGTAGAGGAAGAAGGAAGATGAATGGAACCTGGTGGATAATCACAGGCAATGTGGAGTGGCAAAACAGATCAAACTACAGCTATCTCATTGAATTCTGAAATATATTTGTCTTCTATAAACAATATAAAAGTAAAATATATATTTCAGATTACTGAAAGGTTCCAAAGTAATTTTCATATATATATGAAATTTTTGTGATGTAGAAAGCTTGGTAATTAGATTGATGAAAAACAAGATATCAAAATAGAGTTGTTGGGATTTTAACTTTTCAGCTATTCTCTTATGTCAAGAACATGGCTTGAAGAAAAATAATATCACTTGAAAAACATCTTCATTTTAATAATATGTACTAGTACCATATTTCAAGACCTCTGAGATACTAATGCTCTGTCACTTATGTAAATTTGATGAAAATAAAGAGAAAATATAAAGTGGATAATTATTCAAAGAATGTTAAATAATCATGGAAGCTGATTTTTTCAGTCCTCTCTTTACTACTTATCATGAACCTATAAAATTTACAATTACTCAAATATATGTCAAACCTTAATATTTGCAAGAACAAATCATAACCTCACAAATAGAAGGTAGTGAGTAGAGCAAATTGCCACCACCAGTATTATTATTAATACTACCATTTCCTAGGAGAGAGTGAGGTTACAAGGTTAAAAGACTTGTTCATGGTTACACAGTTTATCAGCTTAGAGCTGGTACATAAAGGCAGCCTTTTCTCTGTGCTGAACCACTTCTAAAGAAGTAAATCACAGATTTCTGCTGTACAGAAATACTTAAACTATAATAAATTCTTTCCCTAAAATAGCAAATAGAACAATATTCTTGTTTTTCTAACAGAAACATTACTCATAGCGGAAAAAGCAAAACTAATTGTTGTATATCCTAAGGAAAAAATACAAAACATGTATTTTGCACACTATGTGACCACATCGTTATAAAAAAAGTCAAATTAATAGTAGCAATGCCTAGTGAGATGCTTTAGAACTGGGGTGGGAGGTGGGGTAACCTTAATAGCACAGAGGACAAGAGAGGATGAAAACCCAACTGCTCCATGTTTATTTAATAGGCGAAACAAAGGCAAACAAATTTCTTTCTTTTCCCCCATTCTACCCTTGCCCTCTATCCACAATGGGCTGAGGTATCTAAGAGCATATATAGGAAAGCTCAATAGAAGGCCAGTATTGTAACTTCAGTAATTAAAATACAAAACTAGTATACTTTTTAAAGAAGGTCTACTTTGGGGGCAATGCTTAAAAAGCAGGTTCAAAATTCATTAGTTTTTGTTTCTAGTAATCACTTTAAATGTAGTAAAAATCCAAGATGTATGTTCAGCTGGTCAAATATAGCTTGATGTCAAACTACTTGTCAAGGGTTTAAGATTTAATTACCAATGCTGATACATGGTAAAAATGCCACCATCAAAATTTTATGTGCTGAGGGTCCTTGAGCCTAAGCACTCTGGCAAGCTTTACACCCATCTGGAATTGATTACTAACATTACAGTTCCTTATATATTTGCTTCTTTTAGATGTTTGGATGTTATAAGTTTTATTCTCTGTTTGATCTGACTTATATTAATTTTAATTATATTACTTTTAATATAAGAAAAATAATTAAGAGTTTAATAAGAATCAAATGAGTTTATTTTTTCAATGAATATTTTAGAATACAGAAATGCTGCTTCTTTATAAAGTATACACTTCAAGACAAAATAACTTTTTTTCACAGACTTCTGAGGGACAAAGAAAACCCCACCCAAACATAAACTTTTAAATATACAAAACAATATCTAGCCCATTGGTTTTTAAAGTTTCATCTTAAGAGCTTCTATTAAATATTTCAGAAATCACGTTTTCATATGCAGAGTCCTGGCAGCGAAGTATTAATTAATAGTGGCTCCTCACCTTGAGGTGTCAGTTCTGCCACTGGCTTCGCCTTCACTTGGATCCCTCAAAACAAAGTTAAGGTGGAAATTCAATGATAAAAGTGAAAAAATAAATCCAGAAATCCTACATCTAAAATGATGTTAGCTTTTACACTTGTTCATCATTATCAACCTGATATTAAGTTTCCATTTTACTTCATCATACCAATCAATAACTAACATTTATTGAGCATCTACTGGGTATTTATCAATGATTAAAGTTGTTACAGTGAAACCAGTTCATATATATTATTTTCCAGTTGTCCAACCAAGATATATGGCAAAACCAATTTTTTTTGTTTAATTAACAAATTTATGAAATATAATTCTAGTAGTTGCTCAATTGAGAAATTAGGTCTCATAATATGATTGAATTATCTTTGTATTTTGAGAAAAGCTTTTTATGCGTGTATAAATATATATGCATATATATACACACACATATCTCTCAACATACCACATATAAATACCATTCTTTTAAAAGCAATAAAAATATTAGAATTTCACTCAAAATTCATTATACACATTTTAAATGATCTGCTAGAAATATACATCAAATGGATAATGAATAAGCATATAAAAAGTTGAATTTATTTTACCATAACAGCACTTTACATACCTTAAATTGATTTCACTGAAAGAGGTATATATGTATGTATATGCACATGGATGTATATGTATTTAAGACATATTTAACCTACTGCTAGATGATATGTAGTGGAATTATAAACAAATGGTCAATTGAAATTCTGAATTTCAAATTCAGTTGGTGCTTTATCTTAATATAAAAATGCTCTTGTAGTGATAAGTAAAGATCTGTAAACATTTTGATTCATGGGTAAGTTGACTTAATAAAAATAAAGGAATACAAGTCTAATGGTTGAAAGAAAGATCTGAATATTTGTGCATAACTCAAGTTTTATACAATAATAATTTTGGGGAGGAAGTTTAGAGGCAGTAGATCATCTTTCAAATCCTACTCTCTCATCCATACCTATTCAAAACAGCCTTGGACAGAATATTTTTTTCCCTTTAGGTGCTAGGAGTAAGGATTGGGATTTATTCTATCAAATAGCTGCTTTGAATAGTCATGATATGTAGGGAAGGGGCTAGGAAAAAACTTGGTTCATGAATTACACATGGGAATTGGGGAAAAAGAGAGTTCAGCTGTCAGGACTTGAGCCCAATATCATTTTAAGGGCTTTTTTCTTTTCTTTCTTTCTCTCTCTTTTTTTTTAAAAAGCTAATGCTGATATAGATGATACATTGAACTTCTTAGTTTATATGTTAATCATAGTATACTGTATTATTCAATCAAAAAGCTAGAGAAATTTATTAGTTGTCATATTATCAACTACCAAGTGATAGTTTTAGAATTAAGTAAATTTGTTAAGTTTTTAGAAAGATTTCTAGAGATAATCATTCTATAACTGCCTCATACACAAGTAAACCTTTAACCTGAAGTTTAACATTATTTTCTTTTGTACTGTCTGTCATGATGTTCCACTGGCTGGTACAATCCCTGAAATGATCATCTATTTGAAGATAGATAGTAATTTAAGTTAATTTTTCTCTTTTCCCTTCCCAGTCTTTCAAATTTCATTAACTTTTCCTCAGAAATCTGACTTCTCACTAAGTACTTTAACTTTATTGGTTCTCAAAGTTTGTAAAAACTTCCTTAGTTTTCAAGTGGTACTAAAAATTGGGCCTGGCAACTGAGTATCGTCTATTTCTGTTGGTCACATAGAAGTTTTTGTGTGAATTAATTTCTTCAGATTTAAGGAATGAGAAAAGAAAGGAAGCCTAGGAACAAGAGAGGTAGGGAGAGCCAAAGGAGTATGAAGGATTGAAAATCTGAGAATAAAACGGGATACAGAGAATTACAGAAGATGCATGAATACATGCATGCTTCACACTGAGAGAGTCTAATTCATAGTAATATCATTAATTAGCCAGGTGAATATTCTTAAGTAGTACAAATGTGAAAGATCAATTAATTGTGTTCAATAATGTCAGTGACGCAAGATGAGTAGAAGTCTATTCTTGCACTAAAATTTCAGCACCAATTTTTAGTATTACCTTTACTAGTATAACATTGAGCTGCAACTTCAAACTATCAAAATGCTACACAAGAGAAAATTGTCTTTATAAAAACATACAGAACATAAGATGCCATTGTGTTTGTTAGTCGACTATAAATATGCAAATGTTATATAAGCAAAATATAGCTTTAATGGCTCTTCTTCAACAAGGTGTCTTCCAGGGAAATGTTAAGATTTTACATGATTTTTGATAGATGATAGGATCTAAGACAGAAAACCCTCTGATTATTAGTAATAAGTGAGGCATAAAACAAGGAGACATAGACTTAAAAGGGTGTTTGCTACTGAAAAGGGGGATAATTAGAGTACAGAAACAGAGTACAAAAGAAAAAGGTGGTCCTTAGAGATCGTAAGGTCTTCCTGATGCTTCTGTTTGTAGATGCTATTATGATTATTGCATCAAGTCCCAGAGTCTCCTGAATGAAATTCATAATAATGCAAAGTAATTCAGCTTAACTTAACCACGTAGGGAGAAAAAAAAAGTGGATGAAGAATTCCTTTTTAGACTATAATATGCAATTGGATGGAAAATGTTGGAATATATAGTTTATTTTATTTTTGCTGAGGCAATTGGGGTTAAGTGACTTGCCCAGAGTCACACAGTTAGGAAGTGTTGAAATCTGAGACCAGATTTGAACTCAAGTCCTCCTGACTTCAGGGCTGGTACTCTGTCTACTGTGCCACTTAGCTGCCCCTGGAATATATATTTTAGAAAAATGCAGTAGATGGACAATAAATTAAGTCTAGTATAAAACATGAAGTTAGACTGCATTTGAGAAATTGTATAATACTTTCAATTAAGTTTCTCCTGTTAAAAAAACACCAATCTTTAGAAATTACAGGTCACCCAAAGTAGGCAATGGAGAGATACTTGGTGTGTCCATAAACTAATACCAATGATAAAATGCATGAGAAAAGTGATGTTAAAGATCCTAAATAGATATATGATTTGAAAGAGAGAAATTGTCATTTAATGATAGTGAACAATAATTAACAAAAACCTGAATACTCTCTGGGGAATCCAAGTAATGCTGAGATTTGTAATAATGTACTCAACATATTTTATGGAATCCTTTTATTGGGGAAAAAAAAGGAGGGAGTCAGGAATAGATGAGTATGGCTTACGATGAAAAGGTATGGATGGATTACAATCTGAAACTGTTGAAGGAATAAGAGATGAATGAATTCTTTAGTGCATTATAGTCCTGAAGCTCACAGAAGACACTGTGGTAGTTCCAGACCTAAATGTAAACCAATTCTATACAATAAATACATTTATAGGCCTATTATGGGCAAGATATAGTATTAAGTATTCAGAACACAAAACCAAAATAAAAACTAGTCTCTGCCCTCAAGTAGCTTATCTTTTACTGGATGTGAAAAGGATGTACAAAGACATAAAGAAAAAGAAATACAATATGTTTTGAAGAGGGAGAAAACACTAACAATTTGGAGGACCACAAAAGACTTCTTATAGAAGGTGAAACTTGTCTTGAGCCTAAGCAAAGGAGGAAGAGGAGAGGAAGGGCATTCAAGATAGGCTTTGCAGAGGTGGAAGATGGAATGACAAACGAGGGAAGGAGCAGGTGGTCCAGCCTAACTGGAACAAGGAATGGTAAAGGCAGGTGACATGAAATAAATCTGTGAAGTAAGCTAGAGTTAAATTAGAAAGGTTTTTTTTTTTTTTTTTAAAATACACCAAGATGATGAGCTTGCACTTTATCATATGACATAATAAAGAATTACTGAAGATGCTTGATTAGGCTTGAGCTTTAAGAATATTATTTTGGCATCTGGGAAGAGTATAAATTAGAAGGAAGAAAAAATCAGAAGCAAGGAATCCTCTTAGAATGCTTAGAAAACCTCTAGGAGAGAAGTGAAGAAGGCCTGAGGATAGGATAGTGGCTATGTATCTGCAGACAAGCTTATATATGCAAGAGATGTTATGGAGGCAGAACTGACAAGAGTTGACAACTATTTATATTCATCTTGATATTGTTTCTCTTGTAAGCTTCATTGTGATTTCAATGAATCACACTAATTTCATGCCAACTGGGTAACTACAAAATTTTGAAAATCTATCTTTTAACTTGAAATACATATAAAAGGTTGGGAACCAGGTAAATACTTTTAATTTGTTATATTAAAGGAATGGAAATGACACTTTAAAGAAGACTGAATAAAAAAAAAAAACCTCCCTATCCTTTACAACCCCCCTCAAACAATTCCCTAGAATAATACTTATGAAAGTTCTTTTAAAAGAAACTATTTAATTTTAATACTTAAGTGTATCTTAGTAAGCAAAAACTTAAATACTTTAAGAATTACTATTAAAAGAAAAAGTACAGAGAATTTTAAAAGTCTATAAAAGACTTCCTCATATGAAAGATAAGGAAAATAAGGTCCAGAAAGATTATGCAATATGCTCCAAGTCATATAAAGAATTAATGGCAGAGACATGCAAGTCTCTAGACTCCTGAAGTCTAATGAATCTTTGCTTACTCCATGCTGCCTGTGATAAAAGTCATTGTTATATAAAAATATAAAATATATAAATATAAAAATATATAAAAAATGTATTGCACAGTGCCTAGTGTACAATCAGGAATTGTTTTTTAATCTGTTGTATAATTTCAAAAATTGCTCTTCTCATTAAGATTTGTGTCCTTTCACCTGAAAATTTCTTTGCATATAGTTTGTATTTAATATTCCATGTACAAGTACTACTTTTTCCCAATAGAATATAAGCTCCTTAAAAGAAATGGGTATTTTGGTCTTTATATAGTCTAACACAATGCCTGACAGATATTAGATACTTAATAAAGACTCAATTGAATAAAGAAATCAATGGAAGGGGAAGAGAGAAGAAGGAAAGGAGGAAGGGAGGGAGAAAGAGGATTTTTTTCCCTTTTTTTGGGGGGTGAAACCTAAATTTTTGTAAATGGATGCTTACAGTTATACTTATATGGTTCTTTGGGCACTTTCATTCTCACTCCACATACTGATTTCTTTACCCAGTGGTCAGACCCAGGGAATATTGGGAAGGGATGAAGAATGTCTTGCTGGCGTGTTTGACTCTTGGGCCTAGATGTGCACTGGATATGACTACAGAATTTTAAGGACTTGAAGGAGTATTGGAAATCACCCAGTTGGATTTCCTCATTTTCTAGATTAGTAAACTGGTATAAAAAAGACCACAGATTAATGTTGACACTATCCATAAAAATCTCCAAAATCAGATCAAGGCTAAGGAATATAACTATCTCATCCTGTCTTCCTTCCATACATTCCTTTAACTGTTCTTTCATGGCTTCTTTTACCATCCAAATTCACTTGTGCACAGTTAACTATTTGTCAGAGTATGTCAAGGGGGCAAAGGATGGGAAGAAGACCAGAGGGCCAGATTCAAGAGACCACTTAACTCTCTAAACTATAATGACTACGTCTCACAATTATTTTTGAAAAGCATGATTTCAAATTTAAGCATGTTCTAAGTAAATGGAATGATTGTGAATATACCTGTGCTTGCTATAAGGAATTTAATTATGTAGGGTAGAGATTAGGAGAGGAAAAGCTTCAGTCCCAACTTTCCTACACAAAACTTAAAAGAATAGAGGCTACTACAATCAATCCTCTTCCAAAGCCCTTCTAAAGCATAAGGTGGCAAGCTAAACTAAGCTAATTAAAATTTAATGTTGATATTATAACTAGCACAATAATTTTGTTAGAAAAAACTTATGACTCAGTGATTATGTCCTGTAGTGTTATATGTATATTTATAGTATGCTGGAGTCCCTTTTATAATTAAAATATTCAGTATAGTTGTTCCATTTTATAGGAAAAGCAATTTTTACCATTTTAAATGAATGGTAAAGGTTTTTAATTACTGTATCTACTTTTTATGATGCACTTTCACTCTACCTATAATTTTTCTGATTCCTATTACAGAATTTTTATACACAGAGAAAAATGACAAGAGAAATCTCACAATTATTTGTGGAAAACATAATAACATAATTTTAAAGACATAAGAAAAACAGATTTATAAAATTATCTTGAATAATAATCATGGAAGTAGACAATGGAAGATTGAAGGGAAACTAAAAACAACTGAAATATTTTATTTTTAAAAAAATTATGCTAAGTGTACATTTTCAATAGTCTTTTGTGATAGTGCTACCTTGTTAAAACACAGGTAAGAATTATACATCTATGCCATATTTCTATTTGTTAGACATTTTCTTTATTGTATAATTTTCTACAGTTTAAAAATATTTTTGTCTTTAAATAGCTTTATTTCATTTACATTTGAAGGATTTCTTTTATGCTCAAAATTCTATTTAAAAAACTTTCTACAAAAGACTAGCATCATAATATTCCTGTGAAAAGTAACTGTGCTATATAAGTTCTGTTGAGAAAAGTTTATTTGTATTTGATTCCCTATACTAAATCTGTAAACATAATTATAACAGTATACTGATACTGACCTGCGAACAAACTTGGAAGTTATTTTGCTTATTATACCAGTTGATGTTCCCCTTCTGGCATGTGAAAATGCACCAGTTTCATGTGATGGTGAAGCAGGTGGTCCATTATAAGTAGCATTACGTCGTTCTCGGAGCTGTTCACCATGAAAAGTACTTCGACTTGAACTCCCACGAGGAAAGCGAGTTCGGTCTGGTGTAGTAGCACTAATACTATGAGCAGATGGGGAAGCAGCAGGAACTCTCTGAGTTGTACTGCTGGGAAAAATTAAGATGCTATTGAGGTTGACACGAAAAATGGTTCATACAGAAGTCAAACTTGAAAGGAAAATTTGCAGAGCTTCTTTTTGGCATTAATTTACTCTTCTTATTAGAGATGTAAATTATGGATTGTCTTTATAGTCAGAGGTGATTGAATTTTTAGAACTTTTAAAATGATTTATCTTTTGAATGCATGAGAATACATAAGAAAAGGTGAAGCTCAGAATATTCAATTACAGTACTCTTATTTTGTAAAATACATATAAGGCATAAACTTTTCAGCAGAAGTGCTAAATTCATGACATATATTATTAGATTATCTTAATTAAATCTCTGTAGAGCTAAAAAACAACAAACTCTAAACTCCTTAATTTTAAATAAACTACTCATGATAAATTTAGACCTTAATGAAAAAACATCAAATGACTATGTGTTAACTAACTTAATACCAAATGATTAAAATGCTTAAAAGATATAGAAATAACATTCTTAAAAAAAAAAAAAAAAAAACTGGGCACAGAAACAATATTGGGCCATAGAGTTTTAGAACTAGATATCTGAGGGGGTGTGGAGCACAATTCTCCCTTCCTCTTATTTTTGTAGAATAAAGATCTGAGGAGTAAAAAGAATAACAACCTTGCCTAAGCAGTAAGTGGCAAAACACTAATGATATCCCGGATACTCCTGTACTCTATACTTCATAAAACAAAGGAAACAGGATACATGCAGTACATTACCCTGGTCGATAATCAGTGCCATCTTTGATGGTTGGCAATGTGACTTTTATAGGGTGGCCAGAGGCAGACATAGACTTCTGGTGTCGAGGTCGTGTGGATGGAACAGCAGTGATGGCAGAGCTTGCAGAAGATGTGCTACTTGCAGACATTTCTGTCAGACTTTGAACATAGCATAAGTCATCAGGAAAGCCAAGGAAATATGAAAAGGAAAACATAATGAAATTCGCTTTGACTAAAAAAGAGATTTCTATAGATAAACAAAATTGAATAAAAAAATTAAACACTTTAGAGATATCACAATTACTTATGACTAATACAACATAATTAATGTTGTTCCAGCTAAAAGCATGCTGCATAATTTTTGTCACCAGTTTCCATGGAAAAGTGCTTGAGTAGGTTATGAAGTTTCTTTTCAAGAGATTCAAAAATAATTTAAGGATGAAGTAATGGATCAAAGACTTTTTTTTCTTCCTAAGACTCTAAATTTAGGATATGTTGTCATTGTGCTTATTAATAACAAAATAACAAAAACAAGGTTTTTAGTAATAAATATCAATACACTTTCACTAATTATCAATTAAATGATATTATTATAATGGAAAATATTCTTAGAGATCAAGTCCCTGCTCTCCTAATTCTCATATTATATAGATACAAAAAACTGTGGCTTGGATAGGTGAAATGGCATGATTGAAGTCCTAAAACTGGGAAGTAAAAGAACTGATATAACTCCTAATCATTATATGAACTTAAAAATTAAGTGTCTGACACAGTACAGGGAATTTAATAACATTAAAGACTCCCACCAGCCTCCTAAAGATTTGGAGTCAGGAAGATTTTTGATTCTCATCTTAGACAATCACAGTACTAACCCCATGATTGGGCAAATCAACAAATCTCAGCTTCAGGTACTTGAGATATACTCTAGAATTTGGCTTTTAGAAGGGAGAACAGAGACATAAGAAAACAGAGAAGAGCTGATATGTTGGACTGTGTGGATTAGGATATTTGAAAGAAAGCCTGCAACACCACCTAGAACTATATATTTCATAAATTAAGGCTTAATAAATGCTTTATTTAATCCAAGCTAATGCACTTTATGGTAGTAGCATGTCTGTAATATAGATCTACTGAGTTAGACCTCAGTGAATTGAAGCGTATTGGATCTTCCAGCGATCTGTTCTTCAACTTGCCTTACTTTGTGGAGTCCAATAGAGTAGGACTAGTCCTTCAAACTTATGAGTACCTCAAAATGTCTCCAGGAAGGCAATAGAAGGGTTTCTTTATATCATATGAAGAAGAGATGTACAAAGTGGGGAATATTTAGACTGGAGAAGATTTGAAGGGCCATACAGGGGTCTTTAAATATTTAAAGAATGTCTTGGAGAAAGAGCATTTAGGGCAATGACTGGCATACAGAAGGTACTTGACACATGGTTGTGGACCAATTGTTTTGCTTGGTTTTGGATAGCAGAACTAGGAGTAATGGGTGGAAGATACAAGAGGAAAATTAGACTTGAAATAAAAAAAAAATTCCTAATAACCAATGCTATTCAAAACTGGAATAGGTTCCATCACATGATGAAGGATTCTCTCTCATTAATGGCCTTTAAGCAAAGGCCAGATGATTCTTGCTAGATACATTATAGAAATGCCTCTTTTTAAAGTAGAAATCAGACCAGATAACTATTGAAATCCTTTTAAATCTGAATCAGCCATTTTTAATTAAAAATAAGCCATTTTAATAGGGAAACTGAGGATAATATCAAGGCTTCACAATTTATCACAGGAGTTAAGCTTATTAAGCGCATTTTAAAGAGACATTGTCAGAACCTGAGCCAGGCCATAATCAGTAAAGAAGATAGGAGGATTTTTTTTTTTTAAATCCTCATTATATAGGAAAATCTCATGCAGAGAGGAGCAAAGTCCTTCTTTATGGGAACAATGAGGATTGAGGATAATTCTTGAATGTACCCAATACTTAGGTATAGACTCCACTATAAAATTCTTCTGATGTTTCATCATAGAGTCCCTGGGTCACCTCTGAAGAAAATAGGGAAAGTCTTTGCATACTAGCCTAATGACAGACTGATCACCACTTGAGTTTTTGAGTGATGACTTTCTTGGTTAAGGGGGGTCCAGAAGACTATCTATGAAACTACAGAAGGATGCAAAGCACTGTGCTAAAGTACTGTGCTGAGCTGGGGGGGTAGGGGAGAGAGTGGAGGTTGGGAGAAAGGTAGGAAAGAAGAAGTTAGGGAAAAAGGAAATAAAAAGAAACACATGACATTGTTCCAATTTTCAAGGAGTTCATGATATATTTTATTTCCAATTAATAGGAAAAGAAGTTGAAATATGGAAAACATTTAGAAATGCCATTAATTCAATGTAGCAGAGTAAACAGAATTTCATTAGATTTGGCCTAATGGTCCTTTTAGATTGCACTGATAAGTGTTCATAGAATTTTAAAATTTCAGAACTGGAAGGGACCCTAGGGGATCCCTTAATCTGATCTTGTTTTACAATTCGGAAAACTGAGACC